>NC_092221.1:2400000-3000000 GCF_042764415.1 Remersonia thermophila | reverse complement strand
CCGCCGCCGCCTCCGCAGCCGGCAGATGCGGAGCTTGTGTCCCCGGCAGGCGGGATCCCGGCGGGCCAGCAGGCTTTGGACGACGGCGTGGAGATGGGAGGATGCGGCCGGTGATGGATGGCGGCTGGTAACCTTGGAGTAACAATACGGATGCATGGCCGAGCCACAGCTGGGTTGTGATGCCACGACGTGGACTAGCAAGCAAATTCATTTCTAAGCTGAGCACTAGTAGTTCCCTTCTTCTCCCGGGTGGTTTGTCGGTTGTCATGCTCGACTTCGTATGGCTCCTGGGCAGGACGACCTTTGTCCAACGTAAGCAACGACTTGGAAATGTAAACACCTTTTCGTTGGCAATAGCACGATCCCAAGTTGGAGCACACTGCGCCACGCCCGCCGGCGCATCAGCAGGTACCTAGGGCCGGTCCTCATCTTCACGACGCTTTCAGAGACGCAAGGATGTCCATAGACTTTAATGAAACGGCACGTTGACTTTTTTTGTCCATCTATGTATGTCATCGTCTATGCACGCAAAACCAGGCCGCCCCTCCGCCTCACCGCCGGGGCATACCCCTCCCGCGCCCGCGCAGAGCACGCTGCGCAGCGCCCGGAGGCAGGGGCTTTCCGGGAGGCTGAGCCACCTTGCTCTCCTCGTTGCGGATGGTCTCGTCCACGCCCAGGATGAGGCAGGCCGCCTCGGTGGCGGCCTGGATGGCGTTGATCTTGACGAGCGCCGGCTCCCAGACGAAGCGCTCCATCATGTCCGCCACGCCCTCGTTCAGGAAATCGACGCCGGCCCAGGTGCTGCCGCGGCGGTGCTCGACGCGAAGCCTGTTGAGGATGTCGGTGGCGTCGAAGCCGGCGTTGTCGCAGAGCTGGCGGGGGATGATCTCGAGGGCCTTGGCGAAGCTCTTGACGACGGCCTGCTGCTTGTTGCGCACGTCCTGGTCGGCGAAGCGGTGGAGGTAGGCCGAGACCTCCATCTCGGTGGCGCCGCCGCCGGCGACGATGGTCTTGTTGCGGATCGCGCGCTTGACGATCATGATGGCGTCGTGCAGGGAGCGCTCGACCTCGGCGATGAACTGCTCGGCGCCGCCGCGCAGGACCAGGGTGCACGTCTTGGCCTCGGGGCAGTCCTCGAAGAAGTTGTAGCGCTCGCCGCCGATCTGGCGCTCCTCGAAGCGGCCGCAGGTGCCGAGGTGCTCCGGGCGGATGTCGCTGCAGGTGGACTGGACGACGGCGCCCGTGGCCTGGACGACGCGCTCCATGTCTTCCGAGGAGACGCGGCCGGCGCAGAAGATGTCGCGGTCGGCAAAGTACTGCGTGGCCAGGTCGCCGATGGGGAGCTTGGAGAGGACCACCTTGGCGCCGGATTGGTAGGCAGCCTCGAGCTTCTTGTAGATGATCTGCCATTCGGCGTCGACGATGGCCTGGTACTCCGAAACCTGCTCGACGCGGACCTCGGCGTTGTCCTTCTCGGCCTTGAGCTCGAGCTCGACGTTGAGGCACAGAACCTTGGGCTTGGTGAAGGCCTTGGGCTGCTGCTCGAAGCCGGCGTACGAGAAGGTCTTTTTGAAGGCGACGCCGTTGACAAAGAGCGAGTCGGTCAGGGAGCCGCCGGGGATCTTCTTGATGCCTATTAACTTTTCGTTGAGGTCGTCCTGGTCCAGGGACAGGACGGCATCGACGACCACTGCGCGGTTGAGTCAGCGGAGAGGGGTGGGGTTCCAGCATCAGAGGGTTGGCGGGAGGACGTTACTCTTGGTGAAAAACTCGGTGTTGCGCTTGATGAGCTTGCTCGTCATGGCGGTGGCGGCCAGCTTGTGCAGGGTGTCGCGGCGGTTCGCCTCGGTGGTGCTGACCTGGATCTCCTTGATCTTGTTGATGGCCATGGAGCAGGCTCTCCTCAGGCCCTTGATGATGATCTGGGAGCTGACGCCGGCCTCGACGTGCTCCTTGATCTCCTTGAGGATCTCGCCGGCGAGGACAACGACCGAGGTGGTGCCGTCGCCTACTTCGGCATCTTGGGAGCGGGCAATATCGACGAGGATGCGGGCGGCCGGGTGGACAATGTCGAGCAGCTTCATGACGGTGGCTCCATCGTTGGTGATGGTCTGCTTGCCGTTCTCATCCACCATTAATAGGTCGCCGCCATAGGGGCCCAGGGTCGACTTGATGGTGGCCTGGACGGCCAGGCAGGCGTTGATGTTGGAGAGGATCTGACCCTTGCCCTGCGAGGTGTCGGTGCCTGTGTGTGTGTGTGCGGGTGATGGTCGAGTCAGCGGGGGGGGGGGGAGCCATGGCCAGTGTTGACGGAAAAAGGAGGGGCAACGGACCCTCTTTGAGGACGATGATTGTTGGTGTTTGCCCGCCGAACGACATGCTGGGCAACTTTGGCTGGATACTCTGCGACGGAGCTTGACAGCCGGACCGACCGTGAGGCGAACAAGGAGGGGATGGCGCGTGGTGGCGGCGGCGGTGGTGGTGATAATGGTGGTGGTGGTGGTGGTGGTGGTGACGATGGTGTTGCGGTGGGCTGTTGGCGTCGGGAGTGCTGTCGCCCTGCGAGTTGTTCAGGGTTGGACGAGTTCAGGGTCCCCGCTGTTCCCAAAAAATTATCGAAGCCCATCGATTGCTCGAAGCTGCAGGTGCTTGCTGGGCGGGCACAGAGCTGCCGGTGGTGGGGGGGGGGGGGGATGGGAGGGGAGCACGGACCATCTCCCATTCCGGAGGGAGCTTATCGCGGGCGTATCTTCACGTGAAAGACCCCACTTGACCCCTCCCCCACTTCGCCGCAGCTGCTGCCCCTCATGTCACCATCCCTCGTCTCCTTCCTGGTTCCTCAGCCCGCCCAGACTTTCAGCCCATCGATGGCAACCTTCTTGATCCAGGTTCTCCCTTGTGCTAACCTCGGATTTTTGCGCTGTCAATTTTTTTTTTTTTTATTTTTCCTCGCTTCATCATTCTTGTGTCACATTGTCAGCTTGCGACGCAGTGCATCCACCTCGTCCCATCTGTTTCAGGTCGCTCTCTCGCTCTCACTTACACACCACCCGGAACGCACAGAGACACGCTCACATACACATCCCCATAGGTTCTCCTAGAGCCTTTCTAGTTAGAGGCTCACCGGGTCCCATGTCGACAACTAGCCAATGACGTGGTCATCCCCGGCCCCTGGACCACGTCTCTCATCGGGCATGTCGGGGGCCCAAGGCTGGCCACCAATGTTTGTTTATGCCAAAGGTGACTGACTTGTGCATCTCGCCCACATCTCAGCTTCTCTCCGCTCCGGAGGCTTTCCCTGTCCCTTGTCCCATGTATAACCGAGCCATGCCCTTGGACCTTGGTTTCCCGGGTCTTTTCTTATCCTATCAACGCCCAACGCCTAGCCTTCCCATACGTCTTCCGCCCTCCACGCCCGTCCTCCTCGTCGAAACTGGATTGTTGAGCGCCGGAGGGCCCGGCCTTTAGCACTCCTTCATCATGTCGGCTCATGTCGTGGAGCTCCCCAATGAGATTCTCATCGCCATCATCGGCTGGCTTCCTGATCTTGCCGACCTCGCCGCCCTCTCCCGGACCTGCCGCCGCCTCCATTCCGCCACGGATCCCGAGCTCTTTGCGAGGATTCCGCGCAGCCATGCCGATGTGAGGCATGCGCTGTTCTACTTTGCCGAGAACGGGCTGATCGAGCCGGTTCGCCGCTTGTTGGATCTCGGAGTGAACCCCAATATCCTGTATTGCTCCCCGGTCCCTAGGAACACACTTCTCGGGGTGCTTTGTGAACAGGATCGATGCCCCGGCCGCATGCCCTTGATCGACGGCACGTTTGTGTTGCACTACATCTGCATGACCCAAAAGACCGCATCAGAAGACCAGGAGCTGAGCCTGTCCCTCAGCCACATCTGCGACTGGCTCTGGCAGAATCCGCCTCGCCGGCTGCGCTCCGAAGACGACCCGACCTACAATTTTCTCCTCCACGACCTGCACACCGTTGTGTCCCAACATGACGTTGTGTGGAATTGTGATCTCGGGAAAGTCACCATGGCCGACGGCTCCCACCCCCCTGAATCCCTGGACGCAGCATATCTCTGGACCCCTCTGCATGTTGCAGCAGCCAACGGGGACGACAACCTCGCCGAGCTCCTCCTCAGCCGCGGTGCCGCCGTCGATCCTTTCTTGCCGGCCCACGAGAACCCGCCCTTCGTCGGCCTGCTGGAGATCGACAGGAGACAGCCATGGCAGACGCTCTCCCAATCCCCGCTGTTTCTTGCCGTCCTCGAGAGGCACGCGTCAACTGTCGATGTTCTGCTGTCCAGGCACGCCACAACCACCGTTGCTGGCGACCCTTTTCAAATACGCAGCGAATCCGTCGGCATCACCGCGCTCCATGTGGCGGCGTGGGTGGGCGATCTCAACCTCTGTACCCTTTTGCTGAACCGAGGACCGGGACAGATCAAGGACGTTACTGAGGCCGGACTGACCCCGGTCGACTATGCCCTTGTCTTCGGCAATGTGCGGACTGTCGGTCGCCTTCTGCTTGAAACCGTTGCCTCGGAATATCCCGACTCCAGCGGCTCCGCGGACCTGCCTCCAAAGTCGCCGCTGCAAGTCGCTGCTGAGCGCCGTGGCGCTCTCGCCGTGACCACCCACTTTCGACGGTGTTCGGAAACCGATTGGCTGATGGACATGGGTGTCACGGCGGGTTGGATGCACGAAACACCGGTTTTGGACTGTCTCAACATGCGGAGTATCATGCCCGCCGACGAGAGAATGGCCATAAAGTTGCTCCGCCGTCTGATAGCGCAAGCCAGCGAGGCCGAACTGAAGTTTCAGTCCAACATGGACCAATATTTGACATTGGCAGCGGAGAAGCGCTGGCCGCAGATGCTGGGCCTGCTGCTGGACATCGCCAAGCAGCAGTCGCTGAACCTATCCGAAAGGGCTTTCGAGGATATGATGAACACGGCCGCCAAAAACCCCGACTCCCCCGCCGCTGTCGAAACCATTAAGCTTCTTATCGACCATGGCGTGGCCGCAGCGGCGATGCCGCTGCCGACACTCGCCGGGTGGTTCTGTTCATCTCCGTGTCGCGCCATGCCCCTGAGTTCCAAGCTTGTCCCGCGCCACCAACACCTCAACCTCACCAGGCCCGCCGTGGCCGCCGCTCAGCTCGCCATCGCGCAGTTTCTTTACCAGCGCCTGTCCGCCAGCCCCGGCGGCGTACAGGACGAGGACTTGCGAGCAGCCCTGATGGCGGTTTGCCAGCCCGGCGCGCTGCCCTTATGCCAGTGGCTTGCCAGCGTCGGCGCCTTGCGCCTTGTCACCAAGCACGACCTAAAGATCATGCTGTTCCGCACGGCCATGTCGGAGAAGTTTGGTGGCAACGACCCGGAGCTCGCCTGCTGGGTGTTGGAACAGGCCGACCGCTCCACGCAGCTCGAGATGCTCCGCGGTTGGGATGTCGGGGACACCATCGTCCGATCCCAGGGGCTGACCGTCGCCGCGGTCCTGCTGATTTCCGGCGCGCCTCCGGTGGCCAGGCGGCTCCCGTCTAGGACATCAAGCCGCGATACCCCGTCGCAAGCCCTCTTTTCATGCCGCACGCAAAAGCAGGTCCAATTTCGTCGCGTCACCGTCAACAGCAGGGAGCATCCCATCATCCTGGCATGCCTGCTTCCAGACACCCCTGGCGCTCCCGAGGTGCTCCAGCATGCCCTCGCCGCCGAGAAAGAGAAAGCTCAAGACTTTGCCACCGACACGATCTACTTCCTACCCGCAGAAACGAGGCCTTACCCCTTGGCAAGCCTCGTCTGCTGCGCCCGCACAAACAGGGGCCAAACCACAGACGCGCGTCCATCCGAGCCTCAAAGGCTTGCCATGCTCGAGGCCCTCCTCGCCTCCGGCGCCGACGTCCACGACATCCTCGTCGAGCGCGACCCTCCCCCGGGCGCCAACACGGCCGCCCTCCCGGACGACGGCTCCCCGGGGGCATGGCCGAGCGAGCCCCTCTGGCGTGCCCTCGCGGCGGGGGACGAGGCCGAAATCGCCCGCCTGCAGGACCAGCAGCAGCAACAGCACCACCCTTCCATCTCGGAGAACCCGGCGCCGCCGCGGTGGAAGCTCGCCGACGTCCACCGGCCCGTCACGTGCGCCATCAACTCGCACCTGCCCTCGCTGGTCAAGCTCATGCTGGAGGAGCGGCCCCTCGCGGAACCCAACAGCCCCGTCGCGCTGCGCTATCTCCGCAGGGCGTGCTCCGGGCACCTGAGGCTGTGTCCGGAGACCCTGGAGATCGTGCTCGACAAGGCCAACATCGACAACGTCGATCTGCCCACCGGGCGGGACGGGATGACAGCCCTGATGTGCCTGATGCAGTTCGCCCTGGAGGACGACTTTTCCGACAACGCGGCGGATATAGTGATTCATCCCGAGTGCCGGTGCGACGAGTGGCTGATCGGGTTCGAGAAGTACGACCTGTGCCGGATGGTGGAGATGCTCGTGAGCCGGGGCGCGAGGTGGACCACGAGGAACGCGGCGACGGGGGAGACGGCCGGGTCGATGCTGTGGCGGGTGGTAAATTCGGGAAAGCAGAGGAAGGGGGTGTATAAAATTCACGTGGTGGAGGAGCTGAGGAGGCGGGTGAGAACCGGTGACATGTTGGTTGAGAGGGATATGGCGGAGGGGGCGTTGGGGACTGAGGAGGGGGGGGGGGGGGTGTAACTGGCAGTTGCAGGCGTCTGGGAGCCGTGCGTTATGCTGATTGGTCTGGTTAGGATTTCTCGGTCATGATGGGATTTGGTGGTGGGGCGTTTGGTCGTTTGAGTGTTTCAACAGAGCTTTGCCTCGGATTCTATTTCATCGAGACCGCTGACGTTCCGTTCATTAGCCAGTATGCACGTGGAAGCGGGAGAGAGAGAGAGAGAGAGAAGAACGACCACAGAGCCAGGCATAGCATCTTGGTTGCGTATTACTTGGGCGATCATGTCATATTTACTTACCCCTGGTTCTGTCAACCACTCTGTTCTATTTCACTAGGTGGTCCAACTACTGGTTGTAGTCAAATCAATGTATCAATGTAAGCATTCTTAGGCTCTTACTTTGCTCTTAATTTTGTTCGAAGCGAGATGGTTGGAACCGAATGTCTTTGGCCGAGCGTGATAGGGAATGTAATTATACTATAGGTGCACGGAGTATTTACCGTTTGGCTTGATATCCACTCGAATATGTCCAGATTCCTGCAAAATGTACCATCATTGATCATGGGTATATTAATAACTGCCAGGACACTTGGAACTCCAAGCCCAGTCTTTGCTTGGGCGTCGGTGTCGTGCCCAACCCTATTACATACCTACGTGTGGTGCAATATATGTTGATGATATCCTTGGTTCCTCCAAGCATCCTGATTCCTTCATGAACCCAGCCCAAACGAAACCCATTATTCATCCTGCCATACCCAACGCCATAATTACCTGCCCAAACCAAGTTACCTAAGACACGCTTCAATCGCTCAAGCCCGAAAGAAAAAAAAAGAAAAAAGACAACATCACTCCCTCCTGGGAACGCTGGCCGTCTCGACCGGCGTGCCATGTCCCAATGACAGGTCTCCTGAGGACCCGGACGACTGGCCGCGCTCCAGGTCCACGTCCGCCCCAGAGACAGACCCTCCCGACAACGACGACAGCTTTTCCGTGATGCCCACACGCGACTGGGACTCTTCGATTTGCCCCCCGTTCCGCGCGTTTTCGGCTCCTTTCAGCAGCTGCCACCACCCTCTCCGTCCTTGGCTCGGCTGGGCCTCGGCGGCCGCAGCGCCACCGCCCGCCGCCGCCGCCGCCGCCACCGCCAGAGCTGCCCCATACTGACCCCGCCCGCCCTTCTCCACAGCCTTTTGTGGCGGAGAAGGCATGGACACCCCGGCGGCGGGAGCGGCGTCTCCGTCTGTCCCGGCGGGACGGGCAGCGACCGAGTCGAGGTGGACGGAGAAGGGTAACCGCAGGGAGGACGAGACGCGCTCGTTGAAGCCGGGCGAGAAGAGGATCGAGTTGGGGAAGAAGCGGCGGACGAAGGCCTTGAGGCAGGGCAGGCAGGCGCAGACGATGCCAAAGTACATCTCGACGAGGCTGACGGTGGTGGTCGGGGAGGGGTGGTTAGACGAGAGAACGATGGGGCCATGCAGGGAGAGAGGGGGAATGTTTGGGGGGGAGAGGGAACACATACCACCAAATCAGATTCACCGGGTACTGCCACGTCAGGTCCGCCTCGGCCTGGTCGTGACCCAGGATGGCGGTGATGGTGCGCATGGTGCTGATGGCGCAGACGCTAGAGGGAGGGAGAGGATGGTAAGCTGACCGCCCGGCGGCTCACGGAACGATGGCGAAGGAGGGTTAGACGTACAAGCCACCAGCCATCAGGATCAAGGCGATGCCAATCTTCTTCACCAGGGGCGCCCTCATCGGCTTGAGCATCCAAATCGGCAGCAGCAAGATCATAAAATCCGTCGCCATGTTGAGAATGTTGGCCGAGTCAAAGACGGCGTTCTGGTTGATACAAGTCCCGTCGGGGATGGTCCAGTCCCAGTAGTACCGCATGGGCCTGCAGATCCACAGAAACAAAAAGGCATTGGGAAGCGTGTAGCCGACGGTGATGAACATGACGGCGTAAACGGCGATGCGGAAAGTCCGGTCGATGGAGAAGCGCAGGTAGAAGGACAAGATGGAGAGCTTGACGAAGAGCGTGCAGAGGTTGTAAGAGCCCGCACCGGCTATCATGCCGAGCTGTTGCCGGGAGGGACGTGTTAGCCCAGGGAGATAGGGAGACAACGTCATGCTTCCGCTTGACGAAAGCGCCGTGGTCGCTAAGATACCTTCATGACAAACTGGAACGTTTTGAACTCGAGGTCCCAGATGTGGTAGCCCATGCCTTTGGTGGCCTCTGTGTTTCTTGTCAGCCATCGAGACCTTCGTCTCCTTTCTCGTGGCTCTCACTCACGGATAATGCAGACGATCGAGTTAACCAGAGCAAACGCCTGATGTCATCATCCGTTAGCCAATACCAAGACAATCGGTCCGGGAGGGCGGCGTACATATCCCACGATGATCAAGTCTGCGTTCCCCCCCCCCCCCCCCAGTCAGCACCGACGTTTACACAGTGACGATTCGGTTTGGGGAGGATGAGAGGGGGTTCTCACAGTCATCAGGATGCCACCTCTTGATGATGAACGCAGCTGACCACAGCCGCGGCACCAAGAAGCACAACGCGAAGACGGGAAACACAACAGCCACGATGATGAGACGGTAGCCGATCCAGTCTGGGTCCTCAAAGTTGGGCGTCACGCCCTCTGGCGGAGGTGCCGCCGGGATGAAGGCTCCATCGGTGGAGGCCATGATGCTGGTCGTTACCACTGGTTCCCGTTGGTCAGGTGCCAAAGGTTGGATGTCCAAGACGTGGAGGAGCGGATACGCCGTTGATCGATCACACGTGCAACACACAATGAAGATACACAACGACGGACGCCAAGTGGAAACCCGGGGGAAGGGGGACTGGGCAGACGGGACAAGGGAGGACAAGAAGTAGTAGTCTGCGGGAGCCAGCCCAGGCGAGTCTGGTCCGCGCCGGCAGCATCCGCGTCCCCGCCTCCGCTGCCGTCTGTGGTCGTCGATCAATAACACCACGGTCCTAGTTTCGCCCCCCTCCCTCCTCCAATCAGTCGTCGACGGCCCGTCGTCGGTCAGCCCAGGCCCAGGGACGAACGGCTGGTTCTCATCACGAACGCCAGGGTCAGGCGGTGATTGTTGCGTAGGATGGGTCGCATCCCCATCTGTGACCAGGGACGGAACCACGGTCCCTGGCCCTAGTGCTGGGGCACATCACGGGTTGCGATGCTAGGCCAGGCGGCTGAGAAGGGACCGGGGAACTGGCCCCATCTTGGCACCCTGCGGGATTGCCTCGATGGTGGCGCCGCTGCTTACCAGGGCGGCGGGGCTTGCACAGGCATGGCTACGCCAGGACATGATTTGGGTGAAGTGTCGTTCCCGTCTGTCCTGTTTGGGTGTGAACCTGGTTTGCCATAGAGATGGATACTTCCGCGGGGGTGGGGGTATTGCGGCGCAGCTAAGGGGGGCCTGACGATCGCATTACATAAAGGGGGGAGCGAAACCATGAGAGGTGAAAAGAGGAGAGGGGACGCTAACTTTGGTGGGCTATTGGGTTCAAAGTCCTGATTCAAGCAGAGCTGGCACCGGGTGGAACTCGCTGCATCTCGATTGACTCGCGTGTCTCTCGTGTGTTGGGTGGCGGTGGTGCATGGACGAAGGGGAAGAAGAAACAAAACCACAACCTACCCCTGTCCGGTCACATTCTGCTCATCCGTTCCCTCGGGTCCAATTTCGACATCGCCACATGTGGTTGAACCGTGAACCGTTCAGCAACGCCACCGGTTCAATAACGAGTTGCCTTTACGTTTCAAGACATGTCGCCAGGTGAAAGAGGCTGTTGTGCTGCCAATTGATCCTCTACACTACTACTACGTAACCCCGTCAACTGTTTGCCGCCATGTACAAGCGCAAGGTGTGCCTGAATCCCTGATCCAAGCTAAACGTAGCGCATCTCCGCGACCTGATTCCACCAAGCTGGCCTGCCCCCCCGCCCAGCAATGCCGGCGCCATGTCACCAGAACCCGTGCCCACCGCCCGCTGATCGACCTTGGGGATCCGGGATGGCCCCTCTCTTCATCCCCGCAGCCTCCTGTGGAACATTCCAGCGACTGTTGCCGAAGCATTCCCGAGTCAAGACGCTCTCCTCCTCCACCTTTGCCTCTCGCGGGGATCGAAATTCAACCATGCCCTGGAATGGAGTTGCCTGTCCAGCTGGTCCGGAGCTGGAAGGTGACCAGCGTCTCACGGACCTGAACGATGTTTGATGCGTCGAACCACCCTCCCCGAAGGCTTAGGTAATGAGCCCCCGCCAGCGCAGCTGCGCTGTCTCAAAACGTAATGTGTGGCGGCGTCCGAGCCCTCTGCGACCCTGTTCTCACTTATACAGTACATACGTAGATCATCCGAAAGATGGCTCAAGCAAGCAACCAGGGCGTGGCTGGAGGATCCAGTGTTTGCGTTAGTGTGTCGAATCGCAAGGGAAGAGTCTGGATTTGGACAATGGGCGTTTGGCTTTGACGTGCACCATGTCCACGAATCATGCCCGCGGATAGACCCTGGTGATGGTACGTTCTGGACCTCGAAGGAATGATGACGCAGAGCTTGGAAACGTCTTCGGTGAGCGAGGGCGAGGATTCGCGGACCAGGCACCGACCGCAAGCTGAAGCCATAATCAGGCCTGTTCACGACCAGATCCCCTTCTTAGCTTGCTCCGCAGGGCATAGATCCAGCGCTGAAGGAGCCTTGAGGAGCTGCTGTTTTCGGTGAACTTCCAGGCGACGCGAGCTCAGGAGCGCACATGTACATCTCACCCCCAACCGTCCGAGTCATCAGCGCTCAGTGCTCGTCAACGCCCCGCAGGTGTGGGCTGCCACGGCTGCCCAGATCATCAGCGGCGCAGATCCAGCAGAGATGCCGCGGCATGTCAAGGCTGCGCGGCGACAGTCGGTCCATCGCGGTTGCGTGCGATCCAAGTTGAATCCGAGCACGCAGCTCTTTGTACGTAGACAAAACGGCCGCAGCACATCCAGGACGTCACGGTTCGTCCTCCCTTTGGGACGCCGGCGGTGAGGACGAAAGAAAGCTGACGGCGCTGTGAAGGCTCAGCTCGGGCTATGGCCATCTTGAGCAACAGCGGAGCCATGTATCCGAAGTCAAGAAACGCCCTGCGCTTGAGCACCCGAAACAACAAGAAGTGTTCTGGATTGGTGACTATGGCTCTATGAGGAGGCCCTCTGGGCCGATGGGAACGCCGGGTCCATTCTCGTGGTCGCCGGGTCTGTCATGCAAAGCCGAATCGTGATCTTTATTTCCAGATCATCGTCACTAACCCTGCCCAATGCCAAACGCCGCCAGTCCAGAACGCCAACGCAAGAAAATCATGTTAACGCCGCTCAAGCGGACGTCTTGGGGCCCTGGGTAGGGGTGATCTTCTTGCCGTCCTTGTTGTAGCGGACACGCGGGGGAGGAGCGCGGTTGCGGCGGCCCTCGCGAGAGCGGACACTATAGGGTTGCTTTGTCAGCCGGATCGAGTTCGGGGTTTCGGGGGAGGGACGGGGGGATAATGGCGGCGGAACAGGTTCGACCAAGGATCATCTCAGCCGCCCGCATCGCCCAGAGGGCAGACGCGGTTGTCCCCGCCATGCGGACAAACGTACCGGACAATCTTGCCGTGGATAGCGCAAGAGACGCAGTACTGCAGCTTGAGGTACATCTTGGGAACCGTGTACTCGGCGAAGACCGAGGCGTCCGAGATATCACCTGCGGTGTGGGAACAAAAGAGGGTCAGCCAAGAGCCATGGGCGCAGGTCGAACGAGGGAGGCAGGCAAGGTCGCCAGGGTGTCGCAAAATACGTACGGATAGCCGCCGACTCGACCATGTTGCGGATGGTGAACCGCTTGATGGCCTTGTCCTTGGGGGTGCATCGCGAGCAGTTGGAGCACCGGATGGGCTTGACGTGGCCGCGGCCTGCAAGGAAGACGGTCAGCGTTTTGCGCCGGTCGAAAGCGAGACAATGGCTCGGGTCGGGGTGACGGTACCCTTCTTGTTGCGGCCGTTATTCTTTCTCTTCTTGACCATTTTGGCGGTTGTCTTGAGGTGTCCTGGTTCTCAAGAGGTTCTGAGGGGGGGGGGGGCAGAGAAGAAGGAATCAACTTTCAGAAATTCAAAGCGTTTGGTGAAGACGCAGGCGTGGGCCCCACTTTTTTGGATTTCGCTCCCGCCAATGAGGCTCGAGGCAGCCGCCGTGAGCGGGCCGAGGGCAACATGCTCTGCAAACCCTAAGAGCAGCGAGTCACAAAGTCAGCTGACCCACAGCGGCCGGAAGTGGGGCGGATCCCAAAAGTTCAACTCTCGAGAAGACCGCAACTCCAAATTCCTTTTCTTCCTCCCAAGCGCACCTTCACAACATCTCCGGATTGCTGAGGAAGACATCGTGTCTAGGTACGTCCGCGTGATGTTGCGAGCCGGCGCTGCTTCACATTTCGCCTCCTCTTCCCTTCCGTCATCATGATGCACAGTCTTGTCGTCGCCGTCATGGCGCACCCGACCGCAAACTCGTTCCTCGATCCACGTTGAGCGCAGTTTTTGAGTCTCTCCTCCACCACCACACCACCTCCCCCTCCATGGCGCGCCGGCTCGGCTTCTTGAAAGCAAGCCCCTCCCCCTGTCTAACGCATCCTCACACTCTCAGTAGGCAATCATGCAGATCTTCGTGAAGACCCTCACGGGGAAGACTATCACCCTCGAGGTGGAGTCTTCCGACACCATCGACAATGTCAAGTCCAAGATTCAGGACAAGGAGGGCATCCCCCCCGACCAGCAGCGCCTGATCTTCGCCGGCAAGCAGCTCGAGGACGGCCGCACTCTTTCGGATTACAACATCCAGAAGGAGAGCACCCTCCACCTGGTGCTCCGCCTGCGTGGTGGCGCCAAGAAGAGGAAGAAGAAGGTCTACACCACGCCCAAGAAGATCAAGCACAAGCGCAAGAAGACCAAGCTCGCTGTGCTCAAGTACTACAAGGTCGACGGCGATGGCAAGATTGAGCGTCTCCGCCGCGAGTGCCCCAACGAGACCGTGAGTGTTTTCTTTTTATGTTTTCGTCGCGTCAAGGCGGGACCAATGCTGATGGACTCGCTCCAGTGCGGTGCCGGTGTCTTCATGGCCGCCATGCAGGATCGCCAGTACTGCGGCCGCTGCCACCTGACCTACGTCTTCGAGAAGAGCTCGTAAGCGAGCGGGCGTGGGGAAAAACCAACCGGACAGTTCGGGGCGGGAACGAGTTGCATAGAGCCAGGGAGGGGCCAAACGACATCCACGGAATCGGCGTTTATGTACCTTTAGAGGCGGGGGCATATGCGGGCTCTAACCAGCAAGGAAATGCAATTGGGGAAAACGACGCCATTGAAACAGCCATCATTGGTGTCGTTCCCGGGCTGGGTTACAACTCAAGGACCATGCGAATAGCTTCCTGATGAACAATCCAGCCAAGTTCCCGTCCCAATCTCCACGATCCAAACACCGCGCCCGCCGTCTGCCTGCCGTGCTCCCTGCCGCCTGCCTGCCGCCTGTCTGGCTAGCTAATTATTCGGAAACCCGTTCCGGAGGTTTTCGTACTTGGTGAAGGGATACTCGAGGCAGTTCTCCCTCCACTCCAGCGCGTGCGGCCCGCCGAGCACATCCACGACGTTTCCGATCAGGCTTTCGGGCCCTTCCTTGTCGGCGCTGCTCTCCCACCACATACCACCGCCCAGGCCGCACTGCCTGATGTACTCGGCCTTTCTCCTGGCCATGTCCACCGTGTCGTAGCTCACCATGACTCTCCGGCCTGGATGGTAGCAGTACGACGCGCCGGCTTCGTAGTCCATCCGGACCTCGCTGCCCTCGAGCGGCAGGCGCTTGTAATCGTGCACGCCGTTTTCCCACGTGCCCTCGCCGATCCCGCTGTAGGGCGCCCCCGGCCCGTCCGTGTTTTCAAAGGCGCGGCCGTAGAGGGGCATGCCGACGACCACCTTGCTCGGGTGCACGCCCTGCGCGATGTAGTGGCGCACCGCGGCGTCGGCGCTGAACGGCGTGGCCGAGGCGTTGTGCGTGCAGGGGTACAGGTTGGCCTGGTGGCCCGCCACGCGGTCCCACGAGCCGGCAAAGTCGTAGGCCATGAGGTTCCAAAAGTCGAGGTAGCGGTCCATGCCGCGGATGTCGAGGTTGCTGTAGTTGTGGGCGCCGGCCGGGCAGGCGACGGTGAGCTCGAAGCGGGGAGGGCGGTGGGCGTTGACGCGCCGGGCGTACTGGTCCAGCTCGTAGCGCACGGCCGAGAGGAGGGAGACAAAGTCGGCGGCCTCGGAGGGGTTCTGGGGGTATTCCCAGTCGATGTCGAGGCCGTCGAAGCCGAGCTGGGAGAGCTGGATGGGTTGAGGTTAGAAAGGGGGGGTTGGTGGGGTACGCAAGAGGCGGGGAAAGGGCAGCACGACGTACAAGCTCGACGGCGGTTCTCGCAAAGGTTTCCCTGCCCTGCTGCGTCGATGCAGGCTGGCGGAAGTTGGGACTGTACGTCCACCCGCCAATCGAGAGCAGGACCTTGAGGTTGCGGTTGCGGCGCTTGAGCAGGTTGAGCTGCTTGAGGCAGCCGTAGAGGTTGGTGCCGCTGTCGTTCCAGCTGTCGCCCTCCCAGTGGATGTCGGTGTCGGACCACGGGTCCGTCATGTACACCTCGCCCGATTCGGGGCGAACGTTGGCAAAGGCATACAGGACGTGGGTGAGGCGCTCGACAGGGAGATCTTGGGGACGGTGCTTGCGGCCGTAGATGGCCCAGTTGACAAAGTAGGCTACGGAACGGTAGCCGGTGGTTGGTCCGCCGCCCATGGCTGGTCGCGTCGACGTGGGAATCGGAGGTGGGAGATGGTGAGGCGTGGGCGTTGCAGGAGGGGAAGACTGGGCCAGAGAGTTCAGACGAGCCTGGATCTTATCCGCGCCGGCCGCCAGGAATCTGCGGACCATGAGGAACGGTGATGAAGCAGCAACGGGGTGGAAGCGATGTTATTATATGGCCCTTTTTCTCTTCAAGGCGTGTTTGGGCCGCCAGGTGTCGTTGGGTTGGTCCGTCGAGTCCCGCGTTGTCAAACAGCCCCCGGCCCAGCTCCGGAGCATGCGGGTGAGGGAGCCCATTGGCGCAAGGTTCCTGGGAGTGAGGCGGGAGACACGCAGCCGGCCCACAGCGCGAGCCGCTTCGCCCCGCGCCAAGCCTCACCCCGATTCCAGTTCTTTTGTCGGCGAACGAACCTGGAACTCGGATTCCTCGCAGACACGAAACAGCTACAGGGGGTGGAACGCGTCCATTCATTTCGCCGAGCTCCATGTGGAACGTTTTGGCCTTCAATTGTCAACACATCTCACGTAATGCATGCGATCCAGTCGGTTGTACGACTCTGGGGCTCGTCCCGTCATGTGGCTGAGCCAGGGGGTGCTCTCAGCTGATGATGTCATCGGCGGCTGCAAGAGTCCCCACCGCCCTTGACGCGCGGCAACACCCCTGACCGACACACCAACGGCCGCGGTGGAGGGATCAACAGGAGACGCTCAGCTGTCAATCAAGGCACTCGTCACGAGGTTGCACCTATACACGTACGTTGTGCATATGCTTTTAGGCTGCCACTGGAACTGCTTCTTCAAGATACCGACTGTCCATGATGCGGTTGTGATGTACTATAGGTGTACCTCTTGACAACCTTGTTCCGCCAGCCAATCAATATGGAGCTCGCTTACAACGTCGAATCTGTGAACATGTATAAGGCCTACTCAACAAGATATCAAAGGCATGGGGAACGGGAACGGTTCGCTAATGTCAGATACCTACTTACCTGGAGACTCTGAGTACCTCTCGTGCCGGTCTCAGGTCACTCCTATCTACCTACCTTGTTCGCTTTCGTTGGGTGCTTGCGTTTGCGCTCCCGCTTCTCCTGTTGCTTCTATCCGTCGTTTCGAGGCCGGCCTGAGCTCCGCCGTAGCATCCACCGGGAGTAATCTGACCCTGACCTAGGTACCTAGGTAGGTAGGTACCGTCAACGTGGGCGCTCTCTACACTTACCTGGTACCTACGGTACCTGCAGAACCTTAGGGGACCTGAATCTCATCCTCCGGCGGCATGTGCGGCTTCGTATCCGCCGGGCACAAGCACCGCAGGCCCCTCGAGGTAAAATATCCCTTCCCATAATACACAAACAGCTGCTCGCCGGGCCGGATGGCTCTCACCGCGCGGTACACCACCATGCGCACGCGGCCCGCCTGCCTCGCCAGCGCCTCCACGTTGGGCGTGCACGACGAGTTCACAAACCTCGTCCAGTTCCCGTGCTGGGCGGCATCGACGTACACCTCGGGAGCCACGTCGTGGCGCGCGCCGCGCTTGCCGCGCGTCTTCCGGGTCACGGCATCGAGCGTGAAGATGTAGTCGCTCTGCATCACCTCGGGCGCGCCGAGAGGCAGGAGCTCGCCCAGGTACTCGCCCAGGTAGTCGCCCTCGTGGAACCCGCTCGAGCCGGCGTTGACGTACACGCCAAGGCCGGTGTGGTGCGCTCCCGGCGCCGTGTGGCGGATGTGGATCTTGCTCTCGGCGGGGACAAAGTGGGTGTTGCGGAACGTGCGGTAGCAGTCAATGCTGCACTTGCTTGAGCTCGGGGTGTGGCCGCAGTGGAGGCAGAAGACGTCGTTGCCTTTGAGGTTGCTCGGGAGCTGCAGGATGGGGAGGGCCGCAGCGGGGATGATGTCAGAGGAGTCGGCGGGGCTCTTGTCGGAGGCGGTGGTCCTTCGGCGCCTGGCCGGGCGCGGGCTGGCGGCAGGGGAAGGAGACGAGCGCTTTGCGCCCTGCGCGTTGGCTCCATCGCAGGCGCCGCCCTTGCGGGCCATGGAACGGGTCACCATGCGAGTTGGGGTGTCAACGTCCATGGCGTTGTTGTTGGGCGAGGAAGAGGGGGGCCTCCTCGGGGGGCTAGGCGAGGGCTTGCGGGTTAGCTGGGTCCATCGGGAAGGGTGGATGCGGTAGGCCTGGATTCGGGACACACCTTGAACGACGCTACGGTTTTGGCCTAGCCAGTCGAAAGCTTCAAACTTGTCGCTGGCATGCTGGCTTCCGCTGCTCGACGCAAGCGGGGGAGGGTTCTTGGTAGCTCGGGTCTGGGGCATGGCTGTTGGGTCTCCTGCTTTGAACTTGTATCCGATCTAGGCGATCGAGGTGGGTGGGTGACAAGGCGGTCGCCATCCGAGGAATGCTAAGCAGCTTATATGGGCGAACCCTTGGTTGTTCTCGTTTCGATGCTAAGAATAGGTTCCCGGACATGGTTGGTTCCGATCGAACGGAACAAAGCTGGCATTGTATCAGGGAGACCGGGAGTCTGAACGAGCGAGCAAAGCACTTTGTACTTGGCAAAGGCGAACAAGTACATTGTCTGTCGTGACGACAACAAAGGAGACAGGCACCGGTCTTTCATGGGCGTGCTTCATTGTATTATCCGTTGCCATCGAGTCTGTGGGACCATTTCCGCGCCTGCAACTCCCATGTCTCTCTCTGCCCGTCACGCCAGCGGCGTCTGCGCAAAGTGCTCGGGATGCCGCTTCACCCAGCCTGCGATTTCTCGACACGGGGCCACCCAAATTCTCTCGTCCTCCTTCAGCCTTTTGACCACGTCCTCCATGACTGCAAACCTCTCTTCACTCGTTGTCAAAAAGGGGTGGAACAAGATGGACATGAACCCGCCCTCCTCCACAACCTCGTCAATCTTCCTCATCAACCACCCCCTGAACTCTTCCGGGCTGTGCGCCTCTTCCCGTTCACCATGTTCCCTTCTAATGCCCGCAAACTTCTCCATGTACCAAAACGCATCCACGCTGCGCCACTCAAAGGGCAAAACCACCACCCCTCCCTTCCCCATCCCAAACTCCCCCAGCGGCGAGACATAGTCGACCCCATGTTCCCGCAGCAGCTCCCACGTCCCCTCGTTCACCTTGCCCCCGGGGGGCCGAAAGCCGTTGTACGTTTCCAGCCAGACCGTCTCTGCAACCTCCTCCTTTGCCCCAGCAGCGAGCCTGGCCTCCTCCAGAGCCCGCCAGCTCTTCTCAAAGTTCCGCCTCTCCTCTTCCTCGCTCAGCCCGCTCCAAACCTCGTGCTGAAAGCCATGCCACGCCACCTCATGTCCCTCCCGCAACAGCCTCGCTACAACCTCGGGGTACACCCCTAGGCTCCAGGCCTCGACAAAGTAGGTTGCACGTAGCCGGTGCCGGGCAAGGAGGTCCAGCATGCGGGGCAACTGGTTGGCGATGGAAGGGTGCGTGCCGATGGGGTGCGGCCAGCTGCCGCGAAGAACATCTTGGGCTTCGCCTAGGTTGTCCATCGTGAGGGCGATGGCGGCGCGGTGGGGGGTTGGCCAGCGGGAGGAGGAGGGTGCCGGCATCGCGGGGGTTGGGGGTGGGGTGGTGCGCTCGGGGGATGGGAAAATGTGGCACGGGTTGGGACCGTATCGGAGCGTTTTCGGGGAGCCGCTGTTTGGATGCCCAAGAGGTGTTTGGCTCCGGCTCATCCGACTCCTATCCCGCGGTGGAGAGGAGGAGGTGCATTCTCATCTGAGCCGTGGCTTACATTAGCTTGCCCAGCCAGGATTCTTGTCGCGGCAACGTAGGCCGTACGTTAGTGATACGGTAAATAACGTAACAATACCAGGGGGAGCCACACCTACAAGGACATATATGGACAGCATCACCAAACATATGCCCAACTGCTGCCGTTGTGCCGACAAGCCAGGAAGTACTGTGTAGTACCATGGTGTGATCCAGAAGAAAAATCGGCCGATTCTATGCTGAGCACATTGGCCATATGAACGCCTGTTCCAACCACAAGGCGCGATCAGCAAGCGCTACGATGCGTGATTGAGCGAGGCCGTTGGGAGTGCAAGGCCGACTCTCATTTGTTGCCGGACCTGACGTCTTCCAGAAGTCAGCGGCTGATGATGATCTCCGCGCACAACACCCACGTCTTCCCGCTTCCTCGACAGTACGTCTTTGAACAACGCATCTCAACATGGCCGAAGCTGTCGGAACCGCCGCAAGCATCGCCGTGCTATTCATGAAGGGTTTGGAAAACCGTACTGCCCAGCTCGAACCCCAGGATCAGCTCAGATGGCTTTCCAAACCCTTTACTTGGCCGTTTGACCGTCCCCTTTATCTTGACGTCCTTGAGACTGCTGAATCGGGTATGGTCCGATGGTTCCTTGAGAGAGCCGGTTCAGCCGATAGGCCAGGGGCGAGGTTGGCATGCTGCGGTGCCCAGGTATCCGCAGTTCACTTCGCTTTTGCTTGCCGTTGAGACTCTGTGCAATATAATCAAAACTAAAGGGGCACACCTCGAGGTCATAAAGATGCTGCTTGACTCGGGCGCGGATGTCAACCTCAGGGACTCCAAGAGCTTTACGATGCTCCGTTCCGCTGCCCAGAGTGGATCAACGGAGTGTGCACGTCAATGAGGAACCAAACTCTTTGAATGGAAAACCTTGAGACAGGACGCCAATACATTCGTGCCGCTGACTTCCAAATATCGAAGCTCTGGTTTTGTGCCCTTTCACCTCGCGACCGCAACAAGCAATGCGGAAAAAGACGGTCCCAACCCTCCGGCCCAAGGCGGGCAATCCAGCATCAAGTAGTAAATATCGGGCCCCCCTTCAGGAAGAACGTCCCGGAGATGCCTCCGGGCATAATACAGGGCAGTGTCTTCTCGGAGGAAGGTGACTCCAATGGTCCGCGTGTCAAAGAGACCGGGAGCTAGTAGATTGTTGAAAGAGGGTTAAGGTTGGAAATGGAGGTTTCTGGCGCCTCAGAGGCAGAAAGACCTGGAATACGCTTCGCAGTCGAATCACTCGCCGGTTTCTTGGCTCCAACTTGGGAAGCGATGCGACATCAGCGACACCTACCTCCATCCGTTGTGCTTCAACCGCGACCCCAGACTCCCTCAATAGTTCTTTACACATGTACCGATCATGAATCATTCCCTCAGGTACCTAACTGTGAACTGAAGATCCCTGTCGCCGAATTAATTCACCATAAAGCATCGTCCTAGCGACCCAAACGCCTTCTCCAAGCGAAACTATGAGCGCCGCCCGTCCCACCGAGCCATGGCCCCCTGAATCCATCGGTCGCCCTCAAAGCCACCCATCGCAACTACCGCACAGAAAAGCGTCATGCCAGTCCCAGATCAAAGACGACAGCCCAGGCCCATCAAGAGCCACAGCCACCCCTGGGCCCGTCTCGACCTCTCCACAACAATGCCGAGGCGCCGGTACGGTCCCGGTCCTGTGCCCGATGGAATCTGCGCACGCCGCCGCGCAGCCATCCAATCGCCGCGACCACGCGCACGAGAAGCCCGCCGCCTGTCCCGGCCTCCTTGTGAACCACCTCCTGAACAAGGCGAAGAGACGACTCGCTCCAATCCACCTGGCCGAAACGGCGGCGCAGGTATCGAAGCGCCTGCGTCGCACGCTCGGTGACGTGGACGATGATGCCGCTCCTACCCGCGACATCGGTACCGTATAGAACGGGATGAAAAGAGGGAAGGAGGTGGCGAGCGTCAAAGAGGCGATTTTCCAGCCCAGTCCAAGGTTTCCAAGCGCAAATTGGCGATTCCCAGGGGACGAGAGGATGATAGAGCCACTGAAGCTTCCGAGGGCAATGGATCAGGAAAGGTGGGAGAAGCGTGTGAGCAGGCGTCCAAGCGCCTGAGGATCTAAGGTTTATTGCATCTGTCGGGTGTTGGGGGGATGAGAGTGGATCGGGAGGGCGATGTGCCACAGCCAGCGCTGCTATTCATGGCCGTAGCTCTGACAGCGAGTTTGTGTTATTATCGTGAAGCCAATCTCAGCAGGCTTGAACATTGAGGTCTGGCGGCCCGTCGGTTAGGGTCGCCGCGGTAAGGCATTCCGACCAACCTGCCCTGGTGTGACATGATCAACCCAAAGAGGCACTCCTGTACATGGGAAAGGGGGTGTTGATTGGTTGCCAAAACGGGGATCTGGCGTGGGTTGTCCAGGCAATCGTGTAATTCGTGTAATTCACCGCACCTCAGTGTGAGGTTTGTGGGGGAAGGGGGGGCATGGAGCCAGGCATCAGAAGATAGCCATCGAGAAAAGTACAGATAGTTAAACTATGCACATGGTTGAAGAGTGACCGAAGAACCACCCCCCTCTCCCTCCCCCTCCCCCCCCCCCCCCAAAAAAAAAAAAATAAATAAATAAATAAATACAAAAGACGAAAAAGAGAAACCCAAATCATGCAGCCGATCAAGGCAAAAGATGTGCGCCAGCCGCGAATCGAACGCGGGGCTCATCGATGGCAACGATGAATTTTACCACTAAACCACTGGCGCGAGTCCCAATTGGGTGACAGGACGGGGCAGTCCCCCAGCTTAAGAGCGCAGACAGGGAAAGGGAAGAAACCCAAGAGAATGATGAGCGGGCAGCATCCCTCACGCCCAGCCTGACGTCCGAGATGGAATTCATCCTGTTGCTCATATCATGTTGCTTTGACCTAAAATGCTGCTGTTCTTCTTCTTGACTCACAATCCTACACGATATTAACTACCTGACCTGCTCTTGCGCTTTCTGATGCCAACCGGAGCCAACGTGAACAAAAGGACGAAGCAGGGCCCACCTTCTGCGCTAGTCCTGGAGAGGAATAGCGTTCCCAGCTCCGGGCCCAAGCTCCACGCCTTGTCGTCGCGGTCGCTGAGCCATTGAATGTCAAACGCGGCAACGAATTTTGGAGCTTTCAGCGTCCAAACCATCAACCCCATCCATTGAACCTCGACTGCGAACCCAACAACACGTTCCCATCTCCCCCAATCTGCGACTGGATATTCACCGGCAACACCAGACAGAAGTTGACTGCTGCTCCATCAACCGTCACAGCCGGGCGCCATGGCGGCCATGCAGGCCGTTCCCAAAACGCGGCGCACGCCCCAAAACACACAGCACACGTAGGTTGTTGATCCATCTAGGCGTCATGATGGCCCATGTCGATGCTTTCGCTGCTTGATGGGCGATGCCTGACCCGCTTGGCCGCAGATACTCGCTCCACCGACGGATATACGATGTCAAGACGTACCCCGTTCGCTCACCCCAGGGCGCCACAATTCTCATCTACGGCCACGACAACGGCATCACGCTCGTCTGGCGCGGTGGCAGGAGGCTGAAGCCGCCAAAGAAGCCCGTCAATGACCAGCGCAACGGCTCGAGCACCGAGGATTCGGTCGTCATCGTCGACTCCGACGACGAGGCGTCCGCCGCCACGTTCGTTGACAAGCCCGAATTCGAAGAACAACCGACGGCCGATGCCGCCGTGCCCGACATCGTCCAGACCCTCGATCTCGCCCTCGCGTCCGCCGTTGCGCACATTGCCGTCTTGCCCATGCCATCATGCGCAGCCGATGATGTTTCCTGGAGCGGAGCCAAGATCCTCGCCAGCAGGATGGTCTTCGCCGTCACCTGCGCCTCCTCCGACGTCTACGTCGTCACGCTGCCGTTGACGCCTCCTTCCCACGAGAGCAAGGAACGACCGGAGCTGCGTAAGAACCTTTTGGCCGGGAATGCAGGCACCGGCGCGTGGGGCGAAACGCTCACCCTGCTCGCTGGCCCAAGCCGGCCCTGCGGAGGCGTCGCCATTTCGCTGGTCAAGCCGAAGCCGGGGTCCCGGAGCCGGTCGGCCGAACGTCCCAGCCAGGCCGCGCCCCCTGCTCGGGCGATCGTCGCGGCGCACTCGCGCGAGGCGAGCGGGACCCTGCGGCTGTGGGATGTGACTCTCGATGCGAAGCCCGGCACCACCGGCCGCGTGGACCCCTTCCAGACCGAATACCTGCCGGCACCGCTGTCCAGCATCTCCTTCAACCCCGGCCACCTTAGCCAGCTTCTCACCGTGACGCCGTCGCAAGCGGTCCGCATCTACGACTACGCCGCCGCCGCTCTTCCGTCCGACGACGCCTCCGAAGGCCCGTTCCCCGCGCAGGGCTCCTGGCTGCTGTCGCTCTACCCGCCGTTCGCTCGGGGTCCATCCATGTCGACGGCCCGGAAACCCATCGTCGCTGCCGAGTGGATCGCCCAAGGCCGTGCCATCCTCGCCCTGCTTGCCGATGGCCAATGGGGCATCTGGGATGTCGATGGCGCGAGCCCGTCCGCGGGCAGCAACAGCCTCTTCAGCAAGGCCAACACGGGCCTCCGCGGCTCGGCCATCACCGCGTTTTGCGTGTCGGGACACCTGGAGGGCACCAGCCCGCTTCGGAACCCTGCGGCTCAGAAGTCCACGGCGCCGGCGCCGGGGGAGCTGGTGCCCATGACGCCGCACACGAGACGCGACGCCATGGTCTCCGGCTTGGCGGGTGGTCTCGAGAAGCTGGCAGCCGTCCGCGGCGGCATCTCGGTGGCTCGGCTCCCCGCACAAGGAACCGGGCCCGGCGAGGAGAGCGCCGTGTTGTGGCTGGCCGGCGGCGTGGATCCCATCGTCTCCGTCATCCCCTTGGTCTCTCGCTTCTGGGACTCGCAGCTCCGGCGCGCCGTGGGCGGCGGTGTCAACCTCTGGAGCGGCGCCCAGCCTACGCGCATGATTCGGCTCAGCGATCTCGGCCTGGGGCTGTTTGGCGAGCGCTGCACCGGTGCTGTCGCCCTTCCCAAGACAGCTCGGAACCCCTCCGCCGAGACCAACGGCGCGTCGACGACGTCCAAGGAACACGGCTCAAGCCACGAAGGCCTCCCCATCGAGGTTCTCATCCAAGCCGAGAGCCGTCTGATGTTCGTGCACGAGAGCGACGACGCCGCCTCGCTCACGACCAAGCTCCTCGGCGTCCGCAAGAAGCCCCGTGTCGAGCCCGGCCCTACGAAAGCCATCCTGGCTTACACGCGCGGAGACAAACCCATCAGCCAGAACACCTCCTTCGAGCTGAGCTTTGCCCAGCCACACCGCCCTGCCACGAACCGCAGCCTCTTCGCGCGGGCTCCCTCCGCCGCCAGGACCACCACGCCCGGAGTGTCATTCGACACCCTCCCAGCCGACGAGGTCGTGACGTCGGCCCCGTCGAGCCAGCAAGGGCTCATGTTCATCAACGACCTTGAGCTTGCCGCCGACCAGCCCGACAACGAGTTCGAGGCCGAAGGTCGCGACATTGAGCAGGAGCTGATGGATATCATGGAAATCGACCGCGAGCTGGAGCAGCTGGAGCACGAGAGGGAGAGGGGCACGAAGAGGGTGTTCTTTGAGGAGGGTTAGGCGTCCTGCTGGGAGAGGCCCCGTCGGAGGTCCAAGCGATGATGAGTTGGTAGGGGGATGATGATGGGACGGCCGGGGGGGGGTGATGTGTCTTGGTGGAGATGCTCGGAGTCGGAGCGAAGGGGGGGTTGGATGATGGCCTGTCCCCTCGGGCAACGAACCTGTGTGGAAGCATCCAGCGGTGCTTGCCTCGCTGGAGTACTAATGTCTGTCTATCTAGCACGATCACGAAACGAAACGATTTTGTCGGTGACTGTCAGCCACCGCTGACACCCACTCCGGATCCCTGAGCGTCCGGTGCTCCCTCTGCTGCCTTCCGTTCCTCTCACTTAGTTGTCTATTTCTTTTCCCCCTTGCTGTTCAACGAGCAGCATGAACACACCCCGCACGGTTTGGTGGAGCACAAGGCGAGATCCTTCCTTGCTGCCCTGTATTACGAGCGGAAGAGTAACAGGCCACACGGCAACGACGGGAGACGAGATGCACAGCTCTTGCAAGAAAACAAAGGCAGTCTGGCGGTCTCTTCCCTAGCCGCGTGTCCGGCCGGCATCCCTTGGAAGCAGGTCTCCGCTACGGCGGTTGGCCTGCTGCCTTTCTGACCATCCCAACCGGGTCTCTCACGATCTCGGCCTTTCTGATCCTTCCTTGGCCTTTCGGCCGAGGTGGACGGAACGCTCCGGGGTTGTGGTGTTGAGTCTTGCCGGTATATTTCTTTGTTTTATTTTGATGTCTCGGTGCTCAGTTTACGCTTGTCGCTCCGTCAGCCCCGTGTGCGCCTCATGATCTTGGAAACGCCATTGAACGCCCCAAATACCTATCGTACATGCCCCCGCCCTTCCTCCGCCCTCCGGCCAGAGCCCGGGTCCTTTCCGGCTCCGCGCGTGTAGCATTGCGCTGGTAGGAACTACAAGCCGACCTTGTCCTTTGCCTCCCCCACCACCTCTTCCACCTTGTCCTCGACCTTGCCGGCGACCTCGCTCGCCTTGGCCTGCGCCTCGCCGGCCTTCTCCTTGACCGCCCCGGCCACCTCGCCCAGCTTGCTCTGCGCCTGGCCGGCGATGTCGCCCGCCTTGTCCGCCACCTCGCCGGCCTTCTCGCGCGCCTGGCCCGCCGCCTCCTCGGCCTTGGCCCGCGCCTGCCCGGCGGCCTCCTTGACCTCGCCGGCGACCTCGCCCGCCTTGCTCTTGGCCTCGCCCGCCGCCTTGGACGCCTTGCCCTCGGCCTGGCTCGCCGCGCCCTTGGCCTTCCCCGCCGCCTCGTGCGCGGCGCCCTTGGCCTTGCCGGCGGCCTCGTGGGCTTTGCCCTGGGCCTGCCCCGCCGCCTTGGACGCGTTGCCGGCCAGCTCGTCGCGGAGCTCCGAGGCCTTGCCCGTCACGCGGCCGGACTTGATGTCGGCGGTGGCTTCCTTGATCTTGTTTGCGTAGGCGGCTGTTACAGGAGGTTGGAGGTTGTGTTAGCATCCGGCGGGGGAAGAAAGGAAGAAGAGGCTGCTTGTCGATGGATTTCTGGGGTGAGGATAGATGTGGATGGATGTGGATGGATGGCGGGCGGTGAAAGGAGATGCACGGGCAAGGAGGTAGGAGAGATTCTCCGTTCGATAGGGACAGACAACGTACCTCCCACGTTGATGCCGTCCACCAATGTTTCCGAGACCTTGCGGTCAACCGACTTGAGCGCGTCCTTGGCCGTCTCGATGACGCCAGGTTTGCGACGCTGGAGAGAGGTGGTGAAAAAGGCGGTACGAGCCGTCGCCGCCACCCTTGTCGTGCCCCGACCCATGACGAGCCGGGTGCTGGATGTAAGGGCCGACATTGTTCTTGTTGATGTTGTTGCCGTTGTTGGGTGTTGGGTGAGATTGGCGGGTGGCCTTCCGAGGTATGCCAATGGGGAGGATTTTCGAGGGTTGGAATTGAGGATAAGAAAACGATGAGATGGACGGTCACGGCATGGTGCGTCGGCGGAGGTACGTGTTGCTACATGACTTAAAAGGCTGGGAAGTTGTTCCGCTGTTGTTCAGCACCCCATGATGTCATCGACCCCAACGATCGACGGGGGGCGACCAAGCATCGGGGCTATTTCTGGGCCAACGTTACTTGAATACCCACGTCGGCAGTTTGACCCATAGAGGAGCAGGGGAATGACGCGCATGTGGCGCCCGCAGGGACACAATGTATTTTGTTCGTCCCAGGAAATCCGGGTTTCCTGATGCCATGGGGGGTGGACCACCGGGCGCCTTTGGAGCATCCGCCAATACCATGTAATCACACGGTTCCTGAATGGCCAAGAAGCTCTGTCGCTGCAAGGTCTTGCTTGGGAGAGGCCCGGTCCCCTCGGGAGCTCCACGTCGTGTCACGACTCATGATACCTTGACGAGGTTGGAATCGGGAATACGCACACGTACGCCGTAGATGGAATTGCGTCAACAAAAAAAGAAAGAGAAAAAACACTTGGGGCCTCGGTCCAGCCAGCCCCTTGTACTGGGACGTAGAGCTGATCAAAAACACATAGAACTACCGTGTCGTGTGTGTCGTGTGTGTCGTGTGTCGTGTGCGTCGCGGGTCGTGCCCGTTACCGCCCCTTGAAAACAGGCTTCCTCTTTTCCGCAAACGCCTTCAACGCCTCGTCCCGATCCTCGGTCCTCACGACCCTCTCGTACATGGAGTTCTCGACGCTCTCGCACGGCTCCTCGACCGCCTTGAGCGCCGCCCGAACGGCGATCGGACCGCCCTCGCAAATCTCGGCGGCCAGCCGCACCGCCTCGCTCAGCGCCGCGCGCCTCGCCGCCGCCAGGATCACCTTCTCCCTCTCGGCATCGTCCTTGAGGGCCTCCCACTCCTTCTCCTGCTCTTCGCTCTCGGGCGCGACCTCGACCAGCCGGTCGGCGATGCCCAAGAAGTAGGCCTCCGGGGCGGACACGCGGCGGCCGGTGAGGATGAGGTCGCGGGCGCGGGGGACGCCGATGAGGGCGGGGAGGCGGTACGTGCCGCCGGCGCCGGGGAGGATGCCGAGGCGGGTCTCGGGGAGGCCGATGACGGCGTTGGAGGTGAGGACGCGGAAGTGGGTGGAGAGGGCGAGCTCCAGGCCGCCGCCGAGGGCGAGGGAGGAGATGGCCGAGATGGTGGGGATCGGGAGGGTGGAGAGGGAGGTGAAGGTGGACCGGAGGGAGTCGAGGAAGCTTGCGGTTCTGAAAAAAAAAATAAACAACGTTAGGCTGCGTAGGACGGGAGACAGACAAACAGACAAACAGAGAGAGAGAGAGAGAGAGGGAGAAAACTCTTACTCTTCCTGCGTGAAGCTCTTCCTCTCCTTCAGGTCCGCGCCGGCGCAGAAGCACGACTCGACGGCCGACGCAACGATGAGGGCGCGAGTCGGGCCCTTCTTGTCGTCTCCCGCGATGCCGCCAAACCGCTTCTCCCACGAAGGGGTCGGCACCTCCTCGCCGGTGGCGGGGTCGTACTGGGCGTGGATGGCGTCGATCTCCTGGCGCAGCGAGGCCAGCAGGGCGCGCGAGATGGCGTTGCGGGCGGCGGGGCGGTTGAGCTCCAAGATGCGGATGTGGCCCGAGTTGGGAGCCGGGAGGTCGATGGCGCGCACCAGCGGGCCGTTGTTGGCGTCGCCCGACGTGGCCGTCGAGTAGGCGCACCGGGCGAACCGCGATCCCCGGACGGCCAGCCGGGAGGCGCGCAGGGCCGCCGAGGCGGATAAGAGGGTCAGCGTGGGAGGCATGGCGGAGGGCTCTGGGCAAGGGGCGCTGCGAATTGGCAATTGGGACGCGGATAGGGCAGCGCGGGAGTCCACAGGTGGCTTTGAAGAATCCAGTTTCTGGGAAGTTTTGATGCCCGCCAGGATGACGTCTCTGCTGCGTACCGTACTCCGCTCGGCTATCGTCGGGGGGGGGGGGGGGGGGGGGGGCCATGACCTAAGGAACGGGGCCAATGAGATGGGAGAGGCTCCACAGCGCGCTCCTTAGTACACACTGTAACTACTATACATTCGAGTAAGGTGGGCAACTATAGCAGCTAGTCTACTTCCCACTTACACCATATCAGTTATACACACACACACAAACACAAAACACTATAAACCTGGTGCGTACACATGGACATGGAGATGGGAGTTCACCATGGACGATGGACGACTTTGCTCAGCATCATCCCGCTGGCTCCCACCCGAACTGCTGGTCTGGTTATACAGAAGGAAATTGAGCGTCATCGCATACGTACCGATCGACCACGAGCAACACCGTCAACTGTCAAGAGCAAAGTGAGCCTACCTATGGAGGTACCCCCTTACCTTACCCGATGACTGTCGCCCTCTTGATGACCCTTTCACCTCTCTACAAAATACCACCCTTCCCCCCTCGACACCCACACTCCATTCCTCTCTCTCGCTCTCTCTCTCTCTCTCTCTCTCTGCCGCATCAATTCTCGCCCGGTGGGCTTGGTGCTCCGGATTCAGCACCCATGCACGCTTCTCCATCACTCAATCGGAGGGGGGCTTCGTCAACTCCTGGCTAGACCACTGCTGTTTCGGGGACAAGATGATACTATGGGTGTGCGGGCTCTTGTCACGACGCATGCCGGAAGAAACCTATGACGGCGCGCAGCAGCGGCAGCAGTAGCTCGGAGCGGAGAGCAGCAAAGTCCCCGTGCCCCCCCCCCCCCCCCCCAAAAAAAAAAAAAAAAAAAAAAAAAAAAAAAAAAAGCCGATCGGGGAGCACCCGTACCTTGCCGTCTGGGCGCACCTCGGGCCTGGCGTGGCGCGGACGAGCGCCGTTCCATCGGCCCGTTCGCGGGTGTGGGTGGCTCTTTGGCGCGGCCGCTCGGGGAGGGCAAAGAGAATCCAAGGCGGATCTTTGGCCGAGTTGGAACAACAAGGCGTGAGGCCAAGGCTCCCCGTCTCAGCCCGGGCCGTCGTCCGTGTCTCAGCCCGAGCAGGCCCCGTCCGGCCGTGTCGCGCAGCTCGCACGTGTGCAGAAAGGACCAAGACACAGACGGTCGGTCAGACAGACAGACAGACCCATCCTGATCGTCGCCCACGCCGGTGTGGCAAAGGTGGTTATCCTTCCGGGTGAAAGACGGTGACACAGAGAACATGCCGACGGGCTCTTCCGTGAAGAGGTACTGCGTATGCGGTGACTCGTTGGCCCGGGGTCATGGAGAAAAGCGGCGTGTCGGTCGCTACACGGCCAGATCCTTCACCACCCGCGGCTGCAAATGAGGTGAGCAGCCGCCATGGTGCGTACTGTGTAGACGTTGACCGACCTTGCCGGCTGTATACTGGCATGTCTTGGGAGGTGGAGGCATCCTTCTAACGGAACGCCAGGTACGAACTAGTTAGCTACGCAGTACTTGGTCTGGCAAAGGGCATTCGTTGCGATGCTCTGGTTTCCCATCACGATCCCAGGCATGGCAAGGCCAGAACGGAACCCGTCGCGGATCCAACCCTAACCCACCCTTTCCTCGTTCATTGTATGCAAGCAATGTTTCCATATTACCCACAACGTTAACGTTTCTAGTTACCATTCACCGAACCCCTTTCCACCCTCCACCCTGCTCCCTGCATTTGGCGCTGCGCATCACCTGCACCGCCGATCAATCAACGCATCATCACTGATCCTCAGCCTTGGCGCTCGGCATTCCCAACCCGTGCCTTGAACAGCATCAGCTCGTTTCACAACTCACCCTTTCACCCCACCACCACTCACCGTTTTCCTCTTTCTTCATCCCGCATACATAGGATAACGTGGGCGTTCATACCGTATACATACGTAATAGCTAGAAAATAGGGCCCCGCTGAGCATCACTTGAAACAAAGCCTCCATCTTCAACAACGCACCGTCGGTCTTCCCATGCGGGCGGGCGGCGGCAGCGGCGGCAGCGGCGGCAGCGGCGGCGGTGGCGGCGGAGGCTGTTGCCGTGTGCCGTGTACGCAGTATACTATACACAGTACCACGTACAGTCAAACTTGCTAACGGACCCGACGTTCGCGGTAAGGTAAACGAGGTAGCCCAAAGAGACAACCACCACACCTCACCTCCAAACCTCTCTCTCCCAGCCCTCACGTCATGACTCAGCGAAGCAGGCACCTCCCGGCCAACGCGAACGCGACCACGCAGCCAATCGAAACGTCATCTCAAGTGGCCAGGCCGGCGCATGTCCCAGCATGTTCTCCTCAGGCTTGCTTCAAAACTCATGTTTCGGACAGAACGAGAAGAGAAGAGAGAGAGAGAGGAACTTGCGAGCCCCATGGGGAACGGACGAGCTTCGGGGGATGCGCCGTCTTGCGGCCCGCAGCTCCCAGCTCGGGATCCCGGGGAGATGGCGCTTTTGAGTTGGGCGTGGCTTCGACGTGAATCGTGCCGCCTGGTTCAGAAATGACATGGCGTATCGTCAGCCAAAGCAACGAAGCCCAGCGAGCTTCGCGAGGGGGGGGGGGGGGGGGGTGCTGCTGCACAAGCAATGCGCGTGCCGAGCACCATGTCCCCAGAGAACCCCCCCTGGTCGCAGTCTGCACGGGCAGCCCCAGAAACGCGCTCGACGACAGAGACAACAAACAGCCCTGGAATTTCTGGAAATTGCTCGGTGCTTGTATGGTATAGTACACGCCCCGAGGAGAAGAAAGGACCAGAATGGCATTCGCCACCCGCACCCAACGCCCAGCCGTGACGGGGAGGCTTCGACGGCGGCTGATCCGTCCCCTTCCCCAATGTTTCGCCCTCCGGTCTTGGTCTGCCCGGGCCATTTCCCCGTCGGTCGCTCCGCGAGCAAACAAACGAAACCAGCACCTTGCTATCCCGGGTTTTGCACATCATGCCTCCTTTGTTGGTCCCGAATTTTCCGGGCTCTTTCTCTCTTTTTTCTTTTGTTTTTCTGTGGTGGGCGTGTTGGCTTGGGCCTGGTTTACATAGTATTAGAGAGGGGGGGGTTGGATCTGCAAGGTGTTTGCAAGCTGCAGGATGCAGGCTTCTTTTAGGGGGTGTATGGGCGGGCTCGGTCACGCCATGGCGATGGATTTCTTTCTTCCTTGCCTGCTAAGACATCAAAGACGGGACAGCCCGAGGGGGGAGAACGGAAGAGGGCAGGGATCGAGTAAGGAAGGCGGGCAGGCAAACAGAGCCAGGCAGACTGGCTGGCTGGCTGGCAAAACACACAAGAGTGCCATGATGAGCCATCGGTCGGTCGGTCAGTCAGAGAGGAAGGTAGTAGCACCTTGATCAGAGAAATCCGTAAAGGAGTGTACGATTCAACAAGAAACAAAAACCTATCAACAAAATCCCGTCTATCAAAAACCAAACCCAAGCAAGCTACATTTCCCCCCCAGAGACAGACAGACCGACAGAGGTAGAGAGAGACAAAACCCTCCAATTCCACGAGCCTTCCCGCCAAAGAGTCCCCCCCCGGCATGTCGACAGATCAAAAGAAAAGACCATAGCCCTTCTCCGAGAAGCGAAGTGGTGATGCACGTAGTAGGTAGGTAGGTATGTAGGGAGCGATATGCGATGATGTCGAGAGCATAGGGCATGTTCGCACTGCAGCGACCCGGCGCACTTGGCCATCTCTTCTTCCTCTCTTCCCCCTTCCCTTTTCTTCCTCCTCTTCCAGCACACTCTTGGGTCGCGTCATCACATTCGGTTGGGGCGGTGGGTTGAATCGGGTATCGTTTCGAGCAGAAGCGGCAGCAGGACAGAGAGAGAGAGCGAGAACCGGGCGGGAGGAAGAAGAAACGACGTCGGGACGACGGGTACTGCTCTAAAACGGTTTGCGTAGCGTATCGAAACATGGACAGAGAGTGTGAGATATGTAGGGAGCGACAGAGGGACTGCGAACGTGTCGTCGAGTCAAATCGGAAACGTGACGCGGACGGCAGCCCGCGTTCCGTGTTCCGTGTTCCCCTCAACATGCCCGTACCGAACAATCGAAAAGCGAAAACGCCCCCTCTCCTTTCTTCCTCCGCCAGTCCGGGCTTGCCTCGTCCACAAGAAACTTCCAATGCCCCCACCCTTTCCCCAAACGCCGGTTATGCTGCTTTGCTTGTTCGCTCTGCTGGTCGATATGCCCAAGAAAATAAAAAAAGGATAAAAGAAAACGGGAAGAGGCGGAGAGCTTTCATGGTTTTTATTGCTGTTGCTTTTTGTCGTCATCGCTCGGGGTTTGGAGTCCATCATGCGTTGGTCACCTGTGGATCCTGTCAGCCAACATGCTACGAACCTCGGTTGGGGGAGAAGCAGGAAGGGGGGTTGGGGAGTACGCACGCGAAGGATCCTCCTCGAGTAATCTTGGTTATCCGCAATGCTACCATCGCTCAACCTCCTCTGAACCATGACGGGGTCAAGGCGAGCATCCGTCATCGACCCGGCGCTGCTCCCGGGCTTGCCGATGAAAGCGTTGACGGCGGCGTTGCGACGGTGCTCCTCCTCCAGCTCCCTGTTGCGCTTGCGACGCAGGTAGAAGACGGCGCCGCCGACGGCCGCGCCGGCCAGGACGATACCGACCACGACGCCCGCCACGATGCCGCCTACGTTGGTGCCGCCCTCGGAGGAACCTGTCGGCGTTGCTGTCACGACCATGGTCTTTTCGGCACCGCTGGTGGACGAAGGGGTCCCGGACGTGCTCGAGGCCTCGGCATCCTTATGCTTGACGACGAGGGTAAGGCCGGTGTTGTAGATGGTCCAGTACTCGACGCCGCCGCCTGGAGTCATCGCGTCAGCAATCCACCGGGAGGGGCCGTTGTTCGATCACCGTTGGCTTCACTCACATGCATGCTCGCCGAATCCGGGGCAAGGGCTGTTGCAGAAGGAAGGATCGACGAGATCCGACTTGGGAGGATACGTTTGGCCGCACCAGCACTGGTTCCCGCCCATGGAGCCGCCCACGGCAAACCCTCCGACACGGCACGTCTCGTCGGCGCACTTGCCGATGCTGTTGAACTTGTGGGTGGTGTTGAGCGCCAGGTCGCCGGCGGATTTGAAGCAACCCTGGATCGTCGGGACGTCGATCGTTGGCGGCGTTATGGGCTGCTGGACGGCCGTGAGCTGCTTTGCACGCGGGACCACCCTGGTGGCCATCCTGTACCACCTCGCGTCGATGGAATCGGGGGCGGCGTCGACGGCCGCGACCAGGGCGGCGGCGAAGAAGAAGATGGATCTCATGATGACGGGTTCTCAAAGAGGACGGGTGGTTCTCGCGTCTCGGTCGGATTGAAGAGAGGGGGGTGGTGGTGGTGGTGTTCGAACGGGGGAGGGTTGCCTCGTCGCCGGATTCTTCGGAACACGTCGAGACGGGCGGGCGGGCGGACGAACGGACGGGGGGGAGCGGTGATAGGTTTTGTCGTCGACCAGCGGGCAACAGAACCTTTCAGGGGAGAGAGATCTCTGTTGTCAGAGGCGAGGGGAAAGGGAAACAAAACAAAGGGTTCGGAGACCCTTTGACGAAACGAATCGAAGCGGTGATGGAACGAATGTCGCGGTCGGAATCGGTGGCGTGATGCGCTTGGAATGAAGCTGTGCTCGTGTTTGGCGGCTGCGGGCTACACCTGAGGGAACATTTCCCGCTTGCTGATGCTGGTGCTGAGAGGACAGCAATGCGTCAAGGGCCGGGCAAAGCAAAGTCAAACCTCTCTCTCCTGGTTGTGGAAAGGCGGAGTTGAGGACGTTACGAGATGGGATGGGTCAAAAGAGCGACAAGAAAGAAGGAGCGGATGGTTTTGGTTGCAAGGTCAAGGCAAGAGATGAACCGGGTGAGGAGAGAGCAGGAACCCACCAGGACAGGAAAGGCAGGCCTTGGGTTCTTCCGGGGCCACATGGACTGGCACTCGTCTTCCCAGGAAGGGGAGGGAGGGGGGGGTGGGTGGAGAGGGGGAAAGGGGACAGGACGGGATTGGGGGAACAAGCGGAAACGAAATTGCGCCCAGGTGGGGGGGGTAAGGAAACCTCGGGATGACGCCGGCGAGCCCTGGGTTCCTCCGTCTCTGCTCATGGGCCGTCTTGGGCGTCTTGGGTCCGTCCGGCGGGACACCGGGTCCGTTGGGAGGGGGGTTTGCTGGCTGAAGGGGCCGTTTTGCCTGCGTCCGAACAGCCCTGGTCCTTTCCAAGAACCAGGGGTACCGCGCGTCCTGCCCCTGACACTAACCCCATTCGGGAGGGGTGGTGGATTCCGCGGCTCCACCTCTCAGCCAACCACGCCCCAAACCGCTCGCATCGAGGGCCCTCGGCGGCCAGCCATTGGTCCGGCCTCAGCTTGCATCGTTGTTCTTGCTTGGATCCCAGCCCCGATCAAATTTTGGCCAACACCGTCAATCGCTGCGCAGTCCATGGAAAGCACAGTAACTAGTTTACCAGTTAGTGAGTTACCTTACTGTGTACGGTGTATGTACGCGTGGGAAAGCAGCAGCAGCAGCAGCAGCAGCAGCAGCAGCCGCTTCGCTAGGTAACTACCTAGCGCTACGCAGTACGCAGTATGTACGGTACAGTACGACATGCTGCGTACTGCGTACGGTGGGGCTAAGCGAGCCAACGGTGAAAGGCGTCTGGCCCGTCTGGCCCGTCTGGCCCGTCTGGCCCGTCTCTCTCTCTCTCTCCGTATGTGCGTGGCGATGCAAAAACAAAAGCCCGGCGCACGAATGAAATCTCGCATCCCATGGCTTGACGACCGGAAACGAAACCCAACCGTACATAAACGGCGGGCTTCCTCTGATCGATCCATCCAATGCATCCCTCCCCTGGATCCTGACGTCCAAAAAAAGACGGTTGATGACACGGCGGCACACGCGTCTCTTGTATGTATGGGTACATTCCATGCGGTGTACGTGTAGTCAGTGTCGTGTCCAAGGGACCATCACGTCGTCGTCGTCATCATAACCTCGCTGCGCTGCTGACTCGGTTCATCATTCCCTCCCCAACGGGCGGCGCCGCAACGGATAAATTTGAGACAAAACGCCGGGTCTCGTCATTTCGATGCGGGAAGAGGGAGGGCGGGGGAGCCAGCCGGTTGGTCAGCGTTCGGAAACGCTTGTCTTGGGGCACGACGGAGGTGTGGGTGGGGAGGGGGGATTGGTGTCGTAAGCCACCGGTCAGTGTCGGTCTCTGTCTCTCTCTCATCGCTCGAGGCCGGCCGGTTCTCTGACCTTGTTCCTTCTCGGCGTTCGGCGGCCACCCCAAAACCCCCTCGAGTTTCCATTCTTGGTTAGATCGCGTGAACGTTACATGTGGGCTCGCGCGCGCGTGGTGTGGTGGTGCTCCTCCCCACTAATTAATAGTTACTCCGTACCATCACCACTACCATGCCGTCATCTCATGCAGCAGCAGCCTGCACCATGCCGCCGTTAGGATGCTAGCCTTGGGAATCAAGGAAACCGGAGGCCGGGGGGGGAGGGAGGAAGATGGAAATCGACTTCCTCCCCGGTGTCCAGCGCCCAGTGCCGTGGATTCAGGCGGCCGCCGTGGACAAACATGAAACAAGAAACATGCGGGATTCCTTCCGGGCCATAGATGACGGGTGACACGCCGGCATGGGAGGCCTTCCTCTCGGCGCATGGTTCGAAGTAATGTGCTGCGTACTCGGTACTACACAGTAGTTTTACGAAGTTTCCGGGATTGTTCCCTTCCCGTCCTTTGTCCCTCTTGCGTCCCCCTCAGTCACCATACAGTAGTACCCTCGTTCAGTAGTACCCTCGTTCAGTAGTACCCTCGTTCTCTGCGATCTTGCCTGTTGTTGGATGACAGCAAAGGCAAACGGGTGTGAAGGGTCACACGGCATTCCACCCCCCCTCCTACGCGTTGTTGTGATGGTCTTGTTTTGTACAACCCGCCTTTTACCCGGGCTGTTGTGCAACCGACCGATAATGACGGCCCGTCGTGGCGATGGTGGTGGTGGTGGTGGTGGTGGTGCTGCTGCTGCTGCTGCTATTGCTGCTGGTGGCGGTGGTGTGTGTGGTGTGTGCGGTCGGCAGGCGGATACGAGGGAACATTGCAGACGCCGGCGCCGTCTTCCACGCTTGCGTGTCGATGCAGACAGAGAACTAGTTCGTTAGCTGTACACCAAGTATTATGCAAGCATGCACGTGGTGTTGCAACGTTCTTTCAAGATATCGCTCCAACATTCCACCACCTTCGACTGCACACTGGCGCGTTGGTGAGGCGTTGGGGTTCAACGTCATCGTATTACACCATGGACTTTTTTTTTCTTTTTTTTTTTTTTGCGTCGGCATCACTAATGTCGAAACGATGCGCGCCAACCTTGAACATGTGTATATACGAATGATTGACTAACTTCGCCCTGGTTTTCCGTCAACGGTTCTAGGAATACGAGCTCGGACATGAGTCGCGTGGTCTTCTATCGAGGATCACCTCGGCTTCACCACGGGACATCCCGCGCAATAGGAGAACCCACTCGGCTGCTATCAGATTAGCAGATCTCGAAAGTTCGGTCTGGTCTGTTCGGATGATCCGGGAAGCATGAAAGGAAAAAAAAAAAAAAAAAAAAAGAGACGGGGTAGTTCGGAATTTTGACACCCTGATGTCATCCCGGACGTTCAGAAAGTTGACAGAGCAGCACAAAAAAAAAAAAAAAAAAAAAAAAAAAACCGATTCTCGTTCACTTCATGACCAGCGCCTAGACGCCATGCTAGCTAGCTAACCCTAACCTCTGCGCCGCTGCGGCCGCGGCGGCCGCCTCCCTCTCCCTCATGTTGTGCTCCTCGGCCTCCTCGCACTCCATCCGATGCTTCTTCCAATCCTTCTTCTGGCACGCCGAGCTGCAATACGCCACCTTCAAGCACCTCGCGCAGTTCTTGAGCTTGACCCCCTCGTCCTCGTCCTCCGGCTTGCCGCAGTTCCTGCACACCCTCCGCGGCCCTCGTCCCCCCGCCGCCTCCTCGGCCACCCCCCTCGCCAGCTCCGGCGCCACCAGCTCCTCCACCAGCGGCGACCCGTACACCGGGCTGATGGCCACGCGCGTGGCGTGCCTCGCCGCGTCCTCCCACCCGGGCACCGCGACGAACCGGTCGGGCAGCCTGCCCTGGCCGCACGAGCAGAGCACGGGCTCGCCGGGGCGGAGGCTCACCGGCGCGCTGCCGGCCGCCGCGTACTCGCACGCCGGGAGGTGGTCCCAGTCCCGGCACCGCTCCGCCAGGGCGGGCAGCGCCCGCTTCCACAGGGCCAGCTCCTTCTCGTCGACCGTCAGCGTGCAGCACTCGAGCGTGCGCAGCAGCACCAGGAACTCGACGAGCTCCTGCGAGGCCAGCAGCTCCCTCGTGAAGGGCAGGACGGCCGCGTCCAGGACCGGCACGCCGCCGTGCGAGGCCGCGTCGAGCCGCACCGCGCTGACAAAGAGGAGCGCGTGGATGCCGCTGCCGCCGCGGGGCTCCGAGAGCGCAAAGAGGCCCGTCTGCCCGCCCTGGATGCCGGCGGAGAGCATGAACAGGGTGAAGAGGGACTCTTTGAAGTTGAGCCGCGTCGTCGGCGACACGCCCGGCGCGGTGCCGTCGGGGTTCCCGAGGGTTTGCTCGCGCAGCCGGCGCTCGCGCGTCGAGAACATGAGGGACGAGAGGGTCGAGATGAAGCCGAGCCGCGAGGTATCGTCGAGGCGGAGGATGGGCAGGCGGTCGAGGTGGACCCGCGGGGCGTTGAGGGGGACGGGGAGGCGGGAGCCTGCGGCCGGCATGACGGTGGGGAGCACGTCGTGGTCTTCGAGAAGCGACGGGGTGGTTGATGGTTTGGCGAGCGGGGCCGTGATCTCGATGTAGCCCGAGGTGCGCGCGATGCGCGTCTTGCTGCCGTCTTTGACAACGGGGACAGGGTACCTCATGGGCAAGACCAAGGCGCGTTCCTTGCCCCAGAGCGCCCGCTCTTTGCCGTAGAAGATGATGTCCAGCGTGGTGGGCGAGGACTGGCGGACTTCGATCGGCGCCCGGTCCGCCAGGAGCTGCTTGCCCTGGTCCGAAACGATGTAAAGGCGCCCCGTGACGGTAGCAATGTCGCCAGCGTGATTCGGGTCGAAGTCGGCCGTGGCGACGACGAGCTCCGGCGAGGATTCATCCGCCGCTGTTTTGGCTCCCGCCGGCGCGCCGTGCGGCCCCGTCGTGTCTTGATCGCTTTGCAGGCCAACAGACCGGGCCGATGCGGGGGGGACGGCCAGGCCCTCAAGAGCAAAAATCTCCCAATCGCCTTGCGAAGGAGGTTGCGGGAGGGCCGACAAGAACCGCATGGAAAGCTCCGCTGGGTCGACCTGCGCCCTCCGAGCAAGCGCTTTGAGGAGGGCTGCTGTCGTCCCTGGAGCGCTGGACGTCTTCGAGGCTGGAGCCCCCGCCAGGTCGAGATACACATGGCGTACCAAATCCGCCAGGCCATCCGTGTTGGCTTGCAGCGGGGCTGGAAAGTGTTGCCCAACCAGGTACCGGGCGTGCTTCCACGAGAGACGCAGCCCCGACAGCGCCCTGCGGGGATCCGTGTTCGCTTTGTCCGACCACGCCATCAGAATCTCGTCGGCGGGCGAGATCAGCCTCGCGTTGGTCCAGTACTCTGCAGGGAGAAGACCGAGAAGCAGCGAGAGGCTTGTGGTTCGTCCATGGAGGAGCGCCTCGTAGGCGTCACCATCGGTCAGGGGGTAGGACCTGGCCGTGTAGATGGTGGACGACGGCGCGTCTTTGAGCAGCGGCTCTGCTGCCAGCAACAGATCCAAGGTGGGCTCCTCGAAAAGGGCCGATGCGTCGACGATATCAAACCGCCGAGGGGCCGCAGCGCCGGCGCCGTGCTCCGATCCAGCCGGCTCCGACGGACCGGAGCTAGGGCCCTCGCGGTGCGGCTGAGCACGAGCCTCCGCGGTCGCGAGGTCGCGCTGCAGAGATCGGCAGAAGGACAGGCCATCGGCCACAGCGTGACGGACCGTGAAGGAGCCAGACCGAGCCGCTTCGGCGAAGGCCCGGATCCAGTCTGCAAGGTGTGCGAGCGCAACGGCAAGGAACTCCTCGACGGCATCCTTCGGGCTGCCGTCGCCTTCCCTGAGAGGAGCCTGCGGCTTCTCCAACGTGGGGACCTGGGCCAGTGCCAGATGGAAGCTCAGCAGAGGGTCGGCCGGGTACGAGGGCTTCGAGGGTCCTGTTGAGGAGGCGGCCAAGAGGGGGTTCGGAAAGGCGGCGTCGTCCGGCGCGTCCAGGGGCAGAGACCGCTGCTTCCCCGTATCCCAGTGCTGCCGCACCGCGGACAGCACGTTCTCCGCCATCTGCGCTGCCAACGGGGCGCACGCAGGCGCGACGTCCTGCTTGGAGATCGCCTGAGGTCCTGGCTGCGCCAGCTCGGCGTCTGCTACAGCGCCGTCGGAAGAGACCCGGGACCAGACACCGCGGACGACGGAAAGGCTACCCTCGGTGCAGAACCGCAGAGCGGCGCCGTACGGGCTGGAGCGCCACGTCTGCAAGGACTCGGAGAGCTGCACGAGCTTCCGGGACTGGGAAGCCAGCAGGTCAAAGTCCGGCCGACGGAGGTGTCGGGCGTAGCAGATGTTCCAGAGGGACCATAGCTGGGCCGGCGTTGGCTTTCCATCACCAGCCAGGTCCAAGGCGAGCGTGTACAAAAGAAGATTCCTCGCTGCCTTGAATTAGCGACGTCTCACTGCGAAACTTGTAGGAGCACGAGCCCTCGCCTACCCACGACATGGGCGTCGGCATCGCACACGGTGATGTCGATCTTGCGTGGAGACGCCGGCTGTTCGGTATAGGCAGTGTAGAGTATGTCCCTGGCGTCGAGGGTCCCGAGCTGTAAAATGGATGCATCCAGCCCGCGAGGGAGGTCCTCGGTGAGGCTCAGAGCCGGCCGGAACCTGCCCGGCTGAGACGGGGCAGCCATGGCGATCTCCTCTCGGCTTGTTTGACTATCGGTTGGGTCAGAAGGAGGCTGCTCCCATGGGGTGGTATCCTCGAGGCATATATCTTGAAATGATTTCTGTGGAAACCAGCCAGCCTGATCAGGCAAGCCAAGCAAACAACTCTTGACGCATCAGCCTGCCACTACTGTACTGGTCGAGGGTGGTTGGAGCTTGGATGAGGGGAGCCTTGGAGTGGGTGAGCTGAGATCGATCCAGGCGCACTGTACACGGTACACAACGCCCGGCAAGACAGTGTCAGTACAGTACGCAGACACTGTATTCTGGAACTCCTCAGAAGCTTCGTTTCGACACGTCCGACCATCAGCAACTTCTCCCAAGAAACGTTCGTGGAGGACTGTTTGTTGCCTGCGCGGCATGTGCAGCAGAAGCTTCGGAGGGTGGAAGCGTGTTGTGAACAAGCATACAAAACTTTCATTGTGTTTTCAGTCTCCCGTCTATCCAACACAGTCAAGTCCCGTCCTGTTCACCACCTCACACCACCGCCCGTCCATCCAGGATGAGCTCAACCCCTCGTTCCACCGTTTGTGATACCACACACCTAGATAGACATTCAAGAGGAGCTAGTTCACAAGCAGTGAGCGATGTTCAGTACAAAGGAAACCAAAAAAGATGGCGAGATGGTCCAAGTCTCATCCCTTCAAGTCCATCCCGGATCGTACACGAAGCTATACAGAGAAAAGTTGCCACCCACCCAACCCAGAGCCCTCGCGAGTGTTGTTAGCGGGAACCCAACCGCCAACTCCCGTCCCCCCTTTCTATCCCAGCCACCAAGTAGAACAACGGAAAAAAAAAAAAAAAAAGACAAGGAGGGGGAAAATGACAAAAGAAACAAAAGGCCCAAAAAGACAAGGCTTGCTCAAGCCAAGAAGAAGCGAAAGAAAAAAAAAAGGACAAAGGTCAAGAACCGATTACACCCAACCAACCGACCCCGAACAACCGACCGACCGACCGACCAACCGACCAACCGACCAACCGACCTTACCCACATGCCAACCGGCTGACTGACTGACCGACCGAGTCCCAGACGTATACAACCAACCACCCTCAAGAAGTCCCAAAGAAAACGTCCTCTCCATGCGTAAACATGCTCACCGGGTCAAAATCCTCCTCCATAAACTTGAGCCCGTCAAACTTGCCCATCTGCCCGCCCCCGACCAGCAGCCCCTGATGCATCCCCTCGTCCGCCACGCTTCCGAAAAGCTGCGGCGAGGTCGACGAGGCCGACGAGCCCGACGACGACATGGGCGACGGGGTCGAGATCATCCCCGCCGCGCCGCCGTTCCCGCCCGCGTTGCCGGCAGCAGAAGCAGAAGCAGCAGCAGCAGCGGCGGCGGCGGCGGGGAATCCAAAGTCGCCCGTCATCCCCTCCATCCCGGCCAACCCGGGCATGCCGAGGTGGATGCCCATGCCCATGCCGAGGCCGTACGGCAGGCCGCCGGAGCCCAGGACCGAGAACTCGCCGACGACGGACGAGGCGGCGGCGGCGGCGGCGGCGGCGGCGGCGGCGGCTGCTTGATGCGCCGCGACCGTCGTCCCGAGGCCGATGCTCACGTCGCCCACGTCCTCTTCGTGGGCCACGTCCTCGTCGTCCCCGTCAAAGTCAAAGAACCGCGCCGCCGCCGCCGACAGCGAGGAGCTGGCCGCCGAGGAGGCCGACACGGAGCTGGCGGTGGAGCACGAAAAGGACGAGACGGAGGCGCTCAGCGGGAGCAGCGGAGGCGGGGAGGCGGGCGAGGACACCAGCTCTCCCGGGGCCGCCGTCGCCGGCACGGACGTCGGCGGTTCGGGCGGCGTGGGATGGCGGGAGGGCGCTGCCGGTCGGCCGAGGAAGGGCGGGAGGAGGAGGCGGGGGCCGAGGGCGCCGCCGGCGCGGCGCTGACGCTGCTGCCGGGGAGCAGGCTGCGGACGGACAGGGTCGGGGAAGGGTGGTGGGAGGCGTGGCTGTAGCTGCTCAAGGCGGAGGGGGACATGGCCGAGTGGAACGAGTCCGCCAGGCTGGGCGGCCCGCTGGCGGCGGGCATCGGGGCGGACGAGACGGAGAGGGTGGTCGGGTGGATGGTGGCGGCCGCGCCGGGCGGCATGGTCGCGCAGAGGAGGCCCTGGAGCGGGTCGTCGTCGAGCATGCCGTCCACCAGGTCGTTGCCGGGCGAGCTGGCGCCCGAAACGTCGGAGAACCCTGACACGCTCGACGCCGAGCTCATGCCGCCGCCGCCGCCGCCGCCGCCGCCGGCCTCTGCGAGCTTGTTCTTGCGGCGCGTGCGCTCCGCCTTGTCCCTCCGCTCCTCCATCTCCGGACGTATCTTTTTGGGGCGGCCGCGCTTCACCACCTTGCGAACGACGCCGTCGAACGCGCCGATGCACATCCCCCGCTGCCGGTGCCGCGTCAGGGCGTCGTGCCGGGCGAAGCTGTTGCCGCATTCGCAGGGGTACGGCTTGATGCCCGTGTGGATCTTGGCGTGGCGCTTGAGGTCGTGCTGGCGCACGAAGCACTTCTTGCACGTCGGGCACTGGTACTGGCGGTCGTTGAGGTGGGTCTGGACGTGGCTCTTGATGTTTTCCTTGCGCCCGAAGGGCTTGTTGCACCCCTCGTACAGGCAGCGCCATTTCCCGTCGACCGGGTCCGGGCCCTGGATGTAGGCCGCAATCTCCTCGAGCGTGACGCCCGTCTCGGTGCGGGTTTCCTCGATGTTGATGTCGGCGATGCTGGCCGCGCTGGCCATGGAGGCGAGCGACTCGGTGCGGCGGTGCGGCGACGATCGCCGCGACGGCGACCTGCGCGGCGGCGACGCCGGCTGGAGGGAAGGGATGCCGGTTCCCGGCTGCAGGGCCGCCGGGGCGTGGACGCCGGGCTTCTCGGGGAAGGGGTGGTCCTGCGGCGGGCCGAGCGCGTTGCCGAACGCGTTCGATGCCTCGGCCGCCTGGCTGGCCTGGAACGCGCCGTATTCTTGCTCGATCTTGCGGAACTCGGCGCTGATGGTGCGCATGCTCATGAGGTCGGGGGCCCGGAGCCCCGGGTTCGGCAGGGCCATGGGGATGGCGCTGGCTCGTTGCGGCGGCTGCATCATGGCCTCGGCCTGCTTGCGAAGGTCCTGGAAGATGCCCGACTGCCGGTTCTCGGGGCGCCTCCGGATCGGCTTGAGCGTCTCCTCCATGGACTCGTCGTAGCCGTCGGCGAACCGGTTGGGCCGCTGCTGCGGGGGGGTGTCCTCGGGCTTGGCGGATGCGCTGCTCGGGGTTTGGGAGAAGAAGCCTGCGCGACACGTTAGAGCCTGCGACGCGCCTGGCGCACAAGAGCCGGAGCTTACCGTTCACCGGGCCGCTGGGCGTGACGGGCCTGTCGAGCCCGGCGTTTCCGCCCAGGGCCTCAAACTTGGCGACCTTGTCCATGATGCCATGGCTGATGCGCCGCGACGACCGGCGCGAGTGCGCGTGCGCGCTCTCCGACTCGGCCTCGGAGCTCCACGCCTCGGTCGCTGCCGGGCTGGATTCCGGGAAGTTGAGAAACGTCGGGGTCGACAGGCCGCCGTCGGCGCCGAAAAAGTCAAAGTCCCGCGTCGGATCGACGTCGCTGCCGCTGAGGCGGCTGTCGGGACGCTCAAAGAGGCCGAGGGACGCCGCGTACTGGTCAAACGACAGGCCGTTCAAGTCGTCGATCGGGTCTTGGCTGGGGAACATGCTGGCAAAGCGACGGCTCTGTGGCGTCGTCTGGGGGGAGAACAGGTAGGCATCGCTGCCGTCGGAGGGAGGAAAGAAGGCCTGGTCGAAGGAACGCCGCGGCGTGTGGTGTCGGGATGACGGTCGTGAGCTGCTGGTGGGCGCAGGCGCTGGGGCCAGCGGCTGGGCGCGCGTGTCCAAGCTGACGCCGCGGCGGTGGGACATGGACCGCTTTGGTTGAAGATTTGGCAACGGCGCGATCTTGACCGGGTCGTAGGCCGATGCCGTTGAGTTTTGTCGTCGATGCTGGCGCTGGCGCGAGCGCAGCGCGCTTGTCTGGGCCGGATTGGACGACATGGGCCGCGACCTCGTATCGTGATGTCTGTCTCTTTCTCTCTCTCTCTCTCTCTCTCTCTCTCTCTCTGTGCGTGTATGTGTGTGTGTGCAAAGTGAGCAAAAAAGACCCGTGTCGCTACGCTCCCAGAGCGGCAGCTCAGGCCATCCAAGCCGAAGCGAAGCGCAGCGCAGCGCGTGGGCGATGCGAAAAGGGTCGTCGGCTGGGGATGGGACGTCAAGGAACGGGGGGTACGAGATCCAATGGATGACCAGAAAGAGGTTGCAAGAAGCCTCCGGGATGCAGGACGGGATGGTGATGCAGGGAAAATGTTTGAATCAAGTGTCTGTGACGCTGGTGATGTTGGACTGGCCCGCGGGCCGCTAACTTTGTTTACACTGGCACAAGTGGCGCTTACGTGGTTGCCCAGGTAACCTCGGGCAGCGACACGCGCCAGTCAGCCCATTGGCGGATCCGGGCGCACTGGGGGCCATGTGGGCCTCGACCTGGGAACCAGGGCCCACGGCGGGCCCCCACACCACACGACGTCATCTTCCTGCTACTGGAACCCGGGCCCCCAGCGCCTTGCCTCGGACATGGTTTCAGCTGCCGGCTGCCGTCCATCCTCCCTCTCAGGTGCTAACTAACTAGTTAGTTAACTAGTTAGTGAACTAAGTAGTCCCTTGCGTTGGTTCGGTCTTCGGTTTCCCGCGCGGCTGCTTCGGCTCGACCACCGTCGCAACAAGATTGTTTACTGTACAACGTTACCGTCGGGTGTTAGCACTTGCGGCTTTGTTGATTTATCCCTCAGCTTCCAGGCTCCCCAACCCTGCCGGTTGCTCCCCTTCCTCCAACCCTTGTCTCGGGCAGACACGGTCCCAACGCCGAGAAAAACTTCGATCGCGTGTCTTGGATCAAATGACCATCTTCGTCCCGTTGGGATCGGGTCAACCTGAGTAGCCACTTTTTGGTTGGCCGTTTCTTCTCCTTCCTCTTTGAATTGTTTACTCTTTTGCTCCAATGTTTTTTTTTTTTTTTTTCCTTTTTATCTTTCTTTCATCAACCATGTCAAGGGATACTTCCACTGGCCCATCTGTCTGTGTCCCTTCGCTGATATGTAATTACGCAGCAGTATAATACAAAGTGATTCTTCCCGATTCCCATGTTCTTGCAGCCTCCATGGTCTCCCGGCCCGTTGATCACAGGCCAGCCGTTATTAAGTTTCTCGTGAGCGGGTGCCTGCGTGTCCTAAAGGGGATCTGTCTTTGAAGATCTCTCAGCTTTCAAGACAACGGGATCAAGTTTTTTTGGGGAGTCCAGAATCAGCTGTGAAGATGAGCTTTCTTTGTCCCGTCAATCTTCGGTGTCCTTCGAAGCACACAATGCCGACGCTCCGAAGGGACGTGCTATGTAGCTACACAGTAGTTACAGAGAAAGCATTGTAAACAGGGAGCACATCAAGGAACGCAAACCCGGTGCTCCCCGCCAGCCGGACCTGGCCCGCCCGTTGTGAGATCGTCCAACCTTCCAACCAGCTCTACCGACGTATCCTGAACAAGCTGCATCCCTAACTAGCCCCTTGACAGTTGAGGATACCAGTACCCATCTTGGCAGATCGTCATATACACCGGATGCGCCAGAAACAGCGCCGGCTCTCGGACTATTTTGCTTACTGGCGCGACGGCCGTTTCCACCATTGGGACAGAGAAAGGCAGGGTCGGGCCGACGTCATCTCCAAGATCACGATCCCCAAACCAGGCAAATGGCCTGGGTTTGGCGGCAGCAGGCCTACGCGACGCGCGGATCCGCGCCCGGTCCAGGAGTAGAGGGAGAAGGGCCCAGAAAAATTACAAGCAGACGGCTGTGCAAGGAGCAAGTGATTTTGGCCGTAGAATTGCGGCCAAGGGTTTCAAGGCCGTCAAACTCCTTGGATAGGGAGGGCTCGGCCTGGCCTGCCTTATAGTTAGAGTACCTTGAAACGGGCAGCTGAAAAGGATGGTGGCACAGGCCGACATATTCACGGAACATCTGAGCATCGACGACGGGATTTAGATGCACCTCGTATGTGTCCCCGCCTGTTCATCGAGCACATGCCCTTGGGTCAGTTATACGACTACATTGCAAAGGAAAGCGGCTCGCAGCATTGGCTTCCCAACAAGGTCCTGTGGGCAATCTTCCGCTCTCTGTATCGTGGCATGTTCTGATTGCCATACCCAGGCAAGTTCCAGCCTGCGAACCTCCATCCCCAAACACACAATGTGCCCCAGGTCAGCGAGTCGAGCCAAACACACCCCGAGTTGGGACGATTTGGACGGTGAGAAGACAAGGAAAGACTTCCATCTTCACGCCGGGAGGTTTGCCGGTGATCTGACAGCGCCATGGCTTTCGGTAGATAGGTAACGCAGCGTTTGTAATTCTGCGCAGGAACAAACGACGGAAGAATGAGACTGGGTCAACCTGCACCCAGCCGACGCCGGCGTCATCATAGCAGGCAACTATAACGGCTATACCAATCTCTACCAGATTGCTAGGTTTCTCCCCCGTCCCTCTTTTTAATCATCCAGCAGCTCGTCTAGGACTGGTCATGCTCTCCCTCATCACCCTATGCAAACCCGACTACCCGCTTGTCATCCAGCACCGAACTCTCCGCCACCCCAACGGCACAGTAACCAGCGGATGGACCTACGGCGGCAGCATCTTCGGCCCCTCGTCCAACAGCCTCGGACCCGACTTGACCCATCGGGTCGCTCTCTGTCTTGTGGCCGATCCAACGCGCCGCCCGACCATGCGGGGGCTGGAATACCCACCGCTGGTAAATGGCTTCAAGTTCCTACGAAACACGTCCGTTGGGTCCTGGAGCGATGGGTGCTGGTCTCGTGGCAAACTGCACACGAGCGCACAGAATGCATTGCTCTCTCTAAAGGAGAGAAAGGAAGAAATCTATACAGCAAGAAGCAAATACCCGTGAATCCATCTATGTACCTGGGACTAACATACCCTCGACGTAATGGACCTGGCCTACTTGTAGAGCCCTGTGGGGGCCCTGGAGCCACCCAGCGTTGATACATCGTAGGCTCTGCCGCAGCGCCGTTGTCCCCAATGGTACCATCCCATGCCTGTGGATTTTGCCTATCATATGAGGGCTTTAGCTGAAGCCTTCAGGGCTCATGGGCGGAGCGGGTCGGCGAAGTAAGGGTCGTGATAAGGTACCAATAGGTAATACCTAAGGGAGGGACGGAGCCTTACCGTGATCTAGCCTTGGGGTCCCCTTCTTTACGTACGTACCTAGCTAGGTACCGACTCGAGTTAGTCTTTGGTGCCTCTCACTCGATGTCATTGGCTTTTGTGCCTGATGCCGGTTGTAGCTCCAAAGCTGGAGGTCACCAGGAAGATAAAGCAAGCACCTACCACCGGGAATCTCCATGTCGATTGGGGTTTCGGACTTGGTCAAGGGAGCTCGCTCCTCCGTCATTTCCCTCGACACTCGGTCGTCAATAGACTCCCGAGTAAGTGCGTTTGGATCCCGGAGAGATGCACAGGTCACAAGTCTTGAAGGAACAGGGCATCGGCTAGAAGCGAAGCAGCTACGGCACAACTGTTCCGCCTGATGGTTAACAGTCCCGCCCCTTGTCCTCGTCCTGCGTTCGTGTCTTGCTGTTCTGGCTCTTCCCCCAAACAATCCCAAAGCTCCAACTTCAGATACCCTTTTCCAACCCGTACGGCAGGCCGATCACCACGCTACCTCGATTCCCATCCGTCATGGTCATGTCCATCCCCACAGCCAGCCTTGAAGGCAAAGTCGCTCTCGTCACCGGAGCAGGCCGTGGGATCGGCCGTGGGATTGCCCTCGAACTCGCTCGCCGCGGCGCCTCCATTGTTGTCAACTATGTCTCTTCGGCCGGCCCTGCCCAGGAGGTCGTGGACGAGATAGCCTCGTACAACAACGGAGCCCGCGCCGTTGCCATCCAGGCCGACGTTTCCAGGGTGTCGGATATCCAGCGCCTCTTCGCCGAGAGCAAGCAGCACTTTGGTCGGATCGACATCGTCATGTCCAACAGCGGCACCGAGTCCTGGGACAAGATCGAAGAGGTCACCGAGGAAAAGTACGACCGCGTCTTCAACATCAACGCGCGCGCTCAGTTCTTTGTCGGCCAGGCGGCGTTCAAGCACCTCGAGGACGGAGGTCGGCTGATCCTCATGACGAGCATCGCTGCGGGGCTGTTGGGCGTGCGCCACCATGCACTATACAACGCCAGCAAGATGGCGGTGATCGGCATGGTCAAGGCTTTTGCGACAGACTTCGGGGTTCGCCGCATCACGGTCAATGGCGTGGCCCCCGGGGGCATCAAGAGCGACATGTTCACCGAGAACGCCTGGCACTACATCCCGGGAGGTGCCCCTGATATGTCCGCCGAAACGATTGAGACGTTGATGGCGGAGCATTGCCCTTTGGGGAGGTGTGCGGTGCCGGAAGATGTGGCCCGAGTTGTGGCGTTCCTAGCAAGCGAGGACGGAGGTTGGGTGAACGGTAAGCTATTAGTTACCTGCCTTGCCTAGGTGGCGTGTATGCTCATCAACCCGCTCTTTGCAGGTCAAATTATCACCGTCTCCGGCGGATCATCGCAGTAGAGAGGAAGAACAGAGAGTAGGCAATAGGGAAGAGAAGGATCCATGGGGAAATGTCAAAGAGAAGAATCGCCCCGGGGTTGGCGTGACAGCATCTTGTTACTTCGATTCCAGTTCACGGAATGCAAAGAACCCCGGTCTTACTATGCACGCTGCCAAAGCTCTGGATGAATTATCTATTACCCGGAGCCAGCCAGAGCTAAACAAAACAAGCAGTCTATCCAACCGTGTTGGCCTTGCAAGCAAGGCGATATGCATGATACCGGGTTGCAACCCGCCCGGCGTTGATGATATCTTGGCCCAGCCCAGCTTTTCATGACCGTTCCCAATAACTACCCAAGACGCCAAAAGGTCAATCCCGCCCACCCAAACGCCAAAAGAACCAGAACGGGCCTACTTTTTCCTCCTCACAGTCCCCATCCTCTCCAGCAGCCCCAAATCCCACCACCCATCAATAAGCCCCCACACGGTCTTACGCTTACCACTAGTATCGCCACCAGCCCCTTTATTACCCTTCCCGGCAACGCCAACCCCAGCCCGAGCCCCAGCCCCAGCTCCCAATTCATGCACTTCTGGCGCCTTGAGATAGACGGACTTTCCGGACACCGGCACCGGCGTGGTCCCGGGCTGGGAAGACGACGCAGAAGACAGGACGACAATGCTCGCCGCCATGGACGCGGCGCCGGCGCTGGCGAGGACCATGGCCTCCTCGACTTTCCCGCAGCGCGTGGTCGTGGTCGTCGGGATCTGCAAGCGGGGTGGGGGGAGAGGTTTGCGTTTGGTTTGCTTCTCGACCGAGAACTCGAGGGAGGACAGGTGCGGTGCGGCGAGGGTGGTGGCGGCGCTGGCGAGGTTGGGCTGGGTGCGGGTTTGGGGGAGAGCGGCGAGCTGTCTTGTCCGCGGCCAGGCGAGAGTGGTGGTGGCCCCCAGCGCGGGATTAGGCCCGGAGAGGCAAGACTCCACGGCCGGCGGAGCGCCGGAGAGCAGCGGGGAGGTGCCGTTTTCATCCCTGCCCTGGCCCCTGGCCGCGGGTTCCTCCGCGATGACCGTTATCTCGTCTTGAGCGGCGGCCGCCCGACGGCTCGTCAAGTCGCGCGAGTGATGCCTCGCAGGCGGCGGGCGCAGGCCCTGCAGCATCGGCGGGCTTCCAGCGCCGAAATCGCGGACGGTCGACCCCGAGGAAGCGTCGGAGTCGCAGCTGAATCGGGGCACCGCGGGGGCCGGCGGCGTGAGGGAGGGCGCGGCAGGGGCCACGGCGGCGACGGGGAGCTTGTGGTCGTTGCTGTTCCACGGCTTCATCTGCACCGTCGCCGCGCCAGGCGCACCGCTCTCTTTCGCCCCGGCGGCGCCCCCGCGTCCCTAACCCTCGACATCCTTCGCCCTCGGGGCCTCGGCCTCGCGGCGGAAGCGGTGCCAGAGGCCGATGCAGGCCAGGGTCGAGAAGGCGAAGAGGATGCACAGCGTGATGGAAAGACCCCAGACGGCCTTGATCTCCTGGCAAGTGGCCTTGTCGAGGGCGATGAATGTTGGATAGGAAATGGTCTTGGTGAGGATGGTCGAGTGCTGAAGGGGCGAGGACGACGTCCAGCGCAAGGTCGCCGCGTCCAAGGGAGATGCGCCAGCGAGAGCGGCGCAGTTGAGCCTGGGCAGAGGCTTGCCGACCAGCGAGGCCACGACGACGCAGGCGATCAGGAGCAGGCAGTCAAAGAAGCTGGTCGCAAGCAGCGGCAGCATCGCGTCGTAGTAGAGAATGTACGTGATCACGGCGTAGATGACGGCCATCACGGACTAAGCGTCTGTTAGCGGCGCCTGCTCACGAGGAAGACGATCGGGGAATGCACATGCCACCGTCAAGGTGCCGACGAGCTCGGCCGGGGGGTTGTGGTCGGCCGTGGCGATGATGCTGATGAAGTTGGCGCAGAGGCCAATGACTGCGATGAGAGAGGCAAACTGGACCGCTCTCGCGGCGGTGAAGGTGACGTCCATGGCGCTGAGCTTGGGCGCAGACCGCATCGTCAGGGGGTCGGCGGCGTCAAAGCCAGTCACCACTTCGAGAGAAGGCCGCTTCTTGTGCGCTGTCCGCAAGGGGAAGCGTGCCTTGGGTTTCGGAAGAGGGGCCGTTGGCGGCGGCGGGAAGTACAGGTTGTCGGGAACTGCAGGGGCTTGGACCGACATGGCGCTGGTTGCTTCACGCTTGACCGTGTGAAGCTTCGGGCTCGGGGGAGTGGGCAGATCAGCTGCTCCAAGGCCAAACGAGAAGGGGGACTGTTGCTTTGCTGGCCCTGCCAGGTATCAAGGAAACGGAGAAACAAGAGAATGCCGGATGCGTTGGTATAACTAGAACGAGAACCCGGGCTTTGCGTTTGTCGAGAAGAAACCAGGGAAACTGGGAGATGAGAGACCGAGGAAACACTAGGAAAGGAAACCGGGAAACCAAGGAAACGAAAAGGAAAAGAGGAGAAAAAAGGAAAACAAAAGGGAAAAAACAAATGACCTAGGAAAGGATCATGTTAGACATACATACAGCTATACGTCTTGAAGAGATAGACACCTCGCCACCCTAACTCTGGCTCTCTCAGTAGTTCTTATATTTCTCTGCATGGCTACTTCAATGTCCCGCAGGGAATCAAAACACCAAACACGAACCCTCAGCCGCCATCACCGCAGCACGCTCCGGTCCGCAACCCATGTCTCACATCTCTGATTCACCGGCGTGGTCCACACCTCAAACAAGCGCGGCTCTTAGCGCCGCCGCCACCCGCTGCACGACACCCAGACCTGCGCAGCCGATTGCACGGCGGGCCGCGGACGAGGCCCGGCGGGGTCTGTTTCGCGTCGTGGTTCCTATTTTTCGCAACGCCGCTGCGTCCAGCGAACCGGCTGCGTAAGCATAGTACACCACAGAGCAGGCCGGGGCAGGGCAGCGGAGATTGGCGGCGGGTGGGGGGGCGTTGGTAGGGGTCGGCTTCAGTAGCCGCCTGCGCGGCGGACCGGCGAATCGGATGCGAGAGCCGGGACGGTCGGGAGCCGCCGAGAGGACGGGGCGTTTTGGCGAGACCCCGGCGAGGCGTCCTGGTTCGTCGGCGGCGGCTATGAGCAATGATGGGACATTTCGCGGCGGAACGATCGGTTGTCATTGAGCAATGCCAAAACAATCCACGTGCATGGCCATTTCTATTGTGTTATGTACCATAATGGCATGTGAAAATCAAATAGGTTATGCTTCGGACCGTCGTAAACTTTCTGAGTTGACGTTGAGGGAGAGAGGGGGAAAGTTGGTAACTAATAGCCAAGGCGAACGTCCAGCAACATGAGGAGGGTAGAAAGTAACTAGAGGGCTAGGGTTCTATGAGGTTAGGGTTAATATACTCCACGAACGCCCTGGACCTTGCTGGCGCAGCAACACTCAGGCTGCACACGGGCGAGGTACGTGGTGTACCATTTTTGGGGAGGCTGTAGAGACTCAGAGTCAGGATCAACGTTCCGAGTGAGACCTAAGTGAATTCTGCATCCAGGACATTGTAAATGCCCTCGACCCTGCGCCACTCCAGCGGTCCCGTCTTCAGGGGGAACCTAGGCGGTGGGGCTGGCTCGTCACCATATGCCTTGGCTACGGTTGCCAGGGCCAGCCTGTCCATCCTAGGACACATCAGCCACGGCTTGTCACTGTTCACCTCGCGATGGTTGACGGTGCGCAGCTCGGTGCCTCTTCGGACGTCGAGGCAGACGAGCGCGTAGCCCAGCGCTATCTCAACCTTGATCAGAACCAACCCGCTCAGGAGCATCGTCTTGTTTTTCAGAGGAACATCGATAGCAAAGCCTGCATCGGACTTGTTTAGGAAGACCGCGTTAAAAGGCCCCCTCGTCCTTAGGATCGAGTCTCGTTCGTCGTACAAGAGCTTGGCGAGGATAAGTTGCTCGTGAATGCCCGTAACAGCATGGAGCTCCGACACGGAGCGGCATTTGACGCGCTGGTGAAGGAAGTCGTTCCAGGTCCAGTCCTCCACCAGTCTGGCCTTGCAGAGGAGCAGCGTAAGCGCGGACAGCGCCCAGGCATACATGGTGATGTTAAAGGGGTCAACGCCAGCGATGCGGTCTTGGACGGTAAGGCCGATGGCGAGGCCCCCGGCAACGAGGGTCAGGACGCCCAGAATGACGGACCACACGTACAGACCGCAGGGCACCACGACCGCACTCTCGGTGTAAACCCACGTGTTCATTATGCCGTGCGCCTCGGCAAGTTTCTTCTCCCGATCTTCCCGGCTTTCTGACCTTTTGTAGAGGGTCCAACCTCCTTCGCTGCCGGCGTTCTTCGTCATGCTACCCACGCTCGTATCGAGCAGGCTTGTGCGTGAGAAAAGACCCGTCGCGACGGCGTCGGCCAGCTGAAGCACACCGGGCTGGAGACGCTGCTGGCGGGCAGCCTCAAAGTCGTTGGTGTAGAGCCGCGCGAAGGCGTTGAATGGCCGGCTGGGAAACGGGCGCACGACTTCCTCCGGGTCTAGCGTCCGATAGAACGTTTCAACAAGGTCCTTGCACATCGTCCACACAACCGGGGAAGCAAGGGCCAGCGGTATCATGACGCTGATGATTTCACCCATCGAAACAAGCTCGCACCTGCGCTTGGGCATCTCCTTCATCTCGGACTTGGAGTGACGTGGTGCTGGCGAGTCGTGCGGCGAGTAGTACCATTCCAGTGTCGTCTTGGTCGTGGACGGGAGGGGGTCTGGGCGCGGGGGCCGCTTCATATGCTCTCGTGCGAAATGATCTCCCAAAACATCGAGCATTCGGAAGGCTGAGTGGGCGCAGTTGAGGCAGTCCGGGTCCGAGCTGCTTGCATACTCGAAATCTCGGTCCTGATAGAGAAGCGTCTGAAAGTCGTGAAAGCCTGTGTCCATTACAACACCGCAGATCTCGTACTCGGTGATGCCGAATCCTGGATGACGGTCGCCGGGCAGGAAAGATATCAGCACGTAGTCGAGAAGCCTCATGATGCCACTGCGGTTACGCTCCTGGATTCTCAAATGCTCGAGGATCTTATCGCGGTCCGTGCGGAAGATGTCGATATCGGCGCGCACAAGCTTGCCTCTCTGCACTCCAGGCGGTTCCTTTTGGTGGTCGGCGGTAGGCCTTTTGTCGACCTCTTTATTGACTTCGGAGGCGTTTTTCTCAAAGACTTTCATGCTTTCAGTGATTCCCTTTCCCAGGAGGACCTTTGCCTTGGCTGTGAACTTTGCCAGGGCGCCCAGCTGATGATTGCGCCAACCCTTACCATGCGCAACCTGAACCAAGTACCGGGCAATACACCCCGTCATGAGGTCCAACAGCGCGCCGGCATCCTCGATGAACTCGGAATGACGTGGCCAAATCTCTTTCATATCTTCCGATGCGAGCACAATTTCCCCCAGGTCGTTGAAGATGCGTTGCAAATAGTCGTGGTACACCTTCTTGGTATGCCCCTCTAGCCCGTTGAGGTAGCCGATGCCGTAGTTGTCGGCCTGACAAATGAGCTTGATGATGATGAGGCAGCGGGAAAAGATCTTCAAGGCCTTGTAACCGTCCAGGTTCCCCTGTCCCAGGCCCTTGCACCTTTCCAGGACAAGCGGCGTGTCCGGGTTCTGAACAATGTTGACGAGCCGCTGAGCTTCGGTCCTAACCAGTGACCTTGCTTTGACATCTTCCAGGTTGACTTCATATGATTTGAGAGTGTCATACTCGAACCGGAAGGGATCCAACCCCTTGAGCGCAGGCCGTCGGAAAGCCGAATCAACGATGTCTTGTACCGTTTCGGGGCCGATGTCTTCTGGTGCAGGTTGCACGCCATTACCCCCCGTGCTCGTCGCACCATCGGCCGCTGCGTGTGGTGGTCGTCCCTTGCGCAGGAGAAATTGAGCACGTAGAGACTGAGTGATGCGCGTCCCGGTCGAAGGAATGGTATTGGTTCGTGTGAGGAGATCCGGCCCAGAGTCCGGACTTGGACGAGCTGGGGGTACAGCAGTTGTCATGGCCAGGCGCCGCGGGTGGGCCCAATCTGGCCTAATTACGGTGTGTTAGAGGTACGTAACAAGAGAAAAGGCCGAGTATGTTGGGTACCTAGGTAACTAAGGTACTTGGGTAGTTATTCAAGCCAGTGATGTGATATCTGCATATCCGGTAGCGATGAGAGAGATTGCCACGATGAGCTCAAACTTGGAGGAAGGCCTGGGCGAACTCACATTTGCATCGGAGGAGGCGCAGAGGAAAAGTGCCTGATGGGCTGTGGCTGTGTGCTGGGCCTGCGCATCCCCCCTCCCCCCTCCCCCCCCAAGGATCAAACGCTCCGACTCTCACCAGCCCTGATGCGCCCTCAGCCAGACAGGACTGTTTTCTAGGTCCTAGTATTTCTTTTCTCGCAGCTCGGGTAGACATGGAGAAAGAAAGAAATGCTGAAAAGGTTCTCAGCCAGCTCCGTGCTGCATCAGGCTCCCCGCCCGGCCTCTAAACCCCTTGATTGCGCGCGGTTCGCAAAGTCAGGTTGGCGTGCAGGAGACTGCCTAATCAAGGAACTATAAAAAGCGACCCCCCAACAGCCGGCCACGCTGTGGGCCAGCTGAGGGGCTTGAGATGTCTGCTAGCTATCAATGTAACGTCCAGAAAAACGGAACAGGATGACGGACCGACTCGTCAGTGTTTCCCTCTTGGCATATGCAGTCTCATAATTACACAGTAGAGAGTCTCGACGGTCTCATGATGAGGTCTTAAAAGCGGCGACGGCAAAACGCTAACCCCACACAGCCCGTCTGCTCAGCCGGACTCAGCTGTGGAACTATTGACCCCATGGCAGAGCCGCAGCGGTAAGTTGCGAATAACTAACGAGTCAGCAGAACGCATCAATGGTCTCCTGGAAAATTCGTTGGGCAGCCAGGCCAAGATATCTCTAGCCTGTTATGTGTGCGGCTGAATCTGCCCCTTTTTGGTTTCCAAATCCAGACCATTCAGGCGCATGTACTGCGTAGTGTATATATAGTACGATAGGTACCAAAGGGGAGTGCAAGAGATACTAGACGTCATTCCTCGGGTATTATCTGGCCTGCACGTATTTCTCATCACGAAGAGCGGGTTACATCAGGCTCATCACAAACCTAGCTTTCTCCCGACAGCGTCCGACCAACTATCTTGAACCTGGGATCTCATCAGAAAGAGCAGGCTTGGCATCTCTGCACCAAGCCCAGCTGAACAGCCATCGTAAAAAGCCATCAAAGGGTTGCCAGGCAACATCCAGCTCAGCTCAAGGAGACATGACCAGCTCAAGTCAGTCTACCCGGCCCTTTTGTGGGAGAGTTTCGCTCTGTGTCTGACGCCGCTCCAGCTCGCCACGTTGGAGTCACCTGTGACGGCATTGCATGTAGACAAGAGATCTGCGGGGTGCGCTTCAAGTGCACTGTATGTTCCAACACCGACTTTTGTGAGGCCTGCGAGCCGCATCATGATGCACAGCACCCTCGCATCATGTACCGGAAGCCCCTGGACCAGTCAGAACGGCCAAATTGGAGCTTGATGAGAATGGAGTTGATGGGTATGGGAATGCTGTCGTCCATGGGACCGTCGATGGGATCGTCAATATATCCAGCTGCGAGCCCATCGAACGGGTATTTGACAACATATTCCTCCACGATGACGTCCATGAATCATCTCTCAATGTCCGAGCAGCGGGAACCCGCTACGACCGAGAGCATGTCGTACAAAGAACTGATGCAGAAACTGGAGGAAGAGTGCGACCCGGAAGAGAAGGAATTCTTCAAGGACGTGGTGAACTTAGGTGCGTGCTATCTTAAGAAACGCTTGAGCAACATCAGATGCCTCCCTGCCGGATCCGATACTTGGGAGCTCCTCGAGTGAACCCCTGTTCTCTCTTCGACCACCCCTTCCCCCCGAGCAAAGCCATCCCTCCCATCACACTCTCGGCTCAGCAGTGCTAATTAACCCTTCCTACCTCAGAGGGCACCCCGGATGATTATTCCAACGTTTTCATCAACAAATCCACCATCGAAGCCCTCGAAAGCAACCTCATCCTCGCCATTGAGCGCGCCCAGGAGTTCGAGTACGGCGTCCTGAGCCTCAACCGCGTAACAGGCGCCATCCTCTACGGACCTCCGGGAACCGGCAAGACGCTCCTCGCCCAGGCCGTGGCCAAGAAGTGCAAGCTCAACCTGCTCTGCATCTCGCCCGGTAACATCTACAGCAAGTGGTGGGGCGACGACGCCAAGGCCATCCGCGGCGCTTTCGGCCTCGCGCGCAAGCTGTACCCGTGCATCATGTTCGTCGACGAGGCCGACGGCATCATGGGCAAGCGCAAGGATCTCGATCAGAAGTTCGTGCGGTCCATGCTGAGCGAGTTCCTGCGCGAGTGGGACGGCGCGTCCGAGGTTGAAAGCCGTCAGAGGAGCCCGTTCATCCTGCTCGCCAGCAACGCGCCGTGGGATATTGACTCGGCGGCGCTGCGCCGCGCTCCGGTGCGCATCCCCGTCCCCCTGCCCTCGGAGGAGGACAGGGTGGGGATTTTCGGCATCATGCTGCGCGACGAGCTGCTCGCGCCGGACATCACGATCCAGGGGCTTGCGAGGGCCACCGAGAACTTCTCGGGCTCGGACATCAAGACGCTCTGCGTGGCCGCTGCTACGAGGTGCATCCAGGAGCAGAAGCCCAATCATCTCGGCCAGTACGACAAGAGGAGGGTGCTCACGAGAGGGCATTTCTTGTTTGCCCTGCGATATGTGAGGGCGTCGACCATGGATGCTGAGATGGCGAGAAAGATGGAGGAGTTTCAAAAGAATGGAGTGTATTAATTTCTAATGGTCTGTTTGGTAGAGGTGGCCATGGCTGTGCGGACGATTCACTGTGTGGGAGAGCAACGTTCAAAACTTGAACGATCGTATTGGGCTCTGAGCAAAAGTTCTAAAAGAACCAACATGACCAACGTTGTTCGTGATTTCATTGTTCCATTTACCAGAGTCCTGTGCATACCTATTCCTCGCTTCAGAGAGAGCGAGAGAGAGAGAGAGAGAGAAAGCCAGGTACAACGCCTGGGGCTGGCTCATAATAACATGAAGCTGCAATCATTTCAAGCATAGGTAGGATATCCCGTACAAAAAAAGTGCCTGCCCATCCATAAACACTACAACCATTTTCAAACGGTAGAAGACTAGAAATTAAAGATAGAGGTAGCACAGCGGCGAGCCCTCCCCGCCGATGGTGCTCATCAAGTGCTTGATCTTGATCGGGGGCGCCAGAGGCCAAAGGTGGACCTCGTCCTCAACCGTCGTGTTGGCGCTTGGCCCGGGGACGGCGTTCAGGAATGTGTTCGTGCCGAAAACGCCCTGCAGTCCAAGGTCAGCAACTCGACCAAAGCCGATGCATCAGGCGCGTCCGTCGGGAAGGCTCACCTTGCGGTTGTTATAGTCAAGCATCTGCCAGATCCAATACACCCGATCGATCTGACCGTGGTGAAGGTAAAACGCCGGGTCGCCGGGCGAGATGAAGGCATCCGACCCCGGGTCGCCCGAGATCATGAAGTGGCCGCCGCCGTGGATCCCCATGAAGCCGGGCGGGGTATAGCCGGGCTCGCTCTCGACCGTCGTGCGGAACGTCATGATGTCGGGCGAGTTGAGGATGACCTCGGTGGTGTTGCGGAAGGTGGCGAACCGCCGCCCGCAATCCACGTTCAGATCCCGCTTGACGCAGCGCGGGTTGTCCTGGGACGGGTCCGGCTGGGTGGCCGGTCCCAAGCGGATGAGCAGGTCCTTGAAGGGACCCTGGAACAGGCAGCCGCCGCCGCTGCCCTTTTCCAGCACGATGGGGTCGCCAAAGCCAAAGTCGAGGACCTGCGGGGGGCCCGGGATGAACTCGCCATCGCTGCCGAGGGAGGTGTCGGAGCCATCAAAGACGGGGGACGCGCGCAGGTCGTTGATGTCGTACCCCCACTCCCAGTACGGGCTGGCGCCGGTGTAGCCGCACTCCTCCTTCAGCTTCTCTTCGTAGATGTGCACGAAATAGCGGTGCCAGATGAAGAAGTTGCCCGTGAAGTGGATGAAGAAGGTCTGGTTCATGTGCACCCAAACAAAGTCGTCAAAGAGGGACTTGGATCCGGGGGCGATGCCCGCGTCCAAAACGCTGGGCTTGCTCTGCAGGCACTGGACGGCGGCAATGTACTTCTTGCGCTCCGACGCGGAGAGGTATCTCCTGGAAGAGAGGTGAGCAAGCTGGACCCGGTGACATGGACGGGATAATCTCACCATTCCTTGCGGATCTTGACGTTGCTCCAGTTGCACGAGCCCCCAAACTTGTTGTGCGAGTTCGCGATGGCAATGCCGTTGAGGCCGGCGAGGGCCAGGCCGGAGTCGATGGCGGCCTGTGCGTAATGCGGGAAGTTGATAGCGCGCACGCCTGCTACGGCTGCGGCCGCCGACGCGGCGATGGAAGAGAGCTTCATTCTGTGTGATAGGGGAGGAGTCTACCCGGCTCAGGAAGATGATGGGCTTGCTGAGATCCTGCTCTCCGGCATCTCAGGGCCCGGGTTGAGGGGAGATGAGAAGCGCTTTTATACATCCTCGCCGGCCTGGATATCACGACGGGCACAACCGGGGACCCTGAGCTCAGCTGCCTCACGCACAATCGTCTGTCGAGTACTACGTACGTACCCTCACCGCGTGTGGTGCAGCCGAGCGAGTGAATGCATGTCGTAGCGAGCCGTTGTAACCCTTTCATGCGGGCCGGGGTTGAGGCCAAGCATGTAGAAGTAGAGCTTCTTCGCGGGCCGGCTTGCATGTTGCCGGAGCCAGGCTCCCTGGCTCGTGACGGTGCACGGTTCATCCAGGGATGCCCAACCATTCTGGGAGGCCATGTCAGCTCAAGAAAGCAGAAAGACCACGGCGTGGCGGGTATCTCGTCTGGATGTTGGGGTCATGTCGTTGCAGTTGCTGACCACCTGACTCCGCACCGCTACGCAGAAAATTTATCCAACAGTCCTTCACCACTGGTATCAGAAGGCTTCGATGCGTGGGTGGAGGGAGCCAGCCGCGCCCCCCATCATTCGTAGGTCCTTCATGGTGACTGGCGAAGGCTATGTTGATGATACCAGAGTTGGCCGAGTTGGGAGAGGCTATTGTTTCAAACATGGTTCTATAGAGACCCTACGCTTGATTCTTCACGTCTAAGGTTAGACAGAGAGCTTCGCCCTGTACATCCTGGCAGATGGACGCAGCCCCGGAGAGGGTGGCCGGCATTGTATTAGTGTCTTGGAAGCGCTGGAAACGTGGTGCGCAGCGATACCGGCTGTCGGCTTTCGGTTCTCGGGTGGCCGGGCGGCTACTCGACGAGCTCTTTGACCTTTCTGCATGCATGGTCGTCGTTTTGCACACGGGACGAGAGCTAGTCGGAATCACAAGAGACTATTGATGCAGCTTACACGACTGCCATGCTGATTGATGTGTTGTATTGTGTTCTCAAGCCTCGAGGCGAGCGAGGAGCCGGTTCAGAAGCCGGGCTCTCGGAACCGTCAACGCGACTCTGGAAGCACTTGGATACCTTGGCACAATCCCCCCAACTTCGGTACTGCTACCCAGATTGCGGTTGCACAGTGGCGGTACGTGCATAGCGGGTTGCGGCAGACCCGTCTCCTGTTCCGGGACTCAGGACCTCCAACCCTGCTCTTTGGCCGCCGTGGTAGCACTGGACCGTCTATGAAGACCACCGGCACGGATTTTGCTCCGTCTCGAGGGTTTTCTTTTTGGTTCGGTACGAAGTATTGAAGGCTGTATATAATGCCAGTGATTGTACGCCTCCCTGAACTCTGACTTTTAGCTACAACGCTGTCCACTGGAGGTGGTCAGGTTAAAGTTCAAGCTAAATCGTTACCTAAGAGAAGGCCAAGAATCTGCATGCTAACGTTATCTCACTTGTCATATGTGTCTCGATGTGACCCCTGGTCGTCTATCGTTGGGGGGGCTGCGGTCAGACCGGTGGACCATTCCTGTCAACCGATACTCACAGCAAAACCGAGATCAATAATAAGCCAGAGAATGTAACCTCCCTCCCGCTTTTTTCCAGGTTTTTGTGTCCTATGAAAAGATCACATAAGCGATATCGCGGGATAGCCTGGGAAGAATATGGTCAGGGGATCGATAGTCACCTTCACAAACACTCTAACCCGGCCAGGGCAAGCGGACATGTCCCACCTCCGGGGATGTGTCTTTGCATCTTGTGGTTGGGCGGGCCATAACGGTCGTGTCCGGGTTGACCCGCGTCCGAACCCCAATCCCCAAGCCCCAACGTGGTTTGGACCAAGAACCAAAAATTCCAGGACAGGGCTTGTCGCCAAGGTCTCCCGACTGCAGGCCAGAGGCGCCGAGGTCTGCGATGCAACGGTCATCTCACTCGTGTCCGCCCGCCTTCCTGGACCCTTGTTCAACGCCTTACGCACCTCCGAGGAATTGCTGCTCAGGCCGCTCAGGACCAAGGGCTAGGTCAGCATGGTAATGCTCCCGAGAGGCCCCCGGCATTCGTGTCGTCGTTGCCGTGGGATGATCGACCACGACGAGCATTCCACTTTGAGCCACAATCGTCAGCGAAAAGCAGCGAGGAACTGTTGTTGGTCATTGAACGCTCCTTAGACGGTTTAACGCTGCCCACCCGTGGCAAACCTCTTGAACCCCTTGCCCGGGACATGCATCCGGGGCGCCCCGCCCAGCCCCCCTTCCCTTCCAAACATAGCCCTCTCCGCGGCTCGGCGAGCCGCCCCCGCGGGCTAAGGGTTACGTTGGAGAGGGTGAGGAGTAAGATCGCTAGGCCGCAATCGCAACAGGTCTCTGCCTCTATTCGTACAACGAGAACAGGGAGCAAGAAGAAGCCGCCGCAAGAGCGGTGACCATGCCAAATCTGACGGTACCTTGCAAGCCAAACGAAATCGAATGTCATAAGACCACCATTATGATTAGGTATCTAGGGATTGGCTGTTGCTACTCAAGTACCGTGTACCAGGTTCGCTTCCTCATGAACCTGCTTATCGCCCGCGTTACACGAGCCATGCATATCATGGGGAACATCCGGGTCTCCATCCCAAGGACGGCGCCCGGCGCCACCGTTGTTCAAGGCAGACTTGTGCCCTGTACACAGTAGGAGGACCCCGTCGACACCGGATGAACCACCAAGACCAAGACCCATTTGCCGGTGGCGTGGCGTTCCCGCACCTCCTCCTGCATGTCATGTGCGACAGCCCACACACACCAGGCACCTACACCGTACATGCCCAGAAGATGGCCGACCATCGGATCATCCACCCAGGCAGGCTTGAGACATGGGGTATCTAGGTACCTAGGGCGTGTGCACGAGGCGCTCCAGATATGGTATGCTTGACGGCGGGGTAGGAAGACGGACTGTCATCGGCGGCTACCCCGCAGGGGATACGAGACGCAATACGATGCATTGTTTTGATAGTTCTATGTGCTCGGTCTCGGTAGCTGAGAAGATTTTCGTGATAATCTTACGAGTCCTTCGTTTGGGGTTGGAGTCGGGGAGAGCGCCGATGCGTGTTGATCACATCCGTACCACATCAGTAAGATTCATACAGCAGATCATTGATCAGAGCCCTCCCGATCTTGTTGTAATATCTGTCTGGAATCAGCCAAACTTTAGTTCAAGGGTCACTCCAGGTATAGTCATCCTCATGCACATACACCCAGCCGAACCCTATCTTGACTTTGTTTTGCTCATCTCTTCCCATATGATAGCAACTGCTCCACCACGCCCCTATGTCTGTCTATGTTTATGTTGTAAGTGCAACATAGGTCCGGTGGGTAGTACAATAATTATCTTACCTACCCACCCACCGTGATGGTCCGGGAACGTCGCGAACTCCACCTTCATCCCGCTCATACTACGTACATTAGCACTCCCACCGCTCCACCTCCGGGGTCCACACGACAAACCAGGGCAGAAAACCCCAACACGCACGAGAATGCCGCATCGCAACCTCACAGGCAAGGTGGCCGAGCGGTCCAAGGCGCCACGTTAAGGTCCACCCTTAATAACACCTCTCTCCGAGAGTTCCGTGGTCTCGAAAGGGGCGTGAGTTCGAATCTCACCCTTGTCATGACTTGCAGTTCAAAGACTCTGAAAGTACTGCGTAATTATCGGGTCTCTTTTTTCCTGCGTTTGGTTGACACAGGTGGCGCGCGTCTTAATGGATCTTCCAAAATCAGACGAGGCTGGCGAGTGCGTGGTTCTTTTTTGGATGCTTCTCGCCATGAAACCGGGTTGATGAATCTTCGCTGCAGCCGGCGTAAAAACGGCATAGAAAACGCACGATCAATTCTGACCATTCATAGTTACATCGCCAACCTCCTACCATTCCTAAATCAACGCGCAGACAGAGGCATCCCTGCTGGAGACACCAAAAACTCGTTGCTTCCTCGTCTCAGGGTAACGCATCCAACTTGCCGACGACTTGTGAGAGGGCCATACTGCTTTTTTACATTCATTAGTATGTGGAAGGGGCTCACGCTCATCTCTTGGTTCAGCGGCACAGCAAGTTGAGCACGCATCACGATGTCTCATGGCAATCCGTAACTCTGTTGATGCTACCAGGTATGTTCGGGATTTTCTCATCTACCTACATCCGGCAGTTGTCATCAGGACAAGGATGCCAGCCTCCTTTTAGCTGCTGTTTCATCCACGTCCCATACATATTTCCCCATTTCCAGGGGCATGATCAATCTCATTCCGTACAAAAACCCTCTCCAACCCTTCCCTCCAAGGACACACAGCTGGCTTTCTCCAGGGGGGTGCCGCGTATTCCAGCGGCTGTGCTCCGCAGCGACGAAGTGTATCTCGGGTAAACATGAGAGTGGCGGGTGCGCGTTCGTAACGGCGCCCAGTTGATATTGGGCAATGGTGTTGATGTTGGTGTTGGTGTTGACGTTGCTCGAGGTGGATGCACAGTGATGTGATCCTACTCGATGTTGACCCCGAGCGGGAGGGGGCTTTCTTTCCCTCGGCCTTTTCGATGTTCTGACACTCTCGACGACGAATCAAAAAGAAGGACGTTCGGTCGTGATGCGAACAGAGTGGGTGGCACCGAATCCCACTTTCGCGGTGGTGTGGGTGACCCACACAGGGGTAGCGAGCGGCATTAGCAGTAGATCGTTGGCGCAAACGAGTCTCCGGTCCACCGCTATCATGTCCTCCGGGTCCATGTCCGTCCTCGGCCCGGCCCCGCTCATCGGACCCGCTCAAACCGGTTAAGACGTAGAGAAACGTCCCACGTTATATGGTGGCTATTGGTAGTTGGGTTGTCCGCTTGAGCTAACCCTCTTGGCGTTTGCTTGTGGCATGTGGGTTTCCCGGGCTGTTGGACGACCTCGATGTGGTGCGCGGCGGCTGTGGCCTCGACGACGAGTGACTTCTCAGGAATGCGCAAGCTGACGACTTTGGGTGATCCTCGGAGTGGTTTCCTATCGTCTTTGGGGTACGGCGTGGGCGTTCTGTGCCGACCGGCGTCGCGCGCATGTGTTTGGGAAGACTTCCATTTTGCAGGGGAAACAAGCCAGCTGGGCTGCTTTTCGAGGAATCTCTGTCGGATGTCCGATGGCCCGGCTGTCGACCTGGAATCCCTCGAATTACACCTGGAAAGAGCCGACCCCATGTTGATGAAGAGGGCTACGCTGGTACGGCGAGGTGATAGGATGGGATAGGATGAGGATAACTACCAGGCCTGGACGATGGAGCTGGTACGCTCTCTGGAGATACCACGAGACGCCCTACCGAGGAAAGAAAGAGGAGGGTATGTTGACTTTGGGATGTTTTGGGTACGCTAGGCATGTATGTATAGTCCCAGGCCAAGGAAAATGCCGCAATAGGGATGGTCTGGTTGGGGGGGGATTGGAGAGCAGCGGAGGGGCGGAGCGGGCCACTTGCATGAGATCCAAACGGTGAATGGTTGAAGCCTTCGCCAACGCACTCGAGCGTGGAGGGATGAAACCGCAAGGTGAGCCTATGGAATGAAGGGTTATCGAAGCCAACGTGCCAGACATCAAGCATGAATGGCGGGGTCATGAGGAGGAGCTCCACGGGCCTGTTCTTCTATGGGTGGAATGTGAGGTTGAGCTTGTCAGCTGGACGCGCATCTGAGTCCGGGGACGAACGAGATGCCGTGATAAACCCACCAACACCCACGCAAACTCCACCTCCACATGCAGCCCGGCACCTGAGCTTCCAGGTTATCCTGCTTCACGCCTTCGTTAGACACCTTGGGATACTCGTCCAGACTTCTTGGCAGCGCATCTACCGACGAACCGGGAAAGTGGAAGAAATGTAGATCCCATTGAGCCAGAACTTGGCTGGCACCCCCGCTGCATTCTTGGCATTCCCCTGCGGCGGGAAGCCGAGATGGGAATGACGACGTACTGCGTATGCATACATAGGTACCTAGGTAGGCCCGGTAGACCCTGTAGTCATGGTAGCCTTCTGCAGAGTACCTACACCGTAGGAACCTGCTGATTGACTTCGCCGGCCCTAGCATTCCCGTAATAATTAATTAATAGTCCTCCTGTATGACAGTCGGTCATTTTACGACGGTAGACCGCAAAACGGGAGCGACCTAAGCACCGTATGCATGCCTCGCTCTCCTGCACCTCGGCCGCCATGCAGCCCACCCCCATGAATGCCGCGTTGATATGAATGGCAGCTTGCCTTATCGGGAAACGGGGAAATGAGCTTGAAAGAGACAACCTTAACGGCTACTTCCGCTGCTGCTCCCCTCTCCTCCACTCCCGAACCGGGCCGTTCGGTCCAGATTCCGGAGCATTTCTTGGCAACTCCGCCAAGAGGAACCCTACGATCGTGAGAATCATCTCAACTTGCATCATGGCTACCCGATTCGGCATGCTCGCTGCCTGTTGCGGCGCCATCCCGCGCCCGCCGCCGCTCCCATCCCTACGTACCTACGTTGGAGAGGTCGCATGACTGACTTGATGGGCATGTGATGAAGCATGTCGGCCATGCGTGCGGACAGGTTCGGCACGTTGTTCCACCAGAGCCTGGAGTTTCATTGACTGCTTGGTGAGACTTAGACCTGTCGAAGTAGTTAAAACCAAAAGTCTAGACTCGCCGTGTCACAAACTGGCCATCTTTGAGACATTGGGTGCGGGGCACCGGCTTCTACACGTGTAGAACTGACTGATGCCGTACATGCATTTTGTCCCAGATCAGACGGAACTGCCGGGAAACCCCCAACCCCTTGTTAGCCATGCCCCAGTGGCGACTCGATCTGACGCGTCACCGGTTGGAGAAAGGTGCGCGCTCTACCAAGTACATGCCGCCAAAGAACCAGCCGACCTACTCATCCCGTGTCACCGCCATGAAGCGTCCTCAAACATCGTCTCAACTCCCAAGGGTCGAGACATGACGGCCCTGGAACTGGGCGACCCTAGACATCCCATGGCACCTGGCTATCGTGGGCCGTAATTATTATAGCCTTAATACCCACCTTGTCGAAGCCGCATCTCGAGAATGGCATCTTGTGCTTGCCGGCAAAAGAAAAATGGTGATCTGCAATCATAGGAAATTGGGCAAATCCCCTAGTTCACCAGCTCCCTGGGTTTCCAAGGATACCAGCCTCGGAGTACGAACCCCGTCCAGGGGGTCGCAGGAAGTGGGTGACAACACGTGTCTCACCTCAGAATCAAGGTCTCGAACCGATGGAGATCGAACCCCTCGGAGCTGCAGATTGGAAGGATTGGTAATGCCGGTTCAGAAGACGGTACGTGATGACTTGAACGGTTCACTTGCGCCGCTAATACGCTTGGAAGTCCTTGGGCAGCTCGTCATGAACAAGGCCTCTCTCGGCAAGACCAAGCTGGAGGGCGAAGGCCGCCTGTAATTAGCGTTTCTCATCCATCCATCTGGTACTTGTTCACAAGCCGCTCTTGATGGACGTGGCGTTGTATGTGGCATGGTCTTCTGGCGCCGAATTTGAAGCCGATACTGTGTAGTTACGGCTCAGAAACTGTATAGTAAACTGCGTTGATTCTTCCGGCAACCCGAGCACAACCAATCCTGATCACACCTCCACTTTCACCCGCGTTCCTCAAGACTGGTTTCTACCGCGGTGCCCTGCCCGTCTCTATCGCTAAAAGGCACCGCAAAAGACGCCCCGTCTCAACCCAGCCCATGCCCTTTTTACTCTAGCCATCGCCCCGGCTAGTCAAGTCTCCTCCGGCAACCCCGCGCCCAGCGCCACCGGCTCCTCCCTGCTCCTCCCCATCCCCCCCTTCTTCTTCGTAACCTCCCACTCCACCAGCCTGTACGGCTCGCCTTCGTCCTTCCCCGTCCTGTCCTCAAAGTCAAAGATGCGGTAGTCGGCGTTCTGGAACCAGCGCCCCGTCACTCCGGCACGCATGAACCCCGAGTGGGACACGACGGCGATGACGTCCTCGGAGCGCCGGTACAGGTCGGCGAGGGCGGACTGGCCGCGGGCGAGGACCGCCGGCTTGCTCCACCTGTACGCGGCGCCGGCGGGGGAGGTTTTGTCGGGGTAGACAGGGTCGAGCGACGAGAAGTCGATGGAGGGGAACTCGGCGGCGAGGATGGAGGCGGGGGTGCCTGTGTCGCAGGGTTTGGCTTGGGTTTCTGGGGACGTGTGTTAACAGCAGCACCTCGCAAAGATCGGTACAGCAGGTACGTATACGGTAGGTAGTGAAGGTAACCTGAGGTCGGGAGGTGCCTAGGTCCCTGATGATGGCACGCGGGGAAAAAGGGGAGGGGTTTGGAGTGCTATGGACAAAGCAAAGGAACATCCAAAAGCCAAGGTACGTAAAACAACAAGAAAAAAAGCATACCCTGCCACCTCGCGTCTGGAATAACCGGCACACCCGCGTCAATCAGCCAGTCAAGGGCCGTAAGGCACGTTTGCAGGGTGCGCCGCATGGGGCTGACGACGATGAGCTCGATCCTGCGGTCGGTAGGCAGTGTGGCCTTCAAATGCTCACGTAGTTCGAGGCATTGCTGCACTCCGAGTTGTGTGAGCTCCGGGTCGGGCAGAGAGTGGTATTTTACTTGATGTCGGTGTTAGTGACGCATATTCATGCAATGACTCTCCAGCCGGCTGAGCACCGCATGGCATGGCATGTGTTCTGGCAAGCTTACGGTCGACATTATGCAGCGCCTCAGCATGGCGAATGAGCACGAGAGACGGCGGCATCTTGGAAAGTTGAACGGTTTGTTTCCTTTCGAAACGTGATGGTCTGGGTTCGCAAGGTTGGAAACCGAATGGAGTTGTCCGCGTTCCTTGTTTGGGAGGCGGGGAGTGACTCAGGAAGCGGAGCAAGGGAGATCCGGGGGAAATCCATTACCCTGCGGGTTACTCCGGTAACACATGGCAGTAAAATATGGCTGGATCGACCGCAGTGTATGTGGTTTCGTGGCCGCTACTTCATGGTGAACACAGGACACGACCCATTCAAGAAAGCAAATTGCCACCCGGCGTTTGGGGTGGCAGCTTTTTGGGCCGAATATACCCCCTGGATCGCATGGATGAATGGCCCTCTAAGGGCCGTTGAGTCAGGCCATCCTCGAGATCAGCGAGGCCAGTTCGGTGGTAAAAAACGAAAACCAAACACCAGGCGCATTCCGTTCGTCGGTAAAAGGAACAAAACGAACATATGGAGAATGAAAACAAAATGCAAAAGGTGAAGGTCCTACCCGGAATCGAACCGGGGTTGCCGGAATCAGAATCCGGAGTGATAACCGCTACACTATAGAACCGATCACTGGTACATGGGTCTATTCTCCATCTTTATCTAGGGCAATTTCCAGTCTCGTCTCAACGCCAAGCATGGCTGGTGGGAGCGCGGAGAGCCCATATCCAACCCCAACCCTCGCTTCTCTGCCCGCCCATACTCCAAAGCCAACAACACGCCGCATTCACCTCGCAACAAAAACAAATATGTATTACTGAGGGCAATGAACCTCCCACGGAAGAACATCGGTTCCCTGAGGTATGTACAGCAATTCAAGAGATTTCAAACCTCTTCGCTCTTCCTCTTCCCAAACACCCCAAATCTCCTTGGCCACCCCGTCACCCTCGCCGGAACCCCTTCGCCTCCCTCACGGCTGCGCGCACCACGCCTCCCCTCCCTTTGCTTCCCTTGGACCGCGTCGTGGGCGGTTGCTTGGACCTCCTCGGCGGCGATAAACCCCCCAACCCCATCGGCATCAACGCCCAACGCCACCCTCGCGGCCCCCATCTCGTTGGGCAAAAACGGCTTCGCCGCATCCGCCCCCGCCACCTCCCTCGCCCAGCGGGTTTGCGAGCTCTTGAGCAGCTCGCCGAGGGAGAAGGGGCGGAGAACAGGGATGGAGTGGTGCTTGTGGAGGTAGCATGTGTAGATGACGAGGAGGAGGGTGAGGGCAATGGCGAGCAGGACAGGCAGGAGGAGGAGGAGGGCGCGGGGGTAGGAGAGGGTCGGCAAGGTCGTGGTGATGGTCAGGGGGATGGTCGTGACGGGTGTAGGGATGAACGGGGACGGGGAGCCGGCGGTGATGGTGGCTTGCGCCAAGGCGCCGATGGAGACGCGGATGAAGTGCGTGAGCCCCGGAATCGTCCAGGTATTCATGGCCTCGACGTCGACGGCATCCTCGACGAGGTTTGTCGCGTCCCATGCATCCAAGGTTCGCGGGAGCGGCAGGGCGTAGCCGGCGGCGGAGAGGTTGGCGAACATGGGCTGCGCGCCGTTGACGCTCGGGCTGGTGAGCAGGGGCGCGACGGCGAACCAGAGCAGGAGTTGGTTGAGGCGGGTTTCGTCAGGCGCAGCCGAGGGAAGGGTGAGAGCAGAGAGGGATGAGAGAGCCGGTAGTAGGTCTGCATCCTCTGTTTCGTTGATGCCGTCGTCCTGGCCTCTGCCGTTGGCGCCGGCATCAACCTCCTGGGCGGACCTTACGGAGAGGATGCCCTCGACCGCCTCGATGTCGACGTCGCATGCCACAGCGGACACGCTCGTCAAGGTCCCGAGGGAGAGAGGCGCCGTCTCTCCGCCCTCGATGGTCCCGTTGACGGCTGCAAAGACCAGCGTGGCCCGGGTGCGGCGGTCGCTCGCAAAGTCGAACGCCTCAACCCAACCCGTCAGCTGAGGCTGCGGTCGCACGCCATTCCCCGTCAGCTGTCCCGCACGGTAGGGCCGACAGCCAACCTCGGTCCTCAGCCTCACCGCCCTGGCCGTGAAGTCCCCTTTCTCCCTCAACGCCTCCCTATCGACATACCACTCTCGATATGCCCCCATCGGCTCCGCCTTTCTTTCCTCGGCCCAGGCGGCATACTCGCTCATCACCCTCATCGCCCAAGCCGTGGACGTGTGAGAAGTCACGCCCTCAAACGCTTGCGCAACCCCCTGCCTCCCCACCGTATAGTTCCCCTCGACCGCCCACCTCTCCCTCACGGGCGTGAACGCGTACCCCACCATCGGCGGCCCCGCAAACGGCAGCAGCGCAACCGCCAACGCCGCCAGCAGCACCGCCGCCGCGTGCACCGTCCTCACCTGGCCGCCGCCCTCGGCGCCGCCGCCGCCTCCCCGCGCGCGACCCTCAGGAACGCATCCAGCCCCCGCACCGTGAACGTCTGCCCCTTGAGCAGGCCCCAGACCGTCGTCTCCCCCACGCCGAGCGCCGCGCGCGCCAGCGCCGCCATGCCCAGCAGGTACACCATCCCCACCATCCCCTGGATCGCGGCGAGGCGGGAGACGGTCCACCCGTCCAGCGCGACGGCGGAGCAGTTGGTCGCCCAGGCGGGGCATTCCAGGGCGTGCCGCGCGAGCTGGGCCGTGTAGGCGATGGCGACGGCCACGCAGACGACGCCCGCGCCGAAGCAGGCGGGGAGGGAGAGGTGGGTGGCGAGGAAGGGAAGGAAGCCGACACGGCGAGGCGTCGGGTGGGCGGCGAAGACAAAGTTGTGGTCGGACGCCAGGCGGTGGATGTTGATGAGGTTGGGGGCGGAGGCGGTGGAGGCGGAGGCGGGGCGCGGAAGCAGGGTCGACGTGATGGTGGTGGTGGTGTTGTTGTTGGCAGGGTTGGCGGCGAAGGGGCCGGAAGGCGGCGGTGAGTCAAAGTCCTCCCGGAAGATGGACCGGTGGGACCGGGTCCGGGAGAGGGCTGGTAGCTGTGGCGAGGAGGCCATGGCGATGTTGGTCAACGAAGAGGAAGCGGTGGCATGCGGTGCAGGGAAGGGGTTTCTGGGACCAGAAGGGCTCGAGGATCAAGAGATGGGGATGTTTCGGGGGTGCCGTCTCATGGCTCCATGGTCCAGAATGTTGCTCGAGGGCATGGCAGCACCCGGATGAACGAACGACTATATGATCGTTTTCAGCGAGCTTGAGGACGTGGTCTCGAGGCGACGCCGTGCGTCTTGGACCCTCTACGTGGCATAGCTCTGGACCCGGTGGCTCGGCAATCGGCAATGTGGCCGACAGGGTGCATGCAGCCCAATGGCAAAGCACCGAACACAGCAGCATGTTGGGCACGCGGCGGCCAACCCAGCCGGAGCGAGCCCCATACGAACGCACAACAACCGGGCTGGGTTTCCTCCGGGTGAGCTGAAGTTTGCTAGATGCTTTGGACATGGGGAACCAAGCCGGAGCTGGTGGCGGCGAGCAGAAGAAACCCGGACATGGCTCGCTGGTGAATGGCAATCGGGCCAGGGTGCAGTTCGCAACAAAACCCCCCACGTTCGACCAGATTATATTACCGCTCTTTGCGTGCCAGTCTTGGACCCGTCTATGAAGCGCCCATGCGCACGCGTGTGTATGCCGTCGAGAAACGCTTTGCAAAACCCGTGAAATATGTGACCACCAGTCCCCGTCCCGGTTCTCTGTCCGCATATCCTCACCAGACCATCATAACAAGCCATAACAAGGAAAGAGAGGTATCGCGCGCAACATGCAATGCAAAATCCAAGAGAAATTCCCCCGCCAACTCCGTCGTCCCCTGGCGCTATCGCCGTTCCTCGGCAGGACGCTTGGAAAGAGGACCGTCTGCCTTCCAACAAGCGACACCATCCGCGCCCGCTTTCCACTCAAGGCCTGGGATGCATCTCATACCCCTGCTGCGCCGGGCCCGCCGGAGCCTGGCCGTACTCGACAGGATGGGAAGCGTAGGGCTCGTAGGCCTGGACGCCGACATGCTGGGGCGCCGGCTGCTGCTGGCCGTAGTAGTAAGGCTGCTCAACCTTGGCCGCGTACTCGGCGGGGGGGTAGGGGGAGGTCGTCTGGGAGGGGTAGGCGGTGGTGGGGACGGCTCCCGGGACCAGGTTGTGCACCTCCGGGTTGAGCGTCTGGACGTAGGTGCCGCCGCTGAGCTTGCCCTTGCGGAACCAGTGGAAGACGACGACGGCGTAGATGAGCAGGCCGAGGAAGGAGAGGCTGGGATGGCGGTTAGCACGAGGGAGGCTCGGGGAAAAGACAAAGACTGGGTTCCTAGGAGCCTACAAGATAAAGATGTTGATGACGATGACAAGCGGGCTGCGAGGGCCGATCATGGACAAGATAAAGTTGACGAGATAAAACGTCGTCTGGATCGAGTTGATGATGAGGAAGAAGCGCGGGCTGAGGGTGCGTTTGGAGCGCTTGACGATGGAGACGATGTCGAGGATCAGGCAACCAAGGATGATGAGCATGATGATGACAGACACGGCCACGAGGCCGTCGTAGTTGAGTTCAGAGTTGTACTCGTCGGCCAGGCGCTTGACGTCATCCTTGAAGACGCCCAGGCCGGCAACGATGAGCGCGTACACGCCGATCTGGATGACCATGATGAGGATGCGGATGACCCAAAACGGGATCAAGACCCGCTTGAGGAAGGGCGACGAGTCGCCCACGACGTAGGGTCGCGGAGCCATGGTTGCGGAGGGGCCTTCTGAAGAGGTACGAGGTAGATAAAAATGGTGGGAGAGAGACGGGAGAGAGAGAGAGAGAGAGAGAGAGAGAGAGAGAGAGGGCGTCCTGGTTGATTTCTTTGAGCTTTCTGTCGACAATTCTCCTCAAGCCAAAACGCCTCCTAGACTTCTAGACTTGTCCTTTGGACCTGCTAAAGGGGATGGAAAACGCAAGTGTGAACAAAGCGACTTCAGCCTCAACCATCCGACGAGGGATTTTGCCCGTGTTAATAAATGTTGGCACCCGGCGACTGAGCTCGGTTCTGCCGTCTTACGACCCCCCCCCTTCCGATACCCGCCACTCCCCCCCCCCCCAGCCTCAGCCCCAACCCATGTGGGTGTACACTACGGTGGAATACTGTGTATAGCATGTGCGTGCCTGCGGGAAAGAGAGAGAGAGAGAGCGCACGCAGGTGTGTGTGCATACGCCGCCGCTTCTTCTCTTTCAGGACGAGCTTCGCGGTGGACGCTCCCCGGGACCAATCAGCCGGAAGACATGGCAGGGTTCGGCCAGCGTGGGACCATGCCCGCAACAGGGGGGTGTGATCCTTGGCGCTTCTCAAGCGTCCCGCCATGGCAACCCAGGATTGGCTGTGCCGGTCGGGCGTGGAGGCTGAGATGCTGATGCCTGAGCCCCCCAGCCCAAGCGGCAGGCAGACAGGTTGAGAGACGAGCATCATCTCGCCATCGGGGCGGGAACGGTCCCGTTCACAAGTTCCCAGCAGTGGGGACGCGAGAAATTGCAGCCTGAAGCGTCGGCGACGCTCTCCTGTTCCGGGTTCGGGGAGAACGGAGACGTCGAGAATGCTTGACGCCGCAATGAGGTCAGATCGTTGGTCAACTTAGCTGCCAGTCTGGTTCCACATTTCCGCAGCAAGGTCACGCCGTCTGCAACCTTCTTCAGCAGATCGGGATCGCTGCTCGCCCAGGGGGTTACGGTCCGCAGCTCTGCGAGCCTTGCTGTCGCGCCGAGGGGGGAAAGACAAGAGAGATTCCTAGCGGCGACGGACGGATTTTTCGTTGGCTTGTCGCAGCAAGTCCGAGAAAACCCAACCATGTCCGGCATCGCGTGGCATCGTGGTTCTGGCAAGGCTGTGTGGCATGGGCGACTTCTAACGGGAGGTTGCATGAACTATTAGAAGAGCATTTCACGTCTACTGCGTGGGATCTGCAGCCCAGCCCCCTAACGTCAAGGTATTTCCCAAGCGCGCCTGTGTGGCGCAGCACAGCCGAGTGCCGACAGAGAACGCCAGGGGCTTTTCACCCAGTGAAGTCGGTCAGCGTGGAGCCGGGAGCCACGCTACGTGAAAAGTCACGTTTCGTTCTAAGCCTACGTCTTTCCAGTGGAACTTGGGGAAACTGGCAGCTTGCGGGATCGAGCGAATTAATTACTGCGTCTGTACTTGATCCATACACCAATACTGTGTAGCTATGGGCAGTGCATGCCTATCGACAAACGCGTTTGCAGTTGTAGTTGTCGTCCAGGTGTCTAGCGCGCTGATCCTGATAGCTAGGTACCTAGGTAACTTATATAGGTTGGGTGGCTCTGAAACGGTACTACAGGTAAGGTAGGATGGACCCCGACAGCGGCTTTGGAGAACGAACGGCACTCCCAACCAAAAGGGGGATGCTCCTACAAGTGCGTAGCTGACCAATGCAAGACATTCTGGGTATGATAATGATGACGACTACCTGATGTACATAGCGTATGCGCCGCACCCATCTGTCAATCTTCCTCCGAATGGTCTAGTACCCGGCCGAAGATAACAATGGCAATAGAGACTTTTGTAGGATTCTTCGAGTTCTTCCAGTTGAGGATCGCGTCCCCCCCCGCCAAGTCCTGCTGCATAGGTACTCAGTAGCTATGGCTGGACTCCTTGGACAGGGACCTGTTGGGTCCCCTGACGTCATCGTCCAAGTCCCCAAGAATACAAGACATGATTACACCAAGATTCACTTCCTTCGTGATAAGAAGATGACAGCAACCACCATTTGACCAGCGCGCTCAGAGGATGTTTTGGAGATTGCAACAGTATACTTTCAGTACTTCTAGACTTTGAGTCAAGTCTCCTACTTGAACATCATGGCAGAAGCTGTCACCATCGCCGCGCCAACCCATCCGCTCAAGCTTTCCTTGACTCGGCTCTCCGTCCCCATGCCCGCTGGGACCCCGTAAGTCGTCTTCCCGATGATCATAGTTCTTGGGTCGACGCATGGCAAAAGCCTGACTATCGTTATTCAGCCGCCCCGCCCTCGCCCGGTCTCACCACACTCTCACCGTCCTCTCCAACAAAGCCTTCATCTTCGGCGGCATCGACGCCTCAGGCACTCCCTGCCCTCCCGGCATCCATACGCTCACTCTGCCCACCTCCGAGGCCACCCCCAACCCGCCTAGCACAGCGACGGAAATTGCTAGCAGCAGCAGCAGCAGCAGCACCACCACCACCACCCTCCCGGGCGTTCAAGAATCTACCGCACCATCCACCTCGTCCTACTTCATTTCCTACCCCCCGTACGCCCTCCACGATGATGCCACCGGCGAGCTCCTCCTCCCCTGCGCCCGCTCCGATCACGCAGCCTGCGCGCGAGGCCCCGATGGCCGGTACCTCCTCATCCACGGCGGCCGCCTGGCCGAGGGACACGGCCATCAAGCTTCCCACGACGACGATGGCAACAACGAGAACGAGGACGACGACGGCGGGAGCAACCGCCTCTGGCAATGGGACGCCTCGCTCCTCCGCTGGACCCGCCTGCCGGGCATGACCCAGCTGGGCGAGAGCATGGCGGCGCCGAGGTGGGGCCACTGGATCTTCTGGGACCGCGATGAGGCGGACGAGATGAACCCGGACGGGTTTGTCATACTCATCGGGGGGCGGCCGGGGGGCGCTCGGAGCAGGAAGAGCGAGAGCGGCGGGACCGACGAGCCCGGCGGCACCGAGACGCAAGCGTGGATGTACGACCTCCACTCGGGCGCGTGGACGGCGCTGCCCGCCCTCCCTGCCCGGCCGTTGGCCGCGGCGTACATGGGGAGGAGGGTGTATGCGCTCTCCCGGGCCGCCGAGGACGGCGCTTGCGCCGCGAGGACGGCGGTGCATTTCCTCGACATGCGCGAATCCGCCGTGCAAAGGGAGAAGCCCGGCGCGCTGGTCTGGACAACCGTCCCCGCGAACTCGCGCTCCCATGGCCGCGGCCGCGGCCAAGGCCAGGACCAAGGACCGGGCCCGGAGCCGCGCGAGGGCGGCGCATTGATCCCGCTAACGACGGGTCACGGGAGGGAGTACCTCGTCTACCTGCTTGGGTGCTCGGAGAACCCGAGCGGGGAGACCAGGTTTCACTCGGACATCTGGACGCTCCAGCTCCCGGCAAGGAAGCACAGCATCGCGTCGGCGGTGGATAAGCTGCGCGGCACGTTCATGCCGCACAGGGACACGGGCGAGTTTCGCTGGGCCGAGGCGGAGATCGTGCCGACGGAGCAGGGAACGGGGGAGGAGAAGGCATATCCTGGTCCGCGGGCCATGTTTGGCGCAGACACGTGTTTGAACGGCCGCGGCGTGGTGCTTTGGGGTGGGATTAACGCCAACGGGGAGACGGAGAGCGACGGGTGGTTACTCAGGCCGGCGTATGGACATGCAGATCATGAGAGGGCTGAGTGAGATGGCATGGTGTGGTGTGGTGTGTGGAGGAGTCGATAGACATTCCTTGAGCCTTAAGAATACGGCATAGAAGTCATATATATCCAACTCCCAAAGCTCGTGCCAACAACGTATCAAGTTGTTTTCAATGCATGCCACACCCGCAGCCTTGATCTTGATTCTCACGTCCATCACGCTCCGTGCTGTCATCCTTGATTGTCAGCCTATCAGTTCCTCCTCCCCCACCCAGATGCTTTGTGATACGGATTGGCAAGTCGCAGATCCTTGGGGAAGGGGAAGTGTGTTGCGTCCAGTCGATAATAGTGATGACAATGACGCAACACGATGGCGAGAAGTAGTACGTCTGACATCATGATGTGCATTGATCATCAGAAATGATCTGCTATTATAAGCTTGCTCATTGTTCGTCAAGCGCATGTCCATGGCGGCAGCAACCACGTATTAAAACCTTCTGTCGGCATCCCATTGTGTTCCCCCCTAGTCCCAACAACTCAAGGTTGTCACTTTGTCCTGCTACATCTCTCTGTCACGCAGTACCCGAGCCATGTCCGCGAATCCCGAGTCTGTTGCCGGTCAAGGCGGTTCGTCACACGCACGCCCAGATGGCTGTTCTACCGTTATCAATTGACCGTTGGTGAGAGGTCTGGGACGGCGATGTCTAACAGCGCCGCAGAATTCCACTCGAGCGTCCCGGGATCGAAGCCGCTCGAAACATCCGGCGTACGTTCCCCAGCCCCATCGCAACATGGCCCCGGATCTTTTGCGCCACGAACAAGCAAAGACCTGCTTACGCTTTCTAACCATGCCCTCCCTCCGCAGCACCAGCTCGGCCGCCAGGTCGGCCGCGAAGCCGTTCCCGAATTCCACGCCGAAACCCACCCCCCCGGCGCCGCCCCTGCCGAAGCCACCTACCAGCCTCACCTCCGCCCCGCCGACACGCGCCGGCCTCCGTCCGAGCAGCAGCCTCTTTCCGCCGACCCCCTCGCCATGCCCGGCGCGACCAGCGGCGAGGTGCACTCCGCCTCGACCCAGGCGCGGCCCATGGAGGGGCAGACATCGCAGGAGGTGCGCACGCGGAGGACCGAGCACGCCGGGCTCGAGGGCAGGGGGGCCACGGCGTCGGAGGAGACGGTTGAGTCGAAGGCGGGGCGAGTGTGGTAGGAGTGGATCTGCCCGAGGTGGTAAGAAGGAGGTAAAAGGGAACGAAAGGATCGAGGGCTGAAGAAAAAGAACCAAGAGTGTATGGAGAGAAGAAGGAGGCGGGAGAGGGGGGATGGGAGAAACGAAGGGCTGGTTTCTGGTCTACGGTCTGCGGCGTGGTGTACATCCATCACATCATGTGCCAGGGGAGAGAGGGTTGGGAAGTGACAGGGTTGTTCCTAGAATGAGACATGGAATCATATAGCGGAGAGTCGAAAAAAAAAAAAAAAAAAAGGAGGCCAAAAAGGGTGGGTGGCGAATGTGCCAGGAGCAAAAGATGTGCGCCAGCCGCGAATCGAACGCGGGGCTCATCGATGGCAACGATGAATTTTACCACTAAACCACTGGCGCTGGTTGATTCGTGATTTGTTGATGGAGGCTCCGGAGCACCAGCTCATGAGTCCGCCAAGACCGGATGGTGGGACCCTCTCCGTTGTTCCGGTTTCTTCACCAACCCAAGTCAGGGCATCTCCAGGATCGGTTTGACACAAAGCGAGAATGGACCCGTATGCAGTAAGCGGATTTTCTAAGAGGCCTGTGAAACCGGCTGAGCTAATCTCATGCATGCCGTGGCATGGCTTTGCGTATATTCTGACCCCTCTCTACGAAGCACCGGTTCCCAAGGTCTGCTGTAACAATTTCAACCTCGTCGAGTTTGGAGACTTCGCACCAGCATCCTGCTGGGTTCGTTTTGGCATGTATTCGGACTTCAGACATTCGACCTGCTGTTGCTTGGCCCTTTGCGTATGGATGGAGGGAAAATGGCTCAGTGAGATTCATGGCTATTTTCTTCAAAGGGGAGATCAAACCGGATGAGGGATAATACAAGCAGGGAGGCCACCCTGGTGTACCTTGGCGGCTTGAAAGCATGGGACAGACCACCGCTACCCGGGCACGGAAAAGAGAAACCAAGACCTTAGCTCACCATGGGGGACTTTCACAGGAAAGCCGGTTGGTCTTACAACCTCCCAACTCCGTAGGTCCAGGCCGCCGGCTATCGCCGGGTCGTGCAGCTTATGGTGTAATGACTAGGCTTCGAGCAAGACACCGCCAGCCAATATCTCTTGCAGGGCCAGAGCAATTCCAACCCGGAGGGGTAGCATAGTAGCATCGGGGCGTGTACCCGGTCTGTCGCCATCGGCCATCAGGCCTGAATGATATGACGTTATGCGCGACACGGATAGGTTCGACTCGCAGCCCAATTTGCCTCGCTCGCATGAGGACCAGACCAATAAAACCCACCATCGGCCGAGGTGATATCATGTGTTGCTGCAATCGGCAGCTCGTGTCGTTGTGCATACACAGCAGTGCCCCTCAGAAGCCCACCATCTCGCAGCCCGAGGTGTCACCACCAACAGCTAGCCTGGCCCAGTCCCGGTGACCCAAGGGTTCCGGGACATGGCAGACTATGGGCCCATGTCCCCATGCGAGATGTCGGCCGGGAGAGAGGATGCCACACGATACATGGTGCCCATCAACATGTCTGTTTTTTACCTGGGTACTCTCCCGCGCCTGTCTCTTCAGGCACCCAAACCTGGCCGACCTGATCCCATTCATACATGTCGGGTCGTGTGAGATACCAGCCTAGGTCCTGTACTGCGTACTCCTATGCAGAGCTGCCGGCCAGGCTACCAACGTTAGGCAAGCTTGCCATGCCCGCGTGCGCGCCCGCCGCCCGGATCTGCGATGCGTCTGCACGGCGCTCTTTGCGGCTCCACTTGGCACCGTCGAGGCGCTACGACAACCAAAGCTCTGTGAGATTCGCCGCGCTGCAGCCGGCAATACACCCGCCCCATACGATTGCATGCCGACGGCGCAGAGTGAGGTGCTCCATTCCTTGGGGGCGCTGTCGCCATGTCCCACCCCAGAGCACAGGCTCATTGGTGGTTCTGCGCTGATCCAGAGGACACACGGGATGGGAGGTCGGGTGGTAGGTAGCTCGTCGGGGGACGTAAGTAGAAAACGACGGGCAGGCCTGCGAGAAGGGAGTGGAGCGCAGCATCACCAAGACTACCCACCACCCCTCCATCTGTCCCTCAAACAAACATCTCCCCCCTGTCCGATACGGCCATGTTCGGTCCGCCCGCGCCGTGTGCCGTGGTACTGTACCGCCCGGCCGTGGGCCGATGATTGCGTCCAGGCGAAGATGCCCTTCTTTCTCGAGCTCATAGCACCTACCCTCCATCATCTGTCGACCTGCCTGGCTTGTCGAGCTGCGTGCGTTGGGCCCCGTGCATGGTGTGGTCCGAACGTGTTTTGCCGACGTCTCGGCAGAAAACGCCAGCCGAAGTGTGGGGGAACAGACATTGTGAGACAGGGGCGGCGCGGGGGATTGGCCCGAGGCGCAGCGTTCATCAATCCTTGTCTCGCTTGATGGCTTTCCCACCAGGTCACTTACATCAAAAAAACCCATGGATTCACTGCTGACGGCAGGCCATGTGTCCTACGCTGCGGAAGGGGGGGCAAAGCAAGGGAGAGACGAGACAAGGACCCAACAGCCAATCCAAAGGAGGAGGGGGTCTGTGTGGCGTGCGGCTTTGGGTGTGAGCCAGAGCCCGAGAAGCTTTTAAGAAGAGGAGCAAAGCAGGGCGACCACCCCCCCCCCCCCCCCCCCCTCCCTCTCTACCCCTGCTGGCCGAAGCCCGCGAAGTTCTGAACCAGGGAATGGCAAACGACCACGGTGGCACACGGCGATGCCCGCGCCGCATCCCCGCCGATCACATACCAGGGACTCGCAGTTGGCTAGTTATCTCTGTTGCAACGAGGCACTCGAGGGACCTCATCTCGACCTCTGGATGGCACTGTATTGTCGTCGGGCTCGAAAGCTCGACAAAGGAGAGTCCTTGTCGTCTGGCGAGGTTTTGGTCAGATGCAAGAACTGCGTGGGGAAACGCACGAGCCTATGCAGCGCTGTGCTCATGCAGGTCATGGCGGGCGAGCATGCAGCAAAGAGTTTTGATGCCTGAACCCTTTCCGGACTTTGAACAACGAGAGAGAAAGAGAGGGAGAGGGGAAGAGAGAGAGAGAGAGAGAGAGTCGACCAACCGAACGGAAAACGCCCATTTGGTGCTCCCTGTCAGAAGCAAGCGCATACCCCCCCGCCCAGCCGAACGTCCCTCCGCCGATCTGCTCCATCTCCGTTTGCCCATGCCCTCCTGCTCTCCTGCTCTCCTGCTCTCCTCCCGCCCCGTCTCGCTCCTCTTCCAGTCCTCTCCCTCTCCCTACAGCCTGGCTCGCAGCTGGGTTGAAGCGCATGGGGGCGCCACGCCTCTTGTGCGGTCTCGTTCCTCCTGTCCGGCACCCCACAGCCAAGGCTGTTTTCCGCGAACCCTTTCAGGCCTATCCCTCACGCCCTGCGCCCCTCCCCGCCCCGAAATCAATACGTTCGCGCGCTATTGCCTACTACTATCTGACCATGGGGTAGAAAACAAGCCCGGCCTCTTGTGTCATCAAAAGGGACAGAGAGAGAGAAAGAGAGAGAGAGAGAGATTGTGTCCATGAGCGGTATCTCCTCTTGGCGGGGTTTAGCGGGCATTTCTTGCGAATGAGACAAACGAGCAGGGGGTCCGTAACCATATCTCTCAGCGTCACTCTGTCTCCTCGGACCAAGTCTTCCTTTCCTGGTTTCGGTCCAACCTGGAGAGGTTGGATGTCACAACGAACTATCGGTAGGGTGGTCTGATGTCCAAGGCGTTTGGGCACGTGAGGCCGATCGAGACCCGTACGCGCCACCGCGACATCCGTCCAGCTCGCTCGCTCACGATATACATACCCGCGCGCGCCCGGCCTCTTTCCCACCTCTCCTCCAAAGAGAAGAGCGGGATGGCGCCCTTTATCCTTGACGACGACCAGCACAGCATGCGGCTGGACACGGCCGGCGCTCCCAGCAGGCCGGAACCCCCAGCAAGCGATGCACGGCCGCCTCAACCCCCGGCCTCAGCCCCGACACCTCCTCCGCACCTACAGCCGCAGCTGCAACTGCCGGTAACGCAACCGCCGCCGCCGCCGCCGCCGCCGCCGCCGCCGCCACCATCACCACCACCACCGCCAGCACGCTCGGCCGACGCCGTGCGCGACCACGCCGAGAATGTTTCCATCGCCCTCGAGTGGAAGCTCCTCACGCCCCTCCTCGAGCGCGGGCTCCCTGACCCGCAACCCGAGGACCCGCGTCCCGTTCTCATTGAAGCGTTCACCCCTTCCTCTCCGTCTCCTTCTTTTTCCTCTTTCTCCTCATCTTCATGCTCATCACCCTCCTCATCAGCATCATCCACTTCTTCTTCATTACCACCATCATTATCGCTATCCCCTGCCAGCACCCACACCAGCACCGCCCGCACCGCCACCTCGTCCTCCGCCCCCGATGAAGCCAGCAACGACGGCAGGGGCTCGGACTCGCGCGAGCGGGCGCGCCTCGGCCAGGCGCACTCCCACGTCGCCTCCACGATCCGCTCCATACCAGGCGAGCGCGCCACGACGCTGCACGCGCTGCGGCGCGAGGGCCTCGAGGAGCGCGACGTCTGGGCGACGTCGTGGACGGTCAAGCGGGCCAACTCGGCCGAGCCGCTGGCGCAGGAGCGCCGGGTCCGCGGGTACGCGTGGGTGCCCGTCGAGGTGTGCTCGCCGCGGATGCGGCTCCGGGACGGGCGCACGCGCGAGCGCATGGCGGCGGTCCTCGGCGCGCTGCGGGCGGGCCACCGGCTCGCGGCCAACGCGTCGTGCGAGGTTCACGTGCACCTCGGGCGCATGGACGGGCGCGCGTGGGAGCTGCCGACGCTCCAGCGCCTGGCGTCGCTGCTGTGGCTGGCCGAGCCGACGCTGCGCAGCATCCGGGACCCGAGGTCGCCCAACTTTGGCAACGTCTACACCTGGGGGTTCGCGCTGCGCGAGCAGAGCCGCCTGGCGAGGCTGGTGCGCGGCAAGGACGCGCCGGCGACCACCGCGGCGCGGCTCGGCGCGCGCGAGCTCGTCGTTCCCGACCGGCAGATCGCCGACGCCCTGCGGGCGCACCCGGGAGCGGCCCCCGAGGAGGTGGCCGCCCTGGCGGCCATCTGGAGGACGGCGTCGCACCTCGAGCTCGGCCGGCTGCTGTCCGGGCCGGAGAAGAAGTACCGCCGCCTCGGGTTCAACTTTAGCGCGTTCGGGGAGGAGGACGAGCGGGCCAAGAGCAACCCGCGGACCATGGAGTTCCGCATCATGGACGGAACGGTGGACACGGACCTGATGCTCGGCTGGCTTGCCATCTGCGGCACCGTTGTCGAGACGGCCGTGACGGAGGGCGACCCGAGGTTCGGCGCCGCGCTGAGCTTGCTGCTGGGACGGGCAGCGGCGCGGGGGACGGCGCCGGGCCCTGCGGAGAAAGAGACGGCGGGTGCGAGGCTAGGCAGGGAGTTTTCCGAGCTCATGCAGGCTCTGAGGATCGGCGAAGAGCATTACGGGCGGTTCCGGGACAAGATCCGGCGAGAGCATGATAGCATGGGAGCGTGGGTATAGCAGCATGTCATTGGGAAATGTGTGGTGGTTATGTAGAGGGGGGGGGGGGTCAGGCATACAGCGGCAGCCTTTTTTTTTTTTTTTTTTTGTGGACACTCAGCATGTGAGATTTTGAGCGATCATGAATGCTTTGGATATAACCGACATTGGCTTTCATCCAAGGGCGGCTTGGAGTTGGTCTTCTCCTCGGCGCATGGAGGAGGGTGGGAAACATTGGTTAGGATCATGATTCGTACTATATATATTACCTCGCATCTCATGCCGATCCTTGTCCGGAGATGGTCCTGCCTCAATCTTGATAGGGAATTGCATTCATGGTTCGATGATGATGTGGATGACCCTGTTTTGTTGCCATCCTCCTCACAGCACGCTTGCCATCCATCCATCCATCCATCCCTCCTCCCTGCGGCGCTGGTGAGCGCCCTCCAGGAGCGGAGCTCACCTCGCCTCACACAACAACCACGCTCCTCTGCTCCTGCATGGCTGTCTCGTCCCTCTCGCGGTCCCCGTCCCCCATCTCGAGCTCCATCGGCATGCTCACCGGCACCCCCAAGCTCCAGCTCCTCGGGAACTCCATCCCCCACCTCCTCATCAGCCCCCTCAGCTCCTCCTCCCTGCCCGGGATGATGTTCACAAACACCCTGTCCACATCGTGCCTCGGCTCCGAGTGCACCGCGCCCTCCCTCCCTCCGACCCGGAAGAAGGCCATCTCCTCCCCGGCTCGCGGCTGCACCACCGCCACCGCCCCCCTCTCCTGCTCCCTCGCCAGAACCCGCGCCACCTCCTCCCTCACCCTGTCGCTCGTCGCGCCGCACGCCTTGCACCGGACGGTGGTGCAGACGTGCGGCCGGGCCTCTTGCTCCCGCCTCGCCTTGCGCTTGGCGTCCCCGAGCGCCCGCCGCCCGGCCTCCCCGCCGGACAGGAACAGCGTCCCGGGCCCCTGCAGCGCGGCGCACAGCTTCCACAGCCCCGGCGCGTCCTCGGCGTCCGGGTCGTCGTCGGGCCGGCGCGGCGCGGCGAAGAAGTTGTCGTCGGTGTGCCAGCGGGGCACGTCAAAGTCGGCGGTCGGCCGGGAGGCGCGGAGGGTGAGCCAGTAGTGGCGGACGCCGTGCTCGCGGAGGAAGGCGTGGGCGGAGCGGAGCAGCGGGACGAGGGCGGCGAGGAGACGGGAGGCAGGGGAGGGGCCGGCGATGGTGTGAGATGCCCAGGAGTGAAAGGAGGGTGGGAGGGAGGCCCCGGTGGCGGCGGGAGACGAGGAAGACGAGGACGGGCAAGAGGAGGAGGAGGAGGAGGAGGAGGAGGAGGAGGAAGAAGCAGCATCACTTTTGCACCCGTCGAGCGCGTCGAGGGGGAGGAGAGGGCCGCAGTAGGTCCATGAGGAGGAGGTTTTGAGGGTGAGATGGAGAGGCTGAGCGGGTGCCGAGGAGATGGGCAGGAAGAGGAAGTCTTGAGGTGGGAGGGGTGGCATGATGAGATGAGTGCGTTTGGCGGACGGAGGGTCCTCGAGGATAGCTCCCGCAGGCTGAGGATGGCGGATAAGGGTGAACAGGAGGGCGAAGGGGAGCGTGAAACAAGGAGGCAGAGCGTGCTGCAGAGGTGGTGGCTCGTTCCAACACCTAGCGCTGCTGACGGGTGGACTTACAACCGGACAGGCACTGGGCGTACGGTCCTTTCAGCCGCAGTCGTGACTTTGAGACCTGAAGGCTCTGGAAGCATTTTTTTTTTCATTTTTTTTCTTTTTTTTTTTTTTTTTTTTAGCGATTGAGCAAGAACTTGGGCATTTTGCTCGGGATTTCATGGGGGCCTTATTCATGTGAGATGAGTTGTCTGTCCATGACCTGCAGCTCCAACGCCGAACCCTGCCGCCGATGGCTCGGCGGCTAATGGACCACGCTATTTATGGATCTACTCTTTAACCCAATCTGTGCCTGGTGGTATCGACGTGGCAGGCAGCAGCTGACAGGACGAAGCGGGCGTGTTTTGGTCTTGCGAGATAATCAACAAACAATTGACAATCAGCGGGGAGGGAAAAGGCCGTGAAGTACGTGGAAGTGTTGGGTTCGTTCCAGGGAATACTGACCTCACTACCTAGGTAGGTACCTTAGGTAGAGTACCTCATCATAGATGCGTACCTAGGTAGGCACAGATGCCTCCTGAAGCCAATGAGTGCAGGATCGAAGAAGCCCAAGCCTCGGCATGGCACGTTGATATGAGCAGGTGTCTAACGCTCCAACGTTGCATGGCAGATGCGCTCGGCCGCTGGGAACGAGACGGCCTGTGTCTCGTAGGTGCAAAGTTCATGGGACGTAGGCTCCTTAAGGCAGTGGACTGCAGTTTCTCAGGTGCCGTACCGTAGTAGGCTCTTCGCCCCTTTGGTTGCGTTCTGTCGGGCATCTGTCTCGTTCGGACTGCGAGGGAGTGCGGCGATGCTCGGGTGATGCACCCGAAAGCCTCCCTCCACCGCGTCGGCGAGTATACCTGTATACCTGCACGAATGAAGAGCACAGCAGTATGGCCATTGGTTTTTTTTTTTTTTTTTTTTTTTTTTTTTTTTTTTTTTTTTTTGTGTGTGTGTGTGTGCGTGTGTGTGTGTGTGCATCTCCAACGAGATATGTACTGACGCCCGTCTGTCAGCATTCTGCTGTTCCTCTCCCCCCCCCCCCCTCGGACGGCGCAACGGTAACGGCCGTCTGGTATGTAAGGTGTACTGTGTACTAGTATGTAAACCTGACATGCGCAGTAGGGAAGTACAAGGATGTTCCATTGTTACCAGGTAACGCTCACTATGTAGTTGCCACCTCACCATTCAGGTCCCAGAGCGCTCAAGCAAGTGAGCGAAGGACATCTCGGTTAGGTAGTACACCATCCTCCATGCGCCCACCGATTCAATAGGTAGCGCATCGCGCATCGGCGTCCCTAAGCGCGCCTGCCGGATCGCGTTGGTTATGTACTGTGTACACTAGAGCATGTGAAGGATTGAAAATGTGGAAATTGCGGTTATTATACGAGCAGAGGAACTTCGGCGGTGGGAAATGGCCGCTTGCGGCTGGCGGACGGCGACCAGTGGTTTTTCATTTGGCCCTTGGCAATCCGAAGACGGGATGGGACGGGATGAGCCCGCTGGTGGACAGGCCCGGGCCCATGGAGGTTCCAAAAGGGTCCAACAGCCCAGACACAGAAAAGACACAAAGAGGACCGGGATGGGAGACCATGCCGATCTTGGCGCGCGTCTGGGGTGGCCCGGGGCTGGACCCGACGACCTACAGCCCAGCCCAGCATCCCCATTCGGGAGAGCAGCCCGCTAAAGCACAATACGACAGCACGCTAAATGATGACATTCGGCCGGCAGCATGCACGAACCACCCAGGCAGGGGGGGGGGGGGGGGGGCATCCGCGGATTCTTGTTTCAGCCCCAGGGCCGCCCTTCTTCCCTTGGCTCCCGTCTCTTCATTCGTGCCATGCTCAACTGTCTCGCCAGTGAATCCCGTCTCGGAATCCCGTCTCGGGTTCTCGACTCCCCGTGGGACGCATGCAGGCCATGCATTGTCGCTCGTTGTGTTGATGATCGTTTCAGCCAGCCTGTTACCGTGCACCTACACACAGGCTTGGAGCTTGGACTCTTCTGCTAGACACCCGGGCAATCGAAGGAAGGCTACCTAAGCAAGATAGGCGATGAAATGTGAGCCCCGGACGAGGCGACGAGGAGTGTCCGCCTCTTGGGGGGGCTGGGCTGCTGGGGCAGGGGAAGAGAGAGTAACGCCCGAGCCAGGGGGGGCGCAGCACCCCAACCTCTGCAAATACGGATGCAGCCAAAGGGAAAGGGTGTTGGATCAAGTGAAGTTGGATGTCCATGTTGCCGAAAGAGTCTGTACGCAGTAACGTTATGTGTGTTAATCATCCAACCAACCGACAACACGAACAACAAACTAATCCTCGTTCCACGCCCGCATGCAGCCTGGCCAGGGCCATCGGGCCACCTGCGTTCGTAATTTCAGAAGAGCCACCTTTTTGGTTACCATTGACGTTCATCCCCTCCCCTCCCCCCCCTTTTTTTTTCTTCCTTCAGCGTCCAGCCGTTGATGTCGGTCTTGGACCTGGCTGGTGATCAGGCTCCGCCGAGGGGAAACAAGTTCCAGCCGGCAGTCTGAGACGATTGCTGTGGAGTCTGGAACTCGTTGGATCCCGAGCAACAAAAGCCGGACGTCCCCCTTGGCGTTGCGACGAGTCGACCGGCCTTGTCTTGGGTTCGCATTCTCGTTCGTTCGCTTTCCCCGTCAACTCTCCTCTTGGCCTCGTATGTAATGGGGCTGCATCCGGCGCCGTATTCTTCGGGTTTCGATTCCTATTCAACAGACGACATGGCTGAGCGCCATCCTCTTGGCGCGGCCGCCTCTCAGGGCCCTCCGCGCCATGGTCAATATCCTCATCCTTCCCGGCACCCCCAGCACCCCCAGCATCCCCCCCAGCATCCCCAGGATTCTTACCGATACTATCCGGACTCCCAATCTCGCCAACCTGCCCAGCACGACCCGGCTTACGATCCGGCTTACGATCGACCTCCACCGCCGTCGCTCCACGCTCGCCAACCGTACCGAGATTCCCCTCCTTCGTCTCGCCAATCCCCCAACCCCTCGCCCGATAGGTCCTGGGGTCGTTCGCCCGCAGGGTACGCGCCACCTCCCCAGCAGCAACAACAACAACAACACCAACGGCTCCTACCCGGTCCCGACGACTATAACGGCGCCGGCGGCCGCGGTATGGACCGATACCAAGCTCCTTATCCGCCGTACCCCCAACCACCACAGCAGCAGCAGCAGCAGCAGCAGCAGCAGCAGCACCCGGCCCAAGGCTACTACGGCCAGCAGCCCCAGCAACAGCAGCAACAGCAGCCACGTGGCGCGCTCGCTCCGGGCGACTACCCATCCCACCCCGGCGACCGGAGCTCCTACGGCAGCTCGCAAAACCTGGGCGCCGCAGCCTCGGCTTCTGGCTACTCTACGCCGGGACGACGGACACCAGGGCGGCCCGTCCCCGACTTCTATACCGACGACCCTTACCAGAGCCTCTCGCGGCATCAAGGCTCGGACCTCGGAATCGTCAACCCCAACGACATCGCCGACGACGGCGACGACGGACTCGACTACGGCCGCCGCGGCCCGCGCACCAGCATGCTCAGCCTCGGCTCCAGCCGCAACGGCCGAAACGGTAACGGTAACGGTAACGGCAACGGCGCAAGAGACCATTCTCCCGCCGTCGCCGCCGCCGCCGGGGCTGCGGGAGGAGGCTTGCTCGCCGGCGCCAACCTGAGCGCCAACCGGTACGACGCCATGCACAGCAGCTCCAGCCTCCCCGGCGATGGCCCCGCGGGAGGGTCTCGGTCCTCACCGCCCATCGAGAAGTCCGCCCTGGAGGCGGCGGGCGGCGCCGAGGCGGGCAAGAAAAAGAGGAAGTGGAAGCTCTTCCTCCTCGTCGCCATCGCCCTCCTCGTCATCGCCGGCGCCGTGGTCGGCGTCCTCTTTGGCGTCGTCTTCAAGAAGGACGGCAGCTCCGGCGGCGGCGGCAGCAGCGGCCCCAGCCACGTCGACACCGCCGAGGAGGACCTACAGCACAACGGCGACCTGAACGCCGATTCGGCCGAGATCAAGGCCCTCATGAACAACCCCAACCTCCGCAAGGTCTTCGTCGGCATGGACTACACGCCGCTTAACACGCAGTACCCCGAGTGCCTGACCCACCCGCCGTCCCAAAACAACGTCACGCGCGACCTGGCGGTCCTGTCCCAGCTCACCAACGTCGTGCGCCTGTACGGCACCGACTGCAACCAGACCGAGATGCTCATCCACGCCGTCAACCAGCTGCGCCTCAAGGACACGGTCAAGATCTGGCTCGGCGTCTGGCAGGACAACAACGCCACCACCAACGCGCGCCAGATCGACCAGATGTGGACCATCCTCGACACGTACGGCGAGTCGTACTTCAAGGGCGTCATCGTCGCCAACGAGATCCTCTTCCGCGAGCAGATGACGGCCTCCGACCTCGGCCAGCTGCTCGAGGAGGTGCGCGCCAACATGACGGCCCGCGGCATGAAGCTGCCCGTCACGACGAGCGACCTCGGCGACCGCTGGGACGCGTCGCTCGCGGCGTCGAGCGACGCCATCATGGCCAACATCCACCCCTTCTTCGCCGGCGAGCCCGCCGCCAAGGCCGCCGCCTGGACCATGCAGTTCTGGGCCAACAAGATGTCGGGGTTCCTCAAGCCGGACCCGGACATGAACATCATCGCCGAGACGGGCTGGCCGTCGCAGGGCGGCACCGGCTGCGGCAACGCCTTCGAGATCGACTGCCCCCACAAGGCGGTCGCGGGCATCGAGGAGCTCAACGTCTTCATGGAGGACTTTGTCTGCCAGGCGCTCAAGAACGGCACGCAGTACCTGTGGTTCGAGGCGTTTGACGAGCCGTGGAAGATTAGGTTCAACGAGAAGGGCAAGGAGTGGGAGGATCACTGGGGGTTGCTGACGGTGAATCGCGAGCTCAAGGATGGCGTCAAGATTCCGGATTGCGGCGGCATGAGGGTCGATTGATGGAATTCGTACTCGGTTGGGATTTTGGGATTGGGGGGGTTCGTTTTGTTTTTTTTTTTTTTTTTTTTTTCTTCTTCTTTTTTTCTTCCTTACAGAGGAGATATCGGGTTTCTTGGACAAAAGGGGGGGTTGCGTATCGGGATCACAAGGCTCGTCCTCGTATCATAGGGGGGTTGTTGGGATATAATACCCTTGGGCTTGGGTTTCAATGGGCTTCTTCGTCTATTCATGCTCCGGGTTGTTGTCGCTTGGTTCTTGCCGGATTATTGGGTTTGTTGCTCGATGGCTTGAGAGGGATTCGTGTACCTGCTTTTAGGTATTGCTTTTTATTATTATTGCTTCGGCATTTTTGCTTCCTCATCGACTTGTTCATTATTTTCGCTGGGCTAGCATTGGAGAGCATTATACTTGCTTGTTGAGCGGCGGTGTGCCATCTTGTTCCTGATGCTCGAGAGGAGGCGTTTGAGCGGATCGCTGTGGTGGAGAGCACCTCGAGCATGTGTTTACCAGAGCAGACGCGCGCGGCCCAAGGAGGTGTTGGGGTAAACTAGAATGCAATGAGATTGAGGCGTTGTAATTCTGGATCATATCGCTAAGCGGACTGGTATTCATCAGAGACGAGCCGTATCGTCCTGGTCGCTAATTAGAGCACGCACCGGAGACTCGCTCTGCCCTCACTAGCTTCGTGTCTTCTGTGCGTACGAAGAAGCCCGCCGAAGAACTATCAGAAGACGAGAAAAAGGAGATGCTCTGTCATTATCATTGAGACGGCAGGTCACGCAAGCTTGTTCTATCTATGCTGCTCCAGGGTGCTAATGGGCGGGGGACCTACCTAATTACTACTTCCAATCCTAGTTTTCCTCTTGCAAGTCAGGGAGACCCCCGCCCTTCTTCCAGCGTGCTTTTGCGATTTGCTTCTTGTGCAAGGCATCGCTGCGGCCTGGATCGAAGCCAGCGATGTTCACCAAGACAGCTACGCTGCACCGTCTATTCCCAGAAAGCGCGAGGATGTCATAAAACTGTCAGCGCACGACACGGTGAATAGTGGTGCGGCCACTGGTTTCAGGAAGCGTCCTTTTCCTCTGGCACAGCCCCCGTACATCCGGCATGCATGGCATGGCATATTAATTCGTCTCTTGGATGTGTTGCATGCTTCACGGCATGGGCCCAACCGCGCCGCCCAACGGCTGCTCGGGACTAACTGGCCCACAGGTGAGAACTTGGAACTGGCCTCAAAAGCTTTGCCACACCCCTACGGCCGGCCGTTGACAACATCACCGAGAGGGAATGGATGGTCGCGTGGGCCTCCTTGGGAACTGGCGGTGCGTTCGGTATGGTCCAGTGTCCTCAAACGTTTTGTAACAGCAAAAGCGGATCCGCTAATGCTGCCATTAGCTAGTGCACCATATATAGTTACCTGCTACTGCAACCCGTTTCAAACAGCCTGCCCTGGACTTTCTCACCGGCCTTCGGTCCACATGGCGGCGGGACGCGTGGGATCGTGCGTAGGCCCCTTGAGAGGCATTCATAATGCCTAGCACGAAACGGCACAGTGTGCTGGATCATGGAGAGCAGCGTTCGCGCCAAAGACACGATCCCATCTTGTCAACCTTAGTTTGCCTCCTATCAAGAGAAAAGGCTTGCGGGTGGAATCCAACAAGTCAAAAAATGAAGCTCAGCACGCTTGATATCCAAAATCCAGTCAACCTTCCGATTAACAACAAAATGAAACAAAAAGCACCATTTACACATCGCAAGTCGCGGCTGGAGGCTTGCGCTCCAACCCCGTCACCTCAGAAGCCCTGAAGGTTGCATTGTGCCGGGATGCAACCTGACCCAGGCTCGGCTTGTACGTCGACTTGGCCACGGCGAAATCATCCTCGCAGATCAAGTACTGCGTTCAGCCCTCCAAGGGAGCGTCGCAAGAGACGGATCCGTTTTGTTCGGCTCTGCAAGTGATAGCCGAAGAAATGGGTCTCGGCCAAGGATCCGGTCTCGACCATGGTAGATTCAACAGGCGAGCCACTCGTGACCGAGGTCGTTGATGGCATATGTCACGGACAGGCGCCGCGCCTCTTCTATTTCTTCTTGTCCTTCTTGTGGGCAGCGGAGACAAGGTCGGATCCGGTCGTGCTTTTGCCAATCAGCGAGTTGCCCCGGCTGGCTGATGTAGACGAGCTAGAACTAGGCTTGCTACGAGGTCATGGTGGCAGGGGCACCAATCGTCGAAGTGCACGCGTCGTAATCCACCGTTATCGAGGCGGTGGACGCTTCTCTCCGCCATAGCGGATGCACCGGTCTACTTTCTGCTGAGGCTCGGCGCTTGTGGACATGTCATGTCCAAATCTCGAAAACCCGTCCTATCCAATGTTGAGAACAACAGTGGGAGTAGGACGTTTTCGATCCAATTTCGAGGACCGATCCGCGGCAACAGGGATGGACCGGGGGAGCCAACAACTGCCGAGGGTAGTCTGCAGATAAACTCTGCCATAGTAGAGTTTTGTCCTAACGCTGCGTCAGCCAGGTTCTTCGGTGACACTGGGGCGGGCGGGCAGGTGGCATGGCGCGGACTCTTGAGCCAATCTGGATTCTAAATCTCTCGAGTTTTGCTATGTACCACGAGCCGCTGAGCCCATGGCCTCTTGAGCACTCATTGCCGAGCTTTGAGCGCGTTTGGATGTGGAACCCAGGTGCTGACTTTGAGCCAACTTCCTTCCTAGCCGTTATTAGGATGAACGGGCGTGTGCGATGTCCTACGTGCCCGATCCTCCAGACATCGAAACAACACGCCGAGCATCACTTCCGTGCCAACCACCTAACTATTGTATGACAAGCCCCCTTGCGAGGGCTTCCCGAGGAGCTCGTGGCGTTCACCGGACAGGGAGACCGACATAGATACCAAGAACAGCTTGGTGCTGCTTCCTTTCCACGTCGTCTAACTACTTACCCGAAACCTATAGTATGTTTCGAGAAAGGCATGTAGCCCTATTATCCGGCCTTCTAACGGAGGTTAGATCTGACATGTTCAATGAATGTTGACGGTAGATTGTTGACTGTCAGAGTGTACGCTAGGCCAACGGAGTCCATCCCACCCCCCCTCCCCCAAGCCTGCACCACTGACAATGACCAAGTGATGACCGAAATGTGTTGTCGAGTCTTATTCAGCAGTTGAGGTTGAAGAAGACGCGATGTTTTGACAGCATCGAAGCCACGTGCCGATGGATGCTCATCCAAATCTGGCAATCTCCTCGCCACAACCTGGCGTTAGCCCGTCTTGGGTCTAGCGCCCGTCCCGGCGGCGGAGGCTCAATTTCAGCCATGAGCGTTGCCAAGCACACGCCGACCTTCGATGCGGTCCATGGCTTGATCCTCGAAGCAATCGCAAAATCCATGATTCCACATCTCAAAGGCGCAGAGAAAGGCCTTTGCAGCTGACAAAAGCTGACGGGAAACTAGGGGCATTGCCGTTTTACCACAACGGGCAACGGCCCGGCAAAATGTCAGACATTTTCTTCAACAGGGCGCAGCGGCTATGCCGTGCCAAGTCGCGATCCTGAGAGCGATGCCTCAATGTGGGCGATCGGCCAGGTTCTCGGCTCACATCGAAAAGGCTCGGCTGCCGCAGCTTCATTTGCTTAAGCGTCCGGACCTCGCTCCGGGCGGTATCCCAGCTCAATTTCCCCCTTCTTCAGCGCCTCGTGCGTCAAACCACTCCCAACTGCTCGATTGTGGCGTTTTGCTTGATCGCTTTCTGTCGTTTCTGGTTTCGCCGTCGCTCTTTTGTTTTCTCTTTTTTTTTTTTTTTTTCCCAAATCGAAAACACGTCAACAGAATGAGCGCTGCAGGTATGTTTCCCCTGAACCCCCTCCCCCCTTCCAATTGTCAGGCGCCGCGTGTCCCCCCCACACATGCACGGCGTTTGTCGTGCCGCACGCGTTCGGACGGAAATGCTCACAACGTTGGCTCCCATCCAGGCCCGCCTCCCGGCATCAACATCACGGCCGGCGCCGGACCCCGCCCGGCGTGGACGTGACCGCCGGCGGTGGCCCGCCGCCCGGGGTTGACACCAGCGGCTCCCGGCGCGGTGGCTACGTCGACCCCAACTGGCCCTTCCCTGGCGGCCCCAACGACGCGCCCGTCATCATCTACGGCTACACGCCTTCGTTCGCCCTCGCCTTGGTCGCCACCATCCTCTTCTCCCTCTACTTCATCGTCCACCTCTTCCAGGTCGTCCGCCACCGCACGCTCTACTTTGTCACCTTCCCGATCGGCCTCGCGTTTGAGATTGTCGGCTACATCGCGCGCTGCCTGTCGGCCAAGGTCAACCCGTACAACCTCATCTACTTCATCCTGCAGTACTTTTTCATCGTGACGGCCCCCGTCTTCCTCGCGGCGGGCATCTACGCGGTCCTGTCGGCCCTGATCCACCGCATCCCCGGCGGCCATTCCTTCTCGATCCTCCCGCCCAAGATCATCCTCTGGTTCTTCATCACCTCCGACGTCATCGCCACCATCACCCAGATCTGCGGCGCCGCGCTCATCGGCGTCAAGCAAAAGAACCGCGAGGACCCCACCACGGCCAACAACATCCTGCTCGGCGGTCTCGCGTACCAGGTCTTCGCGATCGGCTGCTTCATCCTGCTCTCGGTGAGCTTCCTGTGGCGCGGCCGCAAGGCGATCCGCGGCGAGGGCAAGGGACTGATCCTGTTCGTCGCGGCCTTCTTCGTGGCGACCCTGCTGGTGTACCTGCGCACCGTGTTCCGGCTGGCAGAGACGGCCGAGGGGCTGGGCGGCGACCTAAGCACCACCGAGATCTACTTTATCACGCTCGAGTTCTTGCCGTTGATGGTTGCGGTGCCGCTGCTTGCGGTTTGGCATCCGGGCCGGTGCGTGGGAAGCAAGATTGCGGCGGGAAAGGGGGATTCTAGCGTCGAGTTGAGCCCGAGCTCGACCTAAGGGAGGGACGTTGGCTGTGTTGTTTTTTTTTTTTTTTTTTTTTTTTTTTTCCATCTTCTCTTGGAACATCTGGATGCGCTTCGATAAAAGGATGATCTAGCGTCACGACTCCTGTTTCTTAATCATGTAATTGGCGCAGGGGGAGCATGCTGTCAAGGATGAGCGTTTTCGCGCCGTTTTCCTGCTCCTTACTAGAACTAATTAGATGCCGTTATGAGCTTTTACATGACCGCCCTCCCTTTGAACAAGTCTGCCCAGCCATCTCTGCCACATCAAGCAACGTTACCGTGCTTTGCCGCAACAACCAAAGAGACGGGGATGTTCGATAACGAGCCCGTAAACCTGGACATACTCATCCAAGCCACCAGATAAGGGCCCATGAACATGACACCCGCCCTAGGTCTTTGGAGGACGCCACGCCTACAGCCGCTAGACAGTAGACACCCTCGAGACATCCCATGGCGGGGCCGATGGCGGTGGTGGAGTCCCACGAGACTTGGCAAGGTAACTATAGTACTGTATAATCGTTAGTGTACGTACGTCTCAGAATCCCTTCACACGGACAACACCGTCGCGACGCCTCATACCCTCGGCGCGGCTCGGGCCTATGTGCCGAACCAACACGGCGGCTGTATTACCGTCGAGCACTGCCGCAGCACCATGACGTCTGATCTCACGATACGTCATCCGGCAGCCAACGTTACGCGACGGGGCGCGGGACATGCGTCACGGCGGGCAGATGTGCGGGTTCCTGGCGCCGGCAAGTGCCGACGCCATCTCCTCAACAAGACTTCCCAGTGCGCAGATGTATGCACTGCGTAGACTCAACAGGCCCGGACTGCGTGGGGTGTCGGCGATATCATTGGGCCCGGCAGCGAGGGTTGAGGGGTTATGGGTGCCTTGCTCGATAGGCCCTGCTATGTGCATGCTTACATGCATAAGCCTACAGTGGTGTACTGTGTACGCAGTACAGTAGTGTACATACATAGTATGTACGTAGTGGACTAGCGTAGTTCGCTTGAGCGGTCTCAAACGTCATCCACGCCACCGGGTCAACAACACGAGCTGCCATCGGCCAGGACGAGCCCGCGTGTTGCAAGGCTCCGGGGTTGCGTTCGGTTGTGTTAGCGACAAGAGCCAAGCGTCGGCATCCGGAGGTCCTTGGAGGACCTAGGACACGAGAGACGACGGGCGAGAGTGCCGTGGATCACGAATGAAGGCTGTTGTTGCCGGGTCAATGTCAATCCGTCAGCCCTGCCTCCTGGATGCCACTGGATGCCACTGGACGCCGCTGTACGCCCCGGTCCTCAACACAAGTGAACCGACCGTGGAACGACGACGCCAAGGGTTGAGTGCCAAAGATGGCGGCAGGTATCGCGCTAACAGGAAACGCCTGTGAGGCTCTCTGAGAGCTGTTAGCAGGAAACGCCCTCCCCCCCATGCCGACCCCTGCCAGGCTGGCGGTCTCGTGCTGCAGGACGCGGCAGTCCAGCCAGTCGCTTCACGCGAGAAGCTTGGAAAGTGCCTTGGCTCGACCCAAGGAGGAAACGGCCCTTTTCCTTCTCCCACCTTTTCGGGGCGGAGCCATTGGCGGCCTGGCAAGAACCAGACGGGAGAGTCACCTCAGTCACCGACCGAACGTGACCTTCCCCATCCTCCATCCATTCCGCCTCCGGGGGGCCTTTCTTCAGGTGGCAGGCCCTGCCTTTTTTGGGACTTTTTCTTTTTTCTTCTTCGGCACACAACCTGGAACCTAAAAGATGGGACCCATCCCCAGCACAACCCAACAACCTAGCCAGGCCCCAAAACACTGGTTCATCCCACTCAGACCCTCGAACCCTTGAACCTCCGTCGCCCAATCGCTCCAGGCTCGAGGTCGGCTGGGGCCGCCGCCGCTCTGCACCTCAGCACCAGCCAACCAGCCAGCCAGCCCAGCCCGCCCGGCCCAGCCAGCGAACGCACTGCGCCGGTTCTGCCTTGTCAAGTCGGCCTCCGAAAACCCTCAACACAAAACCCTCTGCTTGCCTGCTTCGCCGAATGCCGGCTTGTTGCAGCTCCGGATTGTGACCTTGTCTCATTTGTTCATTCTCCTTTCTCCCATCTGAGATCCCGTCGTGTCTTCATCTCATTTTCCCTCCTGACGGAGTCGTCCCTGGGCGTCAATGGGCACAGGTCGCCTCTCTTCAGTCCAGGGACGCATCCCGTGACCGTCCAGCGGCTCGCTTCCCCTCTCCCCCTCGTGGCAGCGGGAGCCCGCTCTCCGCCAGCGTGGGACGCCGGATCCGACGCGCAGTTTTGCTTGTTGCTGTTGCTGTTGCTGTTGCTGTTGCTGCCGCCGTTGTCGTCGCCGCCGCCGCCGCCGCCGCCGCCGCCGCCAACACCACCACCGCTGTCCACACTTACATCCAGTCCGTACAGCTCAAGACCCCACAACCGCCTTGTGCTCCGAGTCCTGCCCCAGCGACTTCAACGGCCCGAAAAACACATTTGTAGCTCGGCCAGCGCCGGCCGTAGCGCTCTTTTTTGTACAATGATGGGTAAGAAACGTGGACTCTGGAAACACCATCAGACACGAGATCGGTTCCTCAAGGCCGCATGCTAGTTTCGGTTTCTTTTATTGCCTACCTTGCGATGGACACGACGAATGATTTGCGCCGCTCCCGCCGGGCGCGCTGCTTGTCGTCGCCCTGTTGTGCCTGTAGCATGGCTGACCTCCACCGCAGACACGAGCTTCCATGCCGCCGTGCTCGGGGGATCAGATGCGACCGTGACCGACTTTTTTCCCGCTGACGGCGTCGATGCCGGCCCATATCATGGAGACTTCAGCCTGGGCCAGAATCCCGCGGGCGCCCCTGCCCTCGCCGACCCCATGGATCTGGACTTCGACTTCGATGCTGCCCTCTGGGCTGGTGACTTTGGGCCCGCAGGGCCCCAGGCCGGCAACCATCCTCTGGACCACAGCATGGCCGTGGACTACGCCCAACCGGCGCAGCAGATGCCTGCCGACTTTCTCTTCGCCGAGGACGAGGGCGTGTTGCCGGCCACGACGGCGGTTCCCACCACGCAGCCGACGACGACCCAGGCCCTGAGCATGCTGCCGCCGATGCATCCCGCCGAGCCGTCCCCCACCAACACCGTCTTTGCCGTGGCGCGGTCCGAGTCAGGCTCGGACGATGCCAAGTCTCTCTTCGATGGGAACCAGAACGACCTGGCGCGCGCCCGCCTGCGGAGGCAGCTGTCGCTGCTGGCCAAGGGGTGGGCCGGCGATGAGATCCGCTTCAAGAACTGCGACCAGTCCAAGGCCGTCGTGCTGCACAGCCTGGCAATGGAGCTCGGCCTTGGCTACAACCACGACGTCAGGAGCTCCGAGGTGTCGCTTTCGCGCCCCGAAACCGCCCCGATCGCCAAGTCGCAGACCCCCCCAGGCCGCCTCACCTCGGCGCAGTCCCGCTCCTCCACGGAGCTCGACACCGCCCTCTGCCTCCCCGGCCTACCGTCCGTGCCCGAATACGAACCCTTCCAGTTCGCCGACCACCGCGGACGCGACCCCGGCTCGCAAACCTCGTCGGCCGCATCCCTCCCCATCCACTCGGTCGCGGCCGTCAAAGAACAGCCCCTGGGCCGCCGCCTCAGCCGCGGCGAGCGCATCCACGATTCCATCAGCAAACACGTCACCACCCTCAAAACGTCCATATCCAAGGGCGGCCGCCGCGGCCCGCTGACCGAGAATGGCCGCCGAGACATGCGCGCCCTGGAGGCGGCCGGTGGAGCCTGCTGGAGGTGCAAAGTCCTCCGCCGCAAGGTGAGCTTCTTTCCTGGCAACGCGTCGCTGCGCGTCCTTGGTTTCATCGGTGCTGATGCAACCCCAAAGTGCGATCCCGGCAGTCCATGCCGTTGCTGCCTCCAGATCGTCCCGATCCCGCACCCTGGGGAAGACGCGCCGTTGTGGCCGCTCATTGGGTGTCGTCGCGGTCCGTTGCGCGACGCCATCTTGCCGCAGCTGCTGTGTCCTGCTGACCAAAGGTTGTCGTCCGCGCATCGCGCCATCGCCTCGTCCTCGTCGACAGCTGGGAGGAGGGGCCGGTCGGTCGGCGTTGCGGAGCGCTGGCTCCTGTCGGCGGAAAGCCAGCGCCTGGCCGACATGAAGGCCGTGCTGGAGGGCGATGAGCTGTCGATTACCGACCCGGCTTTGCGCGCCTCGTTCAAGTCGTTTGTGGAAGCGGGCCGGTATCGCGATAGCACCTCGCTGCAGAGGGGTCACACGATCGGAGGTAGCACCTACACGTATGCCGACCTGATCGCTAGCATCGCTTGGGAGCTGGCTGAGAATCATTCGCTGCTGGGCGCGCTGGAGATCCGGTCTTGGGAGACGTTCATGAACATGCTCGAGACGGCCGGGATTTACGAGGCCGAGGTGGGCCAGGTGAGTTCGCCCTTGTCGAGGTTTCGTCGTTGCCTTGCTCATCCCGTGATTAGACGTCGCTCGTCATCGTTTCCATGATTTGCCTCCGGCACTGTCTCGAGGCGCTGCGTCTCCATTCGGCGAACCTGCTCACCGCCGACGCCCATGAGGACTGCGGCGGAGGGTTCTGCCAGGTCGAGTGCATCAGGAACCTGACCGCCCAGCTCGCCACCTACGTCGACGAGCTCTCGGCCGTCATGTTCAACAAGGAAAACATGCGCGACCGCAGGTGGTGGCTATCCACCTTTTATAGCTTGTACATGCAGAGCTACGTCAGGCACGCCCTGATCATCATCGAGAAGCAGCTCCGCTTCCACAGCTCGGACGACGTTTCTTCGGATGAACCCACCGCCACGCAGTACATGCACCTGCCCGCCGTGCTCTTCACCGCCGCGTCGACCAAATACGACCCGTTGTTTGATGGCAGGCTCCAGTATGCCCTGACCGACAACTCGGTCATCCCGGAGACGTCGGTACCCGAGCTTCATCACTCGTCGGCACGAATCGCCTGCGAGGTGGACAAATGGCCAGAGGCCGGCATCCGGACCCCGTACCAGTTCCTCCGGAGCTTGCTCCAGATCGGCTCGCTCGACTTTTTCGAATCGGCCGGCGATGCCTCGAGGGCAAACGGGTCCAAATCCCCCATGACAGCCCTGACGTCGCCATCGTCCACCTGGAACAAGGTCGCCTCCCCGATCTCGCCCAGCGTCGGCTTCGACGACACCCTCGCCTCGCCGCGACCCCCCTTCGGCCGGCCACAAAGCAACCGTGACTCGTGGGGCAGCAGCAAGTACTCGGCCCAAACGCCTACCCGCTTTTCCAACCTGAGCTCCGACAGCCTGGCGCGTACCATGTCGACCGACATGACCAGCTTGTACGAATCGTCCATTTTTGCGACCACTACCGCCGCCATTTCGTACCAGGGAAGCGTGGCGGACCTGCGCATGGAGACGGGCACCGGCACGGTGAACCCGACCGCGCTGTTTTCGTCGGCTGGGCGCAACGCTTCATCGCAGAGCCTGGATCGGGTTCTTGCTGAAAGCTGCGCAAGGAATGATGCGTTGGGGTTGGGGCTGGGGGTTGTTCAGCAGCAGCAGCAGCCGCCGCCGGCGTTTATGTGTAGCTGCTGCCCCAGGGCGCCGAGGCATTTCCATACGAGCGAGGAACTTGCGTATGCATTTTTTTTCTTCTTCCCCCCGTCCCTATCAACGAACCCCCATTCGTGAGGAATGATGCATGATGAATATTAACACGTGAAACCAAACCAGGCAACACGAATCCGAAAAGCCTCACCCCTGCACCCGCTGCAAAAAGCGCTTCAAATCGCCCACCGAAGCCGAGCGCCACCTCAACGCCATCCACCTCAAGTCGGACTTTTGGTCGTGCAAGGCCCTCGAAAACCCCCTCCACGCGTACCACACCACGTCGCGAAAGTCTCACCAGCCAGCCGACACCAACGACAGCAGCGGCAGGACCAGCATGGTGCTGGACGTGTGCGGGTTCTGCGGCGGCGAGTTTCCGCGCCGGGTCGCCGAGGGCGGGGAAACGTACCAGAACACCAAAGAGCTGATCGCCCACGTCGAGAGCGTGCACAGGATCCGCGAGTGCGACGGGAACAAGAAGTTCTACCGGGCGGATAACTTCCGGCAGCACCTGAAGAACACGCACGTGGCGCTGCCGGGGAGGTGGTTGAAGGTTCTGGAGAGGGGGTGCAGGAGCGGGAAGTCCGAGGAGGGTGTCGATAGGGAGGGGGTGCAGGGGTTGCCGGCGATCGGCGTTGCGGCGGCACAGGCACAGGCACAAGGCGCGCCGGCCAGCAGGTGCTCGGGTCGGTGGTTGGGCCAGTGGTGACGGGGCAAGGGTGGGTGTGAGCGAGCGTTGACGGGTTTCTTTTCCTTTTCTGTTTTTTTTTCTAACCACATATGTCATGATGGTGATGGATAATGGATGATGGATGGTACGATGTGTGTTAGCGGGCGAAGGGCTTGGGGTTTGGGCGTTGAAGAAAGGGTATTTGGCTGAAAGGAATGGGATCGCGGGATCTGTTAAGAACTATGGGGTGGATATTCTAGGATGAAGGCATGCTGGGCATGGATACTTGCGAGATAGAGAGGGTCTGGAGCGTGTTGCTTGGTTCTCTGTGAGATATCATCTTTCAGCGGCTGGCCGACAGAGGGAGGAGAGGGGAGAGACGGATGGATCGGATCAAGGAGGATCTGTCCAAAGAAGTACTCTACACTCCTGACATACTTAATCTGGAGCAAACAGCATGCTCCTGGTAATATGACCGTGTCTTTCCACGATGTACAAGATGGGTTGTGTTTGGGACACGCACGCTTGATGTGCTCCCTGGATTCCGGAGCGGTATGTTTGATTGGGGTTCATCATATTGTGTAATACACTGTCCCTGTGAGGTTTATTAACTCCAATTATGCTCCTCCCCTGCTGGCACGGCGAAAATCCGACGGATGTTAAGAATCAAGCATGTCACGCAGGTGTGGATGCTTTGACGGGTCTGAGCCACAGAGGTGAAGAAGACGAAAAGTCAAAGTATTGACATTGAAGAGAAATCAATATATACTGGCGAAGTTCAAAAGTGAAGAAGATCAAGGTGGTGGTGACACACCAGATCTCCCGTCCATCCTATATCCCCCCATGTCTAAGATGCGACCCTGCCGTCCCTCGGTTTTGACATGCAAATGCCCCATCCCTGTCCTAAAACCCCCCTCCTCCTCTGCTCTCCGATAGGATATCATGACCTCTCACTAGGCTAGGCCCATCCCCCCTCGACCGGGTCTTGCCCTCCCCGCCTCACCACTCCAGCAAGCATCTTCTCTTTAGATGCACTGGTGGTAGTACTGGTTCTGCTGGTTGCAGGTCGACCCGGCGGCGCAGTTGGTGCAGCCGGAGTAGCCGATACCGCCGCACTGGCCCCTGTAGTTTGGACATGCCGGCATTAGCTTCTGGCTTTCGGTTTGGTCATGGCGTTGGTTGAACGAGAGAGAGAGAGAGACTCACCACTTAGCCACAGAGCAGCTGGGCTGGGTCGGGGTCGGGGGCGGGGCCTGGGTGATCAGGGTCGTCGGGGTGCCGGGGTTGATCGGGTTGCCCGGGTTCGGGTTGGAGCCGCCGCCGTTGCCGCTGCAGGTGAAGACGGACGGGCCCGGGACGGTGTAGCTGCGGAAGTTGTTGTAGATGTTGGCCGTGTAGCCCGGGTCGGTCTCCTTGAAGGCGCCGGGGATGGAGACGAGAGGGCCCGGGTTGGCGCTGCCGCCGCCCGTCACGGTGACCTGGGCGCACGAGATGTAGAACTGCGGGACGCCCGCCGGCCAGGGGTTGTGGATGCCGAGGGACTGGATCCGGACGAGGTAGTCGCCGGGAGGGATGCAGGAGGGGATGGTGAAGGTGTAGGCGTCTGTGGGGCGGGGGGTTAGCTTGGCTGTCCGGGTTGTTTGAGGGAGGAAAGAAAAAAACAAAGACAAGAGGGAGGACGAACCATCCAGCTTCCACTGGGCATTGCCGCCAGTGAAGGTCGGGCCCCAGTCCTGAATCTTGAACCAGCCGCCGCTGCCGTCGTAGTTGCGCACGCTGCCAGGGGCCTTGGACATGTAGCTGGTTGGAGGAGTTAGTCACGGGCTCTCTTTTTGCTGCCTTTTGCATGTTCTTCTTCAAGGTCACACTTACACCGACACCGGGCCCTGGTGGTAGACAGGGGTGTCGAGGTGGAAGGTCAGGCTCGAGCCGGCGGCGACCGTGACGGTCTCGGTGTTGGCACCGCTGTCGGCGCCCAGGTTGCAACGCAGGTCGTTGGAGGAGAGGTCGACGACCGGCGAGTTGTAGTTCTGGTGCTGGCGGATGTACTTCCACATGGCGTGCTTGGTGCCGCCCGTCGACAGCTGCTGGAAGATGTAGTGGGCCGAGGCCTCGCCCAGCACCAGGGCGAGGGCGGTGAAGCTGAGAAGTCCCTTCATGGTGATTGACGTCGGAGGGTGTTCCTTTGCCTAGGGAGTAGGGATGGGGATCTTGACAGTCGAGCAGCGAAGGCTGGACGAGCAGGAACGGGAAGTTGTGAGGCTTCCCGGGACCTATATGTATACCTCCACTGCGATACTTTCTCCCCCTCCTATTCTAGCGTTGCGAGCCACTCGGCGCCATTTTTCGTCATGGCAGGTGACATCCAACGTGAAAGCGGAACCCCGACGGGGAGGACGCAGTTCCGGGCTGCCAAGATGGGCATCAACGGCTTGGGGTCGTCGGCGTTACGGAGGACGCCGCCAACGGTCCGGCCGGCCGTGTGGTCACTTGAGGCCCCTGCACCCCCTGCCCCATGGGGGAGGCAACCTTGATCCCGGGAATCAGCGGACATGTGCCATCCGGTACTCAAAGCGGTTCATGGGGATGGCACGCTCCTGACCAATCGACGATGGTGGGCCGTCGGCGCGCTGGGGAATTTAGCCGGCGAGATATTACTGCGGTAGTATGAAGAGTGGGTGGCACCTAGTGAATGCACCCCACAAACACCAGGTTGGGCTTTGAATGAAACACCGAGCCGCTGTCGCCACGGGAATTCTTATGGCGACCCATCCCGCCTTTGTTTGTGCTTTGACCAAGAAGTTGGTTCAGGGGGGCCGGAGTCATGCAAAACCTGGATCGGAGTCGATCAACCGTCCCGTTTCCATCGATGTCGATATGCCGCTCCCGCTCTCCACCAAACCCCCCCGCGAAGATCGGCCGGGCGAGGATGAGGTTGTCAACACCACCAGGCGAGATGAAGGAGGGCGGTAACTAGTCCGTATCCTGGGTGGATCGGCAGCGCTGTCGGCAGTCAGGGCCGCAACGGGGGTGGGTGGATCATCCCGAGCCCGTCTCAACGCTCTCGTGCCGCATCGAGCGCGGCACACATGCTTAAGCAAGCAATACGTCAGCGGCGGCATATTTCACCAACTTCCGTGCATGCCTTGGCTTTAATGAAGGCGGCGAGGAGGAAGTGTCGAGACGCGTGACGGTCACTGGCGCGTGCACAGCCTCGACGGGTCGAATGCCGTTATAGCGCAGCCTATCGACTAGAGGCGATAGCGACGCTGATATTATGACGTCGTCTTGGCTAGATGGAAAAGCCCATGCTCTGAGCCGGGAGGAGAGAGAGGGGGGGGGGGGGGGGGGGTGGTATTGGCATCAGAATTATGCCTAATATTGTGACCTCCTTAGGAGCGCTTCGTGAATGGGGGAGAGGGGGGCGTCTTTGTCGCCAGACTGATTGATGCTCGGGCATGGACGTGTATGTCAGCCTTGATTGGGATGACGCTGTGGGTATGATCTTAGCGTCTGCTAACCTGCTCTAAGCGACAAAGGTATTTAATTTATGCTCCTGTCTGCCAGTTCTCGAGGTGGAACAATTAATCTCGAGGCTGAACTGTTGGAGCAGCGGTTCAAGTTGCCTTGGGTCAGCCCAAAGTAACACCAAGGGTTCCTGAGCATTGGTGCTTATTCATGGAAAGAGGATTCTTTCTAGCATTTGACCTTTGGTATGACCCAGGTACCTAGGTCAATGATTGTGAGGTGTCAGATCCTACACCAGTGAAGCCAAGATGAGGGCGTCCAAAGCCTCATGACGGGAAAGGGTGTGATAAAGCCTTGGACATTGCCCTGCCGACGACTGGTTCTCGAAGGTACGATGCTTAGTGCCGCCATGGTCTCCCTCGGGAGAGGAGAATGGTCAGGTATGTGAGGTATATAGATCTGGCTCACTTGAACGAGCCCAAGTTAGGCCGGCCACGGCCTGGATGAAATGATGATGCTTTCAAGGAGAAGTTGGAGTGGGAAAGAAGAGGAGTTGAATTCAAGTACCTAAGCTCTCTGCGATGTCAACCAAGAGAGTCGAGCTTCGCAGGCAGCTTCCCGAGGCCTGGGTATTGATTGATACCCTAGGGTGACTGACTTTCCCTCGAGGGCGATGGACAATCATTAATTTAAGACAAGGCTCTCGAACACATTGTGTGAATTGATAAGATCCTAAGAAGTGTACGGGATCGTTCGTTGGCTGTGGTCATCGTTGTCTTCTTATTGCCCCTCCTCCCCAATGGTTTAACTCGTGTTTGGGCGACAGGGAGCTGAATCCAAACAATTCCCACCTGGTTAACAGCCCCAAGCTGCGCGGCCAACCCTATGTTGGAATATGCTGCGTGGCGAGTGTGACACAAAACTATTGTCACGTTCCATGGCATAGTTTCATAGGCAAGGTCAGCTAGGACAACACGCAGGTTTCCGGCATCTTGCATCATGCCGTTCATGGATCTCCCATGGACGGGCATCAGCATCAACGGAGTTGGTGGCTGCATAGAAGAATCTTGTGCGGATTGACCTACGTTCATAAAGCCATTGCTTGCGCCGCAGGGCAACCGGCGATCAAATCAGACAGAACGGATCGCCTTACCCTCCAGCCATTCTTCCTCCATGAGACCGTGATCTACCTCACCTGGCCATGATAAGCAAAGTTCCACCAAACATGCAGCCTCTCCCAACATCGATCCTAGTCGCATAGCCATCCGACCATGAACAGGCCGCCTCCTCTCTCCCGCTCTACGCAACCAGGCTCCCGTCTCCCCTCCTCTTGCTTGCCGCCTCAAACAACCTCCTGATATCCTCCCTCCAAGCCTCCTCATCGATCCTCACCACCCGTCGATCATACGTCATCAGCCCGTTCACCTCTCCCTCTACATCCGTCGTCTGCGTATACACCGCCCCGCTGCATGCGTACCTCTCGATCTGCTCGCGGAGCAGCCGCAGGAGCGTTCGCGCACGGTAGTGGTAGGACTCGATGCCGGCGTGAATCTCGTAGGTTTCGTTGATGGTGTCAACGGCAGGGCGGAGGGGCCAGAGGCTGCGCGGTAATATTAGTTAGTACAGTCGAACGCTGAGGAAGGCGATGGGGGTGGGCTGGACAGACTTGGCATTGTCGGGGCGAAGACCTATGCCGCCAAACTCGCCTTGGATGGCACTTCGGTTGGGAGAGTAGGCGGTGTTGGGCTGGGAGTACCAGGGGGTGCCGCATTGGGGTTCGGCGTAATGGTGGTTGTCTGCGCCGTGGGCATCCCTCCCATCAGCCCGGGATCAAATGAAGAGCAAGACAAGAGGACAGGACCGGGAAGGAGATCCAACCATGAAAGTCCCCCGCCCCATGATCATGCCACCCGGTAACCGCATCCACCAGCCTCGTCGGGTCCAGCGCCCTCACCCGCTCCGTGAGCTCAAATTCGGGGTGATGGTCCGTGATCTGGCCCCAGCCCTCGTTGTAGATGACCCACACGGCGATGCTGGGATGGTTGCGCAGCTGCCGCACCATCACCTCGAGCTGTCGACCGAACTCGGCTTGCTCCACGTCTGAGGGGCGACGGTTGTCAAAGACACGCATGGAAGGCATGTCTTGGATGACGAGGAGGCCCATTCGGTCGCAGGCTTCGTAGAAGACCTCGGGCTCAACCTTGATATGCTTTCGCACCATGTTCATGCCCAAACGCTTGACGAGCTCGAGGTCGTGGAGCATGGCGGAGGGGGTCGGGGGCGTGTAAATGCCGTCGGGCCAGTAGCTGGCACCATGTCAGCGGCTGCCGACCAACGTCGGGAAGGATGGAGACCCTACGCTGGCGGGGGGGGGGGGAGTTGAGGAGTTGGAGGAGCTACCTGGGATACTTACCCCTGATCGAGTGGCCCAAAGTAAAACACAAACTCGCCATTAAGCAGTGGCCGCTTGACACCATCGACGATGCCCGACGAAATGGTGCGGAAGGCTGTGTAGCTCGCGACCTCATCTTCCCCCATCTTGACTGTGACGTTGTACAGGGTCGGCGAGTCGGGTGTCCACAACTTTGGCGAGTCAACAGTGAAGGATAAAGTTTGATCAGAGATCAGCTGCTCGGCGGCGACGGTTTTACCCGTGTGCGTGTCGATGATACTGAGCTCGAGAGGCGTCCCTTGCTTCTTGTTGCTATGAATTGTGACGGTAACTAAACCGGGGAGTTAACATCCATTATTCTTCTCATCCCCGCTCCAAATTCTTGTTCAACTCATATAGGGGGATGTACCGTTCCCGGTCATATCAGCGGTGATATCAAGATCTGATATGCGTTGCTCAGGCACGCTCTCGAGCCACACGCTCTGCCAGATACCCGTGCATGGCGTGTAAAAGATGTGCGACAGCCTCTTGGTCTGCTTCCCCTGCGGTATGCTCCAGTCGTCCGTCGGGTCGAAGACGTAGACGTGTCTGATAACATCAGCATCGGAGGCTAGCCTCGCTCGAGACCTTTGGAGGGGACGGGCCGCTCACATCTCGTTGGAGTCATCGTGATGGATAACATGGTCAGTAATGTCCATCGAGAACCGCGTGTACCCACCGCGGTTCGACCCAACCTTGGCCCCGTTGATATAAACAGTAGCTTCGTAATCAATGGCTTCAAAGTGCAGCAACACGCGGCGGTTGCTTGTCCAGGGAGGTGGGACGCTGAATCTGGTGCCGAACCACATGGTCGTTACACCCATGGCTTGGACACCAGACAGGCCGCTCTCGATGCAAGAGGGCACGAGAACCTCCTGCTTGAGCGGCAGTGATGGAAGCGGTTGGCCGTCTCTCCCATCCGTGGGTTGGAAGGTCCAGATGCCATCGAGAGACTGCCATAGGGCGCGACGGAGCTGGGGCCGCGGATACTTTGCAGTCCATGGCTTGATGCCTGCGCAATATGTCCACGGAGTGTCGAGGGGCGGCTTCAGGACTTTGTACGGTTCGGGCGCTGCCGCACAGGAGGGGAGCAGCGCCCCGAGTAGCAGCGCGACAAGGAGGAGAATCATGGTGTGCGGGTGTAGGCCGGGTTATGATGTAATGATGATGTTAGAACGGTTGGCCTAGCCGATAAGTTGGTAATGGAAGTACTGACAGCCTCGAGACTGGGCCGAGGAAAGTGGATATGATTCTCAGATCTGGGAATCTCTTATACAATCTTGGGCATCCACATAAAGTAGAGATACTGCCCTGGAAAACGCATCATTTGTTCACAAAACCACCCATGATCATCTCTTCTGCCGAGAGGTTGCCCGTTGTACTGAAGGTGCACCGCTGTCTTGCCTCTTGGGACGACACAGTGACCCGGCAAGGATGGTGGTGTCGAGGTGGTTTGAAGGTATGGCGTCCACACGTAAGCATCGCCGCTGTATTTGGCAGATAAAAGAGAATGTGGTGAGCATGGTTTTGTATCATGTTAGGTGTACTTGGCCTGTTCTGTCCGCCAGCCGAATGGCCCCTCCTGAATCTGGCAGCTCAGTAACACGACTCCGGACACCTCAGCCCCAGCGCCTGCTACAACAACTCGAAGGATGCATGGTCTCGATCGCCGCCATTGCCAAGTCCACGGACACCTGTTACACCCAAGAGCGCAAGGCAACGCGTGTGCCGGCCAGGAGGGGGCTCTCATGTTTGCTCAAGATGTGCAACAGCGTAAGAAGGCCAACCACACCAACTACGTCACCAGACCCTTTGAAGCCCTCTCGCTCCAGGGCATTCTGTGTTCCTTTGTTTCTGGGCTTGTTCCTGCATGTTGAGTACTCATACCCGGCGTTCAGAGTATACCACAGCTTGGCAGTCGAGGCGATGGGGGACGAAGCGGATGTTTAACCATGTCACATGTCTGTATGAAATCATCGATCAGTCTCCAGGTCTAGGCTGGTGGCGGGGACAGCTATCAGCCTGTGGTACGTACGCATTTTGGTGCTTCTCCTCGACGAATTGCGGGTCGTTATCCTCTCCGGAACAGGGGCCACGCTCACGCCCTGGGGTCACACCATCCGCCCATCAAGGAAAGCTGATCACGTTCGATCCATCCCGCACACCACGGTCGACAAGTCCACGTCAAAGGCCAGCTCGTGCCCCAGCAGCGTGAACGTCTGATACCAACCGAAGTGTTGCATCCCTCAAGGCTCCACGAGTTGCGATCAAGACAGCTCCCCAGGGGGGGTGAAGGGTTTGTGCAGCCAACGATAGTTGGCGTCGAGGATGAGGAGGACGTGGACCGGGAGACAGGTGCCGCTGGCGGCGGTGCATTGGGTGACATCGGGACAGTCCTTGGTTTCTTGTAATTATCGGTCGTTATGGATCCAACATGAACGGCGGTGGCCTTCCGCTAGTTCCTACGGGTTATAATATCCAAAACGCTGCGACAAAACCGGGCTTTGCTACCTCCATCATCCTTCTGCTTACAACCGAGCCGAAATATCAAAGTCGTATGAGCGAACCAGCGTCTGACAAGCCGCTATAATTCACGGCCAACATAGCTACCACACAGGAACATCTCCGACGACGTTTTCATCTATTATTAAAGCTAACACACACCATGGGAGAAAACCCCCAAGTTCCAAGCCTCCCTAATTTTCCCGCCTCAGTCTCCAAAGTACAATAACCACCCGCCCGGCGTAATTAGTGTGAAACTTTTCAAGATCAAAAAGCATCCCAAGAGCGAAGCTGGCCTCCAACGCCACGACCACAAGGCAAAGCCGCCCTGAGAGCCGAGAGTAAACCGACGATGCCTTCCCGAACAGCAAACGCAACCTCTCTTTCCTGCCGCAGCCCTTGGTGCATAGCTAAGGAACCTGTCGGGTATTCAGTGAAGCCCGTGAACTAACTATACACATAGCACAGCGGCGTTCCGCCCACCGGGTTCATAAGATCCTTGATCTTGACGGGCCCGATAAGCGGTTGGATATCAATCGTGTCCTCCACCGTAATGTTGGGGCTGGGGGGGATGTTGAGGAAAGTTCTAGTGCCCCAGACGTCCTAAAGCAAAGCAGCAGCGTGTTAGGAGGTCGGTCTGGCCAGCGATCGTGCTCGGAAGACCACCTACCTGGCGATTATCAAAGTCCAGCAGCTGCCAGATCCAGTACAAGCGCTCCACCATGCCGTGCGTGAGCCAAAAGGCTGGGTCGTACGGCGAGAACAGGGGGTTCATGGCGAGACCGCCGATGGCCCCGTGCGCGGCTTGGTGGGTATTGAAAGCCTCGCGCGTGACGCGCGGATCACCTTCCTGGAAAACAGGCAACACAACGCGTCAGCGGTTCCGTCTTCTCCAGCCAAGGCCAAAGCGGTAGGTAGGTAGGTAGGTAAGCAGCAGTCTGTCGTACGTACCATCGTCCCCTGAAACTCGCGGATTGTGTTGTATTTCAGAATCAGCTCGGTCACGTTGCGATGGGTGTTCCATCTGCGCACCGGGTCACCGTTGAGATCCCGTTGCAAACACCTCGGGTTTTCCTCCCTGCCTTCCTTAGGAGCAGACGGAAACGGCTGGCTGGGCAGCACCTCAACCGGCCCGAGCCTCACGACCATGTCGCTGAACGGTCCTTTCATCAGACACCCACCGCCCGTACCAGGCGGGATGATGGTCGGCTCTTGAAAGCCGAGCAGATCGAGCCTCGCCGCCGTGCGGTTCGGGATGAAAGCACCGTCGCTGCCGAGGGAGGTGTCGGACCCGTCGAAGACGGGGGAGAGGTGCGGCCCGTTGGTATCCAGACCCCATTCCCAGTAAGGAACGCCTTGTTCCCACCCGCAGCTCCCGAGCTCGCGCTCAAAGGCGTGCAGGTAGTACCGGTGGAAGACAAGGAAGAGGCCTGACATGTGAATGGAGCCGGAGCGTGCAGCGTGGGTCCCTTGTTTTTCTCTCTTGTTAGTTTACAGCAGTCACGGCAGACAGCAGGATCTCTTTTAGAGGGGCAAGATAGAAAACAGACTTGACGTCAGGGACCGAGGGGTTCCTTACAGGCGATAGCATCATACAGCATCTTAGCTCCCGGCACCTCTAGCTGTGAGACGATGGTATTGGGCTTGTCCATGATGCATTTCACGGCCTTGATGTACTGGCGACGCTCATCCTTGGAGAGGGCGCGCCACTCGCGCCGGACCTTGACGTTGGCTGCGGTGCAGTTGTTGCCATATCGATTGAGCGCGTTGGCCGCGGCGATGCCGTTGAGCCTGCGCAGCGCGGCGCCGGAGTCGATCTCCTCCTGGGTAAAGGAGGGGATAGGAAGATTCGGCCCGTCCCTCTGCATGAAGGGAAAGGCGGCTGTGAGGAGAGAGAGGAGGTAGGTTGAGAGGGCCCCCATGGTGAGAGATGGATGATGGGCTTGTGGTGCGCCTTGGGAAGGAACTGGAGGACGATGGTGAGAACGAGCGACGCTGGGACGGCGTCCGTTGGGTGATCCTCGTCCAAAAGTACTCCGTCATCAGCTCGCGATCCCCTACGTGACACCGAGGGGAAGGCAACCCCTAGGTGTCGACATGACAAAAGGCAATATCATCCCCCAGGCAACGGGTGTGCTGAGTTGAGAATACTGACACATCGCAACCCAGCACAGTCTCAATCCAAGGCTACATCCCTTGTTGATTCATATCGGATTGTTCGTGGACCCACGGTGTTGTTGCTACCGCCATGGTACGTGATATCCGTGCATTGCACAGTGATAGTCGCCCTGAAGCAACTCACTGGATGTTGATGCTCGACTGTTGAACAGCTTCGAAACAGAATGCCCATTTCCAAACATTTCCTTGAGAGGATCCTCGCGCCGGTTGAGAGTTCTCGGGTTGTGATGTCACCATGTGCCTGAGTCTCCCCGTCATGACTCAAAGCACCGAACCTGTCTCAGAGCGCTGGGATACGAGTGGGAACAAAATTATCTTCTATAAACCATACATACAAAGACCCTTGAGAACTCAGCTATTGGGTACGAATTAATTGCCGAAAAGTAATTACCTGTTGAAACACCCCGGCCAGGATGCGGCCCCCTGGGCCTATGCAGGCAACTTCGACGTTTTCGATATCTGCTGCGTTCGGTCAGGAATATGTCCAAGAGGACAACAGCACGGAGGAATACTTTACAATGTGCACCTATGCATGGTGGGTTGGAAGCGGTCAGCCTGCAGCTTCTCTTATGCCGGTAGCTTCGAATCTGCACGTTCGTCTCGGCCGAATCGGACATTACCTAGACCATTCCGCACCTCCGCTGAGCGTGGCAATGGAGAAACAGAAAAGGCACCGTTCAAGGCCGGCCAACGTACCGATGCCATAAGTAGGAGTGAAGCGGGTAGGCAGGACGGGGTTGTATCGGGCTATCGCAAACACCCTAGGGACCGTATACTCAACATTATCTAGCTATGCAGAGGGTGTGTATGCGGGGAGGGGGACGCTCCGCGGCTAGGAAGCAGTTCCGTTTGGAGCACAGGCTGCCAACAGATTGATAGCAAAAGGTCTGTTCAGATCGCATCGCATCCCTACGCATTTACCTGGTAGTACTGTGTAAGCATCCCTGAACTGAGAAATGCTCGGCACAGTTGGTTTGTCCTCTCAGCTTGACCCTGTGGCTCGACAGCCTGAGAATCACCAGTTTCCATTGAAGTAGGACGACTACCGAGTGCATAGTGTATCAAGACGACGGAGATCATCTCCATCACGCACACCCAGCTGGCCACTGCGGCCACACTCGCGTGTGATGCCATTCCACCCTCCAGAGCCAACCGCGACATGCATCGCTGGGAGATCTCTGCAGGTTGCCCGATTAGGAAATGCCGTGCGCCAGCTGACAAGTCCCTCTCCGCAGCGATGAGACGATACAGGCTCGAAGTTGGCCGCACCATCTGAAGCTGTGCACAGGAGATCTTCTGTCCCACGGGGATCACACAGCAATCCCTTTTGCTGTTTAAGGGGCCCTACGCTCGATGCCCGGGTTTGACAGGTGCCGGGCCGGAAGTGAACAGGGCACTCGGACTCCGGGGAACCCTGGAGGGCCGTCGCCAAGCCGGCTGGCTTGCTGTAGCATGCACGCTGTCTGATGTTGTGCGTTTGATCGCCCGTGATGCCCAGGCGAGGATCGTCACCACTCCGCTTCCGGGGAGCGGAACTCCTACTGACTACTGGCAGAGGCCGGGAGTGCGGAGAGGGCGGTGGTCTATGGTCCGTGGCTGGAGGTTTATAACATCGCCGACCAGCACCGACCAACGACGACGTGCCTCATGCCCATCCACGTCGCTCCTTTCTGCCCATCATCCAACATCGCGGTGCTCGCGATCCTACGCTCGTTTTTGGTGACATGTCGCTGCTGGTCTCGACCTATGAACCATGGCGAGCGTGGAGGACTACGGTCCTCAACTGATCGCCACCATTTGGCCGCTCGCCGGCGGAGCCGCGCTCTTCCTCGCCCTGCGTATCGGCTGCAAGGTGCTGCGGCGCCGGCTGGTCGGCTGGGATGACTACGTCCTGGTGGCAAGCTGGGTATGTCGCCGTCCACCCCGTCGCAGCGCCGGACTGCCTTGGTTGACTGACACCCGCCAGTGCGCCCTTGCAACCTCGTGCGCCCTCCTCACCGTGATCACCACCATCGGCTACGGCCGCCACAACGCCGACATCCCCGCCGAGCATTTTGCCACGGTGCTGCTCGTGTCGTACGTCGCCGGCTTCTTCTCCATCCTCGCCGCCTGCTGGAGCAAGATCTCCTTCGCCATCACGCTGCTGCGGATCGCGGCCACCAGTCGTTTCTTGACCCGCCTCCTGTGGGTCATCATCATTGTTGTAAACATTGTGTTTGCCGGCAATGCGACGGCGCATTTCGCGCAGTGCTGGCCTCCGCCGCGGCTGTGGCAGCCTGGGGCCGAGGGCAAGTGCTGGCCTAGGATCGCGGTGATTCGACTGAACATCGCGGTCGCCGCCTTCTCGGGTTCCATCGATATTCTTCTGGCCTTGCTGCCGTGGTTCATCGTCTGGAACGCCGCCATCAGCAGGCGCGAGAAGCTGAGCGCCCTTTTTGCCAGCAGCATGGGCGTCTTGTGAGTGGCTCCGGCGCAAGCTTTCGCCATGGAAATCTAATAATGCGTCATGGCCAGTGCCGGAATCACCTCCTTTCTTAAAATCAGGACCATTGACGCCGCCATTGGCAGCAAGGACATAGGTACGTCTCGTCGAGAAACTCGGACCAGCTTCGAGCGAGAAACTAACCACTCTCTTCCAGTGGACAGCGTCAACCTCCTCATCTACGGCACGGCAGAAAGTGCCGTCACCATCGTCGCCGTGTCCATCCCCATTCTGCGCGCCTTGCTGTATGTGAGCAGCGCCACTCCCAGTCCGCCTTTGACTTTTCTTCGCGGGCCGTCGTTGCGCTATTCCAGCTTTCTGGCTGCCGAAAAGGAAAAGGATATCGAGTTCGGCCCTGTGCTATCCCCGCTGCAATCGCCGCCGCCGACACAGCAAAAGCCGCTTTCGGCTTCGTATCAGCTTCCCATGCCAGATGTATCGCCATTTTCTATTGAGGAAGGCCTGGGAAGCCCGAGGCCGGGCAAGGACAAGAGGTCACTGTCGAGCTCGACGGTTGAATTTGATTTCGGGGTGTATAATAGCGGGGTGAAGGCATGAGACAAAAAAAATGAATGATTGGGGGCTCAAAACTAGGACTTTTGGTTTGGCCGCCTACAACCCTAACCCCGGCGTGCAAGATCCCTTCGTGCAACCTACAAGTACGGCCTGGCGGATTCTTTTTAGTCAATTATTGTTCTTCAACGCCGCCATCCATCATTGCTTGTCCCACAACCCTCAGGTCCATCTCACATCGCGAAGGGTGTCTTGCTCTGCTGCCCTCAACGCAGCATGCGCCTCAATGCTGCATGCGCCCCAATATGCATGACACCACTGTTGATTCCAACAACATAACATGTTCGCTTCACACTGTTTTCCCGGAGGCCGGGCGGTCGCAGAATCGCGTCCGTTCGTGGTGATTGGCTCGTCATGACCTTGCCGGCGCCAGCCTCGTCGGCTCCCTGGTCGGCGAGGCTCCCTGGCCGATAACGATGCAGGCTTGCATGGTCGCATAAGGTCTGGCCCCGCTCCCACGGTACCAACCTGCCGCCGACACCTGCAGACTCTAATAATGCAGACAGGGCCCGGCAGTCTCTTTTGTTTGTCCCTTTCTTTTTTTTTTTCCCATTCCTTCTCTTCATCCGTCTGGCCGCCAGTGTCCTCGGAGGGTCGACCTTGAAACCCTCTGGGATGAGACGAGACACATGCGCGCCAGATGAGTACTCCCGCTCCCACGTCGGAGAACTTTGACGGTTTTCCGGTCTTGGATGGTCAAGATGTCCAGCCAGGCGCAGACTTGGCGGCGCAGAATGGCCAAACGGCGAAGGGGAAGGAGAAGGACAACGATGCCACGCGGGCTGCCCAGCCATCAGCACCCTCTGTCGTGGTCGCCGCAGCATCCGCTCGGACCGCGCAGCCTGGATTTGAGACGCAAGACCGCCACAGGACGGCCTTAGAAGCACCCAAGATGGACTTCTTGACGATCCCATCCCCCCTCCACGAACGGTCCTTGACCTCCAAATCCGAACCGGCGAACACTGGCTTGCTCGAGATCCCAATCGGCCCTCAAGACAGGGTATTGACAACACAGTCGGACATGCCGAGGACGGGCCGATCAGACATCGCCGGCCAGCTCCAGGCAAAACTAGGGACTGGAGATGTGAGAGGCCCGGAGGGATTGGCGAGAAGAGCTCCGAGACTGGCAAAATGGGGTCTATCCAGGACTCCTGCAGATGCAAAGCTAGCATCGCCACGTCCGTCGGAGCAGCAGGGCCAAGGAAACGACAAGGCGGCAAAGAAGGCAGGGCCTCCCAGGCCACCCCATGAGGTGCCAAAGATCGAGGTGCGTTTCCTTCGCCGCCGATGAGCCTCCAACCGACCAGGCCGCTGACCGTCCAAGGAAAAGTCCGATCTTAAAGTCGTTTATGCGCCCGATCTTGTTTCGTCCGCCTCTCCCCGAGTCGACATCGTTGCCATCCATGACATTGACGAGACCCTGACCAAGGCGTGGATCTACCGTAAGAAACAAAAACGGCGAACCCCTGACCCCCGAGACGGCCGTGTCCCGCACGCATCAGCCGGCATCAACAGTCATGACGGCGAGCATGGCCTGGGCATCGCAGGAAGCTCGGTCCCGGGCCGCTCCAAATCGAAACAGTCTTCGGTGCCCACTTCGAAGAAGAAACCCGCTTACGAGCCTGCAAAGTCGATCCAAGAATGGTTAGACGGACACGAGAGTGATCTCGCCAACATCAACTCGACAGACATCCCCGCATACGATTCAGGGCCATCCCACCAGCCCGTTACTGCGGTCGAGGAGCCCGAGGAATCGCCCTGGCCCACCATGTTGGGGTCGGTCCCCGAAGACGAGGACTTTTCGCCTACAGCGGAGCTTTCCGACGACGTTCGGCGGCGGCGGATGCGGAGGAAGCCGACCTTGGACAAGAAGAAGCCGGGAAACCGGTTCTCCGCCATCATTGAGGACGAAATAGTCTCCAGCGTCGGCCGAGCCAATGCCGACGTGCTTTCGGTCGGCAGGCAGTCCTCGGTGGACCAGGCCTTTGAGAAGAGGGTCAACTGGCTAAGCGACCTAGATATGCTGCCGTCCGAGATCCGCGGCGCCCGCGTCATGTGTTACACTTACAAAGGCGACGAACAAGTGGCCGACCCGTGGGAGTACCTGACGAAGCTGGCCAAGGATATGATCAACCGCCTTACCCAAAAGCGACATTCGGATACGGCCGACTACGGCCGGGTGCCCATCGTGTTCGTCGGCCATGGCTTCGGCGCCCTGATTGTACAGCGAGCCATGATCAGGCTAATCGTTGAGACTCGGGAGAAACTTAAGGAGACGACCGGATTCCTTAAAGTTGCAGGCCTGATCTTGTTGGATGCCCCTGCTCCAGGATCCCTCAAAGAGTTCCCTCAGAGCCGGAGCCAAGAGGGCAAGAAAACATGGACCGAAGACTGGCTGAGGAAACACAACACGCCGGGGGCGCCATCTCACAAGATTGATACGCTTGCTATGTGGAGCAGGCTATCTCTTACTCTCTCCGCCTACTTCGTGCCCGTTCTTTGGCACTACTATTCGGCGACGGCCGTTGCTGCCAAGGTATACTTAAGGCGCACGCCGCAGATCCTTGTGGGTACTTGGTTGGCTAACGTTGATCCATGCAGAACTCCGAAGTCATGCTTGCCGTGAGGCAATCTCCCACATCTCATCGCCTTAGCAGGTTTGAAGGTCCCACGGATGTTGACTATCGGACCATTATCAAAAGCATCAAGAGGTCCTTGGTTGTTCTGACGTCAACCACAAAGTCCGAGGACCTGGCATCCTGCTTGGCTGGTTTTCTCAAGGACAAATTTCCCGTGGATCTGCGGGACCAGAAAGGGTACACCGCGCTACACCTCGCCGTAAGAGCTGGCAATCCCGATGCCGTCAAACGACTGCTCTATCAGGGCAAGGCCTCGCCGGTCCTTAAGGATATGCAAGGCAGGTCAGCTCTCAACCTTGCCATCCAGGAGGCAGCCCAGTGTACGCGGGCGTGCAACGGCAAGATTGATCCGGATCAGGAGAAAATCTACACGGAAATCATCACCCACCTTATGAAGAACGGTTCCCGCGTGGATGACAAGGACAATGACGGCAGGAATCCGTGGTCCTATGCCGAGGGCCATGGTACTGATTGGATCCGGCGACTGAAAGACAGGCAGCCTATTCTCGGCAGCTCCTCAAAATCTAGCCTTGGCCCGCCCGTTGTGTCGCCGCCAAGATCCAGCGCTCAGAAGAAGGCTTGTCATGACTACGAGGTCATCCTCGCCGAGGTGTTCCTGCAAAAGAACCAAGGGCGATTCTACGATCTCTTCAACCTCAAGCTAGTGCCCGTCTACGAAGCAATTTACAGGGCCAAGCCAAACGCGTTGCAGAGACTAGAAAATTCGAGGCACAAGCATCTGAGCGCCGATAACGTGCGCTGCCGCTGGATACACGTGCCGGCCAACAACGAGCAATGGATCCACGACCTCATGCTCAGCATGCGTATTGAGGATGGATCTATGGGAGGCCAACGCCACGAAGGCTCTCAGCTCATTGACCGGTACATGACGCCCCAAGCCCGCCGGTACAAACATTTCCGCACCGTCGAAGCTGGCAAGGCCCGGACAGAACCCAGACCCAACTCCAGACCGACACGCTTCGGTGGCAGCAGCCGCAACGACAATCTCGCTCCGGAACCCGATGACGTCCTCCAGAAGGGGTGGAAGACAGGCAAAGCCATCATCTCACCAGACGTCAACCTGGGTAGGACAGAGGCAGATGCTATCGTTATATTCGTACGTGATCCCCAAAGCTCATCTTGGCCATCAGGCAGACGTCTAACGTACCCTTACAGATGCCCATTCTCGGGTTTGAGCGCCACCGCCATCGCAAGTATCTCACGCATGCCTTCTTGGAGGCCATCGACGCCATGTGCGCTCGCAACGGCCTCCCAGACTCGAATGGTCGAGTCAAGGCTGGTTCCCCCAACCCCTTCGTGCTGGACAGTTCGGACGACGCACAGTCCGACGACGAAAATGGGACAAGCCAGCTCTACCCGGCATCCACACCCGTTGTTCACGCCCACAGAGATGCCAGACAAGGCCGCGACGTTGCGCTTCTCAAAGGATACTTGGACACGACAAGGCCGGTTCATTGCCGCAGGACGTTGGACCAGTTCTCGTACTACATGCTAAGCTCGACGGAGGCTCGGGACAAGAGCCAAGTAGGGTATCGGTGGGCCAAGGACCCCAATATCTGCCCAGAGCCCAAGAACCGTCCTATCGTTATGGTTGATCAGCTTTGGGCTTGGGTGCTCCACGATGGCACCATCATTACGAGCTCTCCGAGCACGTGGGACGGCCAGGAGGACTTCAACCTTAGCGCGGTTTTGCTCCAGGAGCTCCAGAGAAACAAGAACCGGCCGGTTCTCAAATCCGCCGAGGACCTCCTCCACCTCATTCTTAGAAGCAGCGTCGACTTCTTCCGGCGCAAGGGCCCCGTCAACTTCCAGTTCCAGGAGTGCTTCCAGTCTTCCATCAATAATGTCTCAGAAAAGCAAGGCCAGCTCTTCGACAACTTCCGCCGGACGACCAAGCTCTTGCAACGCGACACGCTAGATCCGCAAGAGCGCAAGAGCCAGATTGACACCCTGTTCAGCCTCGACGAGGAAACCGAGCTGCTCGTCGAGATTATGGACATTCAAGACGAGCTGACCATCGTTAAGAATGTCCTTACCCAGCAACGCGACGTCCTAACCCAGCTGCTGCGACTGTATCCGAAAGGCTTCGATGAAGGTGCCGAAGAGGATGGTGCGGAGGCAAGGCCTGGAGCAAGCTTGGGGAAAGGGGAGCTCTTGGTGCTTCAAAGCCTGGTCCAGCTTCTCAGGGACCAGACTGACCCGGTGAACCCGAGCTTCCAAGGTACCACCCAGGGAGGGTCTGAGTCAAAAGGCAAGGGGAGCGTTGGAGAGACCCTCTGGCAGACGCCGACGCCTCACGGAGCCGCGGGCACCAGGACCAACGTCTTGCAGAACCGCGATTTGATGTTCGAGACGATCGGCATCGTGGAAAACAACATGCGCGTGGTCAGGGACATGATAACGTATGCCGAGAAGGTGGAAAGCTCTCTCGAGAACCTCCTGGATCTAAAGCAGAAGCACGCCAACGGATGGGAGGCCCGCTTCGCACGCGAAGGCTCCGAGGAGTCGCAGCGCCAGGGTAACATCATCCTCGTCTTTACGCTCGTCACCGTCGTGTTCCTCCCGCTGTCGTTCATCACCAGCTTCCTGGCCTTGGAAATCGACATCTTCCCCAAGAGCGAAGAGACGCAAGAGAACCACTGGCCTCTCGTCGACGTCTCGGGCTACCTCTTTGGAATTTCCGCCGCGATTTTCATCCCTCTGATCGTCCTCGCCCTCTACGTCAACAAGCTTATCGCCCGCGTCAAATACTTCTACCTCCAAGCCCTCAGCGCCATCTCCAACCCCGACACAGCCCTCAACCCGCTTCCCGACAAGGCGGAAACCGACCACGACTCGGACCTGGAGAACACCTTCGTCGGGGCCCCCTCCGTCACCCACTGCTCCTCCCGGTACGGGTCCAACAAACGCAGCGACCGCACCACCCACGCCAAATCCGGCCCTCCCACGAGCTACCGCCGCCACCGCCACCATCACTCCTCTTCCGACTCGGAGAGCGATGGAAGCATCGAGTCCGGCTCCACCCGGCGCTACGCCATGTTGTTTGGCTACTTTGTCTTCCACACCAACCTGCCTTGGATCCGAAACCTCTGGCTCTACCGCCAATACCGCGTCAGCGACGCCCGCAAGGGGAACAACCGGTGGAAGGACTCGTACGTGGCCGATTACCCGCTGCGGCGCTTCCGCCGCCGCGTCAGGCTGTGGGTCCTACGCGGGCTTGTAATCACGCTGGCGCTCTGCGGGTCTCGGAAGCACAAGAAGGCCGTGGAGCGGGATCGTCGGCGGAAGAAGAAGCTCCAGGAAAGGAGGACGAGGGAGGACATGGGCGGGGAGGGCAACATGAGCATGACAAGCGATAGCCACGCGAGCGGGTCGGGCTCGGAGGAGGAGGAAAAGGAGGGCAAGGGAAGGAACGGCAGGTTGAGCGGAAGGGAGAAAGTGGATAGGAGGGACTTTGCGCGAGGGCTGGTTGTGAACCGGGAGAAGGGCGTGGTGAAGAGGAGGTCAAAGAAGGGCTCGAGGGCGAGCCCGTGGCCTCGCAGTTCCTGGGCGGCGGCGGGGTCGCACGCGACGGAGTGGAGCGGGACGGGGAGGGAGGACGCCGATGGAAGATTCAGCCGGGCTGCTGGGAGCCTGCCTGAGAGGTGGTCGAACGATCCAGGGGCAAGGAGGTCGCTGGATTGGGGTGGCGGGGATGACTTGAATCGTCGGAACAGCTTCGAATTCGATCCGAGGGTGGGAGGGGAAACAGGAGAGAGCCAGAAGAAGATGGACAGGCGGGAGAGGCTGTCTTGGTTGCGGCTGAGGAGGAACATGGGCGGGCGGGAGAGGGGGGAGCTGGTGGATGAGGAGAAGGTGATCGGAGAGACCACCAGGAAGGGGGAGAAGGGTCCGAGGGTGACGGTTGATGAGATTCATTGAGGTGGGCGGAGGATGTAATTCATCATGGCCACAGATACCCAGGGAGGGCGAACTAGGGATGGCAAAAGTGTGCTCTTTAAGGAATGATGCTTTCGAATGAGAGTCGTCATCTGACGTTATGGCATCGCGGCATGATGATGACAAGGCAGGCAGGGACGCGCCCCCCCTGGAGACCATATGATACTGTTGAAAACGCCCTACATTCATGGTACATGCGCTCAAGGTAACTAGGTAGTTAACTGAGGTACCAAACTCTCTCTCTCTCTCTTGTTGTCGACGGCGAGTCTGAGCAACGATCACATCCCGCAATACGGTGTACTTTTTAGTCCCTCCCCGGCTTGCCCGGCCTGGGCTTTTGCTCTCCGAGGAGCTTCTTCAGATCCAACACGCCAATGGTCAGCTCAAAGTCGCTCCCGTTGAAGGTGTCGCCGCCGATGATGGCCAGCCTCTCCGGGTGCTTCTCAAAGACGTGCAGGGCGCGGCTGTAGGCATCCCGCTGGCCGGTCTTGACCCTCTTCCAGGCGGCCGGGTCGGCGCCGCGCTGGTTCACAAACACGTCGCCGTTGTCGGCGTCGCTGACGACGATGGTGCCGTTCTTGCCGCCCCACGGGGTCCAGACGACGTAGGGCGAGGCGTTGGGCGCAAAGTTGCCGTCGATGACGATGGGGAACTCGTCGCCCGTGTCGAACTCGGTCGGCTTGTCGGCGAGGCGGTAGTGCACCGGGTAGTTGGCGCCGTGGGAGCTCGAGTTGCCGATGGGCCGCTCGTAGACGACGATCCACTTCTTGAGGGGCGGGATGTGCGCGACGACGGTCATGCCGGGGCGCGCCAGGTACTCGTCGTAGTAGGCAACGTCGTTGACCGCGGGGCCCCACGTCTTGAGGTCCTTGGACCGCTGGTGCGCCAGCTTCTGGCCGTGCTTGGGGTCGCGCTGGTCCGAGTAGTAGACGATGAGCTCGTCCTCGTAGTGCAGCAGGAAGGGCTCCCAGACGGGGTCGGCGCCGTTGGTGGTGTTGGGCCGGCCGCCCTCGGTCACGCGCGACACGTACTCCCAGCTGCGGCCCTTGTCCTTGCTGGCGTAGAGCTCGATGCGCGTGCCGCTGGCGCTCCAGCTGTTGCCCGAGGCGAGCACCGTGCCCGGCTTGTACCCGCCGATCGGCCGGCGCAGCTCCAGCAGGGCCGGCTGCGCGTTCATGCCCCACCCGTTGACCTGGTCGGTGATGTTGGAGATCCACTTCCAGGTGACGCCGCCGTCCTTGCTCTCGAAGACGGGGAAGGCGGGGATGTTGCCGTCCGGGCCGACGAAAAAGTCGCCCCCGAACACGTTGGCGGCGACGAGGAGGGTGCCGTCGCGGAGCTCCGACACGCGAGGGTACATGATGCGCACGCCCTGCGGCGGCGTGTAGATGGGGTGGTTGACAAAGAACGGCGACGGCGGAGGCGGCCGCGGGCGGGCCGCGACGAGGGCGGCGCCCGCCACGAGGAGGGTCTTGAGGCTCAGGCCCATGGTGGCTGCGGCGGTGGGAATCGGTCTTTGGGAGAGCGGCTGGACGAAGCGGACGGGGTGGCCGGTCCTGGTCAAGGAGAAGCAAGAGAAGGGAGCGACGTGATGGGGCCTCGGGACGGGGCTCGTTCATATATTTCGTCCCGGGCTTCGCCCGCCTCTTTGCCACGCAACCATGGGTCACCCACCTACACAGGCTATTCTCGAACCGTACCCCGCGACTAGATACTACAGCAGGTAGCAAGCTCGGCTCCGTGGGGCCCTTCGCTCTCTGCGTGTCTCCTCGAGCCCAAGCCGGACTGGTGGCCGTCAACGACCCGTCTCCGGTCCGACGCCCGCCGGAAAGATGGATGGCTGGCGCTGGAAGCGCTCCAGTCTCCGTGCCGGCCGAGAGAGAGAGCACGCCATGGAATTTTTCCCGAGCCGCTGGGAGGCGTCCCTTGCGCTGACGGTGCCTCGCTCGTTTCCCTCGCAAGCCGGCGGCGGCCAGCCAACCGTGTCGTGAGTGCTCCTCGCTTCTGGATAGTCGTGTAGGATTCATGGTCGAGTTCGGCAAGTCGTGTCGGCTAACTATACATACGTAGCACAGTCCGGCGGGTAGGCTTCCCGGGTATTATAGCTGGCCCATGTCTAGCGCGCCAATCGCGCTCGGCTTGCCGCGCTGGAGCATCGAGAACCACGCTCGTTTCGAAGCGAGGGCTGTCAGGTACCAGCTGCGCAAAGGATCGGGCCGGGCCCGGATAAAATGGTCACCCAGAGGAGGGAGGGGGGGGGGCTTCGCTTTAGCCCATTCATCAACAGGCATGCAATGCACCGTTTCTATTGTGAAGTCTTGTGATTATTTCTGCGCAGTGGACATGTTCACCATCGTTGCTGGGTTCGACGTGATGGCCCAAGCCTTTCGGCATGGACCGCGATCGCGATGGTGATGAGTTCACTTCGAGGCTATAATTGTTTTTGATGAGCGGGTAAGTGTCGGGTTCAATACCATTATTATCTCTGCGCTCCGTCATGTCCTTGGAACCCGTAATACAGGTAGACTTCCCAGCGGCAGATGCTGCGTGCGTGAAACAGGGTATAATATTCATTCCTTCTTCCGCGGTGACCATCGTCGATCGTGTCACGCACTATTAGCCATGTCTGATGGAATTCTGTGCTGCTAACTAGTTCTTTGGGGGGGATTAACACCTGGAGATCGTGGTGTTTCATTCAGCTAGCCATTCATTAGCACATGGGAATCCTTCGGTAACTACCAGGAATTCAGACAAAAGAACGCTCATGATATTCATTGAAAAAGTCTAGGCTGTCTGGTATCGAGAGAGAATCATGACCCTCCAGTTCATCCCCAATGAATGATGAAGAAAAGACTATACGGCGTCTCCAATCCGGTTGCCAAGAGTACTATCCGAGAGATGCCAATGTTTCTCCTAAACGTCATACCCTAACAGTAAACATCCAACACCAGCCTATATCCCCTTCAGAAGGATCCTCCCAAATCACTCAAAGTTGTGCAGTATAGAGACGAGCACCCGATCAAAACCTGACGCCCTGCTTCTCCATCCACCCCTTGGCCGCGACGAGATACCCCTCCACGTCCCTGGCCTCGCCGACCTTCTTCAGCTCCTCCGCCAACCACTCCCTCGCCTTGTCCGCCATCATCTCCCACTCGTCCTTCATCTCCCGGAGCTTCTCCTCCAGGAACACCAGCACCACCGCCGTTGCCAGCGCCTCGCCGGCCTTCTTCCCGCCGAGCTCGCCCGGCGCCTCCAGGGCCTTGACCTCCCTCCTATCCTTCCCCAGCGCCACCGCCAGCGTCGCGGCGTCCCAGGCCCACGACCCGGCGAACCTTTGCCCCGCGACCAAGGCGGCGAGCTGGTCCTCGCGAGACGGGCCCACAGGCGCCGGCTCCGGGGCGGAGCAGCCGGTGTCGACGGCCATCTTGTCCTCCTCCGCAGCGTCGCACTCCTCGGCCTCGGCGTCGACCTCGGAGCTGCAGCGGCGCATGTCCGCCGACGCGGCGGCCGAGAAGAAGCCCAAGGGCGCCGGCGCCGGCGCCGGCGGCGGGGGCGGCATGGCGCACGCCACGGGCATGGACGGAGGGGCGGCGGCGGGCGCGAAAGACGAAGAGCTGGAGCTGAACCGGCTGGTGGCGGACTTGAGGAGGCCGCCGAAGCCGCCGAAGCCGCCGAGGCGCGGGGCGCGCGTCTTCTTGAGGGTCGCGGGGTTGCTGGACACCAACGCGCTCTCCAGCATCGCGTGCTGCGGGGCCGCCCTGCCGAGGGCCGGGGCGGCGAACGCGGCGGAGGGGCCGGCGCTGCGGGCCATCCGCATGCGGAGCTTGCCGGGGCCGCCGAAGGCTGCTGAGGGGGTTAGCATCGGGTTCGATCCTCCCTTCCGCGAGGCGGCGGCGGGGCGGTGCAAGGCGGGGTCCCGGTCGCGATGACGGGGGCGGCCCCTGCGGGGAGGGCGTCGGGTCAACTCACCTTCCTTGGCGGCTTCCACCTGGGGAGGAGGCGGAGGAGGCGGAGGAGGCGGCACCTTGTCGCGGACGGCGCCGTCGTTGGCCTCGACGGCGACGAAGCTGCACCACTTGCCGCCGACCTGGTAGCGGACCCCGAGGCGGACGGCCTCGCGCTCGACCATGTCGTCGAACCGGCCCCGGTGCTGGTCCTTGACGAGCGGGCGGGCTTCGGAGCCGGCGTCGCGGGCGTGGTAGATCCAGCCGCGCCCGTCCTCGAGCTCGCGGACCGCCTTGCGGGCGGCCAGCTGGTGGATCGTCTCGCCCTTGTCCGCGAGGGCCGTCACGGGGACCTCGAGCTCGACGGGGCCGTAGGGCGACGTGCCGCGGAGCACGACCGACTTGGGCGGCTTCTGGACCGAGCCGGGGGACAGGAGCAGGTAGACGGTCGTGCGGCTGAAGGGGAACAGGGGCGGGATCTGGAAGGGCGCCTGCAGGAGCTTGGGCTCGGGCACCGGCGGGACGTGCGAGTACTTGCCGCGGGCCGTGGCGTCGAGGCCGGCGTCCGTCACGGGGGCGTCCGGGTCGGCGGATTCGTCGAACAGCGAGATGGGCTTCTTCGGGTCGGGCTCGGGGGCGGGGGCGGGGGTGTACTCGGGCGGGGGCGCGTTCTTGACGTCGATGGCTAGCGCGTCCATGACCTTTTCGATCACCTCAAAGTCGTCTTTGTCGTCGTCGTCGTCGGCGGCGCCGCCGCCGCCGTACTTGACCTCGAGCGTGTAATCGTTGATGTGCGGGGTGAGCGAGGCCTTGAGCATGCGCACGACCTTGCTGTTCATGTTCTCGGCGTCGCCGACCGTCTGGGCGAAGCCGTTGCCGGCGTTGGCGACGCCCTCGATGAGCGCGTGGCTGACGTCGTTGCCGATGCCCAGGGTGAAGACGCGGATCTTGCCGCGGGCCTTGGCCACGTTGTCCCGGATCAGCTCGAACAGGCGGTTCTGGTCCCAGATCTCGCCGTCCGTCAGCAAAAACAGCTCGAGGTCCATGTCCTCGTAGCGCTTCTTGAAGGCGGCGTCCATGGGCTCGTAGATGTCGGTGCCGCCAAAGTCGGCGTCGAACCCGTCCACGTGCTTCATGGCCTTTTCGAGGGTGGGCTGGTCGTACGTCTGGGAGCCGCGCTCAAAGAGGAACTTGAAGCGGCTGCCGAACGAGCAGATGTTGAACTTGACGCCGACGGGCAGCGACTTGAGGAACACGCGAAGCGCCTTCTTCATGTTTTCGACGCGGATGCCTCCCATGGAGCCCGAGCGGTCGCACAAGAAGACGATCTCGGGCTTGGACGGGGGCAGGTTGAACCTGGGCACGAGCGTGGCCATGAGGGCGCGCTGGTTGGGCAGGGTCGGGTGCGTCTCGAGCACGGCGACGGGGCGGCCCGCGTCGGCGGCCACGACCTGCAAGACAAAGTCGCCGCCGAGCTCGGCGGTGGCCTGGGAGAGGGTGGCCGAGGCCTTGTGGAGGGACATGTCGGCGCCCCGGGCGGCCCCGTCGGACGTGTTGCCGAGCGTGACGGCGATGGGGTGGGACGGCGACTGGACGCTCTTGACGTTGCTGCCCTCGGGCATCTCCACGTCGACGACGATGCTGAGGCCCGCGTCCGGGCGCGGCGCGCTCGACTCGAGCAGCTGGCCCGGGTAGTCGCCGTAGCGAGGGGCGATGCTCGTGGGCATGGTGAAGCGGATGCCGTCGACCTCGGCGTCGTGCTTGAGCTCGCCGAGGTAGGTGATGTCGACCTTGAGGGTGGCGTTGGCGGGCACGTTGCCGACGGTGGTGGTGAAGACGTCGCTGGCGTCGGGCAGCTGCTCCAGCAGGCCGGCCGTCTCGCCGCGGTCGACGGCCTCCTGGTAGACGGCCCGCGCCTCGGACCTCTCCTTGACAAGGCCGCGGATGACGCGGTCATTGTTGATGGTGCAGACAAAGCCCACGGCCGAGACGCCCTCGTACAGCGGGAACGTGTACCGGAGCTCGGGGATGGGGGAGTCCTTGGGGTTGACGAAGGTCTGGGTGAGAACGGTCCGGCTGGTGGAGGCGACGATCTTGGTCCTCGCCGAGAGGGAGAGCTGGGGCAGATAGCGGCGCTGGGGAGGCAGGTAGGTGTCGGGGGGGTGAGGCACCACGTAATAGAGGCCGCAAATGGTTTGGTAATGCATGGTGGCTGGAGGCTTGTCGGGCTGCTGGTGTGATGGCGGAGCGTGGAGGGAGATGGACAGGAGAGGTTTTGGAAGGGCTCAAGAGAAGAGGGCCCGCTGGAGGGTCCAAAGAGCGAACGAACTGGCTATCGGCTTCTCAACCCGGGCTGATGGTCGGGGTCAGGACGGTCCTTTCAAGATGGCACAAGACAAGAATCAGGCGCCAATGGGCTGGACAGCTGCGAAAGGTTTGGCCTGCAGCCCGCAACGATGGGCGATGGGACCGGCGCGTGTGTAAGTCGGATGGGTGCCGCGGCGGCAACGGTGGGGACCCTGTGTCGCGTGGGCAGAGAGGATGCAGTCGTGTGGGTTGGGTTGGGAGAGAATGGCCAGCATGATGGTGGTGAAGAGGAGAATGCCGCGTCCTTATATCATCCACATCGCCATGCCCATCGAAGGCGCTCAGCGCCAGCGTTCCAAGTTGTGAGAGCCGTGAGGGAGGCCTGACGTCCTCCATCGTCAGCTTTTGCCCAATTGGGCAAGTTTGTGGAGATTTGACATGGGCAGCCACAGGGAACAGAGCCAATCAGAGGCTGCACAGCCAAAAGACGACCCGCTTTTTCTCCATGTTGTGGCTCGGACCCGATATGGATTGTTGCACACTTGGGCAAAACACCAACAAGGGGAACTTCAACTCCTACCAGGACCGCTCTCCCGGCCTGGTTGCACGGCAGACAGTTATGCAAGCAGGTAGGCAGGCATGTACTAGTACACGAGTGAGTACACACAGCGAGGTGAGTCAATCAAGTCCGTCCCAGGGCAGTCCAGTGTCTCTGCGCATCAGACACATACCATCATACCGTGCATACCCCCTGGCTCACAGCAAAACAACCCCCATCCCACGCTGCCAGATGCCTTGTATTTACCGACATTGAACCTGCTGGCTCTGGAGTGCCAACCTTGACTGTTTTTTTTTTTTTTCTCGAATCATATTATTTTATTTCTTTCAAACTAGGTATTATCCCGCAGGAAAAGAAAAGAATAAAAAAAAAAAAAAAACACCCGACATGTCTTGTACAACTCCTGAATGGAAACCCGACCCCGGAGGGGGGGAGGGGAGACAAGTGCGCCAACAATCCCAACCCCAACATGGCAACCTCGCTCGCTCCATCTCGATCCCGTCCGGGACGCCCTCAAGGCTTGTGTATCCTGACCAGCGACAGAAAGTGGTCCTCGATCGGCAACAGGTTGAGCATCGCGCCGTTCGCCTTCCAGGCCAGGAGGCACGTAAACGCTCCGGCCACGGCGTCCAGGATGAAGTGGTTGGCCGTCGCGACGATGGCGGCGAGGATGGTGGCCGGGTACACCATGCCGATGCATACGATGGCCAGGCGCCGCCAGCCGAAGCGGCCCACCCTCCGGAGGGGCACGGTCGCGACGGTGAGGCCGACCAGGAACGAGTAGCCAAAGTGGAGGGAAGGCATGGCGGCTGCGGAGAAACAAACGAAGCGTTAGACAGGCTTGGACACCTTGACTTGTCTTGTCTCGTAGTTTGAAAAGGGAGGGAGGGGGGCCGGCGGCGCTCAAGAAGAGGCGAGGTTTCTTACCGTACTGGTTGCAGAAGCGATTCGACGTCCAGACGCTGCTGTCCCCGTCGGCGCCGTGGACCGTGTCGACGAACCCAAAGCTCTTGGCCTCGGCGGCGTGCTCTCCCTCGTACGCCGGGTCGCTCAGCAGGCGCGGCGGCATGCACGGCCAAAAGGTGAAGACGACAAAGGCGAGCAGGTTGCACATGGCCATGGTCCTCCTGCGCTTCTCGTACACGGCCGGGCCGAACGGCGCCGCCAGCTCGCGCCAGTCGCTGCCCAGCCGCGCCTCGTCGCCGCCGTGCTCCTCCTGGAACCTGCGTCGCGGCCGCGCCGTCGTCACGTGGTACAGGACGATGAGGAACAAGATCGTGCCGGGGATGTGGATGAACGAGTAGGTGCGGTTGGTCCAGCGCATCAGGTTCGGGTGCTGCAGGAACCACTGCTGCACGGCGGGCTCGACGAAGATGCCGAGGCGCTGCTCGAGGTGGATCACCTGGAGGGCGTGCTCGCGCGCCGTGTTGACGGTCGACTCCTGGAGCATGACGGCCGTGAAGGCGCGTCCGAGTTGGTACACCTGGGCGGTTCATGGCATGTCAGCGTTCTGATGGGGGCGTTTTGTTTTTCAAATCAACGCGGCTGTCCCAAGCCCTCCCTCACCAAAAACCCCCCTTGCAAAGACAAACAGAACAAAAAAAGAGGCGCGAGCTGCATACCCAGTAGATGAGCGCCCAGTACCAAACCTCGACCAGGAACGGAAAGCTGCGGAGGAGGCGGCTGAGCAGCCGCTCCTTGAACACCTCGGTGTTGGGCGTCGTCACCTCCTTCTTCCACCCGAGCAGCTTCAGCGTCCTCTTGCGGTACCTCGCCGGCGGCCTTTCCAACTCGGCGTCGGCGGCCAGGGTGTGGCTCGATCCCGAGCTGCTGCTGGATCGGCTGGGCGTCCTCGGCAGGAGGGCCGCCGCCTCCACGTCGGCCTCGACGGCGGCAGCGGCATCGTCGTCTTCATACTTGAGATGCTCCCACGGCGCCGGCCGGGCCAAGGAGGAGGATGGCAGCGCCTTCGGCCTGTACGTGTTACGGTTGACGATGGTGCCCGCCGCCAGCAGGCTGACCACGACAAGCGGCTCGAGCACCGCGCCGATGGTCATGATGAAGATGAATCTTTCGTCGTCGTGGTGGTGGTGGTGGTGGTGGTGATGGTGGTGATGGTGGTGATGGTGGTGATGGTGGCGGCGGTGGCGGCGGTGGTGGCGGCGGTGGCGGCGGTGGCGGCAGTGGTGGCAGTGATGATGATGAATCTGATGGTAATGAGGATGGTAGTGGTGAGGGCAATGGTAAGATGGCGAGAGGGGGGATTCTGCTTGCGGCTGCCACCAGGTTGAAGAGCACGTCGCGTTCAAGGTCTCGTGGGTCCGGGGGCTGGGGGCAGATGACGATCGATGACTGGGTGGCCAAGCTTGCGCGTTCGGACTCGAGGAGCACCAGGCGTTTACTCGTGCGCGTACGGAGCACGGCGTGTCTGGTCACGGGAGAAACCCCAGCTCGGGTAGGTCAGGGAAGCAAACACAAAACCTGTTCCTGTTCGGACGTAGGTTGATGGTGTCGACGTCACTTCGGCAGGCACATTCAGGTCCCCTCTCCCCCCCCCTTTTCTTCAAGCACCGCGCAGGAGATAACGTTCAAGAAGTGGCCAGTCGCGTCCGGCAGTTCGGGGAAAATATCAAGTCCGTACGCCGTGGAGAAGCTTTAGCTCTCTGACTCTCCCGCCCCTGGGGGGGGGGACCGCCGTCGCACGATGTTTCACAGGGCGTAATTCCTTGCTTTTTGATGCGATCCACCTTGTTCATGTTTTGGTGATCCATTGCGGTTCCTGGGCCAAGCCAACCCGGCCGGCCTCCGCCATGCGCTGGGTCGCCAGCGATGGCCCGGCTGGGATGAACCACGCCTCCCGAGACTTGGCGATTGCGCGTATCTGTGCTGCCACGTCCCGAGGTAACGAAACCGCACGCAAAGCCGGGGCCTCGCTTGGTGGTTCAGCGAAGCGCCCATCAGGGAGATGCCCTGCTCCCCGGCCCAGCCGCCGGATGCGTCGGATGTCGGGATCGGGGCGAAGCAAAGGTCTCGGCTCCGCAGGTGGAGTCGACCTCCCCGGCTCCTGGTGCGGCCAACTCAGACACTGGGAACCAAGGCGCCGGATTGTGCGCCCAACGGCTCCCGTCCGAACCGTGAGGTGAGCCGTTTTGCGATCCGCGTGTAGCGTTTCTTCAAGGGAAAAGAAAACCGGGTCTAGACCGTCCAAGGTGCTTGGTGAGGCGGCCCATCCTCTGCCTCGCGCACCTCAACGATGGCCCGCCCAAGGCCAAGACGCCATGGCAGGTTCCATAGTTACAGCGTACTGTGTAGTTACACGTTGGTGGTCGGGAATGAGTGGGTGGCCTTTGCTCCACGGGTCGGAAAGCTTCATCAAGTCCGAGACAAGGCCAAGTGGGCTCTCTGGTGGATGTTGGATCGGGATTCCGAACCCCCCTTGGACGCTTTGATATCCGTTTTGCGCCTTTCGTTGATTACCATCCGCCATGAGAGAGTCCCACGCGTTGGAAGCGCGTTATCCCTGAAGTTACTAAGCGCTTGTTAAATCTTCATACGCTGAAAATCCCGAGAGCCACTATTGGCTGTGGTGGCGTCCATGGCCGCAACGATTCCGATGGTGGCTCTATGGTACCTATTGTACACAGTGCACAGCAGCGCAGTCTTGAGAACGAGCTGAAGGTGGTTCCTGGACATTGGTAGGGGTCCTCTTGTTTTCTCTCTCTCTCTCTCTCTCTCTCTCTCTCCTTTTTCCTTTTTTTCTTTTTTGTTGAGATAACGCCACCCACTATCCACCGTCGGGCACCCACCACTGCACTGCAACGGGGTTGGTGGATCTAGTCTCTTCAAGAGAATACCATCAGACGTTAGAGGGGATGACGGAATAGGCGCGTTGGGTCGCTATTAACAGGAGTCGAGTTGAAGATAACATAGCGCACCCAAGGCATTGATGAGGACTCCGGGACATCCCAGTCCAGCTCGTTCGTTGGGACACGAACCACGGAGCTTACAAACCCCTCCGAAACAACCATGACAAGTCACGTCTCAAAAGCGCGCCTTCAGACGACCTTATACCGTTCCGGTGTCGTGCCGAGCTCCGATGTCCAGGGACCAACTGTGATGCGTGTACGGGTATTGGAGACGCTCGTACGCAACCACGGGCTGGAGCCGGGAGAGCAGGAAGAGCAGGGAGAGCGAACGCGATCAAACACAAAGCCGTGAAGCTCCAGCCGCGTGACAATGACTTCGAGCTCCCCATGTTCCCGTTCCGCCGTCCTTGGATCGTACAACTCATGAGGACTCCATCGCTGGATAGGATGGCAGATAATCAGCCTTTCACGGGGGAAACGAACAGATTACAAGGCAGCCATTGGTCGATGGGCACCATCCCTTTGGGGGCTGATACTAGGTCAACTGTGGCGCGAGCTTGAGCCTGGGTCATCCTCTTGGGCCGACCAAGCTTTGATTCTAACTCTGTGATCTGGGGCTCAAGAAATTCACCTGGACGCCCGAGAAATGAACAACACCGGAACTCAGCTAGGTAGTATTCGACAGCGAGGAAGCCGGCTTTGGTAAACAAAGGTTTCCAAGAGGCAAATGCGGGACAGAGACCTGCGTAGAATCCATCTCCATGCCTCCAAGCTCCTCAGCGCGCCCCGAGAGCGTGGAGGCATGGAAGTATTGAAAACGAACGGACATCCAGCTCAGGAGAACCATTTTCGGCACGCAAAGACGCCCGTAAGCATCAAGAGTCTCGACGAGTCAGGGATGGCCAACTCCCTAGGAACAAAGCCATACAGCCTTCGGGACAACTCTTCCCACTTCCGTCTCGGCGTCTCGCTAATCTGCGATGGACACCGCCATGATAAACCCCCCGGCGAGGCTGAGAGCTTGTCGCCCGCTGCCTTGCTCGGTTTGCTTGTATAGTAATTACCTACCTTTCTCATCGGCTTTGCGCTTGCCACCAAACAAGATGTTTCGTCCGGCATTGTTGGTGCCAACACCGCGGGCTGGTTGGCCTGAATTCCCCCAGCCCTGCTAGCATGACGTTTCGTATGCATGTTGGCCGTTCGCTCGGCCAACAGGGGGGCTTAGCCCCCAGCTTGGCGCTCGTCTCGGCAGCGTTATCGTCGGCTGGGGATTCTCGTTGCGCTGGACCGTCTGCAGTTGGCTGCAAGATGCCGCCCAATGCCGCCGGGGACTCGTCGCACCGCAACCGGGCTGAGCGCTTTGCGGAACGCCAGTTTGCCGTGGGCTCACCGGGAGGCTCTGCCGGTCCATCGTGTTCAACTTCCAGCACCCAAGCCTGTCCCGTCTGGCCTTGGATGCAAGATGTTCGATTCCGCATGCGCTTCTCTCGCGCGTGCTCTGCCGAAGAATGCAGGGAAGCCTCTCTTTCATCCGCCATGGAACTATGTATAGTACATAGTACTCTACGTACGCTAGCGTATTTCTCTCCCTAGGTCATCTGCAATGGTCAGCCGGCGGATGACAGGTCGTTAAGCGCCAATGAGCGGGGGTCGGCGCTGGCCGCAGCGTGCCATCGCCACATGGCACGCTAGACGCCGGGGAAAAGGGTCCGGGCTGCGAGGCGCTCTGCGCCAAGGCCCGCCACGAGCTTCACCTTGAGGATCCCGTGCGCGTGGTTTGCTGCCGAGGCGCCCACAGCCTTGTAGGAAGACGGGGATGAGGGCGGGGGGGCCGAGCCGCACAACGTCTCGGACGGCCCCCGGCTGTGTTCGCTTTCTTCAGGTCACCTCCCTCGAGGACGACGACAGGGACGAAGATATATAATAGGTAGATGAATCGAAGGACCGGAAACGGGTTCAACCGTCGCGACGAACGTCCGCCTCCTTGCAAGACGCCACCAAAGCCGTCATCATCGCATCATCATCATCATCATCATCATCATCATTGATCATCATGTCTTCCACAACAACAACAACAACAACCCCGCCCGAGACCATCGAGGTTGCTGGGCCGGACGATGCCCGCGCTCCTCCGCCGTCCGACGACCCCATCCCTTCGATGGGCAGGGCCCTGACGGACGCCAAGTTCCCCGGCCTCCGCAAGGAGTTCAACCCGACCCTCGAGTACGAGCCCGTCGGCGAAAAGGGCGCCGCCAAGATGTTCCGAGCGAAGCCCGAGGGCAAGCCATACCTCCCGGGCCAACCACGCATCCGGCTGCCGCAAGCCCCGGGGCCGGACCGGCAAGAGGACCCGAGCAGCAACCATCCCAACCGCACCGCGTTCCAGGGCGAAAGCCTGCTCCGGTACCTCGAGAAATGCCACACCACCGGACCCCTCGACTCGCTGCTCCCCCTGACGCGCTACATCTTCGTCCAGACGCCGTCCTACACGCACGTCATGCCGCTGCACCACCAGAGGTGCCACGCGCGCGAGATCAAGGTGGCCGAGCACCCGGGCCTGCACCTGCTGTGGTTCTACGAGATGGTCTTCATCAAGCCCGTCCCGGCCTACTTTTACAGCGGGGCCTTTTGGGAGTACCTCGAGGAGGCGGACGCGGACCTGTACAAGGCGTGCCTGGGCTTCATGCGCAGCTACTACATGCTGATCCAGTACCAAATCGACTACGAGCTGGCGTGCGAGCTCCGGCTGATCCCGGCCAAGGACGGGACGGCCGGCGGCGAGCGCCCGACGTACGAGGAGTGGTGCGACTTCATCGAGCCCTTTGCGCGCGTCGGCGACAACCACGTCAGCCGGCGCTACCACTACGGCGAGCTGCGCCTGACGCGGCTCAACCGCGTGGCCCTGCTGTTCAAGGGCAACCTCGCCTACTTCCACATCTACCCGCAGTGGGGGTCGTTCCTCGAGCACACGCTCGCGCCCATCATCACCATCTTTGCCGTCTGCTCCATCGTGCTCAACGCCATGCAGGTCAGCCTGGCGTCCATGGAGGTGGAGAACGAGATGGACACGACGGTGCTCTCGGCCGGCTGGCGCAAGTTTCTGGACGCCAGCCTGTGGTTCCCCGTCGTCGTCATGGTGAGCATCGCCGCGGTCCTGGGCGTCGCCGTCCTGGGCATGGGCCTCATGGGCCTGCGGGACCTGTGGCGAGGGAACCTGGTGCGCACGAAGCGCAAGAAGTACGGGGATTACGATGCCGGGACGCGAAGCCACGGCATGATTTGGTGAGGTGATTGCTTAGGTGGAACTTGGAGGGCAAAGGGGGGAAAGGAAAGCAGCGCAGCGCCTTGTGTTTCTAGCATCGATTTTGTCGGCGGCGTTCAGGCGTGCAGGAATCGGGACCCCGGGGAAACGGAACCATGGGCCAGGGATCAACAGGGCAAACCGCGAGGATATACATACGTATACACATACCTACATCTATCTGCCCTGGTGGGAAGAGGCTCCACGGCAAAGAATGTTTCGAGGCTGGATATCTAGGGAGGGGGGTATGATATTTTCTATTCATCTCCCAGGAACACAGGACGCTACATCAGACGAGACATCTTTTTTTTTTTTTTTTAACGATTCAATGATGAAAAAAAAGACAAGACATACACTTGGAAACATCCGAGACGTTGTCGAAGCTGGCAACCAAACACACCTGGGTATAGTAATATTGTTCATGAACCAATGCATCCGTCTCATCCCCATCATCACCACTCCAAGCGATCATCGCAAATAAGCTTCACGTCAAACTGCTCCTCTCCCCTCCACACCCGGGCCCCGGCGTTGCACCCGGCCACGGCCTCGCGGAGATCCACGATCATGCCCGGCGGCCCGCTGGCGAACACGCGGGTCGGCCCGCCAGCGACGCCGCCGGCGAACTCGCGCACCAGGGCCGCCACGTCGGGCCGCCCCGCCGCCACGTCCTCGGCGACGTCCTCGGCGCCGCTGCTGCCCGTCGAGGCCGCCGCCGAGGGGCCGTCGCCCTCCTCCGACGGCTTCTCCTCGGCGCTCTTGTCGGCGTCCGACGTGACAAACACCCTGACGCGCAGCCCGTGCGCCGCGCCGCGCGCCCGCAGCTCGTCCAGCTCGGGCTGCACCCACTCCAGGTCGGCGCGGCGCCTGACCACCCAGACGAGCTCGAGCTGCTGCTGGGCGCCAGCCGCCGCCGCCGCCGGGGCCGGGGCCGGGCCGCGGACGAGCTGCAGCAGCACCGGCAGGACGTAGGTGATGCCGGTGCCGCCGGCGACGCAGAGCACGTTGGCGTTGCCGGGGAGGGAGGAGGTGATGCCCGTGCCGTAGGGGCCCTGGAGGATGACCGGGGTGGTGGTGGTGGTGGTTCCCGTCGTCGTCGTCGCGGACGCGGCCTCGGCGGGGGCCCCGGCGGCGAGCTTTTTGAGCAGCAGGTCGGCCATCTTCTTGGTCTCGCCGAGCTTGGCGCGGAAGACGTACGAGTGCCGGACCCGGCCCCGGGCGTCGGCCTCGGGCAGCGACGCCGGCGTGAAGGGATGGCTCTGCCAGATGGACCCCTCGGGGAAGCACAGGAAAAAGTGCTGCCCGACGCTCCACGGCTTCTGGACGTGGTCAAGGTCGAGCCGCACCACGTCGCCGTGCCGCCGGTCGGTCCACACCCGGGCCGTCGCCTGGACCGAGCGGAACCCGTACCGGCCCTCCTCGGGCCAGTAGCCGTAGTGCAGCAGGGCGGTCCTGACGAGCCTCGCGCCGCGGTCGAGCCCCCAGAGCACGAGGCCGGGCACCAGGAAGCACTGCAGATGCTGCCAGTGGCCGATCAGGGCGCCGATGTACACCATGGCGAGCACGTAGTGGGCCTTGCGGAAGGCCTCGTAGCCCGTGAGCCGCTCGACGACGGTCCGCGTCGAGAGCAGCCACATGAGCACGAGCAGGGCCAGGGCGGCGACGCCCCAGCGGGCGTAGTCCTGCGCGATCCAGCCGTTCCAGACCTGCGGCTGGGGCTTGTACAGCCAGGCCTCGATGAGGACCCAGCCGATGGTGTGCACGACGGACTGCACCAGGATGAGATAGCCCGTCCAGCGGTGCAGGAAGAGGAAGCTCGTGTAGGGCACGCCCGTGAGGCGCTCGAGCAGCGACTCGCGCGACGCGAGCAGCACCGAGAGCGGCGTCAGCGCGTAGGCGAGGACGCCGACGCGGTCGGCGAACGGGCCGAGCGAGCTGCGCGTGTTGTAGACCTCGGGGGGCTGGTCCTTGATCGGCGTCTTCCACATGGCGTACTTGATGCCCACAAAGGACCAGACGGCGAGGTAGCCCGCGAGGACGGCGAGGATGAGGACCTGCAGGCGGGTGGTCCGGCCGAAGACGACGCGGAGCGGGGTCGTGGGGAGGAGGTGGCGCCGCAGGGTGCTGGCCGAGGCCTGGAGGAGACGACGCGGGGCCGACGCCCGCGGAGGGGGCGCGCCGGCTTCGGCCGCCGGCTCGGTCGTCGCCGGCTGCTTCTCCGCCCGGCGCAGGCGCAGGCGGGCGACGAGGGGGTCTTCGTGGGGGATCAGGCGGCGGCCGACGGCCCAGACGAGCAGGAGGCCGCCGATGGTGAGCCAAAAGATGCCCGTGTAGATCATGCCGCGGTCGTGGGCGCCGTAGACCTCGTCGAGGTACTCGCAGGATCCCGGGTCGTTGACGCAGGGCACGACGCGGTCGGCGTAGCCCCAGTGCGGCTCGAGCTGATCGGCCGCGCTGAAGTTTTGAATGTGCCGCGGGAGGTGGAGGGCGGCCATGGCGGGCGGTGACGACATGGCGGGCGCTCGGCGTGCTCTCCTGTCTGAGGGGGAAGCGCGCCCTGGATGTGAGGGCGTGTCTTTGTGTGGGAGGGAGAGAGAGAGAGAGCGAGAGAGAGCGAGAGATGGAGAGCGCGCGAGCGTGTTCTATGTACCACACACGCTTACCTATGTAGTCCAGGGGGTGGCTACGGCCATGTTCTTGTAGAAGACAGGCCGGCCGGAGCTGGCGCCGCCGCGCACGTCGGGGATTGGGCTCCGAAGAGCGGTGCTGCCATTGTCTTTTCCGCCAAGGAATTCCATTTAGGTTGATGTTACGGTGGAGTTGGAGCGTGAGCAAGTTAACTATTAATGATTGTGGTGGTGTTGGTGGAGACGGGAGTTTACTTAATATCGTCAAGTCCGCCATCCACACCACCCACCCACCCACCCACCGACACCCACCGACACCCACGCCGTCGGCGCGGCGTGCTGGGGGGGCTCGGTTACGTCTAGGTTATCCAGCCTACCGGGAAACATCCCACCTCGCCCACGCGAAATCCCATGCAGGCTTTCTATGTATGTACATACTCAGTAAAGTACTGTAGCATGCAATCCCACCCAATCTTCTGGTGTTTCCCCCCCCCCCCCCCCCCCCTTTTTTTTTTTTTTTTTTCTTTTTTTCTCCATTTCTCCAGGTTTTCGTCCCGTCGTCAGTGATGATGGATGCTTTTGTCAACAACCTACGGAACATGTCCGCCTTCCATCAAGGCGCTTGTACCTCAGGCGGTCCAAGACAGGTACCTAGCTCTGGCAAGCCATGAGAAGCTGTGCAAGGGCTCGTGACCTCTGCGAGGAAGCTTGAGCATCTTTGAGCATGTTTTTCCCCCGCCGAGCGCAAAGCGCGGTGGAGATGCCGGGCCCCTGCGCATCGGCATCAGGCTTGGCCCTGGCCAGCATGGGTGTCAGCATGGGTGCCAACATGGGTGCGAACCCGGGCGCCGGCGTGGGTCCTTATGCCTATGACTGCGTATGTACTTACGCCTCTCTTGTCCAAATCCGGCGCATTCTTGCTCACTCGCTCCCACGCATTTCCACAGGGCTGGCGAGTTGGCCCGGCCGCGGGACCGCGGGACCGCGGGGGGGAGCTGATGACCGGGATGCGATGGTGCCAGTTGCGCCACGCCGTCGGGGCCAACCGAGTCGAGTCCTGTGAAACAACACGGGCATGCCACTCGGCCATGCGTTCTATTTAAACAAACTGTTGCCCAAGCGGAGGGGGAATCCCAGAGACAAGGTTGAGGGATCATCCAGCTCGGTGCCGGCTCACGCTTACACCGTCCAAGTACATACATAGATACACGACTAGGGGACTCTTATTACCTCCTCTTCTTCCTCCTCCTCCTCCTCCTCCTCCTCCTCCTCCTCCTACCAACTGTCCCGTCTCGTCTCGTTCGGCGACGACTCAGACCACCACCTCCACGCCTCTCCTCCATCTGCCCAAGAAACACTTCACACCTCACCACCGCCAAGATGGATCACGGCGACCACTCCTCTCACGCCGAAGCGGCGTGCAAGATCTCGGTATGTGTCTCTTTGGCTTTCTTTTTTGCGTTTCGGCCTTGCCTTGAACCCCTGCTAACCCGTCCTCCAAAAAGATGCTCTGGAACTGGTACACCATCGACGCCTGCTTCCTCTCCCGCTCCTGGCACATCACCAGCAACGGCGCCTTCGCCGCCACCTGCATCGGCGTGGTGCTCCTCGTCGTGTTCCTCGAGGCCCTGCGTCGCATCGGCAAGGAATACGACGAGTACCTCCAGCGCCAATTCGCCGCCCGCGTCGCTCTCATTGCCGGCGGGGCCACCCCCCCGGCAGCCTCGGCGGATGGCGCCGCGTCCGACCCCGCACGCCAGCCCGCCGAGGCCCTCACGCCCCAGACGGTCACGTTCCGCGCATCGCCTCTGCAGCAGTTCATCCGCGCCGTCATCCACGCCGCGACCTTTGGCGTGGCCTACATTGTCATGCTGCTCGCCATGTACTACAACGGGTACATCATCATCAGCATCCTGATCGGCGCCCTGCTGGGCAAGTTCCTGTGCGACTGGATGACGCGGACGGTGGTGGTGGGCGGCGCGGCATGCACGCCGCCCGGGAAGCAGACCAGCGGCGCCACGGTGGTGGACGAGCCGACCGTCTGCTGCGGTTAGAGAGACAAAAGAGAGAGAGAAAAAAAAAAAAAAAAAAGGAGGCGGTGTAGCACGAGATGGTTGTTTTGTTAGGGCTATGTACGGCCGGTTATGATACCCAAATGATAAATAAATAATAATTAAAACATGAAGGATGGGATTCAGCACACCTGCATTTTCCTTGTCCCCCCCTCGCCAAAATAAAAAGGGGAGGGGGAGGCGCTCAGCTAGCTGCTCGCCACGGCCATCACCGGCGCCGCGTGAGTAACCTTCATGATCTCCTCCGCCAAGTCCAGGCTCGTCTGGTGGTGCACCGCCTTCTTCCCCTTGGCAACCACCTCCTCGTGGTTTCGATTCCACTCCACCACCTGCTGCACCATGCCCTCGAGCGTTGTCATGACGCCCGTGTAGCCGATCCCTCCCTGGCGCACGGGCTTGCTCGCCGTCTCGTTGGTGGCCACCAGGTGCGCGCAAATGCTAAACACGGCCGGCGTCAGGTGCTTGGCCTCGCCCGAGACCTCGGGCAGAAGCATGTCCAGCACCAGCCGGCGCAGCCACGACCACGGCACCTTGGCCCCCAGGCGCCTCCGCGCCACGACGTACCCCTCCACGACGTACGACAGAAGCAGCATGGCCGCGGGCGGCACCGAGACCACGCGGAAGGGCGTCGCCGCGAGGGTGCCGGCCAGCTGGTACATGTCGCTGTTTCGAATCGGCGGGTTCGGGTCCGTCACCACGAACGGCCGTCCGGCCTGGGGCAGCGACGCCGCGGCGGACGAGCCCGCCAGCACCGCCTCGAAATCGAGATGCGCCACGGCGACGTTGTCGCTGTGCACGAAGCTTTGCACGATGTTGGACACCCACCTGCGTCACGGTTAGCCTCTTCTTCTTCTTCTTCTGTTCCTCCTCTTCATCCTCCTCCAACAAAGAAAGGGCCTGAAGAAAAAGAAGGGGGAGGGTCTTTTACGTCGGAAGCACCGCCATGGCCAAAGGCGCGCCGAGCATGTTGTCCGTCGGATCTCCGTAAATGCCATTCACAGGCCGGATGCATCCCGTGCGCATGTCCGGGCCGTTGGCTCCGCACACGATGCGCTCCGCCGCGGCCTTGGACGCGGCATAGTTGGCGTAAAACTCGTCCCTCGGCCGCAGCGGCGCGAAGAAGTCCTTCTCGTCCAGCACCTGCCAAAACCCCCTGGGCCACGGGGTATCACAGGTCGTTTTCGTCGCCGCCGTCGTCTTCGCCGCCCCGGCCCGGGCTCCCTTCGCCTCCCTGCCCAGCCCCCGCAGCAACCTCCCCGACCACGCCTCCCACGCCCACCCCCCCAACGCGGCCCTCCAGGGGCTCACCCACAGCCCGACCGGCCGCAGGGCGATGCTCCCGCTCGTCGTCGCGACCAGCACGTCGGCCCGGCCTCGCGCGCCGCGTCGGCCACGTTCTGCGTGCCCCGCACGTTGACCGCCTCGCACACCGCCCGGCCGGGGCCGTCGGGGGAGCGGTCGGCGGGGACGATCACGGCCGCGGTGTGGAAGACGGTGAGGGGCAGGCGGGCGACGGACGCGGGCCAGGGCTGCGCGAAGGCGCGCCGGGTGGCGGGGAGGGACGAGATGTCGGCCTGGGCGAAGCCGACCTTTTCTTCTTCTTCTTCGTTCTGTCGTTCGTCTTGTTCGGCGGCGGCGGCGGCGCGGAAGGGTTGGCGAGGCGGCCGGAAGTCGACGATCCGGATGCTGGAAGGGGGTTGGCCGCGCGCGAGAAGCTGGCGCACGATGGCGCTGCCCACGAGGCCTGGTTTCGGCGGGGGAGTTGCATGGTCAGCATTCCGCGTCCTTGTTTTTGCGCACACCGGTTTCTACGTCGGATCTGTCGGATATCATGCCACATGATCGGATGAGATCAAGGCCGATCCGCCACGCACGGCTCGACAAGTCTTGAAACAAAAGCTCCCGGCTCATCCAACGCGCCCGCAGCCAAAGGCTTCGTGCCACGTCCTCACCACAAACGCCAGGGGGGGAGGCCGGAAGCCCGGTACGTACCAGAACCTCCCGTCACGATGTACCGCCGCTCGAGCTTCGGCGGAAGGCGGGCGGCGTACGTGGCCGGCGTGATGGGCCGCGTCTCGAGCCGGCGGTATGTCTCAACCAGCTCATCGCGCGTCCAGCGAGTCGGCGACAGCTTGGCGACCTCGTCGGGGATGCCCAGCAGCAGCTGGTTCAGGCGGACCAGGTAGGCCACCGCAAAGACAAGGGCAAGCAAGAGGAACAGCGCGAGGGCCGTCATGGTGATGGGTGTTGTCGAGGTTTCTCCGTCTTGCTGGGTTTCAAGGCTTTCGGCGCCCTGGGCGTGAGGGTTACATCGCGCAGAGCTCGAGGTTGGCCTCTTGGAAGGGGTGGCGTGGCATTTTATACGGTTGCCCGGCCGTGCTTTTGTTGGAGGGTTTCCGAAATGGGGCGTCTTCCGATCTTCTTTGCCCGGCAACGATATGAGACAAGCCAAGATTGCAAGAGACAACAAGCGAACGCGGTTGATGATTCGCGGCGCCAACACAAAGCACTCAAGGGTCACGACATCTCACAGGTTGGTGTTTTGTAAGTGGCCTTGGAGGATGAGGCTTTGGAGTTGCTAATAGTCGCTATGCCCTTTTTTACCACCCCCTGGATCTACCATTTCCCATCCTCCATGACCAACAGCGGCTTTGACCCGCATTCCCCAGAAAGCGTCCTGTAAGCCGTTGCGGTGCCTCGTGACTCGGTGGCTCGGTGACTCGGGCGATCCCATGGTCCGTCTATCCGTCGAGGTCGACAACCACCAATAGGAATGCGCCAGAGACCCATGGGAGCCGCCGGTTCCGTGCCGTCGGTGGACTCTCGCCAACGCTCTCGGGCCCCGCCATCGTCATCATCATCAACCACCTACGCAAACGACAGGAAAGTAAACCGCGCCTCTCCTGTTATCGTGCTGATTCACCTCTCGTCAACCTGTCCAAACCTAGACCAACACCGGGTGTCTGTCTGTCCTGCAACCCTTCTCGCCATGTGCCACAAAGCGACCTGCGGCACTTGCAGTATGTGTGCCCCACTCTCCTGTCTCTCGGTCTCTGGCCATGATGATGATCTCATGAGAACCCCGCCCATGCCTTCTTTCACCCTGTTGTGCTGTGTACTCGGTTCGGATGCTCACCCATACTCCCAGAAAAGACGACGTGGTTCGGCTGTGGAAGACACGTTCCCAGCGTCATGGACGACGTGCCGAAGGAGAGCTGGTGCACATGCGAACCCCAGGTCGAGAAGAACGGCCAGAGGTATCCCCCCCAGGGCACGCCGCTGGGGTCGTGCGTGGTATCTTGAGGAGGTAGGAAGGTGTAGGAGCCGGAGACAAGACGCATGCCGGCTACCTAGGTGCCGAGATGAAGTGGAATAGATCTCATCTCTGGAATGGAAAATGGTTGGGAGGTGCTCCTATAATTTGCAGCCAAAAACGCGCCCGACGCTTCAACCATGAGGCAAGGGGATCTCTCCGCAGGACGGTGGTCATCTGCTAGAACCGAGTTGTCGGTGTGCAGTTTTTATTCTTTTCTTTTTTTGTTGAAAAAAAAAGGAGGATACCTCGCTCTTTTCTCATGAATGCCATTAGCATTCGGGGGGCCTGCCCAGCTGGCCAACGGCAGCAACATCACCCCTTCAGGAGTTCAGCGGCTGGGGTTGTGAATCTCCGGCATGAGGATCGTTTCCCGACAAGGCCAAAGACGAGGAGGGGAAGACACGCCACGGGGCCTAATACCCAATAGGTCCGAACAAGGTGCGACACGCAAGGAACTGAGTGTAGATCTCTCCAAAGACCAAAAACCCCGCGAGCTTTTGTGCCGTAGAGGAACTGAGAGACGGCTTACTACTATTATACCGCATGAAAATCATGCAAGGTGTGGTGCCCGCTATTCGCCCTGCCCGAGTGGGCAACGCAAGGTTCCGCGCAAGCAAGCAAACGATGGCCGGCGAGCGTGAATTCCTCTGACCTCTCCAACTGCCAGGTTCAGCTGCCAATCCTTGTTTCTCTCCATCTGTTACGGTCCGACTCGGGTTGAGAATCCGACTCAAGCCCAAGATCTGAGTCAAGCCAAGCGTCAAATCGCTGTCCGCCCAAACGCGGCATCCTCCAAGTACCGTTCGGTGAAACCCATCGGCCTCTCCAGGTCCTCGTTGCAAGCCGTCCAGGACTTGGCATCTTGCCTCCAGAAACGGGGTGTACGAGCCGGCATATCCCATCATCCCTCACGCACCACATCTGACAGCGGCGGCGGCGGCGGCGGCGGCGGCTATGATGAAGGCTTCACCGGATACCAGCGTTCTCGCTCAGATCTACGGCCTTGACGGGGTGACTATCATCCGCCTTTGCCTGGACGTCGGGTTCTTCCGCTCCATGTTGGCCATCAAGGTAGCTCTGTAATTCATTGATCCATCCTGGGAGCTGCCGACAGAGATGGATGTATCTTTAAAGGGGGGCATTCGAAGTCTGAAATCCGGGCCGGAGCTGGTAGAATCTAGCCGGTCATACCTAGGGTCACTGCGAAGGAAGAAACAAGGGGAATAAGACCCCTCGTGGTTGTAGCACTCCTATGCACAGGAGTTGGTGAATGGGTATGTGACCTTGATTTTTATGAACCGGATGAGGGCTATCGTACGTCAAGAATCAACATTCCATGTATATTGATTCATTATGGCGCCGGTCTAACCGCTTGCGCAGGTGTTGAGGTGCGAAATAGTATGAGGTGCTGATCCGATAATACTACCATTGTACCACCGCCGGCTGCAGGTAAACAAGGTGGAACACGAACATGCTATCAATCTTCTGATTATGTCTGGGATCCCAACATGTTGCAAGTTCAATATTCTAGGAGAGGAGGACCCTCGACGCACGGAAACAATCAAAACAAATCGCCCAAACCAACCGTTCCCACACAGCATCGAAGCAATCTAATGAATTATAGCTAACCGGCCTTCCTACAAACCATTTTTCCCCTCTCTCTCTCTCTCTCTCTCTCTCTCTCTCTCAAAGAGCCAAACACATCGCCACCTCAAAGCACCCCTCCCACCCCCCTTTCCCTCCCCTCTTCCAAAACCCCTCCAACACCCCCCTCGCAACCTCCGACACCGCCGCCCCCTGCTCCCTCGCCAGCGCCGACAGCGTCTCTGCCACCCACTTCCTCACCCTCTCCCGAGCGTCCGGGCTCCCGTCGCCGCCACCACCACCAGCATCCTCATCGTCGTCGTCGATCCACCCCGGCGCGCCCGCCTCCACGCCCGCCACGACAAGCGGCCAGACGACCCTCCGCCTCGTCCGGGGGGAGGCGACGCAGGCGGCGAGGGAGGCGCGGAGGCGGCAGGCGTGGTGCGCGCGGAGGTGGGACAGGGAAGAGACGGGCCGCGGGGCGGAGGACGGGCCGGCGGGCAGGACGCCGGCGGATTGGAGGGCGAGGAGCGCGTAGAGGAAGGTCGCGGCGTGGTAGGCCGTGGTGAGGTTGAGCCAGTCTTGGCTGCGGTGGGGGTCGGAGCCGGGGTGGCTCGGGGGAGCGCTCCGCTGGGGCCCGGAGGTGGTGGTCCGGAGGGCGGCGTTGAGCCACATCCAGGCTTCGTCGGTGGGTGGTGGATGGTCGAGTGGTTGTTGTTGCTGTTGTTGTTGATATGGCCCCTTTGGAGCTAGGTTCGGGGGGGAAGAAGAAGCTTGTCCGAGAGGAGGAGGAGGAGGAGACCCGAAGAATGACACGCCGTTCACGTCGCTGGATAATACGGTGGGTACGGGTACCAAGTGTTGATCGCAGCATAACCCAGTCGGGCTTTGATTTCCAATCGCATCTTCTTTGGCGTTGCTGCTGTTGCTGCTGCTCTGCCCATTCCGCCGCGGCAGTTCCGTGTCCTGGCCTTCCGGATTGTTCGCGCTCGCGGCACGCTCCGTGCACCAGCTCAGGGGGTCAAACGCCTCGATTCGCGCAAGACACAGAGCCGCGGCGCAGGCGGTCTCAGGGCCTGGTGGGAGGCCGCGGAGGTGGTTGATCCAGACCACCTCCACGAGCAGGGGCGGTGGGCATAGAATGCTTGGGAAGTACGTCTCGGTGTAATACTCATCGATGAGGCAGAAGGTTTCTTCAGGGGACGCGAGCAGAATCTGGCTGTTGCGGGGGCTGGTGCTGTTGGCAAAGATGTTGATGCTGTTGGATGGAGGTTGGAGACGCGTCAGCGCAAGCAAGATTTCAAACAACCGTCTCTCCTCTTGGTGCTCACATGCACAGCGCCATGAGGCTTGGTTCTATGAAGGGATACTTCCGGACGAGGTCCGGGAGGGATCCGTGGAACTGTAGCAGGCTGCGGAAGCCATTGGCGTGGATGTGCCAGCAGGGCGTGTAGGATTGTTGGAGCTTCCCTGGGGTCAGCTGGCGGGAACGACGAAGATACAGAAAGGCCGGACAGGGGGTACCAACCATGGTATAAAGCAACGTAAACACCACCGAGACGGCTTCGAACCCCTTTCGGCCCTCTTCGGTCGCGAGGATCATGCGCGCGCCGCGAATGGCAATGTCGCGATGGCGGTACAGGCGGCGCCAGAGCGGCTTGACCGCCCGGTCCGTGGTCGGATGCTCGGCCGACTGAATGATGCGGTGGCTGATGACGGCCGAGACGAGCATGTGCAGGACAGGCGACGAGACGGCTTCCACCACGGCCACCGGGGCCACAAACCGGTTGGGAGCAAGCTCCGTCTCGGCGAGCTCGGGGTAGATGCGGGTGTTGTCTGGTGCAGGGTCAGCGCCATGGCGATCCTAGGGGGCGCTGCCCTCTGTTGACGGGTAATCATCACGATCCGGCGCTTACAATATTCCACGGCCTCGAAGAGATCGTAGATTTCCGGGCGTATCTCCTGAACCATCGCCACCCCGGGGCTGTTCGTCTCCGACGAGTCGCCATCGTTGGCCGTGCCGAGCTCCGGGCATCCCTCGGCGCGCTGCTGCTCCTGCGGTTGCGGCCGCGGCTGCTCGGTGACGTTGGACGCGGCGGCCGCGGAAACACCAGATGGTGCCGCATCTCGGTGCTGCCGCTTCTTGCGGGGGCGTGAGACGACCCGGCCCGGCGCCAACCACGTCAACGGCTTTCGGTCCGCGTATCCCGGGCACACGATGCCAGCTGCGCGGCACCTCTTGCAGATGGGCTTGGTGCCGTCACAGACCAGGCGCCGCCTTCGACACTCCCAGCAGTGCGCGCTCCCGCCCACCTCGGCGCATTCAACCGAGAACACCTCCTCGGGACGCACGGTGGGCGGGGGGGTGCTCCGCCTCCAAGACAGGATACGCATGATCGTTGTCATGTCGGCTCGTCCGTTGCTTTTTTTTTTTTTCGACCGATGCCGTTCGATTTGCTATGTACGCACAAGCGCTGGTCGGTTGAACGACGTGGTGGTAGCTCTGCCGAGTGGGATGCGGGTTGAAGTATCCGTCGAGTTCACCGCAGACACACCCCATGCTTAGTAGTACACTTTGTAATACACCGGGTCCTGTCCCCTGGCCTAGCGCGCTCAGCCCTGTGATGTTCCAGATCCCGGCCCGGCTTTTGGAGTTTCTTGGGTCCCCAAACGTTGGTAGGGTGACATTGAATGTCTTGGCCATGTTTTCTCCTAATCGGGCAAGGGCCCGATGCCGTGCATGACAGGGGTCTCACATCAACGACGACGTCCTGCATGGCTTGAGGAACTTGCCGGTGAGGTTTGAGGATGGGGGTCTACTGTGTAGTATAGTAGTACGTTCCAGAAGCAAGCTGAGTAGCATGGTCTCTATGGTACACAGTACATACGGTACCTATGCTGCCAAGAGACATGAATCTTGGCAGAGTTGGATGGGGTCGACGGAACGGAGAAGCCGCCTGGATTGAACGGAGGCATTTCGTTGGTACATGAGAGGGCCGGTTGTCCCCTTCATCATGCCCATGGGGTTCTCCAAGGGCCTGCGTTCACCAAACCTTTTGGTCCACGCAATGTGGCGGGATCTCGGCTCTATACATGCTTCTTTTCCTCCAAGTCCTGTGGAGGAGGATCCCGATATGATTCCTGGGCGGGCTTGGCATCGCTGTGGCACTGATGAATCCGGTGGCTGGTCGGTGCATGGTCAGACCTGGAGACAACGGGCGCCATTGCAAAGTAATAACGAAGACGCATAGAATGAACGTCCATGGGAAATACACCATTGTTTTTGTAAAATAAAAATAAACGAGATACAAGAATGATAAAGCCCAACAATGGGATAACTAACCCACGGTCAAACAAAAAAAGACCCAACCTACAAGAATTATAAAAAGCCTACAACGCCTGGCGAGAACCAGCTCTTAAGCATCATGACTCGTGATCGTGCCTCATGAACCTGCCCCCCCCCCCCCCACCACCCCCACCACCACCAACCCCCACCGCCCTCCCGTGCCTCATCCTTCTCTTGCTCCCACGCATCGTTCCTTGACCCCTCACTTTGCTTGTTGCTCGATCCCCCACCACAACCCGCCTCCCCATTCCTTGCTCTCTCTCTCTCTCTCTCTCTCTCTCTCTCTCTCTCTCTCTCTCACACACACACACACACACACACCTTTCCCCTCCCCGCCCCGCCCCCCTTCTTTCCGCTACGCCACCACCGCATCCCAGTTCTGGATCCCCTTTTCGCAGTGATTCGTAATGTTTTTGCTCCCCCTGACCACCGCGACCGTCCGGCCCCCCTGCATGACCGTCACCTGCACCGGCCCCGTGCGCCCGTTGAACGGCACGCTCCCCGCGTACACGCCCGGCCTGCCCATGCCCGCGGGCGGGACCAGCGTCAGGGACCGGGCGTAATCCTCGTCGTCGCCGATCTTGACCTTGACGCTCAGGCCCTTGTCGCTGTTGAGCAGCGCCGACCAAAACACCTTGTCCGCGAGCACCTCCTCGGGCGGCATCTCCTTCTGCCCGTGGCTGGCGGCGTTGGCCACGGTGCCGCCGCCGTCGCACGCCCGGGCCGGCGAGGGCCGGTAGTAGATGACGGCGGTTTCTTGAAGGACCCGGGCCGGGGGCCTGCCGTTCTTGTAGACGGAGATGTACCAGGGCAGAAGCTTGCGCCAGGCGTCGTGGGGCATGTCCTTGGCGTAGTTGATGGGGGCCCTGCCGTGCTCGAAAAGCGCGAGCTGCTTCTCGTGGATGGGGCCGATGTAGTGCGACTCGCCGTAGTCGTTCCAGGTCAGGATCTGGACGTAGTCGGGGTCGACCGAGGCCACCTGGTTCCAGCGCAGCTCCCACAGCCCGTCGCCGCGCCAGAGCCAGTTCTTGTTCCACCCGGGCAGGTTGGTGTAGAACCAGGGGGAGACGGGCATCATGTACCCCTTGCCCCCCAGGGCGGCGAGGTACGCGCGGTCGAGCTGCGTCGAGATGGACTTTTTGCCTTCGGGCCACGCGCCCCAGCTGGCGAGGCCGTCGGCGACGCCGCCGCCCAGCTTGACCGCCCGTTCCGGCCCGGCCGAGGACCAATCGGGAATGAAGTAGAGGTCGGGGAAGACCTTCTTGATGCGGTTCCAGTCGTCGGCGCTTCCGGTGCCCTCAAAGGTGGTGACCATGGGGCGGGTGCCTTCATGCTTGAAGTAGACGTCGCGGCCGGCGTACTCGTCCAAGAGGTCGACGATCTGGTCGGCTCTCCAGGGGCCCTGGGCCTCGTAGTCAAAGCAGAAGAAGAGCTTGAAGCCCCCCACCTTCTCGGCGGCCTGGAAGGCGCGCTTGAGGGACCGGACGTTGTTGGAGTCTTGAGAAGCAATGTTGAGCGCGAAGCCGTCGATGAGCGACGCCTTGGCGAGACGCATGTCGTTTTCCCACTCGGACAGTTCCATTTCGGGCGTATTGCCCACCTGGTAGGCGTCAGATCGAAATTCCGCTGGGTAAGGGGGGGCAAGCGTGGAGGCGGACTCACAAGAAGGTGGGCAAACACCTTTTTCGTCGCCAGCACGGGCGTGAATAGCAATAGCGCCGCCACCAGGGCCGCAAACAAGTGCTTCATCTTGTCGAGTTCGACGTGCTTGAACGATTCAAGCGGTGTACTAAGGAGCGTGTGTGCCTGACGCCGTGGTGAACGACGGCAAGGAAGGTTGGTGATGCGGTTGAAGAGTCAGGAGGTGAGCCCCCCCTCTTGTTTTGACGAAGTCTGACGTGGGCCAGCAGAAGGAGAGAAAGTCAAAATTCCGGATGCCTCATAAACCCTCGGTAGCGCGAGATATGCCGCACAGCAACATCAGATCAGGACCAAAATCAAAAACGACAAGCTAAATAGATGGCTGGGTAGCGCCCCTTCGCCGTCCACAGTGAACCCGAGAAGAAAAGAAAAAAAAAAATATATAATGGCTGGCTGGGCGGATGGAGTCCCAGGAGTCCGGAGGCGGGAATGGGATACAATTATACGTCCGTCTGGACGTCCAATCTCCCAGGAGCCGGCAGCGCCGTGGAGCGGGCGACCGGACTGGCAGACATGGCCAGCACCCGTTCCGCGACATCCTTGAACCCTTGAGGCTCTGTCCGGCTTGAGACAAGATGATGAAGGGCCGTGATTGGGAGTTGGACATGTCTAGAACTGCATTCCCATGACCTAGCGCCTGCCTGGACTTTGGGGAGTTCGAGCCACACAGCTGACGGACTGTACGGAACAATGCGGTCCGCAACGTTGTCAAGCCCCTTGTCACCCAGGCCTATCCCGGGAGACGGAGATCATGAACGGTTCCGGGTCCCTGGGATCTCGCCCTGGGACTTCGTGCTCGGCTCCGGGTCCCATTGGCCGAGGAGGCCCAGCGGGGTCTGATTGCGGTACTCGGATGGTCTTCAATGTTCCACTCGTGGGCACTTTGTTTCTCCGTAAAGAAGTTCCTTACATGGCGAACCATGTTGGGCATCGCGTTTTTCCCGGGTGCGGAGTAAGATTACAGAAATCACCCCACTGCCGCGCGTACCTTGTGCTCTCTAACCCCTCTGACAGGCGCGGCGGCTATCCAGCCTCCTCCATTATCGGCCTGTCTAGTTCTTTTTTTTTTTCTTTCTTTGGCGGTTAATGGCTGTCCTAGTTCGAACCAGCGCTGTCCGGTGGATACCTTCATTTTCCTGGGCGGGCCTAGGACCCTATTTGACCCTACCTATCTACTGTGTAGCATGTACCTGCTTGTACATATGCATGACCGGTTTCCGCATGAACTGACGATCCAAGACCTGCACGTTGGCAGCATGCTTTCCCTTCCCTCTTCATGTTACAGACAGCGTCATGTCAGGATCGTGGCAAGGCGGAGGAATGTTACAAATCTCAAGCAGCGTCTCGCGCAAGCTCTCACATCCGGTGAGGCTTGTCATTGTCAGAGTGTCTCGGTTGGGTCGTGCTCAGATAACTTAAGTCATGCGCTTCGGTCCCCACACGCCGGTGGAACCGGACAAGCGCCCGGGCCCGCACGTGGGAGGAGAGACATGCCATCCATGCGTTCGGAAGCGCTGTCTTTCCCTGGGCAAAACAGACTTACACACCAACATCCATGTTCCATCGTGCCCAACACCAACCGCTAAGCTCGTGGGCCCGTCTCGTCCGCCCCTCTCGCCTTGGTGGTGTACACGCCCGTCGGCACGGCGTGATAGCCCAGCGTCCCGACCCTCAGGGCCAGATCGCTCCTCCACTCCTCCCCTCGCGCGATCTTGTCCACGGCCCTTGCAATCGTGTACTCGGCCCGCCAGCCCAGCTCCCTCTCCGCCCGGCGAGAATCGTAGACGCGATCCACCCGCCTCAGGAACCGCCATCCCTTGCGCGCAAACACATCCCGGATCCCGGGCACCGCCCAATCATACGCCCGCTCGACGTCGCCACCCCCCAGCGCTGCGAGCAAGCGGTTCTCCTCCTCCTCCTCCTCCTCCTCCTCCTCTTCGTTCTGCTGGGCCCTCATTTCCCCATCCGCCTCCTTGTCACCAGTGTCCTTTCTACCACCACCACCACCACCACCATCATCATGATCACCACCAGCACGACTCGCCCGTAAAAACGGCGAGGGGGCGCTCACCACGTATCTCCCCCATCCCACCTCCCCTGCCCTCTCCACCGCCGCGACGCACGCCCCAACCACATCTGCGATGTCCACCCGGCGATACGCCAGCTCGAGAACCTTGAGGTTGTCCCCTTCCATGGTCGCTCTTCCATCCCCGGCCTTGTCCCCGCGCAGATCGTTCTTGGCGTCGTCCTCCTCCGGGAAGAACCGCGCGACCCGGAGCGCGACCACCGGCAGGCCCGTCTGGTCGTGGGCGAGCTTGCAGAGGTCCTCGGCCGCCGTCTTGGTGACGCCGTAGATATTTTTAGGCCGGGGCGCGACCGACTCAGAGATGAGCGCGGCGGGGCGCTTCGGAGGCGGTGCAAGCGCGTGGCCAAACGCGGAGGTGGTGCTGACGAAGATGAAGGCGCGCACCGGGACGATACTACCTCGCCCGTCCGGGACGGCCCTTGCTGCTTCTGCTGCCGCCGCTGCTGCTGCTGATGATGATGATGCTGCTGATGATGCTGATGCTGATGCTGATGCTGCTGCCGCCGCTGCTGACGACAACGATGATGATGATGATGATGATGATAATGATGATGATGACAAGGATAAGGACAAGGACAACCCCGTCCTCGTCTCCCGGACCGCCTCCAAAAGCACGGCGGTCCCCTTCACGTTCACCTCGCAAAACTCGGCCCACCCGTGCGTTCCCACGTGCGGCTTGTGCAACGTCGCCGCGTGCACCACGTGCTCCGGCCGGTATCTGGCAAACACGTCCCTCACGAACCCCGGGTCGGCCACCGACCCGACGGCTGTCGTTGTCGAGCTCGGCAGCACGTCGATGCCCACGGGGTCGTAGCCGTAGCTCGGCAGCGCGAGCATGAGGGCCTTGCCCAGATGCCCTGACGAGCCCGTGACAAGGATCGTGGGTTTCTGGGGGTCCGACATGGTGTTGTGGCGGTGCGACCGTTGCGGCTTGCCGGCAAGGAAGCTTGTTCGTTCGTTCGTTTGTTCGTGCCAGCAACGGGCAGGCGGTGAGGTATAGTTCATGCGTTACATGCCTCCGGCATCCCCTGACGGTATCCCCTACATATGCAAGGCAGGGGTGAGTCATGCCGATGAAGGCCATGCAAGTCCCTTTTCCCTTCTCTTGGGCCTGCTGCATGTGGTGTTCCATCGGCATCCGCTTGGTTTCTTCGTCGAGGATTCCAGCCACTCCCTGAGCTACAGACCACACGCAAGCTCATTCGTATCCTCCATGCCAAGCCGTGAAGACTGGCTGACTCACACAGGTGATAACACGCCACGCATAGCTGACAACACGGGGAGGAACAAGGAGATGGGCAGCTTGTGCTGTCTAATAACGAAGTCGTTACTTCTCATTATGACCGTATCGCTAGGATCCGACCAAGGCCTGTTGTTTGCTGTCTGCTTGACAAACGAAACCGGCCGGTGTATCATAACTAACCAAAGAGCAAGTTCCTACTGGGGAATTCTACCCGAAGGCATACAGAGTAATCCTAGTCCCATCAAATCCCGACACCCAACTCCTCTTCCCAAATAGCCTGGCAACCCTAAACCACCCGACGCTAGAAGAAAGGAACAATTTAAACGGGGCCGAAGATGCTGCGGTGGTGCGTTAGCAAACTTTGGTCCCGTAACAAGCTCGTCCAGGAGCTAGCGGTAAACAAGGCCAAGGGACACCTACGTCTCCATGATGATGCCCGTGATCTGGTACGGGCAGGCGTTGGACGCGGGCCGGCGGTCCTCAAAGTAGCCGTAGCCCTTGGCGGCGCACTCGCGGGGGATGCGGATCGAGGCGCCGCGGTTGGCGACGCCGTACGAGAACTGGTCGATGGCGCCCGTCTCGTGGCGGCCGGTGAGACGCTTCTCGTTCTCCTCGCCGTAGACGGCAATGTGCTCCTGGTGGCGGGTGCCGAGCTTGGCAATGGCGGCCTCGATGTGCTTCATGCCGCCCTCCTCGCGCATCTCCTTGGTCGAGAAGTTGGTGTGGAGACCGGCGCCGTTCCAGTCGCCCGGGATCGGCTTGGGGTGCACCGACACCTTGACGCCAAAGTCCTCGGCAATGCGGTGCAGGAGGAAACGGGCCACCCAGAGGTGATCGCCCACTGCGAAGCAAGGTTAGAAAATGCTGCAATCGCAAAAGGAAATGGGGCTCCCGAAGCAGAAACGACGTACTCTCAATGCCCTCGCACGGGCCAACCTGGAACTCCCACTGGGCGGGCATGACCTCGGCGTTGGTGCCCGAGATCTTGATGCCGGCGTACAGGCAGGCGCGGAGGTGCGCCTCGACGATATCACGCTGCACGACGCGGCCGGCGCCAACGCCGCAGTAGTAGGGGCCCTGGGGAGCCGGGAAACCGCCCTCGGGCCAGCCGTAGGGGCGACCGTTGAGGTCGAGAAGGGTGTACTCCTGCTCGAGGCCGAACCAGGGCTTGTGCTCGGCGTGGGCCTCCATCAGCTTGGCCGTCTCGTGGCGGTAGTTGTACTTGTTGGGGGTGCCATCGGAATCCCAGCACTCGCAGAGGACCAGGATGTTGCTGCCAAGACGCAGGGGGTCGGGGAAGACGGCGACGGGCTTGAGGTAAACGTCCGAGTTGTCGCCGGGGGCCTGGTTGGTCGACGAGCCATCAAAGTTCCACATGGGAAGGTCCTCGGGCTTGTACTCCTTCTCGGGCAGCGTCTACATAGAGAGAGAGAGACCTGTTAGACGAAACAAGCTCTCGGAAGCATGCGGGAAAGCTGCAGCATCGTACCCTCGACTTGGACCTCGTCGCGCCCTCCGAGTCGATCCAGATGTACTCGGCGATGAGGGTGCCCTTCTGGGGGAGGGACTGGTACTTCTGGAGAGTAGCCGTGTTGGAGGTGAATGATGGCGCCTGCTTGGCCGCACATGGGTCAGTTACGCGTCCTGTCTTGTCATGGCATTGCGTCCATGACATGGCATGGTGGGGCAGCAGGGTGAGCTTGGCGGGCGTACCATGGTTGCGGCTGTGGTGATTCTGATCAAACAAGAAGAGACAAAAAAAAAAAAGCAAAAGACACCTTCTGGAGGTTTCCGGGGGTCAGGGAAGATGGGAGATGGGAATTGGGATGGATGTAGAGGAGCTCGAGATCTCCGGGATACGGGATGCTCTGGGGTTTATGAATGACGGTGACGGGGAGCAAGTTGGAGCTGGTCAACAGTGCATCTGACAGTGCGTCGGCTGGGAACGGCCGATCCGAGGTGAGGTTGCGATAAGTGATAGCGGTTTTTAGCAGTGGACAATTACATCCATCCATTATCTTCAGCCCGTTCTTGGGGGGGGGGGGGGCCAACACCTAAACCCAAGACCCCTAACACAAAGCAAGCCAGAAAATGGAGCACCGCCACGCCGCGCAACCAACGCAAATCCTCCCCATGATCGCCCCCCTGCGGCGAAGGAAAATAGGAAAGACACGGGACGGTCATCCCGACCGCCACTGTGCGAGTTGGGACTTGGCCTTGTGACTTTCTGGTTACTACCTCTAGGTACCTCAAGTACATACTGTGTACGCGGCTTGGATGGGATTGGCCAACGGTCCATGGTTGGCTTATGGCACTGTGCCGGGCCCCGTCAGCGGAGTGCGGTTGTCCTTTGCCTGGTGGCTTGTTGTGCCTTGCTTTGTGCTGCTGCCTCGTGCTTGACGAACTCGGTCCCGGTCCCCATTCCCCAGGCTCCGTACAGTGCGAGGACCACACCGTCATACCTCGCGGTATGTACCCTCCAGGCTACCAGGTACCTTACCTACCAACCCGAGCCGGACTTACATTCCCCCCTCCCCCTCCCCCCCGGGCAGTGCAAGGGAGCCGCCACCACATCACTCGGGCTGCGAATGCAGTGCATTTCCCCCAGATAAGGTACCTCCCCTTTGTCCCGCCCTCGTCGCAGAAGGCAACGGGAGGCAGCAATCAGCGGGGAAGCAGAGCGGATGTATCGATGTGTCGATGTGATTGCCGTCTCCATTGCAGATGGAATATGGAAACGACGAAACAGGGAAGCATGTGTTGAAACCCCTCCACCCCTCCTTCCGCGGGGGAGGCCATCTTATCGCCGCCGCCTGATTGGCCAGGCTCAGCCTCTTACAATTGCAACCAAGTCATTGGGTAACGGCGGAGCCTTCCGCATGTCGCCGCACGTCGGCTCAGGTCGGGGCCTGCCTGCGGGTTGCTGCGGGTTCATCGCGCGTTGCTCCGGCGGTTCTCTCTTGTCCCGCCCAGCCAGCCGGAACGCCCAATGGGAACCTCCCCGCCCTTCACACCCCCGTGATTCCTCGCGGCTGGCTGAGAGGTGGGATGCTAGGCTTGGTCCCCAGAACAGAGAGGCATCACGTTCCCCCCCTTCTTATCAGCCTCTTCGGGATCAAGACATGCGACAAGCGTTTTTGACAGCCGATGGATCTGCGAGGTCGGCGATTCCTGGCGAGTCAGATCTTCATCGACAACGCGATAGTATTGGCAAAAAGAACACGGTACCAAGCATTACAATTCGCTGTTAATCACAAATGCACTCCCTCGCCCGCTTCTCTTGGCCCCCGCCATTGTCTGCGGCAAAAAGCAACGAACCACGCTGCCGGTTCCGAGCCGTGTTTTTCTCGGTTCCAAATCCCTCAGGCAGCCCTGCGCGACAACCTTGCCGCCCTGCTTCCGCTGCCTCCCACTCACTTGCTACCTGCGTCTCTCCCACGTTGATGGGGGTTCAACGCCAAGCATCCCAGCCTCTCCCACGTCCTTGGGTGAGCCTCCCTCTGGCGGCCGCCGCGGCGTGCTCCCTCCATCCCGCCCTCGTTCACGGCAAGAGGCTGGAGCGGCTCATGTTCCGAGACGCCTCCAAGGCGTTTTCGCCATCCTCCAGGTCCTCAGGGCGATGGCTGATGTCCAGGTATCGGGCTCGGGGCCGGCTTGCTCTTCCCCTCGGGTGATCCTCGCCGTCGTGGCTGGGGCACGAGGCAGGCCGCGAGCGGATGGGGCTGGTGGACGGTGGAGTCCCCCCATCCGTGGTGGCGAACTTGCCGATGCTCTCCACTACCGTGTCCTCAAACTCCTTCCAGCTGCCCTTGCCCTTCCACCTGCGCAGGATCTCCGACACGCGCGTAAAACTGGTGTAGAGCTGGCCGCGATTGACCCCGTCGTCGCCGACGCGCCGGTAGACCTTTGTGCCATCCAGTCGCTCCAGCACCGCCATGGCATCGTTGACGTCACGGAAGCAGCCCCAGGCTTGCAGACGGCAGCTGGCGATGTCCGGGTCGAACATGGCTGCCACGTGCAGCAGCGCCACATCTTCGACGTCGACGTACCAATCTGGAGGGGGCATAGTATGTCAGCAGCTGTTCGGACGAGGCTACAACGCAACCACTGGGCCAAACGTACGGGCTTGCGTCGGGCCGGCGCCGGGGATCACCTCTCCGGCACGGCCGTAGCGGTACAGCCGCCACAGCCAGTTCCGCCAGTCGGTCGTGTGCTCGGCCCCCAAAACCTGGCCGATGATGTTGGACGGGCTGACCACGTTGATCTTGAATTCCGGCCGCTGCTCCTCGTACCACTCCCACAGCTCCTGCTCGGCCCTGACCAACGCCGAGTTTCGCACCACGTGGTCGCCGCCGCGCGGGCTTGTCACCGCCCGCATCGTGTCCTTGATGTTCCACGAGTCGTCCGTCACTGCCACGTCGCGCGGCGTCACCAGCGGCGCGGCCGCCACCATCGAGCTCGTGTAGACGACCGCCTGCACCGTCGCCTCCCGCTCCGCCGCCTCGAGCATGCACGTCACGCTGGCCGCCGTCAGCGACCAGACGTCCTCGAGCGTGTTGTCCAAGTTCGGCACGGCGGGGGAGTGCACGATGGCGTGCACGCCCTTGACGGCGTCGCGGTAGACCGACTTGTGCAGCGGGTGGCCGGGAGACAGCGAGACGCGCTCGAACCGGCCGGCCTTGATCGGCTCGGCGAAGACGCGATCCAGCTAGGTCGCGTCCGTCATCCAAGGCGTGGCCGCCCGGACGCGGCATCCACGGCTGAGAAGCTGGTGGATGACGGCCAGGGGGACCAATTGCGTCGCGTTGGTGACGAGAACGAGGGTATTGGGCGGGATCTCCACGGGGGAGAGTGTCACGGTTTGTTGCTCCGTCATGGCGATGGCTGGTTGGGTGAAGGAAAGGTACAAGAAACGATGCGGTAAAGTATTCTTGGGTACTGGATTGTGATGAACTTGATGTTCAAATGCTGCTGCTGGATGTCGATATCTAGCCCCAGCACAAACGTGATTGGACTGAGAGTCTGACTGTGGAAATCCGATGGATGGCTTGAAGATGGGCGAGTTCCATTTCAAGAAGCACAGCCGGAAGCGAACCTGGGGGAACACGCTTGCTTGCCTTCTGTTCTGGCTCTGGCGGATTCGGCTTCGCTCTTTACTTGGCAGACGTGATCTGCGGTAAAGCAAGTGCCTATGAAAGACTGGGTTCTCTGATCAGAAGGAGCTCTGTTCCGTAAAGTCGACGGCTTTCCACCTCACTGCGTACATGGCAAGAAGTTACTAGCCAGATCCGATTTCCAGCCTAACGGTCCGGCAGTCTGTGCCTTTGCTATGCGCGGGGACGTGCCATCCCACAGCCTCACAGCAAGTGACCTCATTCGTAACGCCAAGCCACCCACTTCAACACGGCAGATGACGAGGCCACGGAAAAGCGACGGCGCCAAATGCCATAGTATCAGCGCGAAATCTTGCATTCCGGAGCAATGGCATTTCGGCTCCTGTGAAGCTATGAAGCGGAACAAATCGGCTCTGCGCTTGTTGGCTCGTCTGCTGTCTTCTTTCCCGAAACGGCATCCAACGGGCGTTTCCAGCCAATGGGAGCGCGCGTGAAGGGCCCGACCGGTCATGGTTCGATGTCCCGCCTGGATCAGACCACCACCGCTTCATGTGTCATGCTCACACCACCGCGCGCCCAAAAGAAAAAAACACATCCAGCTCTCGCGGTTGAGGTGTCTGCGGCGCGAGGCCGGGTTCAAAAGCCTCCGAGAACCTTCATAATGTCTGCTTTTGCCCTCGCTGACCGCTGCACTGCCGGATCGGGTCCATTGTGTTTTACTCCCGTGGCGGATCAACCCTAACCCTTGAATCACCACCACTCACCACCACTCACCACCACTCACCACCAACCACTACCATCACCATGTCGACGGCAAGGACACGGCCGATGCAGCACATCGACCGGAAATCTCTGTACACGAGCCTGGAATCCCGGGTTCGTTATCTCCACTCGTTCCTTGACTTTGGTGCCAGTACGTATTCTTGCGGAAAGCCCTCCGCAGGGCCATGGGCAAAACACCTCGCTAACACCACATGCTCCAGGCGACATCGAAGCCCTCCGCGGCGGCGCCAAATACATCCAGGCCCTCATCCCCGCCGTCGTCAACATCGTCTACCACAAGCTTCTTCAGTATGACATCACCGCCCGCACCTTCACCACGCGCAGCACCGCCTACGAGGGGCCCGTCGACGAGCAGCCCGACGAGTCCTCGCCGCAGATCCTGCACCGCAAGTCGTTCCTGCGCGCCTACCTCAAGCGGCTCTGCTCCGACCCGACCCAGATGGAGTACTGGGAGTACCTCGACAAGGTCGGCATGATGCACACGGGCATCGGCCGCGCCCACCCGCTGCACGTCGAGTACGTGCACATTGGCGCCGCGCTGGCCGTCATCCAGGACATCCTGACCGAGGCCATCCTGTCGCACCCGCGGCTGCCCATGGCCAGGAAGATCGCCATCGTCAAGGCGCTGGGCAAGGTGATTTGGATCCAGAACGACCTGTTTGCCAAGTGGTACGTGCACGACGGCGAGGAGTACACGGACGGCGTCGACTACGCGCCCGTGGTCGAGAAGGAAGGCTACCTGCACGGCAAGCGGGTGCTGAACCCGGACGACGAGAACTCGTCCGAGGCGAGCGACGATACCGCGTCGCCCGCGCCCCCGCCGGGCCACCCGGGCATCCCCGAGGGCGCCTCGGTGAGCGCGTGTCCGTTCAGCGCCATGGTGGCAGGCATGCAGGGGATGAAGGTGAACGGCGAGGCCGGCAAAAAGGCCGAGAGCGAGGCCAAGGAGCCCCGGGTGGTTGAGGCGTAAGGGGAGGAGGGCGTGCGAACCGAGACGGTGCACTGCCTGGATAGGGTTGCTTGGGTTCGAATGTTGTTTTTGTTTTTCTGGTTCATGGTTCAAATCTGTTTGGGACAGGTGGGAGTTGGTGGGTCTGATGTCTGGAACACATAGGAGCTGTGCGTACGTCGAGGACATGTTTCATTTTGCAATATACAGACCAAAATAGACGCCCTGGATCGCGACGCCTTGCTCTAAATAGGCCGTAAACATGGCCGTTCATCAATCAAGCGTGATGTGATACATTAACCCCCCACCCTTTGGCATACCCCCCTGCTGCCAGCGGCCTACTTCACCTTGGCCCCCTCGATCGTCCCTCCCGGCTTCGTCGCCGTGACCTGGACGTACCTCCAGTGCTCTTGGTGCCGATAGGCCTGGGCGCCGGCCACCGTGTTCACAAACCACCGCTCGAGGTGCAACAGCTTCACGAAAAAGTAGGGCACGATCGCCAGCCAGTAAAACAGCCGCAGCATGGGCCGGATATTCGCCGACAGGTCGACGATCTGCACGTCCGCGAACCCGGCCTCCTCGAGCAGCTGCTTGTACAGGGCGCTGTCGGCGCGCGCGTTGGTCGGCATGGCGGCCCACTTGTTGACGAGCTCCATGTCCTCGACGGCCTTCCTCGGCGCCGCGTCCGAGGCCGTGGCCGGGTTGAGGGAATTGTAGTACTCGATGAGCGCAACGCGGCCGCCGGGCCGGAGGATGCGGTGGAAGCCCGCCAGCACCGCCTCCGGGTCGGTGGCGTGCACAAAGGTCTCCATGGTGTAGACGCCGTCGTGCGATTCCGACGGGATCGACTCGAGATGGTGGTAGTCCATGCGCTGGACGGTGACCGCGCCCGTGGGGAGGTCGGCGGCGCGCGCAACGTTGCGCTTGGCCTTGGCCACGTGGATGTCCATGTAGTCGATGCCCGTGATGCGAAGGCCGCGACGGGCCATGTAGAGCGCGACGTGCCCCACGCCGCAGCCCGCGTCGAGCACTTGGGAGCCCTCTGGCAAGCCCAGGGCCTGAAACAGCTTCTCCTCCATCCGCCGCAGCGCCTTGCCCACGGGGAAGGGCCAGTAGGTGCCCTCCTCGTACCAGCCGTGGTGCCTTGTGTCGCCCAGGACGAGACGATATCCTATCCGTGACTCGAACGATCTGTAGTACTGGTCGAGCATCGGATTCGGGTTGATGATGGGCCCCGAGGAGGCCCTGGAATCGGCCGCCATGGCGAATGTTTTGGGGGACCTCGGAGGTCGAGAAGCGGGCGGGGTCGGCGATTCCAGCAAGCGCTGGCGCAAACTCGAAACCGAAAAGGACCGCAGCAAGAAAAAGGGAACCTCGAAAATGCAGATAAACACTCCCGCGCGAAAAGCAACGCGATAACCTCAAAGCATCGTGTTGAGGATCAAGGAGAAAGGGATAGGTTGGTGAAAGGCACCTCGTCAACTGTTCCGTCGCATGTGTCAAAGGCCAGATTGGCGTGGGTCAGCCCGGTTGAGCGGTGGGGCGGCGGCTGGATATCACCAATAGGAACTCATGCCAGGCATCCGTCCAAGCCCCACCCAGGCGCTTCTTCAGAACCAAGGCTCGGCAGGCCGCCAGGGGTTCTGCCTACCAAGCGCTTAACCGCCGTGTAAGTGGGCCCCCGGGTTGGCGCAGCTTTCCGATGGACAGGACCCGAAGCAGACGACCCTAGGTCCCGTCGTACTCATCCAACGGGCATGGCCAGAGTGAAGACCAAAGGTCTCGACTCGAAGCTTGGAGACGGGACCTGAGGTACACGACTTCGTAACGTCCACCCAGATGTTGTGCTGGAGATGTATTCTGCTCCGCTACCTATCCACCACCGCACCCAAGAATCACAGCCCGATCCCAGCGTTGATGCGTTATTTCATCCATGCCCGAGCATCAATCCGCGTTTCAGGATCCCCTCCAAGGCTCGGCAGCCTTCCATACCTACTGTGCAGTTACCTTACCTGGCGAGTACGCTGACGGCGGGGGATTTGCGCAACAGCCGCGGTAGCAGGGTGCCCGACGAGCTGCTAGGCCGCATCAGGTGCTGCGGGCGGCTACTCGCCGCACCGCATCTGCTGAACCCAAGCTGGACCATCCATTCTCGCGATGCCGTCCCGCCTGATGCTTGGATGTCACGCCTGTTATGCAGTTAGTTCTTCCTGAGACGCAGGGCGATATTTTGGGAATTGTTCACTTCTGCTGCCATAGCTTGCACGGGTACATACTTCATCATGTACCTACAGCCAGCAATTCAATCTTCATCCCCTTCCTTTCGGTCTCTCGTGTTGGGTGACAGCAGCGGCTGCAGAGCGTGCTCCTTCGCTTTGTAAACATACCTCTTTGTTTTGAACACAGTAGTAATCCTCCAACGCCCTGTGCGATCGGTTTTAGCTAGCCTACCCCAGATTCAGCCATCTTCGTTGGGTTCCCTTCGACGTCGTTCCCCTCCTATCCCGGCATATGGACGCCAACACCACCGTCTCGTCGCCGTCAACTTGTCTCAACTCTATATGCAATCCCGACGAGATAGCTGGTTGGAATCCGTCCGACACGAACCGTGGAAGCATTGAAATCCTCTGGGCCTGCTCCGTCACCATCATCCTCTGCTGCTGGGTGTGCCCCCTGCCCAACGTCCCGTCGCTGAGCGACAAGTGGTATCATACCTTGATCGACAGGTTCAACCTGGCCTGCATCGGGCTCGTGGGGCCAGACTATTTGTTTGGTATTGCCTTGGGCCAGTTCTCGAGTGCCAGGCGAAGCGTGAAGGTTGGTAGCGCGTGCTCGGAAACCCACGGGTTCTAACCAAGACAAGCTGACCAACGACCCTGCAGCTCTTCCAGAGCCTCTCTCGGATACCCCAGGGGAGAGAATGGACCCTAACCCATGGCTTCTTTGCCGACATGGGCGGCTTCCTCCTCGCTAGCCCCGACTATCCGCCCTTCCCCATCAACGCCGAACAGCTGCACTACCTGGTCCATCACGGCCATGTGGACTTTCCGAGCGTCACCAAGGCTGATATCAAGGTGCTCAACAAGATGGACGGCCTGTCCAAGTCAGTTCTATCCCTCTCCCATCTTGAAAGCAGGGTAGCAGTCGGCGGCGAGGCGGGCGCCTCTTGACTAACAATACGTGCTATTCTAGGCTCATCACCGTCTGGCAGGTTTTTTGGTTCACCACGACCGAGCTCCAGCGAGTCAGCCGAGGACTGCCCATGACCGTGTTCGAGCTCACGGCGCTGTCCTTCTCGCTCACCATGCTCGTCACGTCCGTGTGCTGGTACGCCAAGCCGACCGTCTCTCGGCCCATCACCCTCCTCACCCGGGACGGACGTTCCGTGGAGAGCATCCGAGCCGCGGCGAGAGAAACGGTTTGTGTCCTCCTTCTTTCCCCCCCCCTTTTCCAAAGACCTCGGGTCGATTTAACCCGCCTCCCACCGTCCCGCTAACCCGTGCCGTCCAAGACCCATCCTCACCTCCCTCAAACCTGGTACCGCACCCCGCTCGACTTCATCTCCCCCTACCGCCGCTTCCGCCTCGACGTCCACTGGTGCTACTACGAGCAGCTCAGCTACCTTCTCCGCCTCCCCCTCTTCTCGCGCGAGATCACCTCCCGCCCCTGGGACCGCCTGCCGTCCAAGGCCTTCCTCGTCATCGACCGCGCGCTGCTGCCGCTGGCGTTGGTCGTGCTGGTGGCCTACAGCGCGGCGCCGCTCCTGGCGTGGAACTTTTACTTCCCCACCGAAGGGGAGAGGCTGGCGTGGAGGGCGTGCGGGGTGTACCACGCCATCTTTTCGATGGGGCTGGGCATGTACTACATTGTGACGGCCTGGAAGGTCCAGGATAAGGTGCCCAAGATGGACGAGCCGCCGTTCCCCGTGAAGGGCGTTCAGCGCGGGAAGCCAGGGCCCAGCGGTGGGGGAAACGGCGGCGGCGACAAGAGCGGCGGCGACAAGAGCGGCGTTGATGTGGAAGCGGTGGAGGTGGTGGGGGACAAGAAGTGGAAGGGGCGCGAGAAGGTCAGGGGTAGGGTGCAGAAGGTGGTGAGCTGGCTGAGGAGCTGGAGGAACATCTCGCCGGATGGGGATCCCGACATGACCATTGGGTTGAGGGCGACGGTTCCGCCGTTTATCGGGACGTTCGTTTACATGCTGTGCCGGGTGTTCTTTTACGTCGAGGACTTTATCTCCATCAGAGAACAGCCCATGGCGGTGTACATCACCGTAAATAGGTTTCTACCGTTTATGAGTTGATGACTATGGATTGCTAACTTCGATGAACCCTCCTATTCTACGTGCGGGCTTGGTCATGATTGTCACGGATCAGAAGCTGGATTCGTCGTCGTAATTGAGTCTTTTTGGCACTGTAGATAGCGTCTTCTAAGACTGCGATGCGTCCAAGAATTGGTGGATATCCAAGAGATGGGCGTATCAGAAGCTGGATGCGTTAGCGGAAGAATCAAGGGACGGAACGACTTACGAAGAGAGAAATACGGTGGCTTCAGTTCCCCCCGCATGTCGCGGGTATTTTCATGAAGAGCTCGCAGACCCCTTCTGACCGCCTCCCCTCTCAATGGTCCAAACAAACACTCTTGTCAAAATGGCCCAGCGGTATGGAGGGGAGGCTCGGCGCAGTCCGGTCGTCGTAAATCAAAAGAGATCTGGAGTTCGACTCCACGGCTCGTCGAAGTGAATACTCCTCGCGGGGCTTTTCGTCACCGTCCACCGCTGCTCGACCGGCGCGGGAGTAAAGCTGGGTGGCGAGCTTGGTTGTTTGTCTCGTTGGATGCCTCCTAGACGTTTATCTCGACGGGATTTCCAACATGTTCAGATTATCAATCATGTTTCAAATACGACGAAACCATGGCCAACTTCTTCCGGGCCGGTCAATACTCTTTTGATTTTCTCAGGCGCTTCTACGTCGCCCAATCCCCAGATAACATAGGGTAGGTAGTCCGCATCCATCAGCCACACCCTCATACCAAACCAGGCTCAACCAACTTCGTTTCCACCCCCGGCTCGAGCCACACAACCCTGCTCTTCACGCCGCCTTCCTCCTTGCTCTCCAGCACCCGTGCAAGCTCCTCGCGAGTCTCGGCAAAGTGCCCCCACGACTCAAAGTGCATGGGCACGACGGCATCGGCCTCGATCTCACGTGCCAGCTTGGCCGCCTGGGCGCCGTCCATCGTGATGACGAGCGGCCCGGTGGGAAGCGGGACAGTGGCTTTGCCTACGTTGAGGAGGGCCACGGAGATGTCTGGCGGCGTAGGGAATTCATTAATATTAGAGGCTTTTCATCCGATGAGACGCATGAGGTTGATGGTAGCTTATCTGGCATCAAACAGCGGGAACAGGCTGGAGAGGGGAGGGCGTACGGAATCGTTCCTTCATCTGCACCAGCTCGGGCAGGTAGACGGTATCGCCAGAGAAGTAGATGGCGTTGGGCTTGCCGTCGGTGGTGCCGAAGGAGGGAGAGGAGATGATGAAGCCCGTCACCTCGCCGCCAGGAAGGTGCTGGCACGGCGTGCCGGTGATTTCAAAGTGCCTGGCGCCGATGGTAAGAGGCAAGGTCTCCCTAGAGCCGAGTTAGCAGGGGTGTCTTTTTTCAGCCCGCTTCTAGCTCTCAAGGCGAAGGATTACCAAGGCTGGAGCGATCTCACTCCGGGCCGGGGCGCGAGATTCTTTGCGCCGTCTACCGTCGTGAACACATGACGGCCATCGAGGATCGTGCGGCCCAGCTCGTCCAGGTTGTCAGGGTGGTCTTCGTGGCTCAGCAGCACGACATCGATGGGTGGGAGATCAGCCAGGGACAGGGCCGGGGTGGAGGTGGTCTTGAGGGTGATGATTCCGAGGTCCCAGGTGGTGCCGGCCGGCGAGAAGACGGGGTCTGTCAGAAAGGTGACGCCGCTGATGTTGATGATGGCTGTAGCGGTGCCGATGTGGGTGATGGAGAGGGGTGCGCCGAAGCTGATCTTGGGGGCCATGCTATGGGGAGATGGTTGTATAATCAGTGAATGGCTGGCTTTTTGCACCCCGTTGGGACGGCTCCTACGGAGTATTGCACCACGCGGTGTACGGTAAGAGCGTGATGACAGACTCGGACGGCTTGGTCATGAGGTATTTGAGGGGGCCTGCGGTATAAGAGCTGAAGCTGTGACGTTGGCCCCGCGCAGCCGGTTCAACCCGCATGGTTTGTCAGCATCACCGGTGGACCGCAGCCGGGGGTATGCGATTGTAGAGCACTCCTAACTGGGTATCGTCTTGCGACAAACCCATAACCTCTTGAGCAACAAGCGAGCGGGGGCTCGCTGTGCATCGAGAGGTTCCTAGAAGGTCATGATCCTACTATACACCTATCATGCAACCCCGGACGATCTAGGCAGATCATCACTTCCCATCGGCTGGCGCAGAACAACCAATCGCTCAGCAGCGGAAGAGTGGGCTGTTGAACCCACGCTCTCCTGTCAGGAGGCTATGAGTTCTACTCTGTTCCTTGTAGCTAGAAAAGGCAATTTGGTCAAAAGTTGACTCGTGTAAGGCGTGTACTATAAGACGTGTAAGACGCAGTAATCTGCTTCGGGGTTGTGGGTTGATAGCCAGAATCGGTGGGCTTTTTCTATTTTTGGCAGTGATAACTAGTTCTGAAAACTCGCCGTTGATTTTTCCGAACCCTGGCTCTCTCTTACCGAAGAGTTCCAGCTATCGAGGAAAACATCCAGATGCATCATGAGCCGCAGTTGGATACCTCTATGTCTGGCGTTGCGAATGCGGCAACCCGGAAGATGGACATGCCTCGTCGCTGCTGCTGCTTTGCCCCGCCACCCCATCGAATGCCAAGACCGATCGGGGACGGGGGACCCACTCAGGCAAGGCAACAGAAAGCTTGGGTAAGCTCAACGCCGGCGCCTTGCAGCGTCAACATCGCCAAACCAAACCAACCGCCGCAGCACACCTCCCGCCATCACGACCAAACATCCCACATCGTTCCCCGACCCCGCGACCTCCAACCTGCGAATCTCATCCACCCCCCCGCACGAACCCCAGCCTACCGTCGCATCGAACCTACCGCTCGGATATCACCCAGCCCGCGGCAGCCATGGCATCCGACCAAGAGCGCGAGCACGCCCTCGCCGCCTTCAAGCAGAAGCTGATTGAGTCGCGCGAGTGGGAGACGAAACTCAAGAACTTGCGTCTTGAGATCAAGGAGCTCCAAAAAGAATACGACCAGACAGAAGAGAACATCAAGGCGTTACAAAGCGTCGGCCAGATCATCGGCGAGGTATTGAAGCAGCTGGACGATGAACGATGTACGTCGCACACGCACCCCGACCCGATCCGATCCGATCCTATCCGGTCCATCCAAACCTCTGACGCCATGCCCTAGTTATTGTCAAGGCCTCGTCCGGGCCACGATACGTCGTCGGGTGCCGGTCCAAAGTCGACAAGAGCAAGCTGAAACAGGGAACCCGCGTGGCCCTGGACATGACCACCCTGACCATCATGCGCATGCTGCCGCGCGAGGTCGACCCGCTCGTCTACAACATGTCGCTCGAGGACCCGGGCCAGGTGAGCTTTGCCGGCATCGGCGGCCTCAACGACCAGATCCGCGAGCTGCGCGAGGTCATCGAGCTGCCCCTCAAGAACCCCGAGCTGTTCCTGCGCGTCGGCATCAAGCCGCCCAAGGGCGTGCTCCTCTACGGCCCGCCGGGCACCGGCAAGACCCTCCTTGCCAGGGCCGTGGCCAGCAGCCTCGAGACCAACTTCCTGAAGGGTTTGTCGTCCACCCCCCCTTCCTCCCCGACGCCCTCTGACCCCGCTCCTAGTCGTCTCCTCGGCCATCGTCGACAAGTACATTGGCGAGTCGGCGCGCCTGATCCGCGAGATGTTTGGCTACGCCAAGGAGCACGAGCCGTGCATCATCTTCATGGACGAGATCGACGCCATCGGCGGGCGGCGGTTCAGCGAAGGCACCAGCGCCGACCGCGAAATCCAGCGCACGCTCATGGAGCTCCTGAACCAGCTCGACGGCTTCGACTACCTCGGCAAGACAAAGATCATCATGGCCACCAACCGGCCCGACACCCTCGACCCGGCCCTGCTGCGCGCAGGGCGGTTGGATCGCAAGATCGAGATTCCCCTGCCGAATGAGGTCGGTCGTCTGGAGATTCTCAAGATTCACTCGGCGGGGGTGCAGAAGGAAGGCGAGATCGATTTCGAGAGCATCGTCAAGATGAGCGATGGCTTGAACGGCGCTGACCTGCGGAACGTGGTGACCGAAGCGTATGTTTTTCTTTTTTTTTTTTTTTTTTTTTTTTTTTTTTTTTTTTTTTTTTTTTTTTTTTTTAGTTCGTTGCATGAAGCTCAATTCTTCTTTGCATGGTGCCGAGTTGCTAACCCGTCTTGCAGCGGTCTCTTTGCCATCAAGGCCGAGAGAGATGCCATCAACCAGGATGACTTCAACAAGGCAGTGCGCAAGCTGGTCGAGGCCAAGAAGCTGGAGGGCAAGCTCGAGTACCAGAAGCTGTAAGGGAGGGCGAGGAGCGAGTAGATCCCGAGCGATATTGCTCGGAGGCTACCGGAGTTGGAGAGGCGCGCGCGTTGCACGCAACCGTGCGATAATAGACGTGTCTCCCCGCCGCCACATCGGCCGGATGCCCACACACAATGACACATGGAATGCAGTGTATCACATGCTCCCTCTCCCTATGGGCGTGACCGAACGACGAGCGCGAGCATTCGCGATTGTCTACCGGCCGGACGGGCCGCCCAAGAAGCCGACGGGGCTCCTTCTTCCACGGGGGATGCTTGCGTGCATAGCGTAGAGCCGATGCAAGGGCGAAGCGACAATGAACACGGATAAGGCTGTGTATAGTGGGGGAGAGAGAGGCATCCAATAATGAGGTCATGACCGCTCGATGGTGCACGCCGTATCCGCTAGTTACATAATGTTGGGTTCTTTGGTGTCGATCCACGTGCGTTGTGCAGCCACTTGCCACCCCCCTACGGGGAAGGTCAAGAGCCAAAAGAAGGAGCTTTGTGGCGATGCAGATTGGCTTGGTGGATTTCATCTGATCAACCCTTTTCTTTCGGCCCGTCAGAACACACATCGTCAAAGCCCATAATGTTTTTTTCTCCACCCAACCATCGGATGATGGTGCTAAAAATGCCACCCCTTTTTTCATTGGCTTAGAAATGACGTCTCATCAGAGCACCAGGGAAAAAAAAACCATCTCTACTGTGTAACTAATCGTTTGCGTTGCGCCCTTTTTTTGTTCGTTTTTGGAAGGATTCAATATTGGCGAACGGCACTTGCCTCGTAGAGCCGTCCAAGAATAGACACCAAGAGGAATGGGAACGCCGGGGGCCAGGGGAGGCGAGGTGAGGCGGACTCTTAGCTATTCCCGGGAGGCACAGCCGCAAGTGTGGGCTTCCATCTTGGGAGCGATGGGTTTGGTGGAGAGAAGAAGCCGCTGGCCGTTGCCGCTCTGCAGAGTAACTACCTACATACTGTATGTACTGTACGACATACCTTTCCCTTGACGCTAACATTCCTGAGGAACGAGCCCCCCAAGGCGTCCCACCGACGATGCCGGACCCGGCAGACAGGGACTCGGCGCTTGGGGTTGCATTTGGGGTCAGGGTCTGACGTCGTGTTCAGGGGGACGTTTTCTTGGTGGCCTTTGAGGGGTGTCATCGTTAGCGGCTTGTGCGAGCGAGACGCGCCCCGAAAGCCGGATCCAACGTTGGCGGCCAACGGCCCCAAGCCCTGTATGTACTGTGTACACAGTAGGTATGACAAAGCTGACGGCGGCGGTTTTGCGTGCGCATGGAGCCCTGAGGAGAAGGAGGAGCACGCGGCGTGCCGCCGGATGCCCGAGCTCTATCGGGCCCGACAGCTAAGCCTCTCGTCATGTGGCCGGCGCTGGAAGCCCAAACAAGCAGGCGATCGCCCTGGCGAACGTTTTACACGGGCAGACGGGAGGTTGGACGCTGCGACGGTGGACGGGCCGGCGCTGGACCCAGTCCCAGCAATACGAAGCTCGGGAGCCCCACACCACACCGTCGTGGACGAGGGGCACGGCACGTCCTCTCGACCCCTGAATGCCATCGGCTGTCTGTCTGTCTGTCTGTCTTTCCGGTCGGGTCATGCTTCTGTGCTTGTCATGTTCACAAACCCGGCATCAAGCAGAGCAATGCAATCCTCGTAGGAATGAGACTCCCAGCCGCGCCCAGGCAAAAGCGTGGCGGTGAAGGCTGGACACGGGCGGCGATCCAGCCGCTTTCTTGGCGGCCGTGGTGCGCAAGCATGGTGACGGATAGGACCGCGTACAACCTTTTGTCGATGCCGTCAACGGCGGGGAGATCGGCCCGCCCCACGGATCTCGGCAGTGCATCGTCGAGGTCGGAAACAAGTGCGAGGAACACAAGGCCCAAAGAAGAGCCTCCAATGGGGCACACCGCAAAGTGTTGTGGAATGCATGGTCCTAGCATCGCCACGCGGGACGAGGCACGACTGGACTGGCACTGCCGGCCTTGCTGAGGCTTGGACTCGGCGCTAATCCGGTTGGGTGAGGGCATTTTGTCAACGAGGAAAGCAGAAGTGGAGGGGAAAAAAAAAGGCAGCATTCTGTTCGGCGAGCGACACGTGAGCGAGATGAGGCTATGATGACCGGATGGTGGGGTTGAAGTGGGATGTGGGAATGGAGATGGAGAGGTGGTCTGTGAACCGCTGGGGTGGTTGACATGGAGTGACAACACATGGCCAAAAAGGGACGGGAAGCCAAGCAACAACAACAAGAGTCGTCCCCGACACCCGCATGCAGCTGAATACCTGGACGCTACGAGCCAACGCGGCACAAGATGGGAACAAGTAGTTGGTCAACAAATCATAGGGCACCTCGGGCAGCCAAGATTTGGTGGGTAGACATGGTTGCCAAAACAGGGTTTTGCGGTGAGGAGCAAAGGCTGTCGAGTTCCATGTCACACAAGAGGATACCCAGGGGATCAATGGATGTTTCATGTCCTGAAGGGCGGGTGGGCTCAGGTGCTTGACACAGGCCCATACGCTCCACCACCGCAGGGCATCATGTCCAAGAGCAGCACCAGCACCAGCCGCACCGGCCAAACAATAGCTACGACAACACAATACAATACATTACATAACATGCAGCGATGGCGGCTTGGTCCACAGGCCAGGTAACTACCCTACAAGGACAGAAAGGAGGAGGGAAGGCCCAGCAAACAAAACTACTGTGTAGACGAGCGTAGGTTCTTCCTTTTTCGGGCTCGGGCTCGGGCTGTTCTCCCTCTTTCCTTTGCCCTCTCCCTTCTCAGGGCAATGGCGACTTGTCCCTGACGTGGGCCTGACTGATAGGTACCCCCCTGTCAGCTACCGAGGGCCCCACATGGCATTGCGGCCCTGCAGCATCCATGCTCCATTCCGCCTCCCACGCTCCTCCACCTGGACCCTCTGAGCCCCGGCAACCATAAAGTCAGCTCCCCAACAACCGCCAGCATCAACACTGATCCCCCCCCTCCATCTGTTTTCCGCCATTGCCGTCCACAGCCTTGCTTCTGCAGTAGGCTTTTGGTGTCGCATTTTTTCGCTGCTCTTCTATCCCTTTCCTATCCCACCGCCGAGTCCCCCGTCCTCTCTCTCCCCTCTCGCAACCGCCTTCGTTCTTTTCTCGTCGTTCGCTTGTTGATCCGTCAAGATGTGGTACGCATCGGCCCCCTCGAGACCCAACTCCGCCGCCCTGACCGCCCACTGCGGTTTGGCTGCTTCCCGGCAGCACAGAACAACCACGAGAAAATGCTAACGAGATCGTCTGTGCGACTTCCCAGTGGCATTTTCGGTTACGTCAACTACCTGGTGGAAAAGGACCGGAAGTTTATCATCGACACTCTCATCAATGGTACGTAACGTGGCCGGCTCGGGCTGGCGGTCGGTGCCCCTGAAACCAGGGCCACACACCGGTCCCGGACCCCTCCCTTTCTCTCTCCAGCCTTCCGCAACCGCATCCTGACATGACGACCCCCTCCTCCAGGCCTCTCTCGGCTCGAGTACCGCGGCTACGACTCGGCCGGCCTTGCCATCGATGGCGACAAGAAGAACGAGGTGTTCGCCTTCAAGGAGGTGGGCAAGGTTGCCAAGCTGAAGGAGCTCATCGACGAGAACAAGCTCGATCTTACCAAGGTCTTTGACTCGCACTGCGGCATCGCCCACACCCGGTGGGCCACCCACGGCCCGCCGTCGCGCGTCAACTGCCACCCGCACAGGTAGGACACGCCTCTTCTACGCACATACCGCACTTCCCCCGACGAGAAGCGCCCGGGCAAGATGGCTAACCACGGCCGGCACGCGCCTCCTCCCCCCTTTCAGGTCCGACCCAACGTGGGAGTTCTCCATCGTCCACAACGGCATCATCACCAACTACAAGGAGCTCAAGACATTGCTCGAGAGCAAGGGCTTCAAGTTTGAGACCGAGACCGACACCGAGTGCATTGCCAAGCTGGCCAAGTACATCTACGACCAGCACCCCAGCGTCGGCTTCACCGACCTGGCCAAGACGGTCATCAGCGAGCTCGAAGGCGCCTATGGCCTGCTCATCAAGAGCGTACACTACCCCCACCAGGTGATCGCCGCCCGCAAGGGCTCGCCGCTCGTCATCGGCGTCAAGACGCAGAAGCGCATGAAGGTCGACTTTGTCGACGTCGAGTACGCCGATGAGAACAGCCCCCTGCCCGCCGAGACGGCGGCCCAGAACGTGGCCCTCAAGAAGTCGACGGGCGCCACCGGCCTGCTCGCGCCCAACGGCCTCCTGGGCGCCGCCGACAAGTCGCTGCTCCACCGCTCGCAGTCGCGCGCCTTCATGACGGACGACGGACTGCCCATGCCCACCGAGTTCTTCCTGTCGTCGGATCCGTCGGCCATCGTGGAGCATACCAAGAAGGTCCTGTACCTCGAGGACGACGACATCGCGCACATCCACGAGGGCTCGCTCAACATCCACCGCCTCAAGAAGGCCGATGGCAGCAGCAACGTGCGCGCCATCCAGACGCTCGAGCTTGAGCTCCAGGAGATCATGAAGGGCAAGTTCGACCACTTCATGCAAAAGGAAATCTTTGAGCAGCCCGAGTCCGTCATCAACACGATGCGCGGCCGTCTCGACATCGCCAACAAGACGGTGACCCTGGGCGGCCTCCGCAACTACATCAGCACCATCCGCCGCTGCCGCCGCATCATCTTCATCGCCTGCGGCACCTCGTACCACAGCTGCATGGCCGTGCGCGGCGTCTTTGAGGAGCTCGCCGAGATCCCCATCGCCGTCGAGCTGGCCTCGGACTTTCTCGACCGCCAGGCGCCCGTCTTCCGCGACGACACGTGCGTCTTCGTGTCGCAGTCGGGCGAGACGGCCGACTCGCTCATGGCCCTGCGGTACTGCCTGGAGCGCGGCGCCCTGACCGTCGGCATAGTGAACGTGGTCGGCTCGAGCATCTCGCTCCTGACGCACTGCGGCGTCCACGTCAACGCCGGCCCCGAGATCGGCGTGGCCTCGACCAAGGCCTACACCTCGCAGTTCATCGCCCTCGTCATGTTCGCCCTGTCGCTCAGCGAGGACCGCGCGTCCAAGAGGCAGCGCCGCGAGGAGATCATGGAGGGCCTCAGCAAGATCAGCGAGCAGATCAAGTACGTGCTCACCCAGGACCAGAAGATCAAGCAGCTCTGCGAAAAGACGTTCAAGAACCAGAAGAGCCTGCTGCTCCTGGGCCGCGGCCACCAGTTCAGCACGGCTCTGGAGGGCGCCCTCAAGATCAAGGAAATCAGCTACCTGCACTGCGAGGCCGTCATGAGCGGCGAGCTCAAGCACGGCGTGCTCGCCCTGGTGGACGAGAACCTGCCCATCATCATGATCCTGACGCGCGACAACATTTTCAAGAAGAGCTTGAATGCTTACCAACAAGGTACGTGTCGCACTTTTTTTGCTCCTGCTCAAGGAGGAAGACCCGTCTTTGCTAACGTTGCTACCACTCAACCAGTCGTCGCTCGCGGTGGAAAGCCTATTGTGATTTGCCACCAGGATGATGAGGAGTTCAAGGCCAGCCAGGCCGAGAGGATTGAGATCCCCAAGACGGTCGACGTGCTCCAGGGCATCCTGAACGTCATTCCGCTGCAGCTCATCGCTTACTGGCTGGCCGTCATGGAGGGTCTCAACGTCGACTTCCCTCGGAACCTGGCCAAGTCGGTGACCGTGGAGTAAGAAACGAAAGAGGACGAGGAGAGATGTGTGTGCGTGGAAGAAAGCGCCAGGGTATGCGCATCCCAGGGATGTCAATGCGCCGGAAGCATTGCTTGGATCAGGAATGGATGGGGTACATACATATACAGGTAATATTGGCTAGCACGCCCCGCTGCCCGCTGTTGGTTTTAGGAGGGAGGGGGGAATGGGGTCCGAGCCCGCCGAGGTGCGGAGGTGTGCGGGGGGGGGGGGGGGGGGGGGGGGGGGGAGGAGAGCAATCGGAACCCCTAGCTGCGTGTCCCTCTGGAGGGCGTGGCGCTGGTTACGTATGGAAAGAGAAGGGCACCACCACCAGGGACTTGGTAGCGTGTAGGATCAGGGCGCCGTTGGTTTTGCGCGATTCGCACCAGGCAGTCAGTTGTAGAGAGAGAGAGAGAGAGAGCCCCTCCTTGTTATGACAAAGCAATGACGCACGGAACGAGCGCTGGTTGGTGATGGTATGTTTGGGACGTTTCCTGAGAGTTCTTTTTGTGCCGACGGGGGGTTGTCGACGACCGTCGAGGAGAGACGCAACCTTTCCCGTCCCTGGTCCAGGTATCAAGCGCTGAAGGGCCACACACACATCTATACACACACACCCAGGGCATCTATGTATTTCCGGTCTTGATGACATGACGCATGCTGAAGCACAGCCCACACGATGATCAGCAACCTCCCATCCGTCCGCGTCTACCCCCATCGCATTGCCCGGGCTTCACACCGTCTGGGTGCCATAGCCCCGAATCCGCTCCGCAAAGGCCCAGCTCTGCTGCTCGAGCACCTCGTCCTCGCTGATGTCGACGCCGTCCCTCGTGACCACGGCCAGGCTGAACCGGTCGAGGGACCGCGCGTCGCGGTAAAAGAGCACCTTCATGCACTCGCGCACGACGCGGACCGCGTCGTCGCGGGTGAGCTTGGCCGCGTCCTCTTCGGTGGCGGCGTACTTGCGCATGATGGGCTGTGCGAGCATGGCGCCGTAGCCCGTGGCGAGGGAGGGCGAGGTGAAGGCGGTGCCGCGGAGGTCGACCGAGGCCAGGAAGGGGGCCGAGGCCGAGTCGAAGCCCGCCACGAGGATCTGGTTCCACAGGGGGTCGAACGAGTTGCGGCGGCGGTACATGAGCTTGGTCAGGTACTTGTGGAGGTTGGCGGCGTTGAGCTGGCCCTTGCTGGCGCCGGGGGAGGCGTCGGGTTCTTGCGCCGACGAGCCCAGGCCGCCGGCGGAGCACCCCTCGGCTTCGTAGGCCTCGTCGATGGCCAGCTCGTTGAGGTGGCGGTCGAGGAACTGCATGTCGGACACGTCGCCGCCGAAGCCGACGACGCTGGTCGAGAGGAAGGGGCGGAGGCGTTTGACGTCGGTGAAGCGCGCTAGGGAGCCGTACGAGGCTGGAGAGAAGGGGTGTGCATGTTAGCTGGAGGCGTCTGTAGCGCTGCCGCTTGCTTGCTGGCTTGCGTGCTTGCTTGCTTGCTTGCTGCTTGGAGAATGTAGAAAAAGGGGAAGAGGGGGAGAAACACATGAGGGAGCGTACCCAGGTTATCGGCCGCCATGACGACGCCGTCCTTGAACTTGATGGCAATGACGGAGGTGCCCGTGACGATGGGGGATTGTGTCGCCGTCTTGGGCTGGTTGTTGTGAAGGTACGAGGCATCGTAGGGGCCGTAGACGTCGTCGCGAGGCTGTGCGGCGGGTGGTTAGCAGGCCTGGCTGGGTTTCTCCTCTGGCGCTCTGTCTCCCAAAGGTCCTGGAGGAAGCGAACGAAAAGGGGAGCCTACCCGACCCCAAGCTTGCGGGCGGTGATCCATGGTGGGTGGTGGGCTGGCTGGTTCGGCGGGGAAGGGTTCGTTCGGTGTAGGTTATGCGGCGGGGTTGACTGGTTGGATGGATGGATGGCTGGTTGGTTGGTTGGTTAGGTGTGGTGGAATTGCGTCGATGGTCAATCCGGCCCGTTGTTGGTGTCTTTGTTTGGAAATGGCTGTGGAAGAATGCCGCCGGGAAGCAAGTTGTCGGCGACGTGGTGGTTGCTGGAGCGGCGTGGTGGTGGAGGTTTGGGAGCTGGGTCAGGACCCGTCTCGCGCAGCAGCGTCAGGTCGGGTTCCCGGGGTTGGAGCTGGCCCAGGCAGGCAAAAGTGGGTCCTCAGCTTCGCGTCCCAGTGCTGCCTTCCGCCGTCCGCCGTCCGCCGTCCGCCATCCGCCTTGCGCCTGTGGGTCCACATCCCCGTCATGGAAGGGAAGCGCCAAGTCAGAGAGCCGGGGACCCGCCTTTCACGTGATACCCTTCTTCATGATCAACCAGGCCCCAAACAAAACAAAACCTCCAGGCACGACGAAGCCAACCAGCAGTTCAGTAGTTGTAAACCAACCCTGGAAATCAAGCCTTGTTTGTTTTCGCCACCAGAAACCAAAAAGCTTAACAAACATGGTGCTTGTGCAGTACGATAGCAGCGACGAGGACGAAGAGGTCCAATCAACGCCGCCTCAGGTACGTGAGACGCTCATCTCGCGACCTCTCTCCCGGGCCAAGGCATCATGGAGGATGAATGTTCACCGACACGTATAAAGACCGATTCGGCTGCTGCGTCCACAGCACCCGCTCCAGCATCCCAGGTTGCTCCAGGTCAGTCCGACCCCCTCCGCGGCGGAGAATCCCGTTCAATGAAGACTGACCGTTCCGCAGGGCCAACCGCTGCCACCGCTGTCACCGCTGCCCCAAGTGCTACTTCACCATCACCACAACCACCACCGCCGCCGCCGCCATCGCTCAACCCCGCTCCAGTCCCAACGGGACCTCCAGCACCAGGGCCTTCTCCTGCCCCGGCGCCCAGCCAAGCCTCGACGACCCTGCGGCCCGTCCCCCTCGGCCCGGCGCGCCCGCCGCCCTCGGCCTCGACAGCACCCCCGGACGGTGCCGAGCCCCAGGAGGAGGTCGACCTTTCCTTCCTCAACTCCCCGCCCGCCGCCAACCCGCAGTCGCGAGCCGCCCTCCTGCGCGACCTCACCCTCCCCGCGGTGCCCAACCTCGACATCCCCCCTTCCCCGCCGCCCTCCCCGCGCGCCGCCGCCGCCTCGGAGGCCCTCGCCGCCCGCGTCGCCAGCCTTCTCAAGGCGAAGCGCGCCAACGGCGTGCACTTCAACGCCCGCCTCGCCGCGTCCAAGGGCATGCGCGACCCGGGGCTGATGGACAAGCTGCTCCGCTACTCGGGGATCGAAACCGAGTTTGCCTCGTCTTCATCGTCATCATCATCATCTTCGGCAACTACCGCCAGTGGCGGTGGCGGTGGCGGCGGGAAAGGATCGCGAGCCGAGGGGCCTGGAGACGACAACGGCGACGGCGACGGCGACGGCGACGACAGAACGGGCGCGCTGGCGACGGGGGCGGGGGATCCGGCCGCCGCGCAGTACCAGACGGTCCTCCCCGCGTCGGTGTACAACCCTGCAGGGTTTCCCGCGTGGGCCTACCGCCCGGCGCTGAGGAGAGCGCAGGAGCGGGCGGCCAAGGAGAGGGAGAGGGGGAGGGGGGAGAAGGTCGAGTTTGTCTCGGCTGGGACGGCCACGGTCTAGATGGGTGGGAATCTTGTGAAAAAAAAAAGAAAAAAAAAAAAAAAAAAAAAAAAAAAAGAGAAAAACAAAAGAGCCGGCAGCCGCCTGGCCGACTCCCAAGAACGGCACGGGCTCGGAGCATAAGGATCAAGCGTGGTGCAGGCACGCATGAGGAGATGGAAGGTGAGGAAATCCAGAGAGGGGAAACGGTGGTATCTGATGGCGATAGGCCATGTTCTTTTGTCTCTGACGACATTGGCCTGAACATTACGAGGAGATTTCTCTCTTCAGGTATGGGAGACGTTATTAGAGTTTTGGCCACCATTGCATGGAAGCAATGAAGTGCGGTCTGTATCTACGAGTGAGATACAAAAAAAAAACCGGGAAAAGAAAAAGATCAGTCGACTTCGTCGTGGCTATGGGAACCCATCGCCGTGTGGGCCTAAGCAGAGCGACTGCACGATCACCATCACCATCACCACAGCACCGTTCAGACGATTAGACGTACACTTTACGGCTCATCATGATCACTCGTCTTCATCAAAACACCCGCGGGGCTTTTGTTTCAAATCATCTCATGCCACAACTTCATTACCATCATTCAACGTATCTCGTCCTCCCCATCGCCGCCTGGTGCCACCTACCGCCCTTGAACAATCCACGCATAAGCCCAACCCCCATTCCCATCAGGAATGCTTCGTAGGTGGATAGGATATGTGTAGCTAGGTCAAGGGGGTGTGCGCTTGCTTCCACAAATACACCCCTCCTCCTCCTCCTCCTCCCTCCTCTTGTTCCTTTTGTTCTTACTATTGCATCCAGAATTAACCTGCAATACCCAATGGTATATCCTTCTTACTCATGACTGCCAAGTGGTATCCATCCCTCCAAGGTGAAAACGACACATGAACCAACCAACCAACCAACCCTTTCCGAAACCCCCAATTCATGCAAAACAAACAAACCATCATAAGAAACTGACACCTTTTCTCTCACAGAAACACACCGGCGCGCGCAATTAGTCCTCCTCCTCCTCGTTGTTGCCGCCGCCGAGCCCGCCGCACGGGATCGTCACGTCCAGATCCTTCTTGACCTGAGCGCCGATGGGGATTTCGGTGGTCTGGTTGAACGTCTTGAGGGCGTCGGCAAAGTAGGGCAGCGGCTCGCCGTTGTTGACGACCGACTCGCCGCTAAACTCAAAGGGAAGCACGCCGCCCTCCTCGCAGAAAGGCTTGGAGCCCAGCGCGGCGATGACGGGGCCGTTCTCGATGGTGGCGCGCATGGGGTGCACGTTGGTGCCGGGGCGGAGCGTGAGGTTGTCCAAGAAGATGGTGCCGACTTCCTGGCCGAGGAGGTAGTTGCGGAAGGTGATGTTGCCCTGAAGGAGGGGAAACATGTTAGCGTCGTGGGGGTGACACAAAAGAAAACAAGAGGAAACGTACCAGCTCGATCGACACGACCGAAGGGTTGGGGATGTAGACGGTGGCCCTGAAGTTGTTGCCGTTGGCATCCGGGGTCAGCGAGATCAAAGTAGGCTCGACCCGGGTGCCGGCGAGCTTGTTGAGGCCGGCCAGGGTCAGGGTCTTCTTGAAGGTGACGCCGTAGTTGCGAGCGATGCCCCTGACGCGCACCGTGGTGTCGCCTTCGACCGTGACGCGGACCGTCTCGTTGTTCGCCAGCCACGTGTTGAAGGTGGTCAGGGCGGCCACGTCATGGATGGTCAGGGTCTGGGTCACGTTGACCGTCTGGAGAGCCGCCGCCGTGGTGGGCGGGAACTGAATCCTGGCGAAGGGGGTGCGCGGCTCCAGGTCCTCGAGGTACATGATGCCCTCGAAGCCGGCAATGTTGGCGTGGACCGAGCCGTCCGTCCTGATGGTGCTGTTGAGGGACATGAGCATCTGGGTGGGCGTCGTTTGGGTGACGGTGAGGCCGTCGAGGGTGAGCTCCGCCTCATCGAGCTTCTTTTGGGCGATCTTGGGCACGGCGACGAGCAGGCTACGGGGCAGAAAGTCAGCAACGTCCACGGTGCAGGCCTAACGCTCCTCCACCCGGCGCAATGGCAAGTGTGCTGCTGCTTACATGACGGGCACGACGACCACGATCACGACGATGAGGGCGATCAGATACGCCCACCAGAACCTGGCGCAGTGGCCGAGGCAGCCGCGGCGGCGCGGCTTGGTGGAGGTGGCCTCCGCCTGGGTGGCGTTGGGCTTTTCGGCGTCCGACATGGCGGTGATGTTGTCTTGCGAGGGGCGAGCCTAGGTGGCTTGTCTTGTCCGCTCCGTGGGTGGTGGTGGTGAGAATGATAAACACCAATGGCGCTCGTTTCGCTCAGAACGAGGTGACCCGGGAAGCAAGGACGAAGAAAAGTCGAGGGACACGGCAAACGCGGGCCTGGCAAAAAAAGAAGAGAAGAGAGGGGGGAGGGGTGGAGAGGGAGCCGACCTAGGGTCGCGCTCACTTATACGCGGAAGCATGAACAATCAACAAAGTCTGAGTGTCCACCAGCGCGGGCTCGTAGAGTTGGTTGGGGCAGGGCCCAGGAAGGGCGGCCCCTGTTCGCGGCAAACCGTCCTGGGATCCCCTCCATGATGATTTTCCCCGGCGGCGTATGGAGGCGGCAGCCTTGTTGCCGCCACCGCCTACGCCGTCCCCTTTCCCAGGTTCTCCCCATCGATGGCCGCCGGCCCCGGTGATCGACCGCTGCCGCCAAAGGGAGCTTTGTGGTTCCGGGCTTGCTCACGAGGCCGTGGGTGTGCCCCACACCCCACTCCCACCCCCCTTTCCCCGGTCCGGTCAACTGGAAAATGCAATGCGCCAACCATGTCTCGCCCGTCGACGGCCACCTTGCTCCTTCGGGTAGGTCGGCCGAGCGAGGGTGGTGTGGTTGTTGGAATCGTGGACGGGGGAGAGTGCACGCGGCACACAGCACGAACCCCAACCCTGAAGACGGCAATCGACCAGCGGCCGGAGAGGATCCGATGTGCGTGCAGGTGAGACGCCGGACAGGGTGGTTTTGTTTGTTTGGTTCCTCCAAGAAATGGCGTGGTGACGGCAGTGCAACGTGAGAAGTGTGTATGCGTGTGCGTGTATGTAGATGTGTGTGTGTGGGTGTGTGTGGTGTACGCAGTATGCTCTGCGTGCCTGTGTAAGTGAGACAAAGGAGAGAGGGGCAAACAAAAACTCGCCTCGACCTTGACACCTTTCCCCGCGATCTCGTCGGTGGAAAGATCCAATGTTGCCATTTGACAGATTGCGGGGAACCGGGCGCATCCCCGGCATTCTCGCAGGCAATCAGATGTCAAAAATGTCATGAGGACAAAAAAAGTGGTCGTGACAGGTTTCGGGTGCCGACGCAAACAGCTGGAGAGCATGTGGGCCATGCCGTGGCCGGCCGAGTCCGACGCGGGGAACCTGCTCCACGGCCAGACCACCTAGCGAACCTGGGGGGGGGGGGGAAACCATTGTGGCGCTCGGCAGCGATACGCAGGCGGGAGCTGCGCTAGCGTGGGGAACAGCCAAAGGCAGTTTCCACGTATTCGGACATGGCACCGCGAGCGTACCTGAGGTTGGACATGCATGGATGCACACCGCATCCCAGGGCGTGTCGTGCAGGTAGCTAAGGTACTGTAGTAGGTAAGCCGATGCCAGGCGGCCATGAGCCTGCTGTTTCTTCAGGCCTTTTGGCCTCGGCGAGTAGGTCGTGTGCCAAGTGACCATGTGCAAGGGGACGACGCAGGCCGGCCTCCAGGATGGATAGGTACTACACAGACCTAGTACCTTGGGTGGGGATGACTGAGGCCTGAGCCGCATGTCGCAGGGCGGCAGTGTTGAAGACGGCGAGAAGAAAGAAACCGACGGGAGACGGGAATCGCAGGACCTCAAGTTCCTTTTCCCGTCTCGTTGCCTTTCTCGCTTGGATTTCCCACCTGCCTGCAGCATGTACACAGTACTGCGTACTTTCCCAATCTTGGGTCAGGTACTAGGTACCTAGGTAGGTCAGATTCCTGCCTGACTTCCTGAAGCATGCGACAGCAAGCACACGACACACGACAGCAAGTACCTACGCAGTACAAGACACACGACACGGCCATCGGCAGTGACTGCCCAAACCAGCACCCGCCGCAATGGGTGGACAGGACAGGGAAGGTTCCATGCCAAGAGATCTTGGGGGCGGACCAGGGTCCAGTGCCTGCGCCAACCCGCTAACGCTGCATTGGCGGCCCAGGATCTGGCAACCTCCTCGGCTTGTTTGCGATGGAGTCGATGGAGCATATGAAAATTTGACCGACCTCCCGGGCAACCCACCTGGGAAGTCCCCTCTGGGGATCCATTGCCCGGTTCCAGTACGGTCATGGTACGTCCGGTGGTGGGCCTACATGCCATGTCAGGTTTCCTACGTTCCTACGCAGTAATTACACATACACAGTGATGTCAGGTCCCGACTGTCCAGGGCATCCACTCTCAACTCAACACAACTTCCAGGCTTTCTTTTTTTTTGTTTTGTTTTCTTTTCCCCAAGTCAAGCCAAGGGCTTCAAGGTCGAAGCACGGCTTTAGGCCCAGCTTGACGATTCGGTTTCAGCCGAGCCAGGATTCACTAGCATGTGAAAATCTCCGAGAACAAGCAGCCTGCAACCTTCACCATGGAACATGGAACCTAACGCACGCCCGCAGCCCTCCCGCGACGGCCGCTCTGCAACCAATGCCCGCCTAGCCCGTTTGATTGCGCCGTCACAGCGGCGGAAGCGGCGTTCCATGCCGCCGCGGGCGTTGGCTCGCGTTGGCTTTGTCTTGGGAATCCACCGGCACTGCTGCTGGCATACACAGTAGCAACTACTATAGTTAGTTCGTGTGCGCATGGCTCGCGTGGTTCGTATGGCTCCCACACCAACGCGGTGGAGAGCGCGGATTGGCTCCGCTCCGAGATGAAGGGGACGGGGGAGTCATGGGCGGAATGGTTGCGGCCCACTCCGCCACCACCAGCAGGCGGTCGTCTCAAGGAACATGAACCTGGGGGGAGCTCGACCCGAAATGCAAGGGGGGCAAGGAAAGCTTCACTTGACCACCTGGTTCTTTTTGCCTGTCTTTGTCTTGCCTCGTCTTCCTCGCCATGGAACAAGAGAACTCAACCACGAGGCCCGTTTGATCCAATGGGACATGGAAAGGTAGTTGTGGTCTACCGTCGCATCAGCGACACGGCCTTTGAACTCGACAAGCATCCATCCCCCCAAACATACACAGTATGTCCTCACGGGCCGCCGACTCCATCGCCAACCCATGAACGGCTATTCGTACCTCTCCCGCCAATCATCGGCTCGGATTTCCAATGCAGCTCCTCGACTGCATCGGCGGGCTGAAGGAACCACGGACAACGGCGCGATGTGTCCTGAACAGCGAGCGTATGGCTAGGTACGGCTAGGACACAGCGTGGGGGAGGAGGGCATCTTGATGCGCAATCTCACCATTCCATTCTTCCATCATCGTCGCATCCCGGGGTTTGAGATTGACAAAGAACGGGAGGAGAAGAGAGGCCTGCAAGCTTCGTCGGAGAGAGGTTCCGACGCAGGAGGCGGCGTCTCAACCTAGCACACAACCAGGCACGAGCAGGACCACAGCAGACCCAGCCATCGGAGCAAAATCAGCCCACACACGACTTGCATCAACAGGGTTACGTCTCTCGCTGCACACTAACTCGCCCAACGAGGTCCACAGCCCAGGCCTAGGGTGCTACACTACTACGGTAAGCGTGATTGCAGGCGGGATCAGCTTCGGGATCGGTATGTACATACGCAGTACGCTGCATAGCAGGCAGGCCCTGGCTGGTTGGTCCCCCCCGGAGTGGTAGAATGTGCCCAAGAGGGGCATCAGGAAACTTCTGATGCCAACAACCCCCTCAAGGCACACAGAAACAAGGCTCGGAATCGAGGGCTCGGGATCGAGACCAGAGAGACATGGCGTTTCGCCGCTCTCTTGCCTGTCCTGGGACCAACTCAAGTTTCGGAGCGCTGTGCCGCCCTGGGTCCCGTCTCCCGTAGTCCAATGCGGTCGGGTGGTCGTCGACCTTTCGGATGCCAGCCGCTTGGGTTGAATGTCTCGATACCACCTACCCGAACCGCCCAGGTGTATTGTAGAGAAGATGCTATATTTAGTCCTCCTCCTCTGTGTAAGTGCGCGGTAGCCTCCTAGTCCCTGGATCCAGCATGAAGCCATTCCCAATGACAAAAGAGGTTCGAGAGGCTGCTCAACCCCGGGGACGCTCACGGCTCATGTGCGATATGCAAGACTTGCCATTGACTCGGGGAAAAGGGGGGGAGTGGTGTGAAGAGCACTCAGAGACATGAATCATGATGTAGCATCGGCCAGGACCTGGACCCCCCCTCCCCCTCTCCACCCTCCCCTGCCGTATACATCATTCACGCTGCCTGGCTTGTAGAATGCGTTTTATCACACTTCAGTGATGGAAGTGTACCATAGTCATCAGCTACTCAACAACCTATCCCCCGTTCCCGTCTCCTTGGACCGTTCCACCCTCTCGAATCTCATGCTCCATCTACCCTTGACTCCAGGCCTTTCAATAAGCAAGGTTTACTCCCCGGCGCCCTGCTTTGGCGGAAACGGACCACCCATCACGGCGTCTCTTTCTCTGTATCCAAAAAGATGATTCTCTAGAAGGACGCCCGGTTTCCTCTCACAGCTTGGGCTTGGAGGGTGGCTCCCACAGCCCGGACCGGTCCAGGCCGGCGTCGCCATCAAAGATGTCGCGTTCCACCACCCGCGTGTTGACCTGACGAGTGCCGAGTTAGCCAGGCTGGCTTGAGAGAGGGGGAGAGAAGGGAGAAGGGAGAAGAACTCACAAATCGTGGTCCTAGCTCTGACAAGCTCGTCGCCCCGAGCATCTTCATGCACGTTTCGATCTCGCTTTGCAGGACTTTTGTTTTTGTTGGAGTAGAGAGCAGAGAGCGTCAGCATCGAACTTTGTAACAACAAACCATTGTTTTTATGGCTCAACCCGTGCAACCAAGAAGGGACAGGGCAACCCAAGGAGGGTAAAAAAAGGAAGAAAAAAAAGAAGAAAAAAAAGAAGAAAAAAAAAGAAGAAAAAAAAAGAAGAAAAAGAAGAAAAAAAAAAAGAGAAAAAAGGAAGAAAAAAGGAAAAAAGAAAAAAAAGAAAGGAAAAAAGCGGGACAACAAGGAAAGAAAAGGAAGGAAAAAAAAAAAAAAAAACTCACTTTCAAATACCCTCTCGACGCCCTTTTCACCTCCCGCCCCCAGCCCCCAAAGCGCCGCCCGGCCCACGCCCACCGCCTTGGCCCCGAGGCACAGCGCCTTGACCACGTCGGTGCCCCTTCGCACGCCGCCGTCGACCCACACGTCGATGGCGTCGAGCACCTCGGGGCAGTACTTGCGGATCTCGAGCAGCGTGTGGATCGCGGGCGGGGCCGTGTCGAGCGAGCGGCCGCCGTGGTTGGACAGGATGACGCCGGCGAGGTTCCAGTCCGGGCGGGCGCGGGCGCAGCGCGCGGCGAGGAAGGCGTCCTCGTGCGTCTGCACGCCCTTGAGCACGACGGGCAGGTCCGTGTGCCGCGCCAGCCACGGCAGGGTCGAGGTCCAGGTCAGGTCGGCGGCGGTGCCCGCGAAGAGCTGCTTGCCCACGCCCGCGTTGGGGTCGGGCTTCTTGGAGGAAGCGGGGGGAGACGCTCGGGCCGGCTCCGGCCCCGGCTCGGGCTTCGGCTCGGGCTTCGGCTCGGGCTGCCAGGCGAGCCGGGCCTCGATGCCCGCGCGCTCGTCGTGCTCGCGCTTGCTCGGCACGGGCGCGTCGAGGGTGAGCACGATAAACTTGTACCTGTCGCGCAGGGCGTTGATGCGGCGCAGCATGCGCTCGCTCTTGGCGCGGTCCGTCTGGACGTAGAGCTGCCACCCGAGGATCTGGCCGTCCGGCGCGGCGGCGGCGACCTGCTCGGGCGTCATGCTCGCGTTGTGCGAGACGATCTGCAGGGCGCCAAAGCGGGCGACGCCGCGCTGGATGCCGGCCTCGCCGTCCGGGTGGGCGAGGCGGGCCATGGCGGCGGGGCTGACGTAGAGCGGCGTCGGCAGGCGGTAGCGCCCCCCGAGGATGGAGGCCTCGGTGGAGAAGCCGCGGGTGACGTCGACGAAGACGCGCGGGCGCAGGAGGATCTGGCGGTACGCGAGGCTGTTGAGGGATTTGGAGCAGAGGTCGTCGGCGGCCGAGTAGTAGTAGGCCCAGCACTTTTTGGAGATTTGCGTCTTGGCGGCGGCCTCGACGTCGTCGAGGTTGAGCAGGGCGTCGAGGGGAGGGGCCGGCGGGCGGTGCTCCTCCGGCTCCTGGGCGGCGGCGGCCTGGCCTCGACGAGGCGGAGGGGCCCGGAGCTTCTTGAGGCTCTCTGGGTCGACCGCGCCCAGCTTGGCCTCGGGCTTGAGGTGCTCCTCCAGCGTGCCGGGCGGGTGGATGGGGTCGAACTCGGCGGTGGCGTCGCGGCCGGCGAGCTGGAGGATGATCTTGGAGCCGCCCGGGTGGTGGGGGAGGAAGTCGGTCACGTCGTAGACGTGGCCGTGCAGGACGACCCAGCAGCTGTCTGCCGAGGTGTGCCGCGCGACTGCAAGCCAAAAGTTAGCCCACGGGCCCCTTGGTCTCTCCAGGGGGGAGGCGAACCGTGATACCTTCGTCCGCCGTGAACACCTTGTTGGCCATGGCTGCCCGTGCCGAGAGTGGTGCGGGAGGGCTTCGATTCACGTCACGGCGAGCCGTCCACGCGATATGCGCTACGGCACGGCTCTCGCTGATCACGACTTGGGCTTGGGAGGAGGAGACGGTGTCGCAACCAGACAACCAGCTTCACCGGCATCAACGAAACGCGTTTGCATTTGCATGTACGGAGGTACAGTGGCTCGTTCATGGGACGTGTGGAGCTCTTGTTCGTGCCGGCGGCCTAAGCCTGCAGCCCCGGGCCAAGTACGCAGTACGCTAAGGTAACTAACTAGCTGTGTGTCGGTTCCATTGGAGGGAAAATCGGCCTCCGCGACGCGGCGGCGGGAGCTTGCTTGTTGGGAACCAAACCCCCCGGCGACCCCCCCCCCTGGCCTTGGCTCCGATTCGACTTGGCGATGCCGGCGTTTGACCTCTTGTCGAGCCAGACGAGACAACATTTTTGACACTTTGAGACATCACGGAAGCGGGAGGGCGCATCTGGCGATTTCGACGACGACGACGCCGACACATAGCATGTCAAGACCGAAAAGGTACCTCCTGACTCGTGCGTCCCAGGGTCAAGCGACCGTCCCGTCACCTCGTCCCTGCAGTCTACTTACGCAGTAGGTAACTACCGCTTTTCTTGCCAACAGAGATGATACACCTCCATGACGAGTCTCGAAATGCATCGTCGGGCGCAGAACGATAACAAAAAAAATTGTTCGCTAGCATCCCACCATGGAGAGTGAAAAAGGACCTGGGAATGAGGTCGCCGTTGTTGTAGAGTACACGTATCGTCCGGACGAAGTACTAACGTTCGTTACCTAGGTACCCGTGTAAGACCACGGTTCATACCAGCAAAAGTCACCCAGCTTACCCCTAACCCTCCCCCTCCCCCGGCCGCCTGTTGGACAAGGCTGAGAGCTCCATGAGGAGTGTCATCATCCCCACAGGCCAGCCCAGTGGGTGGGTCCGCCTGGCCAGGCTGACCCCTCCACTCCGCTCCACCGATTCCCCGCCATTCCCGTGGGCGGGCATGGCTGGTCATTCGTCGTTCCGTCACACGTTCCCGTTCCCGTTCTCGTCCCCGTGAACCTCGCTGGGCTGCAACACCGCAACGTTATTGCTGGCGGGTTGGCTTTTGATCGACACGACAGGCTCTCCTCGCCGGCGAGACTTTTTGCTGCTTTGAATCTTGGCTCCCCGTCTCCCGAACCGTCCAGGCCATCGCCGTCGTCGTGCCTCTACTAGACCCTTTGCCAGACGAAGCAACACCCGTACCCTCACCGCCCGCCGCCATGGCCGCCGCCGCCGCCGCCGCCGCACCCCCGCGACGCAGGCTCCGCATCCTCTGCTTCGGCGACTCGCTGACGGCCGGCTACTCGGGCTGGGGCGCCGTGTACCACCCCTACAGCGAGAAGCTGGAGCAGATGCTGACCATGGCGTTTCCCGACCTGGACGTGTCGACGGTGGAGGACGGCGTGCCTGGGGACACGGTCCGGTTGGGGTTTCGCGGGAGGATGTTGAAGCAGTGTGGGTAGCTTTCTCCGAACCCGTCCATGAATCACCCCTCTCCGTCTGTCGCGTAGGGGCCGTTGGCCGTCTCTGTCTTCTTCCCTTTGTCGATCCGCGCCGGGCGTATAGAGTTCTTTTCCGTCCATGGTGCTGGTAGCATGCGATGCGAGGAAGCTGGGGGAGGAGAATGCAAGCTAACGTGTGTGTATGTGTGTGTGTGTATCTGTGGATGCGCAGTTCCTGAACCCAAGGCGAAGACGCCGCCACGGCCGACAGCAACAGCGACGACGACGACGACGACGACGACGACGGGAACAACACCAAACGCAAACGCCCAAGCCGTCCGCAGCCACGGCACGAACGGAGTCAAGAGAGCCAACGGAGCCAACGGAGCCAACGGAGTCAACGGCACCTCCGGAACCAAGCGCGCCAACGAATCCGGCCGCAAACAGCCATCCGATGCGTCAGCCTCAGACCCAGATGAGGAGGACAACAACAAGGACGACACAAACCCCTATGACTGGGCCATCGTGCTCGGCGGAACAAAGTACGTCTCCTCCCCCCCCGGCCATGTTTCTTTTTTCCCTCCTCGGTCTCCCATCCTAACGCGGAGCTCCTCCCCCCCAGCGACATCTCCCGGGGCTTCTCCCCCGCCGACATCTTCGACGCCCTCAAGAAGGTCTGGGACGTCCCCCTGTCGCGCGGCTGCAAGGTGCTCGCCCTGACGGTCCCCGAGGCCGGCCTGCACGGCAAGCTCCGCGACGAGGTGGACGCCGAGCGCAACCGCCTCAACGCGCTCATCCGGGGCTACCGGCGCGAGGGGTTCCACGTCTACGACCTCCACCGCCACGTCACCTACTTCTCCATGCCCGAGGCGGACCGCCGCCGGTTCTGGGACGACCACGTCCACTTCACCCCCGCGGGCTACGACCTGATCGGGAACAAGGTGGGCATCGCGCTCGTGAGCCTGCTGGCCCGGCAGCGGGGGCTGGAGCCGCAGCGGCCGCAGCAAAAGAGGAGGAGGCTGTTCAAGGACGACGACAAGCGGTGGGACGAGGAGGGGGAGGATCCGAGGGCCATCGATAAGGGGTACGTGGTGGTGAGGTATGTCGACTTGGAATAATGGACCCAGCGGCCGTGGACAAAGAAGATGGGGCACTCGGCATACGGACGGGACGGGCGAAAAAAAAAAAAAAGGGTGTTTGGCGTTGGGGCGCGCATCGGCGAGGGGGGAAACCGGTTGAATAATTATTAAGGAAAAGGTGGACTTTGGTGGGCATGGGCGTGTTGGGGTGTTGCGGGTGATTCATTCAGTCCCATGCTTCGTGTTTGCTTGGTTCATAAACAGCGTCTAATATATCGACTCTTGACCATCATCGTGTAAAGGCCATTCCCGTTCCTGTTCCCCCCTTCCTCCCATGCATATCTTCCCAAGACCGAGGCCAAGGCCAAGCTGTTCGCTTCTCGCCCATCATGCCACCAGAGCGGCGGCCACAAAGTCGGGAAATTCGGCCTGCAGCGCATCCGTAAGCCTCTCCACATCCTCGGCCACGGCCTGCACGTTGGCGTCCCAACGCCGCATCTCCTTGCTCCCCGATACGGCGGCATGACCGCTGCCGCCGCTCCCATCCTTTTCCCCGCTTCCACCAGCACCACCACCTCCTGCCCCTCCTCCTGCTCCTCCTGCTCCTACTCCTCCTCCTCCTGCTGCTGTTGCTCCTCCTCCTCCTCCTGCACCACCACCGCCGCCGCCGCCGCCGCCAGAACCACCCGAACCCGCCGCGTCCCCGCTGGCATCAAAGTAAATGACGCGCTCAATCTGATCGATCGAACCGGCCAGCCGGCCCTGCTCGATCATCCTGGCCGTGGTCTCCTCGGCCTTGTCGCCGTCGAGGCCGAGCAGCTTGCCGAGCTCGTCGAAGCCGATGTTGGCGTAGATGCGGCTGGCGGCGCGGAGGTTGTGCTCGACAACGGCGCGGGCGAGGACGGTGGACCCGTCGGCGGTGGTGGCGAGCTGGTGCGGGGCCAGGCCCTGGGCGAACTTGTCCACCTCGCCGGGGGTCAGCAGGCGGTCAAAGTACATCTTTTCGAGCATGGCGTGCTCGTCGGCGAGCTCGGCGGTGCGCTCGTCCTTGTAGAGGCGGCCGAGGGCGCGGCTGCGCTGGGGGCCCGCGGGGGCGAGGACGGCGCACTTGACGGCCATGGCGAGGGTGTGCAGGCGGTCCTCCTCGGCGACGGCGGGGGAGAAGCTGATGTCGTGGTACGACTTGGCGGCCTGGAGGAACTGGCGGTTCGAGTCCTGGACGCGGGCGGCCGAGAGGCGGAAGTGGAGGTGGAGCTCCGGGTCGGCGACGCCGTGCATGACGTTGCGCAGCTTGTTGAGGTACGTCTCGGCCGCGGTGCTGTCGTCGACCTCGAGGTAGTCGCGCACGATGCGCACCCACAGGGCCGCCTTGTCGGCGTCCGGGACGCGGCGCTGGGAGCTGTCGAGGGGTATCTCGGCGAGCAGGCGGGCGGCGAGCAGGAAATCCTCGCGCGACTCGTGGGCCGTGGCCGCCAGCTCGCGGAGGGCGACGCCCTGCTCGACGAGCGACGACGAGAGCGGCGCCGACGGCAGGGCGCGGATGACGTGCTCGGCGACGGCGACGGTCGCGGCGTCGTCGCCGAGGTTGCCGAGGGTGGCGACGAGCTCGTTGAGGAGGTTGCGCGTGTCGAGGATGCCGAGGCTGCCGGCGAGCACGGCGTCGGCCCAGGCCTGGAGGTCGGCCGCGATGCGGTCGGGCGCCGAGAGGGTCGGGAGCTTGGCGAGGACGGACCGGTACTCGCTGGCCTGGGACGCCTCCTTGGCCTGCTCGAGGGCCGCGGCCACGCCGGGGGATGCCATGTCCGCGGCCGGGCGCTGAAGGCGAGGGACGGAACGGTAGCGAAAGAAAGAAGACGGCGGTTGGCGGAGCGGCTGTAGGTAGCTGGGCAGCGAGGTAGCTAGGGTAGCTAGGCGGTTGGGTAGCTAGGTAGAAGGCTAGGATCTGCTGATCTCGCGGTCGTGAGCCGAGCTGTCGGTTGTGTGACCGTTGTTGTTGAAGGGAGCTGGGTCCGAGAGTCTCCCCAAAGGGCCGTTCTCAGGCAATTGTCGGTTGGCGTTGATGTTGGCGTTGGAAAGAGAAAAGAAAAAAAAACAGTGCGAGATGTTGTTTGCCAGAAGGAACGAAACCCAGAAGCTTCCGTCCTGTTTGTCTTCCCTGACCGTCAACGCTGCTGCCCGGGATGGATATGGAAGCTAGAGCTGCCTGCCCTGCCCTTGCTGTGATCTGTGCTGTGCTGCAGCCTGTCGGAGCCGCTGGTGGGGTTTCGGCGGGGTTGTGGAGCCCAGCCGCCCGGATGGATTGGTGAGGTGCGGGGCGGGAGGGACGGGCGCCGGACCCGCCGTAAGTTAGTTATCTCGCCGTTGGGTTGGGAACACGCCTTTCATGGCACTTCACTGGCCGGAGGGTTAGGGACAGTATTAATTATACAATACAGTACGGTGAGGCCTTGAAGCAGAACCACTGGACCTCAGTGTGAAGACCAGCTACCTACTAGTATCCCTTTTCCGTCAACGACGCAAGAATCGTACGATATTTCCATCCCGCCCCATGCCCGCAAACCGAATCCCCATCCATCGACATGCATGCAATCGAGAGATGGCCATTCCTTAAGTACCGTACCAATGTAGGGTACCTAGGTTACGGTCCCGTTCTCTCCATCCGCCTTTTTCTTTCTTTTTTTTTTTTTTTTTTCATCTTTCCAGGTCACCTAAGCCATGGTGAAACCATGGCCAGACAAACGACTTTTTACCATGGCTGCTCCATGACTTTTGTTATTTTACATGTTCGCCAGGCTGTCCACAACCTCATCGACCCTCCGACTCCGACGCCGTTGAACCTCTCAAGTCTTTACACCATGTCTAGCTAGCTTAGGTGAAGGTACCTTGCGCTTACATCGCCAGGAATCGAGCTAGGTAGGCAGGCATGGAGACGTAGGTGTATATACCTTCCCACCAGCTTCTCCTCCTCCTCCTCCTCCTCCACCACCATCACCCCCCAATCTACAGCAGTACCAGGCATGTAAGGCAGGTCCGCATTTCAACCTCCAACCCCACGCCCGCCGCGACAAACCGGCCTCGGGCAAGCTCAGTGATGCAGCACGACCCCCCTTCCCTCCTCCCAATGATCGATGCCCTCCCGAATGTTCCACCAGTACCGCAGCCGGACCACCTCCCCGACCGCCTCCTTGACGTCCCCGCTCTCGAGCGCCTCGCCGACCTTGGCCTCCGACTCGCGGATCCGCGCCTCGTTGAGCTCCCTCACCTCCCGCAGCTCCTCTTCCGTCTTGGCCTCCTCGATCGCCTCGCGCGCCTCGAGCACCGTGAAGAGCAGCTCCTGCGCCTCGGCCGGGTCCATGTCCTTCCCGACCCCTCCCGTTTCGCCTACTCCCCCTCCTCCTCCTCCGAGGGGGTGGAGCTGCGACCCGTCGCCGTCGCCGTCGCCGTCGCGGCCCTCGGACTCGACGTCGATCCCGTACAGCTCGCGAAGGAGGTACTGGGCCCGCAGCAGCGGGGACGAGAGGGTCTTGTAGGCGGCGTTGATGAGGGCCGAGTGCTCCTCGGCGCGCAGGCGGGCCGCGGACTTGCGGGATTGCGAGGACGATGGGTCGTTTTGCTCGGCGGCTGCAGAAGAGGAGGAGGCGTCGGCGACGGCGGCGGAGGCGTCGGCGGCGTGGTGGTGGAAATCGGGATGCGACGCGGCCTGGAGGCGGAGGAACTCGCGGCGGAGGGCGCGCACGTCAATGTGGAACTTGCCGCGCGGGGGCGGGCCGTCGGGAAGGGTTTCGGGGAAGAGGGCGTAGTAGGTGGGAATGTCGGAGGAAGGTGACGAGGCGGAGGGGGCGGAGGAGGCGTCGGTCGACGAGAAGCGCGCACGAGGAGGGTAAGGAGCACCGAGCCTGGCGCTGGGAGCGAGACCGCGGGGTTTCTGTTGCTGCTGTTGCTGGGCGAGCGACCGGAAGCCTCGGCGTGCTGGTACCGCTGCTGCTGCTGCTGCTGTTGCTGTTGCTGTTGCTGCCGCCGGCGCGGGCATGAGCACGCGCCATCGCCGGTCCCGGAAGAGGCCGTTCCGGCATGCGGCGCAGAGGCCAGCGGCCGTGCGGCCGGAGGACGAGACAAGCGAGCGTCGCATGGCAGCGTTGGAGGGCAACAAGCTCGCTGCTCTTGTAGCGGCCGGCTGCTCGGTTCAAAGGGAAAGGTGTCTTGCTGGTTTGCCGCCCAGGCGGATCTCGTAAGCGTACCAGGGTATACGCAGCCAAATCACCCGCGTCTGTACTGCGTGCTATCGTGTATAGCGCGTGCCCTGTTCCCGGAGCGGGAGGTCGCCAACGCCAAGTTTTGTTGGCAAAGAAATTGCGGGTTGCAGCTCGTCGACCAAAATGACGTCGGAGTTTCGAAGCGCCCCACGCCGAACTCCGACCAGGTTATAGTAGTACTAGTTGGTTCACTCGTTACCCTAACCCTATAGTTAGACCCTATAGACGGGAGCTCCCGGAGCGCCCCCAACCCCACCGCCGCTCCTCGCTCAACCCCCTCGGGGATGCAACACGTCTTGATGCGAAAGAGCACTGTCATCGAGATGCCAGAAGATAGCTTGAACGGATCTTGTGGCTTGCTTTTAACTCGCGAGTTTCCGTATCCATCCATCCCTGGAATGCAGCTCTAACCCGGCTCAAGAAGTTGGAAACGTATACAGTTCCACCCCCCCAGAAGAGAACAAAACATGCCCCATTCGTCCCCCTCCCCCCTCCCAAAAGCCCCGATGCCTCGCCTCCCTACACCATTACAAGATATACAAGAGTACAGTGCCGCACACACGCACAAAATGGTATCTAAGATCATCAAAATCATGACCCAACCCTCCGTTCTTGTTCTTCCACCCGGTCCCTCCTCCCTCTCATCTCATCCCTGAAAAGGAGAGGCAAGGCTGGTGGTGGTGGTGGTGGTGGTGGTGGTGGTGGTGGTGATGATGATGCTCACGAAAGCACCACGCCTCTCCACCTCCCTCTCTCCTGATGCCACCACCTCTCGCGATCCTTCTTGTCCACCACGTTGCCGCTATACGTGTTCCACCGTCCGCAGCAACCTTCCCTCCTGCCCCTGCCCTCCTTGCCGCCCCCCTCGCCATCGCCCTCCACATCTCGCGTGGCGGCGTCCATGCTGCTCCGGCTCCTGCTCCAGCTCCTTTCGCGTCCCGAGCTCCCACCGCTAGCGCTGCCGAACCGGCTCCTCCCGCGCCACCCCGACGATTTCCCACCGGCGTCCTTACCGCCGGCACCGCCGCCGTCCGCGTCCATCAGCCCGACCGTCTCGCCGCCGTCGTCGCGAAGCATGTCATCGACCGTCACTAACCCGCCGCTCTCGTCCGTCGCCCCCGCCGATCGGTCCGGCGCCAGCACGTACCGGATCGGCGACTCGACCTGGCCCAGGAACGCGCCGACGCCGACCTTCTCGACGACGGCGCCGCGCTCGTCCGTCACGTTGACAAAGTAGCGCGGCACGCGCTGGGCCGCCTCGAGGCGCGCTTGCGCGGCTCTGCGCGCCTGGTGGAGGTCGCTGTTCTCGCGCGGCAGGAGGGCCTCGAGCGGGGGCGGGCAGAGCGGGCTGGCGGGGCCGTTGGTTCCGTTGCCGCTGGTTCCGTTGCCCCCGCCGCCGGTGCGGGTGGAGCTGATGCTGGAGCTGTTGCGCGTGTGACCCAGCGCGGAGCTGATCCAAGGGACGCTCGGGGCGCTGGCGGCGGAGCCGGGACGGCCCGAGCCGCTGCTGTAGGGTCGGGTTCCGTACGAGGCGGGGTGCTTTTCGGCGCCGCCCTTGCGGAAGCGGTCCATGGGGAGCTCGACGCGCTCGAGCGGGGCGCAGAGGGCCTGGAAGATGCCCTCCGGGTCGTTGGGGGCGCAGAGGTGGCGGAGCGAGGGGAAGCCGTTGGCGGCGATGCTGCGGGCGAGGATGACGTCGGCCGGGGTGGAGGCGTGCGGGAGGTAGGGGATGTCCCAGTGCAGCCTGCGCAAGGACGCTGAGGCGAGGTAGGGGAAGAGCATGATGAGCTCGTCCGGGGGCATCTCGGGCGCGTACGTCTGGACGAGGGTGAAGGAGGACAGGCAGGTAAGGTAGGAAAAGATGCGGGCGATGGCCGGCAGGGACTCGATGTTCATGTGGAGGAGGGTCAGGGACTCGATCGAGGCGCTGGCGCGCCGGGTCGCCAGCGACGAGAGCCCGGCCGCGGTGACGCCGGGGCAGCGGCACAGCGACAGCTTCTTGAGCGCCGGGAGGCAGGCGAGGTTGGCGTCGCCGAAGCTGGCCGGCGGCACGTGCGACAGGTAGAGGTTCTGCAGCGACGGCAGCGACCGGATGGTGCACTCGAGCAGGTTGGCCGGGCTGAGGCCGGCGCCCGGGTGGCAGTGGACGACGAGCGTCGTGAGCTGCTTCCAGCTCGCGTGGAAGGCGTGGAACAGCTGGGCCTCGTGCGGCTCCAGCTCGGCGGGGCCCCCGGGGTGGTCCCGGTGCGCCGGGGACAGGGGCGTCCGCGGCTGCCGCTGGGCCGCCGACGGCTCGAGGATCCAGTTCATCTCCTTGAGGCTCCTGCGCGTCGACAGGGCCTGGAACAGGCGCTGGAACGAATGGTCGTACGACGGGTAGTAGCCCACGAGGCGCTCCAGGTTGGGGCACGCCATGACGACCGACGCGATCAGGTCGTTGTAGGCCACCTCGCCGACCGACCGCGGCCGGGCGGGCGGCTTGAGCGAGCGGACGAGCGCGGCGACGTGCGGGTTGGCGCGGAGCGTCCGGCGCAGCAGCACCAGCCTCGACCCGTACGACGTCTTGGTCCTCTTCTTCATGCCGGGGCCCTCGTGGCCGACCACCTGGATGTCCCGGTAGAGGGCCTCGCGGGCGTGCTTGAGGAGCCTGCGGGCGCCGAGCGCCGCCGAGCAGCAGTCGCGCATCCAGCACGTCGCGCAGCTGGTGCTCCCCGGCCGCAGGTGGAGCGTCCGCAGGTTCTCGAGGATCAGCTCGAGCACCTCGTCCGGGAGCGCCGCGAACAGCTCGCCCGGCGGCGCCTTGCGGCGCTGCTTGATGGGCGCCGGCCTCGACCACGGGTAGCTCTGGCTCGCGGCGGCCGCCTGCCACGTCACCGGCGTCGACAGGGGCCGGTGCCCGGGGCTGGTCGGCGAGAACTCGACGCTCGTCTGGCTGCTGCTGAAGGACGCGGAGCGCGTCCGGGCGTCGGAGCTGTCGCCGCCGTAGGAAACGTAGCTGCTCGTCGTGGTGCTCACGCTGCTGTGCGAGAGGCGGCGGGGGGTGTTGTAGCCTCCGGGGTGGCGGTGCATGCCCGGTCCGGGCCCGTCGGCGTAGCCGCCCACGGGCATGCCATGGCCGACCGGGCCGTGGTCGGGGGGTCCGGGAGGAAAGCTGCTAACGGCCTGCATCTTGGTGACGGGCCGCCGCGTTCGGGAGGTGGGTTCGGGTTTGGGTTCGGGTGTCGGAAGCCTGGTAAGCGGTCCGTCCAGCGCCGGCCGAGGGGGTTGCAAGGCACCGCGAGGCGCAAGCGGAGGCACAAACGGAGGTGCAGGCGCAGGCGCAGGCGGGCCGGAGGGTGTAGCTTTAGAACGCGGTGCGGGTGGTCTTAGTGGCGGAGCCTCATCCTGCTGGATCGTGTACCACCGCAGCACCGCTGACGCCGAGAACGTGTGCCGGTGTTTGACTTTGTTGTAGAAGGCCGGCGGAGGGCTGGTAGAGACGACGGATGGCCTTGTCAGTAACTCTGTCTCTCTCTCTCTCTCTCTCTGGCTTTTTTTGGTGTCCAGGTTCCCTCCCAAGACAAACGATCCAACAGACAAGCAGCAGCAGACAAAAGGAGCGAACCGAAAAGGGGAGGGTCGCAGAAAGCCAAGATGGTGTTAGCGATGCCGAAGGGTGGGCCAGGCGGGCGCTTTTAAAATGACAAGCCGATCTCCTTCGGGGCCACAACGTCGCTTTTTGACAGCCAGGCCAGGTTGGTTCACTTGGTTGTCGGGCTGCTTGCTCTCTTTTCTCCGGGTCCGACGCTAGTTACTACTAACGTTACTCGGCGTTGACTCAGGCTCATCAGAGCCTAGCTGCAGCCTGCACCTGAAGCACCCGAAACGCGATGCAAGGCGTTTTTTTTTTTTCTTGGGTGCGACGCATTGTTCAGGAGGAGTATTTTTGACGCAGCCGCATGCACATCCAGACATCCAACATGCGAGCTGCCGCGAGACGCGGTGCAGCCCCGAGCGCTTCTGGATTCTTGGTTGGCCAAAGAGGGTGGTAGGCACTTAGCCGCTTTGGACGGGCTGGTCGGTGATGACGCCACAGAAGGGGGTCATGGAGATTGCACAGTGGTGTCCGGTTTCCAGCATCTCGAAAGTGCCGGGCCTGGGCATGCCCAATCCCCGAGAAGGGTTTCTTTCTTCCGTCCTTGGGGGGAGGGGAGAGGGCGACAACACCAAAATGGATGAAACTCTGGCCCGTTGGCAGCGAATCACTTGATCGTCTGGCATCGCCAGCGTCGCGTCGATGCCGTGCCGGCCAGGATCAACGAGCGCCAAACATGACACAGTATGTACTATACGTGGGGAGCGAAAAGGGGTGGAAGAACAAAAGATGGAGGACAAGGGGATCAGGGGGGCAGGGGGGTTGGCCCACCCTTTTCTTCAACGCTCCACCACAACCGCAACCGCCGAGCCAGCAGCCCCCGGATCTTGAGGCTGCCCGAGCGAATGGCGGTGCGGCAAGAGCCGAGCGTCCCACAGCTTTGAGGGAGAGCACGGGACGACGATTGGAATATTGGATAGCCGAAACGATAATAAGAGAAGGCTGCTTACCGCGAATGGGATTTTCTTCGCTGGGCGTTGCTGCTGCTCGTGGGGTGATTCTGAGCAGGGTGATCCGGCTCCGCGGGAGCTGAACAAGACGCCGGCGCCGCCACCTTGGCGAGTTTGGCTGCCTTGGTGTTGACGCGAGGAAGAGCCGCGGCGGCGGGAGCGGCGGCGGGAGCGGGAGGAGGAGGAGGGGTGTCGCCGACCTTGACAGCAACATCGGCCCTTTCCTTTGCGAGGGCGGCCTGGCGAGCCTTGGCCACGACGTCCGGCGGAGGTCTCTTCCGAAGAACCCCGACCCGGACCTCGGGGCCATCCGACATGGAGCTCCTCCTCCCCGTGACCAGCTCCCGGAACGACAGCACCGAGCTCTCGCTGCTGCGTCGTGCGCGCCCGCTCCACGGCCACGGCGGTTTCTCCGGCGCGTCGGAGCTGATGGTGGTCGTCGTCGTGGACATGATGGTCTGTCTAAATTTCTTGCAAGTCGGCAATGGGGCAATCGTTGGCGGTGGGGGCTCTGACGACCCAGCCCATCTCGCGGGCTTTCAGAGGGGAGCAGGTTCGACAGCGGCGCGGCGGTGGTCCTCGGCCGCGCATACGGTTCCAAACCCGAGACCAGGCCTTTGAGGGTGCTGCCGCAGGTTCCGTCCTCTAGGGTGGAATGCGTGCGTGAAAGGAGGCTGTCGTCAGGACCGGATCGCAAGCGAAGGGGGTGGTGGAGATGTTGTTGTCCAACTTTGTTGGGTTTGGTCAGACAGGTTCCCTGCTCTGGCGGACCTAGGTCTGCTTTTTGCAGTGTCCGCAGCGCGCAGCCAGCGAACCCACCTCCCGCACGGCTCCGCGAGGCCTTGCTGTGCAGGTACCTACGTCAGGACCGGCCGCGACCAAGAGCAGAAAGGCGGCGCGGTACGGGCTGCGACGGCGGCACCCGGTTGGGTTACACGCTCAATGCCTGCGCCGGCAGCGGTATCCTGTGTAAGCAAGGTAGAGAGGGTCAGCTGCCTCCCCTCGCTCGTCTTGGAGGGCTGGACCGGCTGATTCGGGAGAGAAGGAGGGTGGGCGGGCGATCCGTCGGCGTTTGGGGCGTGTTGGCAGAAAGGTGCGTGATCAATGTCTCGTCAATCTCACCCCGCAGCCATCAGCCGCTGCGCATTCTCTGGTCCATGGCGAAACGGGGAAGGGGGGGAACCAGACAGAGCCAGAGAGACGGGAGGGGAGCATGCACGGCGGTGACGTGGGTGCGTCCGGCTTAAGTAAATGCCGCCTCGGGATCGAGAGTTGGTGCTTCTACAAGCGCTTACTTGGTCGCTCCGGGAAAGGACGCGAGCTCCGCGTCCAGAGGTGCCAGCCACCGCTCCGTCTCGGGCTCGCTCCATGCCCCCGGGGCTGGCCTATTGATCCACGGGCGCGCGGGCTGCGTCGCCGGGCCGCGAACGCGCGACCAAGACCCGACCTGGGCAGCTTGGCCATGTCCCGCCGCTGATAGGCTGCCCGCGACAGCCGAGAGGTGTCGTGTTTTGCAGGCTTTCCCGGAATCGACAGGTGGGTGCTGCACGGCGTCCGATGCCATGGACAACAAAACCCACCGCGGCGGATCTGGCCTCGGGGGAAGCGGTCCTGGCTAGGTTGTCCGAGGTCCCTCCGCGAGCCTGCTGCGTGCGTGGTTTGGTGTACCCGAGTTACTGCGTACAGACACAGTCCATCCTGGGACCTGGGACCTGGGACCTGGAACCTGGAACCTGACTCTCTCTCTCCATCGGAACAAGGTCCAGAATTGGAGAAATGCCCTGGGCTGGGCTGAGCGAGACCCAGCATGGTTGCTTACTACGTAGGAAACGGGAAGATGGAAGACGGCAAGACGAAAGACGGGACCGTCTGGGCTGGAGGCTGTCCTTGCATCGCGAAATGCGGGGCTGCAGTGGAGGTCTGCAGGCCCCCCGTCGGCAGGTCCCTCTGCGGGGCAAGAGGCAACCAAGCTGAAGATGAGGGCGGAGCAAAGCGGAGCGGAAAGCGCTGGACGGGAACCTGGAAATACCGGACGGGAAACACTGGACGGGAAAGGAAACACTGGACAACTCCATCCACCGATCTGGCAGCCACTCCCGTTGCCACCACCGGTTTCGTGGGGCTGCATTGTTTTTTTTTTTTTTTTTTTTTTTTTTGCTTTTTCTTTTTGTTTCCTGCTTGTCTTGCTGTCCCCTTGGGGTGTCTCGTTGTCCCACGCCAGATGGCCGCTAATGCAATGGCGGGATGCATGTTCCAGGTTTTGTGCGATGTGGACGCCCGTGACACGACATGCAACGAACCCCGAATCCACATCGGCCTTGTCCACCTCCATCGTGTTATTCATCTTTTTTTTTTTTTTATGAACCTCGTCCACCGCCGCCGCCGCCACCGCCACTCTGGTCTCTCTCCCGGTAGTTACCGTGTACTTACCTACCTTACCGCGCCTTGTTTGGGGCTTGCTCGCTCCAACGCTCCCTTGGGGTCCTACGACGGGACCCAATAAACACCGCCCCGCCGTTCGACGAGGCCCTCTCTCTTCCTCTCTGTCTCTCTCTCTCCCTCTTTCTCTGTCTGCCTGCCTGTCTGTCTGTCTGCCTGCCTGTCTGTCTGTCCGTCCGTCCGTCCGTCTTCAGACATTCTCTCCCGTCGCTGGCCACGACGAACGAACCATCGCCGTCATCAGCATCACCACATCACAACTTCAACATCCCCATCACCGCCAGCCCCACCATGCCCCATCCCCAAGCCCCAAGCACCCTCCTCCCTCGCGCGGCGCCGGCGCCGCTCGGCTGCATCGCGTTTTGCCGCCCGAACGAGAAGCGCATCTCGCTGACGCTGTTGTCCCACGCCCGGCCGTTGTCATCGGCGCAGGCGAGAAAGGCCTTCGCGACGGCCAGGCCGCCCTCGTCCGTCCCGTTGAGCATCGTGACCCGTAACGGCGGCAGCTCGCACCACACGAGGCAGCCGTTGACCCAGTGCACCTCGTGCGGCGCGCAGCACGGCTTCATCCAGTGCGCCCCCTTGCGGCCCCCCTCGGACCAAGCCACGTCGATGCCCGCGGGGATCGCGGCCGGTATCATCTCGGCCTCCGACGGTATGGGTCCGAGCGGCTCTGGGCACTGGATGCCCGGAACGGTGTGGTTCAGGTGGCCGAGGGACGTCATGTTGGGCGGCGGAGGCTGGATGAACGGGTCCCGTGCTGTGCTGTGCCGTGTGATGTGCTGGGCTGGGCTGGGCAACGCAAGGGGCCGAGAGGAAAAGAGGTCGGCCGGGTAGGTCTGGTCCGTTGTCGCTGTCGCTGTGGTCGTCGTCCTCGTCGTCGGGACTTGTGTGGTGAGACCCGTAATGAATGCTCTGGGCTTGGTTCGCAGGCGCGATGAATGAGCGACGTTGGGCCCGTCTCCGTCCGGATCAGGCCTTGGTGAAAAACGCGGATGGAAAAGCTCGACTCTCTCCCAGAAAGAGCGCCACGCCGTTAAAAGCCATGTACGTGTCGCGAATTTTGCATCATCCCCCTTTTCGTCCCCTTGGGAGGTTTTGAAATGTCTCCTGTCAGCATCCCATTTTCCTTTGCTCGGTTGTTTCGGCGTCCAATCCCCGAGCGTCTCGCCTGCGCTGTTCTGCAACGACACAAGGACCACGGAGATCCTTCGCAGGAATATATCCCAGGGGTAATATCGCTTGGCGGGCAGACTACCACCTCCCCGATGGCGCTAGGAAACCAACGGTTTGTTCCTGGTGATGATGCCGTAGAGACTACGAAGTAGCATGCCTACGACCCGATGAGAATTCCCAGGGAACAGGCCCCGCTGCTTTTGTAGATGCCTGCTCTGTTCCAAAATGCCGAAAGGCGTCAGAAAGGTTCGTCGTCGGTGGCAGTTTGAAGCTCAGGATGGCATGACGTCGTATTGATCAAGGGCGTGGCCCGGCTCGAGGTCCAAAAAACCGCATCCTTGGTTCGTCGAACGTAGGCTTTGCCGAGAGACATGCCAGAACGGTAGGAGTTTCCGCCGAAATTAAAACGACGGGACGATGACGGCCAAGGCTGCCTTTTTAACGCCGGGGCGATACAATCGTCGACTGGACCGACCGATAAAGGCAGCATTGCTGTGTCCAACGGACCTCGGGGGTTGCTTTTTCGAATCCAAGATCATATCAGAGAGATGCTCACGCATCTTGGACATGTTCCAAGTCAAACATGTTTGACACCCTGAGGGAATCTAGCTTTTGTTGTTATTGCGCGTGACTGAGAAGCATTTGGCGGCATGTCATGGCCTCGAATCTCCAAGAACCGTCCGTTGACTCTCTCTCTCTCTCTCTCTCTCTCTCTATGAGGCAACGCAAGGGATACGTCTGACATATCAACACGTCTCCGGGCGAGGCGTCGGAACAATAGGAGGATGGCCATGTAATTATGTCAGGTCTTGACGGATGTTCTAAGGCGGTTTGTATTAGAGAGGATGGCACCTTGGAGCTTAACAGCGGATGTTTAATTATCCCAATCACGCGGTCTATCAAGTAGGCATCTTCTGAACTTGACAGCTGAGGTGCCTCTGAGCGAGAGGGTGTTGACTGTCTCGTGGGCTTTTCATTGACATTGCGGTATTACGCATGCTACATGATTCAATTGATTGAGAGCTGGTTGTTGTGAGCAGATCGGACCAAATCAAAAGCAACTCACAATGACTAATTAGACGTTGTCATGGAAGAAGGAATGTTACGAACAAGTAGGAATGAGAGAGAGGGCATGGTCGCAAGGTGAATGGGGCGATGGAAGAAATACCCTCCTACACGGTCCGATCTGATTCACGGGAAGTACCTTGATGTTTTGAAATAATCAAGCATTTCTCTTTCTTCCTTTTCCCCTCCTCCCCCTCCTCCTCCCCTTCCTTCTGATTCTTCTTCTTTGATCACTTTTGGTCCCACCGTCAAGACGTGGAGACACCAAGGTGAAGAAGGAGTGAGAACGCCAGTGATCAAGGCGAGAGCTCAGTCTGCCTTCGGAGAATCCAAGAAAAGGGACGTGTGGCGATGCGGTCGGAATTGACAGGCACTGATGTTGTGATGAGCACCTCGAGCGACCATGTCGTCACAGGACGGCGAAAGGTTGCAGGAAACAACATGGTTGAGAACAAAAAAAAGACCTGGATGGGTTTTAGGCACACCAACCGACCTCACAACCTCAGAACCCTCGCGGGTTTACGAATGTGATCTGGATTGTTCTCTCGCCGACCACGTATTCTTAAGCCGGCGTAGGGTTTCCAACCGTTGAGAATCACAAAGTATGGATGAACAGCCGAGGGCTTTCCTCCGGAATGTCACGAGAGTGCGTGCTAGGAATGCACGGAGACAAACATCACAGATATCACTCCGGAATCAAAAGTTCTTTTGCGACTTTCCGACCCTGAAGTGGCTCTCTCGAGCGTACCCAATCTTCATCGAAGCAGCCGGCACAAGCCCTGGTTTGCAGCAAGTCCTACAGCGGAACATGACATCTAGGTATTCGTCCATTCGATCAGCAGCTCGCACGATTTGTGTACGTGCCGCAGACTCTGATGTTGACCTGCTCGTTGGACACTGGACTGATAACCCATTATGCCGTTCAACAAGGTGGATCTCTGCTCATCATCCTGGGCGGAGGGGCATAATACCGAGCTCAGCATGCTTGAAATCGGTCTCTTGTATCGATCCGGGTTTCTCGAGACTCTTGGCCATTCGCCACTCCACACCGTCCAGTTTCATTTTTTTTTTTCCCCTGGATAATAGTCGTTGTAACAGAATCGCTCCACGTACCCCCGGATCATATGACGACGTTCAAGGGCACAAGTGAAGAAGGCCTTGCGAGTTTTGGTCTTGTGAGTGCAATGGGGACATCATACACACTCGGTAGAAGGTGTTATCAATTTCTGGAGTTCCTTTGGCTAGTCCTTTCCAGTCATCGATCGTCAAGCCCCCTCGGCGTTCTCCGAGAAAGCAGACAAGGCTCGCCATCTTCGTTTCCACAACCGCCTTCTTCCCGTGGGTTACGAGGTAACTACCCCCTTCGCAGTCCAGAAAAAAAAACAAGTATTGCAGGATCAATGATATGAGCTGTAGCCGAGTTTCGGGGTGGGAGGCGCTGTCCTGGGCTGGATGGATGGCGTGGTGACATTCCCCCGAGCGGCACCCTACGCTCGGTGGAGGCGGGTGGGATGGGAATGGGACCCTGGGCAAATCACAGGCGCTACGCTTCGGAGAAGACCGTGGAGTAGCGTGTTTTCAGGGTTCTGCTGTCTACATACTATACTATACTTGTACCTACCAGGCTACCCAGCCTTGTCCCCTCGTGGCGCGCACGGAGGAGGATAATTGTCCGCACGTGGGGGGGAGGGGGGCCGTTGGGTGAAGGAGAAGAGCCGGCTTGGTGCCCGCCGCTAGGCCTGTGAGGGCCAATTTCCCCTTCTTGGCGTCGAAACGGCGACAGGGGGCTCGGTGCCGAAGTCGCCGAACGTTCGGCGAGCAGCCAGGGCACGAGTTGGCTGACTGGGCGCCTTCCCTGCCTCTTGGATGGTTTCTGTGGCGGTTAGGCGGAGGAAAGGTTTCGTGTCAGCACAAAAATGGGATAGCCTCGCGACTGGGTCTTGTTTTCAGCCTGGGGCATCGGGGGGTGCCTGGGCCAAACGACACGCTGCGTTCTAGTTACTTGGTTCCTGCGGTTTCAGCGTGGCTGTCGGGGCCGTCGGCGATGATGATGAACGGGCACATTCATGGCGAACTAGCTAACCGAATACGGTTGGGGCATCAAACACGCATGGTGGTGAGTACCGACGCCTCACATGCCGATCGCCGCCGCGGATCCTGCGTCTCTGTGTCGATACTACGCTGTTGCGGAGAATTTCATGTCATCCTGTTTCTCATCGGAGACAGGATCATCGAGACGGGGGAAGGGGGATGGGCGTGCGAGCCGGGCCGGGCCGTGGGTTTCTGCAAAGAACAATGAGTATTGATGTTGAGTGTACGCAGTATGTCGTCGGTTTGATCATCAGACGTGCTGTCGTCTGCAGCCCCCTCGGGTGCCTTGTAAACGAGCAAGCAGGTGGCATCGGTGGCCGTGGCATGGTTTGATTCCGGGGATAGAGAGAGGAGTTCTCGCGGGCTTGGTTCCTGCGGAGTTCAGTCTCATCCCCGGTCCGTTTGCATTGCGACTTGATTTATGAAGCAGCCTCGGTGAGTGAGCACCTGACAGGTCAGGGATGAGGCAATCAAAGGTTTACGATTGGCAGCGTACGCTATACCAGAGCCGTCCGCACCTAGCGGTGCCGAGATCACCCAGGCGCTTGCATTGACCACCCGCTCCAGGCTACGGCCAGCTATGCCCCAGTCCGGGTTTTGGCCAGACGCCTAGAGCTAACCTGTCCAGGCCAAACGCCATCGAATGTGGGAAGCTCCTGAAACCGAACCAAGACGCCACCAAGACAGGGCAGTCGCCTGTTTGGGATGGCCCAGGCCAGCAGCACCAGCAGCACGTCGGTGCTGCATCCGGCTTTGTTCTCGAAACTTGATCGGCCAGGGTCCATGCTTGCATCCATGTGTCGCTGTTGGCGCTGTACAATACATAGTTAGTGTGCATTAACTAGTTGCTTGGTTCATTTCTTCCAAGTCGTCGTCGTTGATCAAATTTGTGCTCAAGACTGAAGAGAGAAGCCGTATGAATGCTATGAGTCCCGTCCCAGGATGTGGGATTTGAGGTGCTAGCTTCGGGTGAGGTTCCAGGTGGTGGACGAAACGCTCAGGAGGCTACACGACAGTGTTGAGTGTACACACGCCTTGTCGGATGGAAGGAAAGAAAGGAAGAGAAAAAAAAGACGTTAAGAGAGCGGCAAGACGCCTCAATGCGGGCGCTTAAAGCTGCCGCGTTCCCCGGATTCTCAGCCGCGTTGAGACGGGCCGTTCCTCTCCCTTTCGTGGAGGGCAAACAACCGAACTTTGGGGCGGCTCAGGCAGGTACAGATACTTCCCGCAGTAGTGTAGTTACTACGTATACATGTGGCGCCGTGTAAGATAGGTAGTTTGCTACCTACGCAGTAGGTAACTACCCGACATACGCTCGGAGGGCAGCCTTGGTTGCATGCATCGATAACGACAAATCGTAACGGACGCGCACTGCTTCTGCTACTACACAGTATAGTACGTACCGTGCTTGTAGTGTACAAGCACACGTACGTACGTACCTATACGTAGGTACTTGTACACGCAGGGGAAAGCAGCAAACACAAATCAACATCAACATCAACAACAACCACACACTGTTGCATCCCTCCCGCTGCAGCAAGATCCGTGCCAAGGACCAGGGCTCTGGCGACATGGACCAGGAACCGAGAACAACCCTTCCCCTCCCCCCCCCCTTTGGCCGCTCGGAATGCCCTCCGTGCTCTGCGCACGGCTGCAAAGGGTGGATCCCTGCCTAGAAGCTGTCAGGATGGGCGGGTTGCCGCATGGCGGCTCTGCGCTGCAGCACGCTCGTGGCGCTGACGTGCAGATGGACCACGCACGGCCAGCGGCAAACGGACAGAGGGAGGGGGCCGGACGCCCTGACAAGCCGATGATCCCGCCTCGCCATCACGGCATCGCTTCACGGCATAAACGACAAGACGCCCTTCTCCACCTCATCCGCACATCACCCATGGCCCGCAACGTTGGTCGCGCCGGATCCGTTCAGACCCCGCTACAACCACGACGCGTCGTCGAGCCGTTGTCGTGGGGGTCCTCGGCTTTGCAACATGCTCCTTGGCTTGCTGCCGACCGCGCCAAAAGGGACCAACGCTCCAAGAATAGCAGCAGCAAACGCTGCCGTGGGCAACCATTCTAGCGGCGGACAGCTCGCAACAGGACCCAAAATCATACTGTGAGCCGCCCTTAAGACGCTCAATATGGACAGGCAACGTTTTCAAGCTCCTGCGGCTCCGGCGCCTACGTGCGGGCATCTCCAATGTACGCGTCATCCGCCGATGGTTTCTCTGCTACAATTCGGAACAAGGACCGCCGGGGTGGAAACGGGGGGTCTTAGCCGCGGGAGAACTAGCCAGAGAGCTCTTGGATGATTGACAGCGAGCGCGCACCTCATGATGCCGATCGCATCGCCCATTTGGGATATTATCCGGACCCCGGTACGGAGTAGTTATCGCCTTCAGACCATCAAGGTTCCCTCAACCCAGACCGTGTTCTTTTCTGGGCGGTACCGTGAAGCTATACGCGGTAGTACACAACACAACACTACCACGTCCCTTGCCGGAACAGGCACCGGAACGTCCAGGCGTCTCGGCATTCTGGCGATCGCCAGTTGCATCTACTAGTATTCCGTTGTCATCCTGCGCTCGGCCCCGTTTTGTGCTCTTTCGATCGCAGCCCTGGCGTTTCGAGCGGGGCCCGTGCCCAAGCTCCCCCCCGGCTTGCCACCAAGTCACTGCGCTTCCCTATCCGGCAACTCCAGCGTCTGTTGTGGCTCTTGTGCGACCTTGCAAGGTGCACGTTACCTACTACTGCGTACATACCCTAATTTTGCTGCTTCAAGTGAACAGCCCTCGCAAGCGACTCAGGGCGTTAACCATGGTGTCAATCGCTAAGAACGTCTCGCGTATCAGCCTCACCGCAAAGGGAGGCGACAGGCGACAGCCGCCCTGTGGTTTCCAGCGCCGCATGGAAAGGCTCGCGCGGGCCTCTTCTTAGCCCTTGGCGCTCAGCAACATGAGGTTCGGTTCCGGGCGAAGCTGACAAACAGCGATGACGACCCTCCTCCCCCTCCCCCTCCCCCTCCCCCCAAGCGGCAGAAAACCGCATGCCCTCTCTGCCGCTCGTTCGATCATCCAACCTCGAGACCCTTCACGTCGGCGGGCTCGGCGCAATGGCATGACTTTCCACCCAGGGGCCGCGACGTTGGGGTCGGAGTGGTGTGGGTTCAAGCAAGCGTACCCACCCATCTGCAAAGCATGCACAATCTGGAATTGGAATTGGCCTTGACCCCCTCTCCACTTACAAAACAACGCAGTCATCGGTCGTTCCTCCGGAACCTATATCACCCAAGAGCTATTATCACGACCGTGCCTGAGAACCATGGATGACCGAGCCCTAGCAACCCTCGTCCATCTCAGCCAAGAGCAAGTGAGCGCGAAGCACGAGAGGGCTGTCCATGCTATCGGCTGGCAACCCTTCAGGCGCTTTCGCTCGAGGTGGTAAACGTACGGCCATGGGAAATCTCCTGCTTGATGAGGCACGACGGTCCTTCTCGGGCTGCATGCCGGCCGGCACGCTACGGCGTCCCTGTCGGCAGCCGAGTCTCGAGGGTTTTCTGCGTCTGTCAGTGCGCACCAGGGGGGGTGAAGGGGGGGGGGGGGGAGGGGTGCGCCCTTGTTGCGTCCTTTGACATCGCGCATCGCTCACCAATCAAAATTCTGGCGCTCTCTGTTAACCATCCCCTGACATCACTAACAGCAGCACCTGGCCTTGTCTTTTGTTCTCCGGAGCGGTTTGGCGGGGCTTGTCGCAACCCGCGGCTAACCAACTTGCTGTTCGATGCAAACTCAAATCGCCGCGGGAGCGCAAAGGATCAAAAAAGGCGTCCTCGTGTCCCTGGCCTGGCCAGGCCACAGTGCCTTAAGCCTGAGGATGCTCGTGATCCTCGGCGAACTTAACGCACGGATTTCTCCCTAGTTACCTAGCGAGCAAAGTCAACCATCTCACACCACACCTCGGGCACCACACGCCCCCTCCACACCCCTCCCCCCCCCCAAATCGGCTCTCCGCTTGCCTGATCCTTGCTTCCCGAGCTCCAGCGTTTCCCCCTTCCGTCTGGCGCTGGGCCGGGGCCGTTACAATGCAAGGTTCCCGTGGATAAGGCGAGAGAAAGACACACACACACAGATTTACCTCGCAGCATGCACATGTTGTTCAACCGAACCGATGAGTGCATCGGCTGCAACGACGCAGGTGGGGAGGAAGGGGGAGGAGAAAGGAGGGGCGTGCGTGAACAAGATTCGACAGGGACGCATCCGCCCCGGACCCTGAGCGTCGCAAGCCGCACAGAGCAATCCGTTTCGGAGCACCTTGCCAGTTGACGTGAGCTCGTTGCTGCTTGCTGCCAACCCCATCCCGCAAGCTCGGAAGAGATGCATCGGCAACCAAGACACATCGGCAGCGTGCAGGATGGCTGTGCAACCGCGGCGTGCCTTCAGAACGCAGATTGGACTCCTCTAGGGATCCCATGTCCTCGGGGTTCCCCTTCAGGAATCTCAAGGGGTAAAACTCCCACATTGGCATCCATCCTCGAGCTGCAAAGATGGATTTCTGTGCGCCCCACCGTTGATCCGTCAGAAAGCTCCAGGGGGGGTCCAGGTCAAAGGCAGCATGGGCTCGAACCGATGATTCAGTTGACCCACGGCGTGTCGTCGGGGCCACCCCGGGAAGATGAACGTTGAGCAGCAGTGTACGCAGTACATGCTTCACACTGTCCGGCACAGCCCAGTCGTTGACCCGGGTGTTTCCTTTATTTTTTTTTATTTTTTTTTTTGCTTCCCTGCACGCCTTCGCCCAGCCCAGGTTACGGATGTGGTGGTATAAGTGCGATGTTAAAGCCTCTCTCCGGATTCCCCCCCCCCACCCCACCCTCCCGTTCCTTGATTCCCCTTGCTGCCTTTCTACTACTAGGTTCTTCTTTGTCAGATCCCATTACCCATGGGTTTTTTTGTTACCTACCAACACGCCGTCCGTCTTCCCAAACGCGCCGGATGCATATGGCCCTGTCTTCCAGCGCCTAAATGACGACAACGCCCTCGACCGCCCAGAACCCTTGGACTCTGACGGCGCCGGCGCCTTTGTCGTCCAGGGCCCACCTATAACGTCCGCAAGTAACTCGGCCATTTTCTGGTCGGATGACACGCTCCTTCAGACCATCTGACAGGCCCTGATATTGTGTCGACGCGGGTAGCGTCTTGTCGTCTGGTTCCCGGTCCGACAGCGCCACGCCCGCCAAAAACAAGAAGAGATCTGATATACCTCTCCTACCTGTCGGCATCTTTCCCCCTCCCTTCCCACGCATTGGACATTGCTACGCCTTTCCTTGATCCACGCCTTGCCTTGCTTTTTGCTTCCTCCTCAACCTCTTGCCCCTCAAAAGGTGGACCCATAGTAGATTTGCATCCGGTCTGATATACCCCTCCCCGGGCCGTCACGCCCCGCCGGCTTCCGGTGTTTCTATAAAATCGGCGTGGCGCGTTGGATCCTTCCCCCCCCCCCCCCCCCCCCCCTGGCTCTCGGCAACCGCCACACCTCCCCGTCAAAGGTCAGCTCAACATCTAGTGTACTCTAACCACCTACCCCCCTTGCCATTCCGCCGTTGCATCCCCCCCCGGAGGGTCCCGCCGCACCTTGACCTGGGGTGCCCCACTACCTGGCCCTACGTTATCACCCTCTTGTTTGTGTGTTTTATATTTAGGTCGTAAGTCGTCCCCCTTCAGGCTCACCTTCGCCGGGTACATAACGCTGAGTCTTTCCTCCTTCAAGAGCACGGCGTCTTCGCCTCTTGTCCTTGCAGCTCTCAACTCGGCCTTGTTCGTCCGTCTTTGCTCCCCCTCCTGGACGTGAAGACCACCCCATCGCGTGGCTCTTGATTCGTTCCTGTCTCTCCTTCCTCCTCACCACACAAACCACCACCGGTCCTTGCCATACGGACCCTTCCATCACCCTCCGCCATGTGCGACTTCACCAAAAACTACCACATCTACACGTCTTGCGTCGACCCAGGCGCCCACTTCTTCCGCATCTCGGTCGACGGCAGCCGTCAGCGCGCCTGCTCCAAGAGCCCCCACGAGCGCTTCATCATGCTGCCCGGCCAGTGCCCTCTGTGCCATGGCGGCTGAAGGAGGACGCGAGGACGGCAAGGGGAAAAGCAAGAGCCGAGCCGAGCTGCTCGGTGATTCCAAGTCCTTCCGGCCCGCTGTTGTTGGTGGGGTTTGTTGTGGCTCGGGCGGGAAACGAGGGAGAAGAGGCTCGCGGGATCGGCCGTGATGGCTCATCCCTGCACCCCTTCCCTTCTTCACGGGCATCATGACGAAAAGAAGAGCACCGGCGAGCAGTAAGACGACGGCTTGAGCGACCAGAAGAACAGCAGCGTGTGTGGCTGGAGATGCGGGCGGGCCGGAGCTTGGTCTGTGCAAAGCATTACAAGCCGCGCGGGGTAGCAGGATGCGAGCGACAGGAGTCTTTGGAACGGGCGAATCTGGACTGGCTGGACTAGACTGGAATCTTGGGGACGTGGAAGTGGACAGGATGAAAGGAAACGAAAGGGGGGGCATCGGGACCCGACTCGAGCAACCCAACCACCACCATACCACCACCACCATACCACCACCACCACCACCACCACCACTACCACCACACGGAACCACAACTACCAACGCACGGATGTGCAGGGACGGTCATCAAACGACGAGACATGCACTCAGCACCACGGAACCGGAAACGAGCAGCAGGCTTCAGAACCGCTCATGTGTCATTTCTTGGCCCCATGCGGCCAAAGAGCGAGGCACAGTCCACCGTCTGGAACCTCGTCTCCTCTCCTCTCTTCCGACAACAGCATTGCCACATCGGGCGGAACTACAAAAACAAAGAATCCTCTTCCTTTCCATCCCTTCCAAAGGAATGGAAGGATATCCCGCGGCACGACATGACACGCCCGGGGAACACTCCTCTCTCTCTCTCTCTATCTCTCTCTCTATCTCTCTTCATGAGCAACCTGCAGTAGATGGCAGGCAGGGCAACATTTGCCCTTTACGAAACGATCATTGGCTAGGTGTTTGGGGAGTTCAAACAAAGTTCCGGGGGTTTGGGGGTTTTCTGGAGTTTCCTGGTGTTTTTTCTTTTCCTTTTTTTTTCTTTTGTGTGGTTTGGTTTCAACCGAAGAGAATAACCGTTTGTTTTTTTAATCATAGCCTCGATTGATTCATTCGTTCAGAAACGCATGAAGAATGAATGTATGCTTGGTTGGATCGTGGATTGCTTTTTCAGCATTTGTCACAAACACGTTTCTCCCTTCTTTTGTTGCTGGGTTGATCATCCGCTTTGTGTCTACCAAACACAACCACGTTTTGGCCTTTCCTGTCACAACCATGCTCACCATGCTCAGCACATTGAAGCGGAGGCGTTTGGCCGTGTCCAATTGTGTCCCTCTCCGGAAGTCAGCGGGCGGAAGAAGGGGGGCTTGGGGGCTTACAGGGACTGGCAGGGTGGCGTACCCAACGTCTGGGATGGAGTTTCGTGTACATAACCCGCCAACTGCCGAGAGCATCCATCACGTAAGTCTCGGCCTCACAACCGCAACCCCAATGGATGGACCCGCCTTCAGCCACGAGAGAAGGCCAGCACAGAATGCCGAGCGAAACGGCGAGAGACTTGGATATCGTTGACGTACAGCAGGCTGTGTCACCCACCGGGCGGAGCTTCCATGGTAAGCAGGCTGTCATAGAGAACTGCCCACTTCGGATGCTTGTCGTTCCACTCGGCTTTCTATCCGACCATCCATCCATCCGTTCACCTCGTGTGCCCGCCGTCCCAAGAATCGAGAGGATGCGTGAGAGGAAGCTGACAAGCGGCAAGGGGCAGAGCGGAGAGGGGAGGGGCAAGAGGGGAGGTGTGGTAGGAAAAGGATGGCCAGCTTGTCTCGTTGGATGTGGCAAACACGCAATGTCCGGAACGGAAAAAGAAAAATTAAGAAAAACACCAACAAGGACAACAACAACGACAAGAAGGGTCACGAGAGCGACGATGCGACAACACCTCCCGGCAGCCAGCTTTCAGAGGCCACCATCGCCGCCACCACCACGTCAGCCAGGCATAAGAGATATGCAGGTCTCTCCCGATGTAGCTAGCGAGCCATGTTAGATTCGGCGCCGAGAGACCGAAGACCGCAGCCTAGAGGGGACGGTGGAGGTCTTGTTGCATCTCTTAAGGGGGACGCCCCCTCGTGAGCTTCGATCCGCTTCCATGTCGTACCTATATCGGGCTGACAAGGGAGGGGAGCCTCGAGAGCGCTCTTCCCAACACGAGAGTGGGAGAGGTGAAGGGGAGGGGAGATGGGCTTGCCGACTTGGCCTTCCTGCCTCCCCGGTAGCCGGCAGGCAGGTCACGTAGGGGGGGTGAGTTTGTACGGGGAGGGCAGCAGGCATGGTGAGCGAGCAGGGCCAAGGTCGGGTCAACAGCTAGAGCGCAGAGGGACATCCACGGGCATGCATCGGGGACGCATGCCTCGGAGGGAGCAGGAGCTGTTGGCTCCGAGCTAGGCGATCATGGTTCCACCAGCGTGATCTATTGAGCTGTTTGTGATAGCTCGGGTGTGCCCAGCAGGCCTAGAACCCTTGGATCCATGTCCACGCGAGCTGTTGCCTTTGGCGGCGGCAGCAGCAGCAGCTATGGTTATCGAGGCTGTCCCCTCTCGAGCTTGGGCCCGCCGGTGGAGGCCTGGTCGAGCGGCCTCCACGGAGGTGTAACAACACCTTGTAGTAAGCGGCTAGAATGTAGCATGAGCATGCATGAGGAGGAGGAGGAGAGGAGGGGAGGGGGGGGGGGTGAAGGCGGAGAGGGGGAGAGGAGGAGGAGGGGAGGAGGGGGACAGAGGGACAGGAGACAACGGAAGGACGATCCAGTCCGCTTCGTCTCCGGGCTGGGCGGCGGGAGTGATCCGACGAGGTGGTTTGAAGGCCGCGGGGAAGAACGGAAGAGGGGAGTGAACGATCCGGCCCCCATCCGTCCCCCGATGACACAATGATGAGTTGGCAGCGCGATTCTCCAACGCCACCGTTTTGGCCTCCTCCTTACTTCCCCGACGGGGTGCTAGGGCCCAAAACGGCAGGCTGGATCGTCTGAGCGAAGGCCGAGGGCATAGGCCAGGTGGAAGCATAACGGAGCACGACTATAGGCCCTGGATCGCCGATAGTCCACCTTCTCCTCTTCAGCTCCTGCGGCTTGTGGTTGTCGGCTTCCTCTTACCCCTCCTTAGGGTGCCCCGTCTCCGTGCTGACAGATTCTGAACCCTGCTGGCGTGGAGGATGGTGCGGCTGGGTCTCCAGATCCGCGTTCTTGGACCAACCTGGATGGTCAAGCCCCCCTCGTGGCTACCACACCAGGGACTGCAGACACATGGAAACGAGTGATTTCCCGGTCCGATCGAGGCCGGAGGTTTTGTTATTCGTCGATTCCACGACCTGTGCAGGGGGTTGCATGAACAAGAGACGCACATCATCGGAACACGGCCGTACGGGGCGTGTGGCTCTCTTCTTGCGAGGGGCCGCGAGCGACCTAACCCAGGCGTGCCGTCCCCGCGGTGGCGCGAACCCATGGGCGGGGGGGATTCCTCCCGGGTTCCAACACAGGAGCGTTCATCCTCGGTGAAGGGACGAACTGACGGTTCTCCATGGTGGAGGTTGAGGGGGATCCGGCATGGTTCCCATGCTCGGTCGGGAAAGCGTGGAGATCCTCGCGCCAGCGACGCAACGGTGCACGATGCGCGCCCAGCCATCACGGCCTTTGCAGCATGCATGGTCCCCCGGCGACCTGTAAGCAGGTTAGAGGGTAAGCTACAATCCGGGAGGTCGGGGGTGTCGTGCATCCAGGACCCCGCGGATGCGTCTCCTCTTAGGAGCGATCCGTCGTCTCCTGCCGGCCCGGAAGGTGAAGGCAAAGGCTCCCCCGCCGAACTGATTGCCGGCATCAGGTTCCCCCACCAGGACAGCATGGTCCAACAAGCAGCGTAGGCTGCATGGCGAAACCAAAGCATTGACGCTCGGCGCTTGAGAGACGCTGCCGATCGTTGAGACGAGGACCCCTGGCTGGATCGGGAAAGGCGCCGTCGAGACGCCAACGGGACCACGCGCATCCGGGCCGGGCCCTCGGGCGGTCTTGGCCATGCGTCGCACGTGTGGGGCGGGGGGGGGGGGCATGTCAGGGCTGACAATTTGTGTTCATAGGGTCGGGCGGCGCTGAGCTCGGCATGACACGTCTAGACGCCGCACGGTGCTCTTGCGAGCAGGCAGCCTCTCGAGGCTGGGCCACAGATTGCGAGCGCTGGAGATGATCCGGGAGGGTCTGAGGGGTGGCTCGGTTGTTCCACCCAAGCCGAGCGAGACATCGGCGCCGTTTGCGCCAGACGGAGATGTGGAGCCTCCCGGACCCGAGCCCCTCGTGGCAGAGCGCCGGCGGACGGAGGCGGAACAACCGGGGATGTTCCCTCCTGCATTGAACGGACCCCATGCATGATGGGGATTCCGCTTGAGATGGAGTGACAGGTCATGACCCTGTCAACCACGTCTGTTTCTTCGTTTTCGTTTTGTTTTTGCTTGGATTGTTTGGATTGTTGAATCCTTGCGGACGACACAAGTTCCCAGGTCGACGTCAGGGTTAGGGTTACATGCTGGGCCTGTACCTACGGTAGGTACTTGTACGATCCGTCATCTGCAATATTACCAGAGTACCTATGGTCGGTAATTAATGTAAGGTACCTGAGCTTACTCCGTGGACTGTCAGCATCAACCAAGAGTGGATGCCTTCGCCATCTCTTCCCCCCCTTTGGATGCCATCGGGTGCTCGATCTGCCCCTGGCCGTCCCACGTCGCCCATTTGTTATCCCGAGAACCCAAACGGCCAGCGGGCTCAGAGCCCCCCGTGGAGGCGGAGCCATGCCCAGCCTTGGTAACACGTCCATCCCGGACGCGGACCGTTGCCCAGCCCTGGGTCGCTACATCGCAGCTGGGTGCCTGGTTGTCGAGAGGGGTGATTCGGGACTCCCAGACGATGTTTGGGCCAGGATAGAAGGGGGCCAATGGTATGACCTGGAACCCGGATGTCGCCCATGGCATCTTCCAGAGCCCTCTCCTTCTCAAGCACTCGACGCCATCGGCGAACCTCCCCCTGCGGAGCCGTTGTCTCGTGTCTTGAATCATCGCTTCTTCGGCGTGCCTGGCTCCCTCTCGTTCGCTGGCGGTCTTCTGCGATGTGGATGGGTACGCCTGAGCGTCGCTTTGGCCTCTGACCGGCCGGACAGGCTCGTCGTCCGTGTCTACATCCTCCCGGATGATGTGGACAACGCCATCGTCCCGCGGTCCGACGCGAACCTCAAGAAGGCGAGGGCCGCCCTCCTCGCCCGGCTGGACTTCTCTCCCGATGTGTGGGCCGGCCTGACAACCCGGGATCGCCGTGACGCGCCCCGGCTCTTGGATGATTCCGAGGATTCGGCCAGGGCCCGGGGGGCCCGCCCGTCCCTGCTGGAAATGTTCAACAGCATCCCGTCGCCCGCTCCCATCACCAGCGACATCGACGACTACGACGCCCAGGAGGCCGCAGACAACCTGCTGAACAGCCGCGTTGCAGGCCTTGACACGGCCCTCTATCTCCACCAGCGCCGCTCTGCTGCCTTGATGGTGCACTGGGAGTCGCAGAAGCGCCTGATGCTGGATCCCCGCCTGTCCAAGGTTGCCGATCCCCGGGGACAGCCTTGGTACTACGATGCCATCGCCGGCACCTGCCTCCGAGAACCGCGCTTTTACGACGGCCCTTGCGGCGGCATCCTCGCCGAGGACATGGGCTCCGGAAAGACCCTGATCTGCTTGTCTCTCATCCTTGCCACCCGCCACATTCCCGCCTCCGCTCCGGATCACCTGCGGGACGGCAGCGGCGTCGTCGTCCGCCCCCGCGTCGGTAGCCTTGCAGATATGGCTGCCGCCTACATCACCCGGAACTCGGTTCCGTGGAGGAACGTCTTTGGCGACCTCGCACCGTACGGCGTTGAGTATCCCCGCTGCGTCGCCGCCATCCGTCGGAATCCCGCCTCGTACACCATCCCGATCCCGCCGCGCCCGCGGAGCACCCGCCGGCTGGGCCCCTCGCCGACCCCGCGGACGGTCTACCTTAGCCATGCCTCGTTGGTTGTCGTGCCCTCGAACCTCGTCCAGCAGTGGAAGCACGAAATCGCCAAGCATACGTCGGGTCTTGCGGTTCTTAGCATCGACAAAGACCTTACCGTTCCGCCCCTAGAAAGGCTCCTCGAGCACGACGTGGTCCTCTTCTCGTTCTCCGCCTTTGAGAAGCTGGCCGGGTCCGGTCGCCCGCACCGCCTCCGGCCTCGCGAAGCAGGGCCCCTGTGGGACAGCCCCCTGGACAAGATTCGCTTCAAGCGCTGCATCGTTGACGAGGGGCACAAGCTGGGCAGCTCCATGAGCGGTCTGGCCCGTCTTCCCCAGGTCCTCAGCTGCATCCACGCCGCGGCGAAGTGGATCGTTACCGGAACGCCCTCCAAGGGCCTCTTCGGCGTGGAAATCGACAGCGAAGCGAGAGACGGCTCGGCTGCCCAGCAGACCGCTGCATCTCCCCACGCGATAGAACTAGACGACCTCAAGCGCGTCGGCTCCCTTGTGTCGTCCTCCTACCTGCGCATACGGCCCTGGGACTGCACAGGGTCCGGGCCTAGAGACTCGGGCGCGAGCTGGCACAGCTATGTTGAGCGGCCCTGGACCACGGCTCCACGCCCACGGCCGGATGGGGGTGCGGATGCGCCGAAGGAGCCCTCGGGAGCCGTCGAGCGTCGTCTTTGGACCACCCTGCGCTCCGTCATCATCCGCCATCGGCTCTCTGACGTCAGCAATCTCCTACCCGTCGTCGATCGGAGGGTGGTGTATCTGGACGGATCCTTCCAGGACCGCCTTGCCCTAAATCTCTTCTCCATGATGATCATCTTCAACGCCGTCCAGTCGCAACGGACCGACCAGGACTACTTCTTCCATCCCAGGCAGAGGTCGGCCCTCTCCCAGCTCGTGTCCAACCTGCGCCAGGCCAGCTTCTTTGGGGGCGCCTTCTTCTCGCCAAACGAGATTCGCAAGGCCGTCAAGACGGCCGAGGAGTTTCTGGAGGAGGGCAAGATTCCCATCAGCACCGAGGACGAGGCGCTGCTGCGGGATGCCATCGCCCTCGGCCGGCTGGCCGAGACAAACGCTCTCAAACGGTGCGTCAACGTCTTCCACGAGATCCCGCTCTACGTGGAGGACTTTCCATGGCACGCTGGCCGCGAATGGTCTCTCGACTTTGCGGAGGGCGATCCCGTCTGCACCGACTCGCGCCTCATCTCGGCGCTCCAGAAGCTCCTGCGTCCTCTGGTCGACGCGCCAACGTCGCTCCAGCTCCTGTTTCAGAGCGGCCGGTTCCAAGCCTGCGGCCTAGAAGAGCGCGCCAAGGGCATTCGGGATAACAAGGCGGCGGTCGCCGCAGCCACGGCCCGTCTGGCCGAGTCGCAATCGAAGACGCTCGCCGGGAATACGGGCTTCGGGGAAGACAGCAACAGCGCCAAGCACCGCTCTTCGGTCCTGTCCGGGAAACAGGAGGATACCAGGCCCTCCGCGGAGAGCCTAGGGCGGCTTCCAGAGACAGACATCGCGGCGCCCCTCGCGCAGGCGAAGCTGGTCTCGACGGCGTCGGCCAAGCTGTCGTACCTCATCGACCAGATCATGCAGCATCAGGAGGAGGAGCAGATTATTGTGTTTTACGATAACGATAACGTGGCCTACTACCTGGCTGGGGTTCTCGAGATTGTACGTCTTGCTCTCTCTCTCTTTTTTCTTTTCTTTTGTTTTTTTTTTTTTTTTAAAAAAAAAGAACAAACCAACTGACACGCACGCACACCCAACAGCTTCAGGTTGAACACCTCATTTACGCCAAGGGTCTCTCCTTGGAGCGAAGGAACCAGTACGTCGTGACGTTCAACACGAATCCCAAATTCCGGTAAGCGTACCCCTACCGCCTCCTTCGCCTCCGCTCGTGCTCACCCCTCGTCATCAGCGTCCTCCTGATGGACATCACCCTCGCCGCATTTGGCATCGACATACAGTCCGCCTCGCGCATCTACTTCATCCACCCCGTGCTCAACCCGCAGGTGGAGGCACAGGCCATCGGCCGGGCGCGCCGCATCAGCAGTAACACCAAGGACAGCCGGCCCGTGACGGTCGAAACGCTGGTCCTGCGGGGCAGCGTCGACGAGGTGGTGGTTCGCCGCCGCCGCGAGATCACGCAAGCCGAGGCCCGAAAGTGCCGGGGCCTTTTGGACGACAAGCCGATCAACAACTGGATCCGGAACGTGCGGAACCTGCCGCTGCCGGGGCTGAAGCTGCTGTCCGCCTCGGCAGAGGACGCGGTGGGGACGGAGCAGCCGCCGCCGACCGGCAGCGGCGGAGGGGGCCCGCCGTCAGCGCCGGCATCCGCGGGGCGGACCGCGGACGACGTCCCCCCGAGCCCGGCGCAAACGGCGCCCCTGGCCCGCCCGCAGTTCCTCTTCGGCCGCGGCTTCGGCCGTCGCCCGGTCCACCCCGACGAGGACCTGGCGGTCGTGGATCATCGGTCCCTCCCGGCGGAGAAGAAGCCAAACGCGAAGGAGAGCGGCGCCCGCGGTGCCGCCGTCGCGGAGATCACGGATCGATCAAGGAGGAAGCGATCGCCGGGGGATCCGGAGCTCGTGCCGGCATCCGCCTCAGCAACGCCGGCGTCAGCGTCCGCCTCCTTCGGGGTCGGGTCCGGGGCTGGGTTATGGTTAGGGTCATGGTCAGGGCAGGCCACCGCCACACCTTCTTCTTCTTCTTCTCGGATCCCCTCCCCGCCAGACGCCACCGGTGCGCCACCGCCCGTTCCGCTCGGCAGCGGTGCGGGTACTGAGATCGAAGCGGGCCCGGCGAGGAAGAAGCCTAGGGTGCGGTTTGCGGAGCTGGGAGGCGGGGAGGACGCGTCGGGGCCCTAGGGAGGCGGGCGGAGGTGCTCATCCGCATCCGCACATCCCACACAGCATCGAGTAATCCATGCTCCATGTAATAATTCGGGTATACGGATCGGACGGCGTCATGGGATGGCGGGTACGGTAAGCTTTGTTGTACAAACAAGCGACCGGTCAGAAGAAGTTGGTTTCTCCCTCGCATCTAGTCTCGTGGACGATGGCGCCCCTGGAAGAAGCCGGCTGATGAGCCTGCCGTGCTCATGCGCCTCACGCAACACGCATCGTGAACGAAATAAGGACCCGAGGTCCAGCTGTCTTATGGATGGATGGATGGATGGATGGAGGAACGGACTGGTAGCGGTCTGATGTTGAAAAGGCCGTGAAACAAGCGCGGGCGGAGAGTGGGTACGTCAGGGGGAACTGGAGGCAAAACGACAAAAGAGATGGGATGACTCAAGGTATGAGGCTGAAGCTGGTGGTGTTTCGTCTCTCGGGTGAGGGTGGCGTGAAACGGTGTGGCCGAGCGTTGCCCGTTTCATCTTGTCCACTGGGGGTAGGGGATTCCATCTACAAGAGCGCCAGCCAGGCGCAGCAGGCGCAGAGAGAGAGAGATGCCGACAAGAAAGCCTGTCCTTGTCTGAGTGCTTCGACTCCGTCCACTCGTGTGCTCTGCGACGTACTAGTACACAGCATGTATTACGTAGTCCGCATCGCTACGTGCCGAGGCATTGGATACATGGCCCGCGTAAAGAGGGTCGAAGATTCTTTGTGCGCGACGCGGGTTGGAGGGGACGAGGTTGGCTGCTGATGGATGTCGTCTAGGTTCTTGGGCGCCGGGACAACCAGGAAACATCATGGGGCATCCTGTATTACTGTGTACAGCTTTGTTGGTTCCCTTCAAAAGGCATACTACGTAGCTCGCAGGGACCAGGAGCGCCAAGGGGCTTGGATCAGCACCCAAGAGGAACTCTCTGAACGGTTCTTTTTTTTTTTTTTTCTTTTCCTTTTTTTGGAGGACCAACCACCAAACGGGCAAGATAGCACGCGACATAAGCTACGTCATGTGCTAAGCCCCATGTAAGTCGTACATGTCCTGGTTGATGAGAAGAAACGCCCCTCCTTCCCTTGGGTTGGGTTGGGTTGGGTTGGGTTTCAATGGAGCTCTTCCAACCCCGTCTTTGGCAACCGAACTCCGCGTGTCTGTTCCATGGCTGTCGGGTTTCGCTTCGTTGCCTCTCTAGGTTTGCTCGTGATAGTGGAGTGATGGATGTCCACGGGGCGAGGTCAGGCCGGTTGACGGTTGACGGGGCCGAGGATTGCGGGGTGGTGGGACCGGCCAGTGGCGGCTCTGTGCTGAAGCATTGTACGTAGGTACGTATACTACTAGTACATACTGTGTATGGACCTGTAGGCGAAAAGCCCGACGATGAAAAAAAAAAAAAAAAAGTTCAGAGCCCGTTCCGTGCCCCTGAGGGCCAAAGAACTGCCACACGTGGGTGATATGCCCGGCTGCGATTGGCTGCCTGCGAGATCTGCGTTTGGCGGACGGGATCGTTGGTGGGCGGGGCATGCAAGCTTAGCGCGAACCGGGATCCCTTGTGGAGGCGGGGGAGGGGAGCCTCTTTTTGCTGAGAGGTCCGTCCGTTTGGAAGACAGACTAACTACTGTGTATGTACTACTACGCAGTACATACATGTGAAGGCCAAGCATGGATCAAACTGGCAAGCCTTGGCTGCTGTGAATGCCCAGAAACGCCGAGGGTCTTGGTTGTAACCGTCAAGACAAACAAGCTTTTCTTGTCATGCTTGTCCGAGCGTCCGTCTCCTTGGCATGCAGCTGCCAAGAGCATGGCACGGCCACCTTCGTCAACCGTCAACGACATGTCTCGTACGCGGTTGTGTCCATGGACCGAGGAGAGGCGGCAACACGTTGTCCAAGAAGAGCAAGTATGGCACCGTGCAGGAGCGTGCGCTGTCCAGCCCACCTGTTTTCGTAGTGAATACTACGTAAAACGTACGGTCCAGACGATAGCGGAATGCGCAACGACGCGTCGACCGATAGAACGGGCGCTACTCCGAACTGGGGAGAGTTTGCCGCTCGGCCACCGGAAACAACCGCAGGGCCGGGCAAAGATGAGGACTCGCAACACCTGGCTCCCAGAGCCCCAGGGCCTCAGGGCTTCCTGCTTGTGTGCTCCACAACATCTCTCTCGATCAGTGGATCTCGGGATCCTTCCCCATTGACTTTTGGGTGGATCACCTGTCAGAGCTTGTACCCTTCCTTTCCTCTCCATCAGGTGGTCCCTTCCCATCCAGACGCGGCCCTTCCTTTCCTTTCCTTCCCGTCCGGGCGGTTGCAAAGAAATAAAGGTCGGCGCCTCCGGCTTGTTTCCTTTCCTTCTTTTCTTCGACTCTCTGTGCTTCCCAAGAGTTGTCACCCTTCCCACCTGGGCGTCTTCTTCTTCTTCTTCTTCTTCTTCCTCCTCCTCCTCCTTCTCCCCCTCAAGAGGTGACAGGAAAGAAGACTCGCCCCTCGTTTCCGCGTCTTCCGGTTCCCTCTGTCCTCTTCCTCCCTCGGGTCGTTTCTCCTCCTCAGAACCCCAACCGCCATGGCGGACCGTCTTCAACACCATGCGCATCGCGACCCCACCGTGGGCGTGATCCCCGTGCCTCACGGCCCCGAGACGGGCGCCGAGCACGACCACTACCCCCGCGGCTCGCCCGAGCACGAGCGCGCCGTCCTGGGCTACCTCACCCACCCGGACGACTGCTACGACGACAACGGCACCTACTGGGCCGACCTGCCCTTCGCCAAGCGCATCGCCTTCGTCAACCGCGTCCAAAACGACGAGGCCAAGCGCGAGCTCAAGGAGATCGGCACCATGATGAAGGCCGATCCCCTGAGCCCCCTCTCGTGGTACTTCCGCAACGCCGTCCTGCCCGGTGCCGGCCTCGGCCTCGAGGGCTACGTCCTGTTCAGCATTGGCAACCTCGAGCCGCTGTTCCGCGCCGCCTGGCCTCAGTGCTGGGGCAAGAACGCCACCGAGTGCAGAGCCGATTGGATCGCCGCCGTCACCTACCTCGAGGTGATCGGCATCATGGTCGGCCAGATGGTGGTCGGCGTGATTGGCGACTGGGTGGGCCGCCGCTGGGGCCTCATCCAGGATGCGGCCATCATGTTTGTCGGCCTTCTCATGATCACGGCCAGCTGGGGTCTCACCCTTGAGGGTTGGGTCATTTGCTACGCTTGGTCGCTCTTCTTCTATGGTGCGTTTGTTTGCTCTTGCTTCCCCCTTCCCTGTGCCGCTTCCCTTGCTAACTTGGACCAGGCTTCGGCGTGGGCGGCGAATACCCCATCACGGCCACCTCGTCCATGGAAAACGCCGTCGGTGCCGGCAAGCTCTCGACCCGCGACGACCGCCTGCACCGCGGCCGCAAGGTCACCATGGCCTTCTTGATGCAGGGCTGGGGCCAGCTCGTCAACCAGGCCATGCTCATCATCCTGCTGCTCGTCTTCCACCACGGCGATGGCAACCCGCCCTACGGCGTCACGACGGTCCAGTGGATCTGGCGCGTCTCGTTCGCCATCCCCGCCGTCGGCACCCTCTGGCTCGTCTACTACCGCGCCTACAAGATGCCCCACGCCAGCCGCCAGCTCGCCGAGGCCAAGAAGAAGAGCAACGTGACGGGCTACGACGTCGACTCGCTGCGCCTTGCCTGCACCCACTTCGGCGGCCGCCTCCTGGCCACCGCCGGCACCTGGTTCTGCAATGACGTCTTCTTTTACGGCAACAAGCTCTTCCAGGCCCAGTTCATCGCCGTCATCAGCAACAACCCCAACTCGGTCATGACGGGCTGGATCTGGAACCTGTACAACGTTATTGTCTCGCTCGTCGGCTACTACCTCGCCTCCATCCTCATCGACCACAAGCTCTACGGCCGCAAGATGATGCAGCAGGTCGGCTTCCTCATGTGCTTCATCATGTTCATCATCCCCGCCTTCAACTACGACTACTACACCTCCCCGGCCGGCATCAAGTCCTTCCAGGCCATGTACTTCCTGTCGAGCTTCTTCAACCAGTTCGGCCCCAACAGCGTCACCTTCCTCATCGCCGGCGAGGTCTTCCCCACCCCGATCCGCGCCTCGGCCCACGGCTTCAGCGCCTGCATCGGCAAGGCCGGCGCTCTCCTCGCCTCGGTCCTCTACAACTACATCGACACACAGACCAAGTTCTACGTCGTCCCCTGGTTCGGCCTCGCCGGCATGCTGCTCACCTGGCTCTTCCTCCCGGACACCACCGGCCTCGACCTCAAGGAGCAGGAGCGCCGCTGGGCTTACATCCGCTCCGGCCGCGGCGACGAGTACCACGGCATCGCCATCCACCCGACCCACCTCTCCCTCTGGGAGCGCCTCCGTGGCGTGGGCAAGAACTACGACCCGGCCGCCGACTACAAGCAAAAGGTCGAGGATATGCGCGAGGAGTGGACCGGCAAGGAGCGCCTGCGCCGTGAGCGCGAGGCCGGCGGCGAGCCTGCCGGTCTGGAGGACCTGGATGCCGAGGAATGGAACAATGAGGTGCACGAGTACTTTAAGAAGACGACCGATCATGGCCTGTGGGCGAACGAGAAGAGCCAAACCATTTCCTCTGGCTCTGGGTCGGCGTCGGGGTCCGGGTCGAACGAGGCCCTTCCGTCGAGCTCGGCCTCGGTGCCCAAGTGGGATGAGAAGAGCGGCTCGAATGGCACCTCGCAATGAGCCGAGTCTTGATGATGCGTTATGTTGTTTTGTTTTGTTGTTTCGTATTGGTTCTTTTTTCATGATCGAGCGTCATCATGAGCAAAAAGCATGGGCACGGTGGGCGGGATTGGGGATACCACAATGATGATTGAGATGAAAAAAAAGGTGCCACGGGTAAAAGGTGCATAGTATATCATTTATTGGCATGGCGAAATAGCTGTTATGATCCGAATATATCACTCGAGTGTTGACGTTTCCGAGAGAGCCCTTTAAGTTTGTGTGCTCGACTGTTTGCGTGCAAGGCATGTTCGGGTGGGTAATCTCGGTGCCTTACTTTGCCGTGTCCAGAGGAGATGAGCCGTTGGGTGATCATGAAGTAATCAGACAGTAAAATTGTTGTCCCGGGTTTCCTCTCCTTACAGCTCCAACACTACTCTAGCGTGCCACGCAAGGGGTTGATCGATCGTGGGTACCGGGTATCTTTCTCATCGGAGAGCTCACGGCCGTCACGGCCACACAGCAAGCCCCAAGGGGCCGTCATGAGCTTTTGCGTCTCTTTGAGCTCGCTGGAAACGTCATGGCAAGCTAGGCAACACGACCAGCCAAGCCAATCGCCGCGCCACGTACCCAACGGTTCAATGTTTCCAAGTATCTTCACCAGCGCACCACCCCGCCCTTCCCACCCTTCCCGTTCCACAGCTCGCCTCGGCTCCCCTCGCCCCCTCGCCCCCCTCGCCCCCTCGTCGCCTGCGGCCTCGCGACCAACCCTGACAAGCCCGCCCTTCCTCCTCTCCCCCACCCACCGGTCGATCCAGCCCTTCATCCTCTTCCGGCTCGCCTCGCTGCCGACATTCACCGTCGGCACGACGCGCTCGATGCGCAGCGCCATGAGGAAGAGGGCCAGCTCGCGGAAGCTCGAGTGCTCGCTGTAGGGGACCGAGAAGCAGAGCACGTCGCCGGCGGGGTTTCCGGCGGGTTTCTTGCCGTTGCCGCCGCCGTTGCCGCCGCCACCACCACCGCGTTGCGGGACGAGATCGCGCCGTGTAAACCTGGGTCGCCAGAGCGGGCCGTGGAGGAGCTGCGTCGTTGGCAGCGCCGACGGGGCGAGGTTGGCGCCTATGCTGCTGCTGCTGCTGCTTCCGCCGCTGCCTCCGCTCCCATTCCCGTTCCCGCCACCGCCGCTCCCCAAACCCAAGCCCGCCGCCGCTGCCGCCCCGGCCCCAGCAGGCCGGTAGTTCCACCCAGACGGCTTGAACCCCACCACCTTGCCAAACCACCCCTTCGCCTTGTACCCGGCGAGATACTCGGCCAGCGTGTCGGGCCCGATCTCCATGAGGCTTTGCATGTGGACCTGCGCCTCGGCCGGGTCGGACGTCAGCAGGGCGGTCAGCTCCGGGTCGTCGAGCTGGCGGCACATGCGCAGCTTGGCGGGCGCGGCGTAGATGCGCGTGCCGAGCGCCTTGGCGACGGCCAGGCAGAGGCGTTCCTTGCCGATGCTGTAGGTGCCGCAGACGACGAGGAGGCGGTTGGGGTTGTGAGGGCGGCCGTTGAGGGCGGCGAACGCGTTGGGTTTGTTGTTGTGATCGGCGGCGGCGGCGGCGGCGGGAGCAGGTGGGTGGGGAGGAGGAGCAGGAGAAGGGGGCTGCTGTTTGGTGGAAGAGGCCGAGGCCGAGGCGGAGAGAAAGAACTTGCTCACGTCCCTGTTCGTCTGAGGCCCGCCGCCGCGCGGTCGGCGGAGCAAGGCTTTCCATTCCGTGTCGTCGCCCGCGAGGAGGCCGTCGTTGAGGAGCTTGCACAGCTCGGCGCAGGCGTTGACCACGTCGCTTTGCGGGGGAAACGAGTAGCGCGGGTTGAGATAGGTGGTGTCGAGGTAGCAGACGTCGATCTTTTGCTGCCGAGCGCGGCCCGTGACGGCGTCGAGGAGCTCCGGGCGAAGCTTGGGATGCTCAACGTGGGCCGGACACGCGCGGAAGTCGCCGCAGTGCAGGATCCGCTGCAGCCGTCCGTTCAGGGTCTTCTCGAACAGAAACAAAGAGCTGCCAGGACAGTGGTTGGCGGGGATCATGGTGACGGTGGCGTCGGTGCCGGGGATGGGAACGGTCTTTTCGAACTCGAGCTCGACGACGTACTTGTCGGCCGTCTTGAGCTGCGACTTGACCAGCGCGGCGGTGACCTTGCTGCAGTAGATGGGGCCGTGTGTCCAGCTGGCGCTCAAGCCCACGTAATGATCGCTGTGGAAATGGCTGAGGAAGTACGCCTTGCAGCCCTCGACGGCGCCGTACCGGAACGCGTCCACGCAGATGGAGAAGCCCGGCATGATCTTGTAGAATGGACAGGTCCTCTTGTATGCCGGCAGGCCCTTGGATGCCGCTTCGGCCGCCGCCGCCGTGGCCCAGGCCGTGTCTTCGGCGTGTCCCGACATGAGCCGGGCAAAGGCTGACGGTCCCTCTGCCGCCGTGTCGCCGAGGCGGATCGGGTTCGCCTGTCCGGGCCTGGGAATCGCCGCTCGAGCCGACCGCTTTGCTGCTGCTGCTGCTGCTGCTTCTGCGGCGGCAGAGGCCTCACGCTCCTCAGTGCTGTCGGGAGGCTTCGGCAGGAGGGGTGTCGGGTTGCCGTCCAGACAGGCATTGACGTGTGCTGTGGCCCGGTCCGGCGTTGTCCCGGCGAAGCTGCCGCCGCAGATGGGACAGCACTCAACCATGCCTTCGTCGTCGTCGATGTTGTCGTCATCCGCCCCAAGACCCTCGCGCTCACATCCTGCCGCGTTATCATCGTCGTCCTCGCCATTTCCTTCCAGCTCCATTCTGACTTGCTCTTCCATCTCGCGCATGATGCGAAGCTCATCGGCCGTAAAGTCATCGCTGTCGCCGTTGCTGTGGAACACGTTCCCCACATCGCCACAAGCGTTGTCGCCATCGTTGCGGTCGCGGTTGTTATCCCCGAGCAGCGGTAGCGTCCTCCTGGAAGTGGTCGTCCCATTGGTAAGCCCGGCCGATCTCTCCTTGGTGCTCGCATTCTCATCACCGACCCCGCCATCCACCCCACCACCGCCACCACCACCACCACCACCACCACCCCCAATATCATCATCATCAACATCATAATGAAGCACGGAATGCGGCAATCTCACCCTTGACATCGCCGCTATTCCCGGCTGGTGGTTGTTTTTCTTATTCGCGTCCTTGCCCTCGGTCGTGTCGCCTTCGCAATCGTCATCCGAACCCGAGTCCGAGTTTGCGTCTGAGTCCGAGTCCGAGTCGTCCAAGAACGGGTTCCCCGCCCTCCTCTTGGCTGCGGCAGGCGCCGTCGGCGTGCTCGAATCGGAGGCTTCCTTCCCGCCATCGCCATCGTCGGCCCCGTTTTCCACGACAGCAGGGTCCAGCCGCCGTCTCTTGACCGACCCGCCGCGTTCGTTGAAACGCATCTCGTCGTCGTCGTCGTCGTCGTCATCATCCCCAGGCTCGTCGGTTTTGGCAACGCCGGGCAAAGGGCGTGACACTACGGCACGCGAGCTCTCTTCCTCCTCTTGTCTCGTCTCCTCGCCGTTCACATCTTGTTGCAATGTTCCGTCTGCAGCCTCGGCGGTCCCCTCTCCATTTTGTTCCCCGTCGGCATCCACATCAGGATCCGCATCCGCGGCAGGCCCGTCAATAAACAACCCCTCCTCCGGTCGCGGGGCCTTTTGAAAGAAGTTGAGGATGCTCTGGTTCGGCTTGGCCTTTGTCCTTCCCGCGCTGCCGGCAGCGACCGAGAAGGGGGTTCGGGTTGGGGTGACAGGCTTCGGCTTGGGCTTCGGATTGTTCGACGACGACGAGGAAGAGGAGAGCGTCGTTGTCAAGCGGGTCTGGGAGAATCTGGGCTTCTGTTTCGTCGTCGTCGTCGGTCTTTGTTTGGCAATCGGGGCCATGGTTAATACTCCCACATGGAAATGGAAAGGAGATGAGGGTGTCTATGTCTCTACACGGTTGAGGACGGAGTGGCGGTGCTCAAGGTCAATGTCGAGCGGCCCAAGGATTGGGGGGAGGCAATCGAGCATCAAAAAAGGTGCAAAAAAGTTGGATCCGCCGGAACTTCAGCGGAGACGCGATTTGGCGGGGCGTGGAGCGCCACTGATCCCCGCGTGATCACGTGAAGCAATTAACTGGTTCCCAGCTGCCCAACATTCAGGCATGCTCTGCTTATGCTTTTGTGATCAAATCCGACAGAGAGAACACTCAATAAAGCCTCAAGGCCGTCGTTGCACAAAAACACATTCAAGTTCTTGGAATATAGGCCGTCCCTGGATCAGAAGCTTGAAGAAAATGTGCCATGAATGCGAGCCTCATTTCGGACCCGACGGCAGTCCAGGCTGTATTTTCTCTTTTCCCTAGACCTAGTGGTACTGTCTACTCCCCTTCCCAAGTCGGCAGTCTGCCCTTTACTCCTCCACAGCCTCCTCAACCCCCTCCTCCTCGGCCACCTCCTCATCATCGTCCGGCTCGTCGGCCCCCGTCTCGTACAGGCGCAGGATGTTCTTGTTGGGATCCTTGACCAGGACGTACTTTCCGTCGTCGCGCTGCAGGCACATGTCGGCGATGGTGCGCACGATACCCCAGCCGTTGGACAGCTGCAGGTTCATCTGGTTGGCAAAGTCGCGCGGCTTCCACCCAACCACGCCGAGGACGACGTGCTTGTCGTTGGCCTTGGGGTTGACGCGAGAGACGAAGCTGTGGAGAGGGGAAAGTCGTCAGCCAGGAAAGTTCAACCCATACATTCAGGCACGGGAAAGGCGAGGAAAAAGAAAAAAAAAAAAAGGAACTCACCCAAGCTTCATCACATCCGCCTTGGCCAGGATGCTCTGCACGGTCCAGCGGGCCAGCTTGCACGAGTTGTTCTTCATCTCGGTGGCCACCACGGCACCGCGCTGCGTCACGAGCTTGGAGCGCCAGTCCAGGGCGCCGCCGCTGCCCTGAGCCTTGGGATCCCACTCGTTGAGCGCGTGCACCGTCAGGAACTGGTTCTCGCCGTTGATGGCGTTCTTCTGGACGGCGTCGAGCTCCGTGCGCACGATGAGGTACATGGGGTCCTCCTCGCTCGTCGACAGGTCGAAGCGGCGGTACTTGTACGCCTTGGACGCCAGCGGGTCCGCCTCCTCGGCCGTGTGGAAGGGGTTCTCGTGCGCCATGTTGACCTTTTGGTTGGCGCTCTCCAGCACCACCTGGTTGGGGAAGTTGTGGTTGATGAAGGTGGCCTCGGCGGCGAGCGCCGAGGGCTGGTTGATGGAGTCCTTGGAGCCGTCGGCGGCGTCGAGGGGCGCGTCGGCGGCGTTCTCGTTGACCGTGACCAGGTCGATGGCGGCGCCGTCGCGCTTGTCGAGGAACACCTTGTTGCCCTGCTTGCGGATGATGATGTCCCAGGGGTAGACGGACCGCGGGGCGCACATGAGCATCGACAGGATGTTGTCGGCGGCGAAGATGGTGGCCTCCTCCTTCTCGGCGAGCTCCTGGATGACGGGGTCGCGCGACGTCGTCACGTTGTAGACCGAGCGGTCCACCGGCGCCAGCCTGCGCTCGGCCGACTTGACCGCCGGCTTGTCGTACGAGCGGTCGTAGTAGTAGAGGAAGCCGTAGCTGTAGCCATCGAGATCCTCGCCCTCGTCGGCCTCGAGGTTGAGCTTGCCGAGGCGGTTAAAGTCAATCTCCTCGAGGAGCTTCCACTCCGGGCGGATGGTGACGGACGAGTCGCGCAGGCGCTGCGGCTTGTCGTAGTCCTTCCAGCCGAAGCGGCGGCCGCGGGCGCCCGAGCGCGCGCCGCCGCGGCCGTCGTAGCCGCCGCCGTACTGCTGGCCGCCGCGGCCCGAACGCTGGAGCTGAGCACGGCCGCCGCCGGCGCGGCCGTCGGTCCGGGCACCGCCCCGCTGGGTGCGCCCGCGGGTGAAGATGGCGCCGCGCCCGAAGCGGCTCTTGCCGGTGTCGCGAACGTTGGACACGAGCGAGAAGGAGGCCTCGTCCTCGGCCGCCGGGGCCACGAAGAGCGACGCGGAGCCGGCACCGTACACCTGCTGGTCTGTGGATGGGTAGCGCGGTCAGCGTTTGGTTTTCCACGGGTGGCCCGCGGGCTCCACCCTCCAACAACCCCGCCGCGCCCGCACAAACGAGCCCGGCATCAACACCAAAAGTCCAACGCACCTCGGTAGTTGCGGTTATACTGTTGCCTGCCACGGCCGTCGCGGCCGTCCTTGGCATCCGACCAGTCGGCCATGCGGCCAAGCTTGTCGCTCTTGGAGAAGGGGGCGTAGGGGACGCCATTCAGGGTGGTTTCGGTGGTGACGGAAGGCCCCCAGGTGGTGTCGGGCTCCGGGAGCGAGTTGATGAGATCGACAATGGACGCCATCTTGTCGAGCTTGTTCCCTCGAGAGATTCGAACTTTGTATACCGGTGATTCGATCGGTCGGCAGAGAAACTGGGCCGGATCGAGATACGGGCTGAAAATGGGTCGACCAAGCGACCAGGGGGTGGTTGTTGGCAGTTGGTTGACAAAGGTTGTTTTTCTTTGATTTTGGACTCTCGAAATTCTCTTGTTGGTGGGGTGTGCGCGCAGTGGGGCTGCACCGTGGGAAAAGACAGTGCGGGATTTCCGTCGGCAGCCTCCCAATACCCAACTTGAAGACTCAACACTCGCTCTCTTGCCAAAGAGCCTCTCGTCTTCTCAGTAACTACATGAAAGCCAACCTGATATGGTTGGTTCTGCATTGATCCTCTGTGTCCAAGCGTCCATTTCAAACAACTCTTGAAAAAAAAATCCACGATATCATGTCCTCCAGTCCCATCCACTTCCACCCTTTCCATCCAGTCCCAAAACAAACCCCAAGAAACGCCCCTCTTTCTCAGTTCCAAAGAAAAAGAAGAAAAAGAAAAATAACAGAGAGGAAAAAAAAAAAAAACACGGGATTTCTCCAAGCATACATGTGCATGGAGACAAGGAATGGAAAGAAGCGAAACGGAACGGGGTAAAACCGAACAAAAGAGAGCCAAAAAAAAGAGAAAAAAAAGAAAAACAAGGGCCATGAGCCAGCTCGGCCCGCCCCCCTCTCAGTACGCCATCCCAAACTCCTGCTTCATGGAAAAGATATTCTCCAGCGCATCGCGCACCTCGAACTCCTCCATAACAGCACCAAACCTGAAAGAGCAAAACGTTAGTTTTACGAGCGAGGTAGCAGAAAAAAAAAAAAAAAGACCACATACCCATAACACCGGACCTTGCCCTTCAGCTCCTCGGCCAGCCTCACAAAATCCTCCTCCCGCAGCTCCCCCAACCGCGGGTGCGCCAGCACCATGCCCCACGCCATGACCGGCGTGATCTCGCCGTCCAGATCCAGCCGCCGGCTCAGGTCGAGCAGCGTCGCCAGGTCGCCCTTGCTGAGCGTCCACGTGGCGTTGCCTGGCTCGGGCCCTTGCTGCTGACCCGGCTGACCCTGCTGGCCCTGCTGGCCCTGCTGCTGGCCGTGTCCGTGGCCGTGTCCGTGGCCGTGGGTGGCGGCGGAGGCCGTCGTCTGGACCTGGCCAAAGGGGATGTCGGGCGAGAGCTCCGAGAAAGGCTCGGGCGGGCACGAGGCCATGAGCGCGTGGCCGCAGGGCTCGCGGATGCCCGTGGCGGCGCCCCGCTCGAGCATCCAGGGGAGGTGGTTCATGCAGGGCTTTTCGAGCCTGGGGAGGGGGGGTTGGAGACGTCAGCATGTTCTCGAGAGGTTGTTGCGGTGTTCCTGGACATCAAAGAAAGGATTCGGGGAACGGAGAGAAGGCGGGTCGCTCTTACGTCAGGACAAAATCGATCCCCGCCTGCTCGTAGTCCAGCGCCGGGTTCGGGTTCTGCGGCGGCGGGCTTCCGCCGTTCGCTCCGCCGACGCCGACGCCGCCGCCGCCCTGCTGTTGCTGCTGCTGCTGCTGCTGCTGCCCGGGGCTTGAGTAGAACTCCAGTTGGCCCTGCGGCAGCGGCGGGTACGTCGCGCTGTGCGGCGAGATGCCGCCGCCGCGCCCCTGGCTGTGGCTGCTTGCCGACAGCGGCGGCGGCGTGAGGGCGGTGGTGTTGCTGCTGGCAGGCCCGCCTCGGTAGCTGCTGCTGCTCGCCGCCATGCTGCTGGGCGAGTACCCGCCGGCGGCGCTGGCGGCGCTGGGGTTGCTGATGGCATCGTCTAGCACGCTGCTGCCGGCCACGGGGATGCCGTTCTGGGCGAGGAGGGTGCGGAGCTGTTGGTTCTCCTCCGCAAGGCGCTCCCGCTCGTGGCAGATGTTGCTGAAGAGCTCCTTGAGACGCAGGACCTCGTCCTCGAGCGCTTTGATGTAGAGCTCCTTGCGCTCACGGTGGGTTCTGCGGGGCAGGGGTTGAGTTACAACGCTGGGAAAAAAGCGGGAGATCCCGAGCGCCGGGGTTCGCTCACCTTTGGGCTTGCCGGTTAAGCTCCTGCCGCCGGGTCAAGGCCGGCTTGCTGTCTGGCTTGGGGCCTCGCCGCTTCTGCGGTCGGCCATCTGGACGGGGAGATCAGCACCTCACCCAGATGCTCAGCACATAGCTTCCCCGTGCCCCTTGCGACGAAGCCTGCTCACCTCGTGTCGTCCTCTTCTCGGTGACCGCGCGGAGGAAATCCAGGTTCAGCGTCGAGAGCGGGCTTTTGCTGACGGTGGAGAGGCCGGTGCTGAAGCCCGGCTGGGCCGGTTGGGGCGGCGGGTTGGGCGAGAGAGAGGCCATGGACGGCCGGTCGTACAGGGACGACACGGAGAGCTTTGGCGTTCTTTGCTGGTGCGAGGAGTAGCTTGGCGGTTGTGGGTAGGCGCCGCTGGACATCAGGTCAGTCGCCATCGTTCAGGCTCGGCGGTGAGGATGGCCAGATTGGATGCGTTCAAGAGTGGATACGTGGGGCGTCCAGCATGCACGAGAGGAGAGCGAGCAGGAAGGGAGCGGGACTGTCTTTGGCCGAAGAGGCGTGATGCAATCATAGAACAAAAACTGGCGCATCGGCGCGTACCTGAGGGCGATGGAGACCTCGGTTGAATCCTGGATCGAGAGGTGGTGGTAGGAGAGAGATGCCAGGATCAAAGCTCGACAGAGAAAAGGATGGTCGCAGTCAAGATTCGTCGAACCGGATGGACGGGGCCGGTCCGGGGTGCATCGGAGTCTTGTTGGTCTCAGCGTGAAGTCAAAGTGCAGATCGGGGTCGATGAAACGGTCGCGAGAAGATCCTCGTCAGAGGCTATGCTTGGCACACGTGCGGGCGACATGCACAAGCGGGTGATATGGGCCTGGCTCGATTATGCACATGAAATGTCAAATCCTCGACGCACTACGATGTATGCGCTTGCTGGATGGGCGGTGAAAAAAAGAGCCCTCTCGATGAGACTTGAAGTCATCCGAGCTCAAAGTTCCAGCCGCGTCGTGGTGGTGGTGGTGTAGTGGTGGTGATGGTGGTGCAGCGGAGGTGAGATCTTAGTAGTATAGTAGATCTCTCCGAGCCCCACGACGGCCCGGCTGTGCGCTGGTGCATGTGGCGATGCCGGGTGCGACCGTCCAATCTCAATGCCCAAACAGCGCCTCGCCCCGGCTGGACCGGAGACGCCCGGGCAGCACGCTTGGACAGCATAACTAGACGTCATCGTTGGAAGACACAATCGTTGGTTAGGTGCCTGACCTTCCTCCATCATGTCTTGGGTAGGGACATCGGTCGAGATTGGTCGAGTTGGCATTGGAGCCGTCCTGCGCCGAAAGGTGTAGAAATGCAGGGGCTTGAGACACCCTGCGACGGGCTGGACGCAGTGCTTGAGCCCATCCACCCACCACCTGTCACGGCTGTCATCTGCGATCGGAGCCTTGGCAGCCCGTGTCCACCTTGTCGGGTCGGCCTCGGACGACCAAATGGAACATCAGGTGGCCCACGACAGATGAACTTCGACAAGGCTTCTGAGCGCTTGAGAAGCTGCAGATCGCATCGCGACGGGAGTCACTTGTAAGCGCCGAACAGCCACGGGCCGTGACGCTCAACTCGGTGGATGCCGGGCCTAGGTTGATGCAAACACATCACCGCCAGGAGCCCCTGATCCACCCCCGCGTCTCGGTCGTGACATTCTCACGGCACCCGCCCTCTCCAGACCAACAGGTTCAGCTTGTGAACAGAACCAAAAAAAAAAAAAAAAAGGCGTCAATGTAGCCCGTGTTTTTAACATTCCCATAGGCATATTCCGTAAGACGTGCCGCCGGGGTTGGATTGGCCAGGTCCTGTTGTTTCCCATCCATTAGGTCTCGTCCTGTCTTGTCCATTCCTGACACTGGCAGGCAGAGAGTCCCCGCAAAACGAGCGTGCCAACGAGCAGCCATGAAGACTTGTTCTGCATACGCCGGTCACAGGAAAAAAATATTTGAACTCTTTGGCATGACCCGAGCATTCTGACAGTACCATGTTCAACGACATGCTCAAGGACATGCTCATGAGGATCCATGAAGCTCCCTTGCGGCCCTTTTTCACGATTCCTTCGGCCTGCCAAGCTCCGGCCTCCCGGCGAGCCCCACCCGGACCGGGTCCGGACCTACCTACGGTACCTAGGGAACTCTCTCCAACAGAACCCCGGCCTGTAGGTCGGTCCTCACCAACCGAATTGGGGCCGCCTTGGCCTGGAAAGGGGGGAGGTGGGAGGGGGGTTGGGCTTTGTCCAGGCCTGCTCGATGTCGGAGACCCAATCCCATTCCCCCCGCCATTGGCGACACGACTGTGCTTGTAGTACTGTGTGTGCCGAACACAGTGCAAACTGTCAGGGCCCCGATACGCTCCCCCTGTATCTGTACTCTGTGCTCTGTACGCCGTACCGAGACAGCAGAGAGGACCCAGCGGTGATGTAAATGCATGGAGCTGGGCCGAAGGAAGGGGGCCGGAGTCGAATCTCGTCCTCGGCGCGGCCAATTGGGTCGTCGGGCAGACCAGCAACGTCATGCGATTTCGATGGGGTTCTTTCGTCCTTACTCGGACGGCTTCTAGACCACGCGTAGATGGCTTTTCCCGGAAGCCTTCCTTGGGTCGGGGAGATAAACACAGCCCCAAATGACGTTCTCCTTCCCCCCCTCCACGAGGGCCCGAAAATCAAGGATTCTCCTGGGTGGCGATCCTCCTCGACAGCATCCGTGGAGCAATGATCCATGTGAGGAGGACATCTTTCACCACCCCCCTCTAGAAATCCTGAGCTCGTTTCGTTCAATCTACTTGGCAACGTAATGTTCCGCCATGGAGGCGGAAAAGGACGCGGTACGATGCTCATGATGAACGGAATGATTGCGTCTATGGCTGTGCTGATTGTAGGTAGGGGGGGCGGGGGGCGGCTCGTCATGCATCGTGCTCTCCACCGGTCACCTTCGCTGGACACGACCTTCCCAAGACAACAACGGATTTCTTGCGTTGAGGACCATGGGGGAGCGGTAGAACTGCATGATCATCAGCAGGAAGCACAGGAAGTCCGCCTCCTCCTAGCGTCGCACAACAGAGGAGGAGAGAAGCAGTTGCCCCCCTCCCTCCCTCGTCCTCCGTGCTCCACACCTTTTTGCGTATCTCTCCCAACTTAGCAACCTCCCTCCCTCCCTCACCTAGGGGTGGTGGACTCGGTCAAGTCAAGTCGGCCACGTTGGAGAGAGGCTGGGGTGCAAAAATGGTTCGAGGAGCTGCCAATCCATCGACATATATAGAATGCATTATCAATGCATGATGAGATGCCCATCAAGGTGCTCGATACCTATGGGGAAAGTCGGGCAGTTTGAGGGAATGAGAGTACTGCGTTAGATCAGATCACCCGACAGGGAGTTCTGCTGTGGCTTTCCTCTCCCCGTTACCCTGCCACCCAGAAGCTGTCGAGCAGCTTGTCTGACCTGCCTCCCCTGCCCGAAGTGCTCACGTGATTGTCTTATCCCCAGATTCCAATCCTTGGGTCGGGCCGGTCATGAGGAAAGAGGCTGGCGCAATCCGCAAAAAAAAAAAAAAAAAAGATCGACAATGGGCTCATTGTCTCGGTCGTTCATCACGTGGTGTGGTATGTGCGAGTGGTGGGCTTTGCGTGGAATCAACACTACCGTACGGGGCACCAAAGCACGACACGACGGGCTGATCCAGACACCAGACTGCAACCTTGGCCGGGCAAAGATCACCCGTCGAATCGGGGGACCCCCAGCCCTCAGGTCATCGGACCTAGAGACGGGGCACCGGGCAGGTCAAGGAGCGGCCTGTCCGGGGGGAGGCATCCCTTAGCGGCCGTGTACGGGCTCTCCTACCTACCTGTTTGAGGTGCTGTGTTTGTTGCAAGAGGCGAGGCCATCGCTTTCGCCGTCGGCTTATTTACGTCTTGTTTACGTACTGCTCGAGTCAGATCCTGCTGTGCCGTGGGCAACTCGGGGGCCTCTGGAGGGTTCCGTTCATGCGCGGATGACCGACCCTGCCCATGGTGCGGCAGCGTGCGGTTGTGCTCCTGGGAGCACGCGGTACACCTCCATGGGGATCTGGCTGCAGGACACGGGTCATGTATCCGAGGTAGCGGCGGACTGCCTCCATCAGCTACAACACGAGGCAGCGCTATGAAACTTGTTGTGAGCCGTTGAGTCGACAAACAGCAGCCCCAGTTTTTCCTCGACCGTGTACGACACAGGCGGCGCGAGAGGGAGGGAGGCTGGCTTGGCAACGCTGTGGGACGTCGGGTTGCTGGGTGGCTTGTCCCGATCCATTGACATCTCACTTGAGCCGGTGCATCGGAACGCGGGTCGAGGGGGTGGGCTTGAGGGTTCAACTCCTGCAGGTGAGCTGCGCAAGCACATCGCGGAAACATGGCCTGTCGAGTGCGCGTGTGCGTGTGTAACGGGATGGCATTACGTAGTCTGGCCTGGACCGGCCTGTGTTTGGTTGCTGAAGAAGCGGGACCAGACCCTGGGAAAGGCGCAATCCAGGTGGTGTACGCAGTAGGCCCTCTTGCTGTCCGTCTGCATGCGTGTGTGGTACCAGCAGGAAGGGGAGCCGGCACATCCTAGGTGGTGCAGGAGGCGTGTCCAGGCGGCGCCGAGGTCAAAGTCGGTGAACGAGCTCGTGGATCCTAGACGAGCGGAAGCTGTAGGGCTGGGTGCAGGTCATCTGGGTGTATGTAAGGATCCAGCGGGCGGCAGTTGCGATGAGAGAGATGATGCCGGGTCCTGCGGCGAAGAGGCAAACCTCTGGGAACGTGCCGTCGCCGATGCTGTCTGACCTGGTGAGTTGATTTCGAGCCAGGGAGGGACGGCGAGCGGCTCGCCGCTGGGCCCAATGCCACGGCCACAAGCCCTGACCTGCCATCATCGCCCAGCCTAGGCAACTTCCAGGTTGGCGGTGTCGTTTGGTCGATGCAAGAGGTGGTCATTCGCTCCAATTGGGCCCTGTCCTTGGCAAAGGGCCCCGAAGTGGGCAGACCGCGACCTGGATACCCGGATCCAGTGGCAGGATGGACAGGCCCTGCTGGGATGGGGTATTCGGGCGTGGATGGACGGCTGTGAGCTGGACGTGCTGAACAGGTCCGGGAAAATAGACCAGGGGGAAAGAACCGCGCCCATCTACAGAGTATTTGTTATCTCTTGCTACGCACCGACGAACCATCATGGCCAGGTGGGTTGTCACGGCGATGAAGTCATCCTGGACCCGAGCCATTGAGGGTCGGCAAGGGGACAAGAGAGAGAGAGAGAGAGGAACCATCGACGGCTGTGGAGGGGTCCTTCATGACCCACAACCGCCGCTGTTCGAGGTGCAGATGATTAAGCAGACGAGGGAGCCAGAACCTCGCCATCGGCCTGCATGCAGCCTGCAAACCGATTGTGGACTGTGCCGTAGGGTTATCTTGTGTTACCCCAGCAGCAGAAGAGCAACGTGAGTGGTTTGAGGAACCCGCCACTGCTGTTTCTGATGCTGCTGCTGCTGCTGCTACTCGCTCGCTCGAGAAGGCTGCGCTGGAAGGCCGAGAAGCCGCGAGCAGAACGGCGGGACGACAATGAGACCCGAGATGGCCCAGGTGAGGTGGGTTCTCCAACGGTCGGCACTGCGGCTGAGTGGAGATGCCTCCGGGAAAGATGAGACACGGCGATTCCTTTCTGATTCATTCCCAGAGGCGTTTCCGCTGTTCACGTGGGTGGGAGATTCGGGTTCCACGCATGGAGGCGTTGATGCCGGAGCTGCCAGAGAGAAACATCCATCCATGGATGCTGGGGGGTGGGGACGGGAATCCTGAGCGGCCCCTCTCCCGAGGGCAGGAGATCCATTCCAAGTCTCATGGAAGTCTCTCCACCAGAGAGCGTTTACTGTAGCGGATGCGTTACGAGATTGTAGCCGGCTCTGCCGACTGCGGGTGCATCAGCGATGGGGACGGCTCGAGGCGGGAGAGTTTTTGGCGGCAGCAGGTCTTGTCGGAACGATTGGAGCCCGCTTGCGCGGAATGGCCGAAAGCAAAGCTACCTAGGTACCTTGGCGTCCACGAAGCGGTCCGGGTCAAACTGGGGCTCAGGTAGGTACTGTGGTAACTAGCTACTGTACGTGGACAGCCCGACAGGGCCACCGGCCTTCACAAGAGCCACAGCGGTAGCAGCTGCCCACCTGGACGGCTTCTGGGCTTGGCCCCACCGGGGACCGCTCAAAACGCTCACCCGCCGCCCTCTCCTCCAGGCACGCACCCTGGCGACCATCTCCCGTGAGGCTGTCATTGGGCACAGGGCCAGGGTTACCCCGCTTCCAACGGCACCCCACCATGGGAGGCACGGACCCACTCGGCTGGCTGAGCACGATTCGATTTGGCCAGCGTGAAGAGCGGAACAAGCACGGTGCAGACACACAGTGCGCACACACCAACGCACCATCTTGACGATCCTCTGACCAGGCGCCACCCAATGGCAGCCATCCGCCAAGCACCCAGCACACAGTGTTTCCCCGGTCCCCGGCCGTCCTGCTGGTTTGCGAACAGAGAAAGTCGTATCACCGTCGGCCTATCTGTTGTTGTTTTGTTTTTTTGTGTGTACTATATGCGTGTGGTTTGGAGGGAAGGAAAAAAAAAAAAAAAAGAGCAGGAGACCTGACGACCAAAATCATCCGTCAATTCCTGGGCTGGACTGTTGAGAGTTTGTCGCCTTGAATGGGGAGAGGGGCGCAACTCTACAATCCATCCTTCGGTTCTCCCAACTCTTTCGCTTTCTCAACCTACGGTACTTACCTCGTACCGTAACCTCCTAACCCCCCGTTCTTCTCGTCAAACAAAGAGAAGGTCGGTCTCCACTTTAACTTTTGGGCCGTGGAAATCAACAAAACCAGCCAACCAACCAACCAACCAACCACCCCGCGAAGGCGACGATACCGACGACGAAGGACGAGGTCGAGGACAGCACAACAACGACCCCGACAGCGAAAAGCAACGATAGCCGCTGGCAGCCTCATCACTGGCCGTCCCTCGCCCACGATCCTTGGCGGCATTGTCTCGTGTCGGCCAGAGCTGTCGTGGCCCAAGAGGTCGCCTCGTTCGGTTCCCCGCCGCCGCCGAGACCCAACAAACGATACAATACTCTCTCCCTCGGGCATCTTGTGAGCTCGCCAGCCCCTCTCACGGCAGCTTGGCCGAGTTCTGAATGACGACGACGGGTTGCTGTGCCCTGAATTGCCGTCAATGCCAAAGATAGAAACCAGCCTGTGACTGGCAGCAGCCCCGACTCCCAGCGAGAATCCCACACCACCCGCTCTTCTCTCCCGCAGCGAGCACGGCGCCTCCTCAACAGCAACACCCCATTATGTCTCGGGCCTGTGCCTTCCCATAGCTTCTGGCAGCTCGGCCGGATCTCTTCTGGCTGGTTCCCTCTGGACCTCCAGCCCAACCGACCCATCTTTCGGCTCTCGAGAGACGCCCCGAGCCCTCCGATTTCGCGGCCGTCCGGCCGACGACAACGACGACGTCGACGACAACCAACAACCCTCCCCATTCCCACTTGAAGCCTCCGATCCATACGGCCCCGCCGCTGATGATTCTCGGGACAAATTTATGATCGGGCCGCCCAATTCGTCACCATGGAGGAAGGATCAGACACCACACCCAACATGCTCGCCCCCCCGGCCGTCGCCTCGCTGCGCGCCGCCCCCATGGAGCGGTCGCTCAGCGAGGACATACGGGAGGAGAGGGAGGATCTCCGCGAGGCCGCCGAGCAGACCCTAAACGTCATCCTCGACCTCAACATCGACGGCACCGTCCGCTGGGTCAGTCCCTCGTGGGTCGACGTGATCGGGACCCAGCCCGACTCGGTCATCGGCACCTCCATTGCTGACCTGATCGTCAGCGACAACCGCGGCATCTTCTCGGAAGTGGTGGATAGCATGACCCAGGATGACCGTCGCAGCCAGTTCATCCGCTTCGCCGTCAAGCTGGGCCCGCTGTCGAAGCTCCTGACCCCCGACGTGCTCCCCGGCGGCGAGGAACCCGCCGAGCCCGTCATCGTCGATCTGGAAGCCCAGGGAATCATGGTCTACAGCGGGCCCTCGGGCGGCGAGAGCCACGTAAGTGTACCCTGCGGAACAAACCATCATGCTTCGCACGTGCTGACACGCTGGACGCTGCAGACCATGTGGATGATCCGGCCGTGGGTTGCCCCGCGCGAGATCAAGATCGATCTGCCCACCGTCATCGTCGACTCCCTCGGCTCGGGCGCCCAGGTCCTCGCCAGCTACCTGACCCAGCTCGCCGAATCGGGCCTGGACGACCCTTCGCAGGTCCCGCCCCCGCTGCCCGTCCTCTGCAGGATCTGCGAGCGCCAAATACCGCCGTGGTGGTTCGAGAAGCATACGGACCTCTGCCTGCAGGAGCACCGCGCCGAGATGGATGTCCAGATGGCCCAGGAGGGCCTGACGGAGCATCGCCACGCCATCGTCAAGGTTCTGGACACCCTCGAGACGAGGCACAGCCGCTCCTTGGCCGGAGGAGACCAGTCCAACCTGCCCATCGCCGAGTACAAGGGCCTGCCGATCGGCCCCCCGAGCTCTTCCAACTCGTCCCCCGGAAACTCGTCTCCCGTGCCGGGCGCCGCGCCGGGTCGGTCGCGGGAACGCTCGGCCGGATTAAGCCACGCGCGAGGCCGGTCGTTCGCCATCCGCAGGCCCCAGGCCAGGATCGTCGAGCTGCTGCTGGACCTGTGCGACACGGCCTTGGAGATCAGCACCCCGGCCATCAAGGAGTCGTCGCAGAACCCCGGCGAGTTCCGCACCCAGTCGCCCCAGTCCGAAAGCCGCATCGCCCAGGTGCTGCAGTGGGAGACCCCCAGCACCAACACCATGGAGCAGGAGCAGGGGCTGGCCATGCTCTGCGCCGACACGGAAAGGCTCGCCAAGGACAAGGTCGAGGCCATCTTCCGCCACCGCAGGATCCTCGAGTACTCGGAGCGCATCCGCATCGAGTTTGCCTACATGGTCCAGGACTGCATCGACGCCGCCATGCGCAAGGCCGCCAAGATCGCCGCGGGCCGCCTCAGCGATTCCGCCGACGAGGAGGAAGAGCCCGACATTGAGATCCAGGTCGCTCCGGACGAGGGCGTTTTTGCCGGCTCCTTCGAGGCGCCCTCCTCCCTGTCGCTGGCCCTGGAGGACGCCGACGCCGACGACGCCGAAACCCGTCGCGCCCCCTCCTCTCTCCACTCCCCGAGGTCGACCAGCCCGGGGCAGCAGCTCGAGTGCCCGACGCCGCGGTCCACGCGGTTTCCCTTCGGCAGCCTACCCGGCACGAGCCAGTCCCGCCGAGAGTCCATGATCCTCGAGAGCGATGCCGGCGATAGCGACGGCAGCCTGAGGTCGTCGGTGGCGTCGCGCCCGCCGCTGCGAACCGACTCGCCCATGTCCGACGTGGGAGACCTCCGCCGCAAGGCCAGCTCCAAGCAGCACCATCGCCGGAGCCTGGTCCTCCCGGGAGCCGTCTCGCCGCGTCGCCAAGAGTCGCCCTCTAGGTGCGGGCAGCCGCCGACGTCGCCGCTCCGCATCCACAAGCCTCGGAACCTGCCTTTCCCTCCGTCGGACGCCCTCGTCTCCCCCGAGGCGTCGCCGATGCTCCCGAGCAGCGAGTTCACGTCGCCCAGCATCTCGTACCAGCACCACCGGAGACAGTCCTCGGCCGCCGTTTCGTCCGCCCCCGGCGAGCTGGGAGTCAAGCCTCCTCCCTCCCCCCGCCTGAGCGCCGTCGTGGGCGGGCCGCAGGCCAAGGCCGTGCCCCCTTCCATCAAGGACTTTGAGATCATCAAGCCCATCAGCAAGGGGGCCTTCGGCAGCGTCTATCTGTCCAAGAAGAAGTCGACCGGCGAGTACTTTGCCATCAAGGTGCTCAAGAAGGCCGACATGGTGGCCAAGAACCAGGTCACCAACGTCAAGGCCGAGCGCGCCATCATGATGTGGCAAGGAGAAAGCGACTTCGTGGCCAAGCTGTACTGGACCTTCTCGAGCAAGGACTACCTGTACCTGGTGATGGAGTACCTCAACGGCGGCGACTGCGCCTCGCTCATCAAGGTGCTCGGCGGCCTTCCGGAGGACTGGGTCAAGAAGTACCTCGGCGAGGTCGTCCTCGGCGTTGAGCATCTGCACAGCCGGGGCATCGTCCATCGCGATCTCAAGCCGGACAACCTGCTGATCGACCAGAAGGGACACCTCAAGCTCACCGACTTCGGCCTCTCCCGCATGGGCTTGATCGGCCGGCAGAAGCGGGCCCTCAACAGCGGCGCCGAAGCGGCCCCCGACCTCCTCAAGCAGGGCCCGTTTGCCCGGTCGACGTCGATGGCTTCCTCGCGATCTACCTCGATGGATCTTCACGGGCGAAGCCACTCCCCCGGCTCGACGCCGCAGATGACGCCGAGCGACTACGGCGCCGGCATGGGCCAGCCGTCCTACTTCAACCTGGGCACCTTCTCCGAGCCGCGTCGCATCTCGAACCAGCGCAGCGACAGCGGCGGAAGCGAGACCTTGCCGCAGATGATCGGAGCCCTGTCGCTGAACGACGCCCCGTCCAACAGCTCCCAGGTCGTCTTGTCCCCGGCCGACGTCGGCGAGGCCGAGGCGGCGGGCTCTCCTGACCTGCCTGCCCTCTCGCAGACGAACACGCACAACAGCAACGAGTCCTTCAAGGGGACGCCCCCGCAGCCGCCCATGCCGCCTCCGAACTGGGCCCTGTTCGACCCCAAGGACACCACCCGGCGCTTCGTCGGCACTCCCGACTACCTGGCCCCGGAAACCATCAAGGGCGAGCCTCAGGACGAGACGAGCGATTGGTGGTCGGTTGGCTGCATCATGTACGAGTTTCTGTACGGCATCCCGCCCTTCCACGCCGGCGAGGTCGACAAGGTCTTTGAGAACATTCTGGCTCGCAGGATCCAGTGGCCGGACGAGGAGGACGACGAGGTGTCGCCCGAGGCCAAGGACCTCATCAACAAGCTGCTCTGCATGGATCCGCGCGAGCGCTTGGGAGCGAACCGCGACGAGAAGTTCCAGTCCGGCGGCGAGGAGATTCGTAACCACCCGTGGTTCGCCGACATCAACTGGGACACCCTGCTCCAGGACGAGGCTCAGTTCGTCCCGCAGGTCGAGCACCCCGAGGACACCGAGTACTTCGACTCGCGGGGCGCCACCTTGCAGAGCTTTGCCGAGGAGATCGAGGACAGCTCGCCGCCCGCCGCTGCCCCGTCTACCGACTACCCGGACCGCCCGCATGACGCCCTGTCCCGCGTCCGCGCTCAGGTCAACTCCATGAAGCGGGGGCTCATGCCGCTGCACATCCCGCCGCACGTTCGCGACCTCAAGAGCCGGAGGCTCAGCGAGCCCGTGCCGGCCGACGACTTTGGCAGCTTCTCGTTCAAGAACCTGCCGGTCCTGGAGAAGGCAAACAAGGATGTGATTCAGAAGCTCCGGGCCGAGGCCATGGCGGCGCAAAACAAACCCATCAGCCCCGGCGGCATGGGCAACCTCCCGGCATCGGGGCCGGCTGCCCTCGAAACCAACCCGGCCATCAACAGCCCCGTCCAGCGGACGCTCTCCAACGCCAAGGCCTCGCAAAGGCCGCAGTCTCCGTCGGCCGCGAGCCACGCCAACTCGTCTCCCAGCCGCATGTCGCAGCCCTCGTCGCCGCTGCTGGTGTCGTTCGTCGCCGGCCCGCCAACCGACAGCAGGCGCAAGACGTCGAGCAACTCCTCCGGCATCTCCCAGCCTTCGGGCGGAGGCTCGCTGCAGCCGGGGTCCGTGTACGAGGTGCCACGCGGCCCTCCCAGCTTGCAAAAGGCGGCCACGACGATCGCCGCCACGACCGCCAGGGGCGCCGCTGCCGCGCCGCTGCCCGCCTCGCCGCAGCGATCGGTGGTGTCAAGCCACGTCGTAACCACTCCCCGACACACCCCCGGCTCGGCCGGGGGACGCGCGCGGTCTCTTACGGTGGGGTCGCAGGAGGGCAGCCCGGTCGCGACGGAGCTGCTGGCGGCTCATCACCGAAACCGCCGCAGCCAGGTCTTCGACATGTCGCCGTCGTCGTCCGACAACGAAGGCGACAAGGCGAACGCGCTGCTGAGGGTCCAGCGGCGCCGCCAGAGCGCCCGGTGCATGTCGTACATCGCTGCGGGAGAGGGGCCCCAGTTCCGGCCGCTGGACGTGCTCATCTGCGATGACCATCCCGTCTCCCGCATGGTCATGGAGAAGCTGCTCGAGAAGCTGCGGTGCCGCACCATCTCGGCCTCGACGGGCAGCGAGGCGATCCGCTACGCCATGAGCGACATCAAGTTCGACATCATGTTCCTAGAGTTCCGCCTCCCGCAGCTGTCCGGGTCCGACGTGGCGCGCATGATCCGCGACACCAAGCACACCAACACGCACACGCCCATGGTCGCCATCACGTCGTACCTGAAAGAGCTCCCGGCCCCGCAGTACTTTGACTCCCTCGTCGAGAAGCCTATCAGCTCGTCCAAGCTGATCGAGGTGCTCAGCACGCTTTGCCACTGGAAGCCTCCGCAGCCCGGCCAGACCCAAGCCATCCCCTTGTCTCTTACCCTTTCGCACCCCGTGCCGTCGGGTCTGCGCATGGAGAGCCTCCGGCTCGAGGACAGCCCGACCTCGGCCGCCTCGTCGAGCTACGCCGCCCGCTCCGGAAGCAGCTTCCGCGAGGGTTCCATCAGCTCGAGCCTTTATGGCGATTCCGAATCCGTCGCGACGGACGACATTCCCGTGCTTGTCAGCAGGAAGGCCACGGGCGATTGGGGAGACGATGGCGGGTTGGGCATCTCGTCGTCGGGTCAAGAAGACTGCCAGCAACAAGCCGCCCCGCCGCCTGCTTCGGTCAACCCGCCCCAGTCTCCGTCTCTCCCCCACGCGCCGCACCCGCGACCGGTTTCTCACCAGGCGCCCCCGCCGCAGCTCGTCTCGCAGCAGTCGGCGCCGCCCCAGCTGGAGAGCCGCGGCAAGATCCTCCAGCGCTCGCTTGAGAAGCTCCGGGCCAAGCGCGAGTCGATCGAGAAGCGCCGGTCCGAGGGGAGCGTCGATTCGGCCGATGACGAGGACGACGAGCTGTTTGGTGGCCTCGGCGTCGTTGGCGATGGCGGTGCCGGTGCCGGGGGCAGCCAGACGACGGACAGCGGAAGCGGGAGCGGTAGCGGAAGCGGATCTGGCAGCGGAAGCCCCAGCGCGAGCGTCAGCGTCAGCGGGAGCGTCAGCGGGAGCGGGCCCGGCTCTCCGTCGGCGTCGGCGTCGGCGTCAGCGTCGGCGTCTGGTCAACAGTACCGAAGCAAATCGATGCTGCCGACGAGCAAGCTGGGGATCGAGATGATGAGAGCAAGTAGCCATGATAGCTTGGCTGGTTCCCCGAGGGCGGCGAGTCCGATGGGCACCACGGAGATGGATACGACGGAGCCGGCGACCATGGTGGTTACGCCGGTGCAGGAAGCGGGGCCTCTGAGCTTCGCTGCTCCGACGACAACCGCCGCGACTACCTCGGGCATCTCCGCCGTGAAACCGGAGCAGCAAGCACCGCAACCACCACCGCTCCTCACCGTCCTCTGCACGCCGCCGGCGCCGGAGGCGGTAACCCCCAGCAAGGCCGCTCCAAATACAGCGGCGGTGGTCGACGCGGATGAAACACCGCATCCTGGCTTGGCAGCGGCTGCTGTTTCTGGGGAGCAAGCCGCAGCGAGTGCGGCGGGTACGTTGGAGGACGAAGACCCGACGCCGAGACGGCCGCCCGTTCAAATGGAGGAGAGGAAGGAGAGCGTGTCGCCTTTCGAAGGGGGCGGGATATGATGAGATATGACGTGAGATGATGATGGCTATGGGCCTTTTTCTTTTTTGTGTGTCTTTTTGCTTGATGATGCTTTTCCTCAGCGCGGCGTTGGTAAGGGATTCGGGACATGGCACAGCACACGGGGAGAGATGAGGAACTTTGGGGCGGGAATGGCACATTCATTCGCCTCTTGCACCGCAAAACAACGCCTTACCCACCGCCAACCCAGCAACTTGGCAATGCAACATGCACTGATGTCCCCATGGTTTTCTTTCTTTCTTTTTTGTTTATGACTTTCTGTCGTGGATTCCTCTGCTTTTTGTTTCCTTGATGATGTCATGTCCGGGACGGCGGTGATTGGCGGCGGCGAAGAACAGGCGATGGGTGCGGGAGCGGAAGCGGGAGCGGGCGTTTATGTAACCTACCTTAGGTAACTGGGCATTGGGTGAGAGGGAGCACATGGACATGGACATGATGAAGCGACGGCAATGACAATGGATGCACGGATGGGCCACACAGCGCGTGGTGTACTGGATGTATTCTCGTAGTGGTAGTAGTAGTCGCCATAGGATGATGCTATGATATTATGGCATGAATGCAAGCGAAATCATTGAGGTCAAGCGTCTTAAGAGGGAAAGCAAGCAAGCAAAGTGACGCGTTTTGCGGCTGGCTGGCCGGCTGCCTTGGATGCGTTCGATGTACCAGGTAAGGTACCTGAGGTAGGTAGGTAGTTCTCTTTCAAAATCCTCCTGTGCCCTTGCTTCTCGTGCGTTACCCTTCCTCCTCGCTCTTCCTCCTCACCGCAAGCCAACCGCCTCACCTCGCTTCACGCCCTTCACTTCCCCCAACTACTTGGCCTTGGCCCCCTGGTTCGCCGCCTCTCTCCTCGTCGCGTCCTCCAGCAGCGGAATGTCGACGGCGTTGGCCGGCAGGTGCACGTACCGCACGACGGAGCCGCGGATGAAGACGTTTTTGACCGCGCTCTGGTTTGGGCCGGACGCACACGCGCACACACGCCCCCCGGTCTCTGGTTAGCTCGATCATTGTCACGTCCGTCTTGACCTCTGCCGTCCTCGGCCGTCCCCGTCCCCGTCCCCGTCTCCGTAGCGACTGCGCCGCCGGGAGCGGTAGCGGTGGCAGTGGCGGCGGCTGGAGCACCCGCCGGCAACAGCAGGAACGGAAGCAGGGAAGGGCAAGGGAGGAGAGGGAAAAAAAAAAAAAAAAAGGAAACAAAGTAAGAGAGGCTCACCATGTGCGGGTACTTGATCTCCTCAATCACTTGGATGTTGTCGAGCTTGATGTTGAGGTACTGGTCGACGCTCTTGAGGACGCCGCGGATCTGGATGTCGTTCTTGAGCTCGACCGTGACCTCGTGGTCGATGAGGGTTTTGAAGAAGCTGGTGTGCGGGGGTGTGTGCGGTTAGCGAGATGCCCGTGAAGAATCAATAACCCTTGTCAAGTGCCCGGTTGGATCCTCAAGAGCGTCGGTGTAAGCGCGTATGGGTGGTGGTGGGTGGTGGTGGTGATGGGTTGGGCTCCCTATGGAGCTTCGCCGTCCGTCGTCCATGGAAAGGCAGCCTTGTCTTTCCCCCCCCCTTCCAAACCAACCCAGCTGATTCCGAGGTGACTCCCCGCCCTCTCCGCCTTTCCCGTCCGCACACCTCCATCCCGTTTCCAACGTCGTTTCCGCCTCGGGCCTTGGGAAGAAGACGAGCCAAACCGCCATGAGAATGACCTTCCCCCCACAGCATCACACCAGAATCCCAACAGGAGCAAAGGAAACCCGGGAAAAAGCAAAACAAATGAAACGTAGGAAGAAGAGAAACCTACCTGAAAAACAACATCTTGATCCTAATGAGCAGCCGTCGACAGCGATCGGTAGTGCGATGCCCCCGACGGTCAGTTTGATGTGTTTTTTTCTTGGGGGGGGGGGGGGCGTGTTTGATGTGAGAGCTTCGCTCATTCAACTGACGTTGAGGCGCCGTGCCTAAGCCTGGTTTGGGAGGGTGGGTCCAAGGCCGTGATGGAAGAGGGTTAGGGTTGTATGCCTAGCGGGCGGTTGAGTTGGAAGTGGAGGGCGGGAGCGTAACATCGACCAACTAGAACACTCTCCCTACTCCGTAGGGGGTGTTATAACTATTGACATAGCGACGATCCAACGGCAGGCGTCGTTTATGATCACGACCACGATGGGATTGTGGCATGGCAACAAGCAAAGACAGAGAGTGAAAGACGCATCCCTAATGTCCAGGTTTCTTTTTTTACATCTAACCGTCGTGCAATATATTGCCGGTCTCCTGCTATCCTCGATTTTGGTCAGCTCCCTGACCTGCTTTCTCTCCTCTGTCAATTGCCCCCATCACCACCGGCTTCCAGTCTGAGAAACAACCCCGAGCGAGAAGCTCTCCTTGACAGAATCATATACCTAAAACCTTCCCTCTCAGAACACACCCCGCCACACATCACCTCAGAATCCCATCACCTTGCATCCCAGGCGCCCACGGCAAGCATAGCGAACAGAAGCAAACCACAGACTCGGCGAGAATGATGGAGAGAACAACAAGAGGGCATCAAAACACCCCAGTCGACAGAAAGGAAAGTAGCTCGCGCAAGCAAGGAAGGCATTCTTCTTGGGGTATCCGGTTTCGTTAATCGCGTTAAGATGCAACAGTCTTTCCCTTTCCAGACCCACCATCCCCATCCATTCACCATCACCATCACACATCTGACAACATCAGAAAAAAAAGAGAGTGCCCGCCGCCCGTCCGTTTGTCCGTCCGCCCATTCCATACCCTCTCCTTCCACCCCCGAACCGGTCCCCGTTCCGCCTTCCCAGTACAAACAAGTGCAAAAGAACAAAACACAACCCCAGCAGCCAGCCAGCCTACCTAGCCAAACAGGGAACCCGTTTTCCATGCTATGCTCTTCTGTGCCGTCGCCGCCGAGATGCTGTGAGGCTAAGGTGTATCGAGGTATCCCGGAGTTAAGAAAGGAGAGAGGAGGACAAACAACAAACAACGACCAAAGCCACAAAACAGGGACAACTCGCGTCGCCAGAACCGTGACAGAAGCAGAAAAGTACGGGCGAAAACCGCGCGCTGCAGCCGGTGCAGGTCACAACAAAACCCTCCCAAACGAAGCGTCCACTCCAAGGCGGCATCAACCGCAACGCTGTGGTCGTGACTAGACACACAGAAGCAGGACACCAGACCAAGGGCGCGACCTCGTTTGTGTTTTGCCTCCCCCGCTCGGTCTGCCGCGCACGAAATGCCCGACTGAGTTAAAAAAACATGAGTAGGGTGGGTTTGGTTGTCGTAACTTCGTGACATGATCTCTCAACGTGAAGAGGAAAAAAACAGGATAAAACGGTCGACTTCATGATGCAAAACCCCGCACGCAACCCCTCGTATATCATCTCGACGCCGTCAAGGTTGAAAAAAAAGGAGGCCGCGAAGCAAGGTGAAGCCACGCCGTCGCCGACTACTCGGATTCGTCCTCGGATGCCGAGGATTTCGCCTTCTTGCTCGGAGAGCTCGACGGGGCGCTGCCGTCCGACTTGCGCTTTGTCGCTCCGGTGGTTGTCTTGGAGGCGTTGTTATTGTTGGCGGCCTGGTCCGAACCGCCTTCCGCCTTGTCGCCCCCGGCGGCAGCGGCGGCGGCGGCGGCAGCCTTCTCGCGCTCGAGCTCTGCCACCTCTTGTGCTGTAAGAAACCGCCCGCCTGGGCCACGAGGTCTCCGCATGGCATGGTTATGCCTGGACTCGTGGAGGTAAGGCTTGCGACCCTTGCTAGTGAGCCGTAGTGCCTCCTCCAACCTTTGGCGGGCAACGCGGCGCTTGAGGATGCGATGGAACTGCTTGGCGTTAACGTAAAGCGGCGACTCTTCGACGGGCGCGGAGGCGATCTCGGGCGATTGCGGCGGCGGCATCTGTTGCGCGGCCGTCATGGGTGGCGGGACTCCGGGGCGCTGGTTCATCAGGGAGGGCGCGCTCGGGACGCCGGGGCTCGCGACCTGGCTCATTCGCCGCTGCTGTTGCTGAATGTTATTCATCTGCTGTGGCGACCGCGGCCCTGCCCTGGCGTCCTTCTTAGGGACCCCGGACATACGCGGCGACTGCTGCAGGCTCGGCTCGGATGGCATGTAGTACGAGGTGCCCGACGCGGCGGCGGTGGCGGCCATGGCAGCGGCCTGGATGCCGGGCATGCCATAGTGCATGCCGGACTGCGGGACGGCGTACTGTGCTTGGTACATGTTGTGCGGCTGGGAAGGCGAGGTTTGGTGTTGTTGCGAAGGAAGAATTGGAGACGTCTGTGACAGGTGCTGGGCCGATGGCGAAGTGATGGTGTTGCTTCCTGCGGGGTTCGGATATCCGGTCTGAATGTGTGGTTGTGAATGCGCGCTCTGGGGTTGTTGATATTGGGCGTATTCCATCATCCTAGGAAAGGTCCCGACGAAGCGCCGAACCGAACCGCGTTCAATCGCGTTTCCGTGGATGGTGTGCTGGGCGATCGGCTAATGAGAGGCCGACGATGGATAGCTCTGATAGAAGCTTGGACGGTGGAAGTGGGTTGCTGACGGTACCACTCAAGCCCAGTGTCCCACGACCAAGCCGGCTGATAAACCTTCTAGGTCCAGATCCCTTGGTTTGGGACGTCACGCCAAGCCCGACTTGCTGTGTACCTGCGGGTTGACACCCAATCTATTGGAGTTGATGCGTTGGCAGTGAAATGGGATGGCCGCCGAGCTTCGCAATTGGTTGCACCGCAGCGCATGCACGCCGATGTCGTGGCGAGGCGGAACTTGGGTGGCTCAGTACTCGGCCTCGCAGGGAGAGCGATGAACAAGGACCGCCACGTGAGGCCGTCGGGAGGCACCCGAGATCCTTAGGCAGGTGAGGGCCTGATGGCTCCCAGGGTCTCGACGTCGGGTACTGAAGCAGAAATGCACAAACGCCGTCGCAAGTACAACGTTTGGCGACAATGCAGACTACCAGCTATTCTTCCAGCAACGTTGTCGACTTATCTACCTGGTCCACCGGTTAGCTCCGCACACGTCGGGTAGGAAAAGATGAAAAGATGCTCTGGCAACGAGAAGGCGGGAGGGACGTTGAGGGAATCGTGGTCGTGGGCCATCGCTATTTTGGCGCCTTGGGCCCTGGGCCTGGTCTGATGCGCTGGCATGCATGACGGAATATGCATGAAGCAGGCCTACCATGCCGTCCAGCTCATCGCCCCATACCCGGATGGGGCAGCTGTCCCAAAGCCGGATGTGAGGGCGTCGGTGGCAGCCTGACCTGGAACTGCACACCGGGGAGGGCAAAAAAAAAAAAAAAAAAAAAAAAACAGAGACGAAAAAGCTGTTGCCATGGCGGTGTTTGGCCCCAGCGATAACGGGTGGGGGGAAACGTAGGGCCAAAAAAACAGACATCCCACAACGCGCGGTCGGTGTAACCTGTGGCCGCTTGACCACGGCAGCCACGACGGTGTAGTGACCCGATAGCCAACTCTCTCTCGAATGCTTGGCCAAACGGCGGGTTCGGAGGTGGGGAAGCCCGGAGACCGGTAGGGATTATTTTTGAGTGTGCGTGGGTTGAAGGGGAGGTCAAAAAAGCAAGGACGAGGGAAACGAAACTCGAGCCACTCGTGCTCCGAGGGTGAACCCACAATAATTCTGGCCGAATGAGACGCTTGTCAGGTAGGTAGGTAGGTGTTGGTGGTTATTGTGAAAGTGGGTAGGCGGGTGAGAGTTGAGACGAACTCGAGAGAACGTGGGGAATCGCCCGAATGATGGAGGGGGAGCAAAAGAAAGTCGAGCCCTCCAAAACACCACCCCCCACTGAAAGCCGCATGCAAGGTGGACGTGGGCATCAGGGAGGGTGGACAATGGGAAAGACGGGCTAGAAATGTGCAGAAAATGGAGAAGAGCAGCACGCCGACCGAAGAAAAACGGCCCACTTACTCAGACAACGACCAGGCGCCACGCGCTTGTGGAATCAGGCAGATCGCGCTCCGACGAGATCAGGAGCACGGCAGATCGAGATGGGCACCGTCGCTGATTGAACGGCGGCGAGGTCGTGTTAATTGCTGTCCGCAGCCAGGAACTATCACGGGACTGGGCCAGGGCCAATGGTGAGGCAGAAGTCGAGGCTCAGGCCGGTGATAGGCCTCCAGGTGGGTGGTGGTTTTGCTAAGCCTTATGTCGCTTGGGACGAGAGCTGATTTGCGGCTCTGACCGAACCTTTGCGCTCCGTTGCTGACTGGTTGGAGGTTAGAATGATCAAGCCTCTGCCCTTGCGGAGGGAGATGTTGGCCGTGTTTGATCCTCGCCCAATGGAAGAAGAGCGGGTCCTGTAGCCAGTGTGAGTGAGTGGTCGAGAGAGGCTTAGGCAGTGGGCAGCGGGCAGCTCATCCTCCATCTTTGCGTGTCTCAAACATTCCCCCCCGTCGAATGGGCGGGCCTTCGGCCGACCCCAACACTGGTGGCGACCTGGGGAAACCTGGAAAAGGCTGTCAAGGAGGTTGATGCCGCGCATTGCATCATGTCTCCAAGAGGCTGGAATGTTGAATGCACATGCGTGAAGGACGACCTCAAAGCCTGCCTCGTCCAGTTCCACAGAAGCAGCCTCCGAGCGAAGCGACCAGACCGGAGACAGAGAACCCACCGCAGTTCTCGCGTTGGACAGCAATCGACGGCGTTAAAGAAAAAAAAAAAAATACACACATACCTCTCTTGCTGCTCGCTGGTGGTTTGCAGCCTTGTGACCGGGCACCCAGTTGAAGCCTTCCTCAGGCCTCTCTGGGTAGTTCGCGATCGCGTGGCTGGTGCGTGCTCTCTCTCTTCTTCGTGGAGAAGAAGACAGGCGCGCCTCGACTCTGATTCGAAGCGATCAGAACCAAGCGAATAAGCGATGCGACGGATGTCGCGAATGACGTCGATTTGGGGGGGGCAGCAGTCCTTATTGGACTGCGAGGTCGAGGGTCGTTGCGATGATTGGAGGTGAGCGATGATTTGATGGAAATTGTTTGGTGAAGGACACGCCCTTTCGCTCGCTCGACCGCTGCTGCAGTGGAGAGGGCGGATGGGTGATTGATTGGTTGTGCGAGGGAAAGGAGGAGAGACGAGGGAAGGCCCGAACGATGATTTGAGGGCGCGGACCAACCGCTTTAACAGGAGGATTTGGTTGGATGAATCAGCCTGGTGAGTGGGGCGCCGGGGTGGGCTCGAGGGCGATTTTTGCCTGGGAGGGAGGCTGGCGGGGTCGGGGCGAACCTTTGAGAGCTTTCTGAAGAAACAGCGGGTCTCCACTTTTTTGCGTACCCCCGAGGAGATGAGGGGTGCCCGCGAAGAGAACGTGACTGCTGCGGGGACGTCCTGGCGGCCAAAAAAGCCCAAATGTGGCGGTCAGCTTTGGCCGCGGCGTCGCGCCCATCCACGCTGAACCCCACGCGTTTTGATAATGATGAGCCTTCGGTTGACACTTGTCATCGATAGCTATGGAACGCATCAAAGGAGACAAACGAGGCATCAGTTCTGCTGAGGCAGGTCCGAACCGGCGGCTTGGGATCACAGGGAGCCAGTCCGGAGGGCACAGGGCTCGGCTGTTCCGAACATGTCTCAATGCCGTCTCTGAGAGAGACATGGGGCATCGAAGGCATCGTATCACGCACACGCACACGCACACACAGCCAAGGGCCGTTTTTCTCTCCCGTCGTCCTCGGTCCAACACCAAGCGTCCGCGCCACGTGGTGGTGCTGGGGGAGCCGTGCAACTGAATCCACATGAGTCCTTTGCACGTTTTGCCAACGTTACTGCGTACAAATCAGCCATCACATCACCACTTTTCTGGTCCGCCCGATTGACAAAGCCAAGCCGAAACCGAACGGGGCCTCACCGGCTCCGCCCATGTCTGAGACCGGTGAGCTGGCGAAGACGCCTTGCCCGATGATCGATGGGATGTCTACGAAGCTCTGCGCACACCCGCTCGGTCTTGCGCTCAGACAGAAGCCCCAGCTCGCGCTGTTGCGCACATCGCTTTTTTTTTTTTTTTTTTGGGACAGGAAACTCCATCTCCTAGAGTCCAGGCCGACGTCGCCTCTCCGAAAGTCAAAGTCCCTCGAATAAAAAATCCGTCCCGTAGCCGCGAGAAAGCACGGCTTCGCAAGACCGACAACATCCAGAAATCGGCCCTATATCGTGCGTGTTGTGTCTCGTCCAGCTGCGGCGGACTGCCTTTGCCACCTTCACCATGGTCTCGGTCCCCTTCTTGGTTCCTGAGGGGTGCTTGGCAGATGCGGTGGTCTCCCAAAGCGCGAGGGCTCTCCGAATGTGGAAACCCTGTGTTTGCCTCCGGCCCAGAAAAGTTGCCAGATTCGCAAGTCACGAGCTTGCCGAGTGCTTGATTCGGCAAGCCACCAGCTGGGCTTTGATTGCGATTTGATTTTCCATCTGCCTTGGTGGGAGGTCCCGTTTGGCCGCCGCCGCCGGGTGCCGGACCAGGACCGGGCAAGACGGCAGCACCAAAAAGTCGCAAAAGCCGACAGGGCCAAGATCCAGGCCAAGGCTGGGAGGTGGGGGGGCAGTGCGGCATCCATCGAAGTCGCAAGAAGGAGCCAAACCTTGATCGGGTTCGGGCGCCAACCTCGTCAGCCCAAAAGTCGGTGTGTTGTGGGCCGCCCCAGCCGCACATCACGATCGAAAGAGCCCTGTTGTGTTGTCCCGAGACAAACAAACAAAAAAGTTTACATTGCTGACGGCAGTCTTGTTGACGATCCTCACCTTTGGTCCACTTTTCTCCATCGAGAATCAACACACCGTCCGTCAAAGGGAACGTGCACGAGGCTTTCGTTAGCCGTCTTATTAATACACAGTAGGTTATCAATTCACGGGAGCATCGCAGCCCGAGAAGACCCCTCGGAGGTTGCTACGGACACGGAAGGACGCAAACCCGAACCCCCCTCCCCCGAAGCCCTTCCGTCCGCGAGAGCAGCAGAAGCAGCTGCAGCCGCAGCAGCAGCAGCAGCAGCCACCGAAAGAGGGGTGGGGAGGAAGCCCTTCAACCGCCCGTGCTGCGATGGTCGAGGCAGACTGCATGAGGTTGATGGGGAATCAGGTGACGGTACAGACGCCGTGTCACCGGCAGACGCAAGATGAGTTGTCAGCTGCGTTCGGGCTACGACGCCAGAAACGCCACTTTTTCGCACGGCGGGTCTGGACGAGTTGGCGCGGGACAAGACCTGGCTGAGCGGCGGCACAGGCAACAACAATCCGTCTGCTGTTTTGACCGACGATGGGGCTGGGGAGCAGGGTGGCCGCGGGGTCCCACGGTCACTTTTGCCATTTCGGGTGCGTTTGAGGTTCAGCCCACGCGACCGACGGTCAACAACTGGCCGCGTCGCACAACCCTAACCCCCGCCAGTACTTCGTCATTTCCGCCCACCGAGCAGAGCCCTCTACTGTGTACGATGATCAAAGCCTTCAAAGGTTCCATTTTCGTGGTTTGGGTTCGGCGGCGCGCCGTGACGAAAAAAAGAAAGACCCTGGTCATATTACAGCGTCTCATCCATCCGCCCCAGAATCCTTCGCGTTTTCCATCCTCCTTGCGGCGGGCGCCTGACGAATACGCGACGCGTGCCGCAACACGAGGTAACGTTAACGCGAGGTTACCATGAACTAACTAGCATTATTACGAGGGCTGCTTTCATGTTGTCGTCAATGCCGCGCTGCTGTTGATGCTGACCCTCGTAGTCGGCGGGCTGCTAATCTCGGCAGTGGGACTTCCCCGCCTCGCCACCGACCTGCCCGGTTGTCGTTTGATGCTGGCAACAAGATTTGCTTCATCAAAGTTTAGCGCCCATATTGATGAACATGGCACATGGCGCGCGACTTCACGTGTTTGGCGCCCAAGCCCTTCGTCACCAATCACAATCACATCCACGTCCCCCCGTCGCCACGGCACGGAAACAGGCCAGTCGGCTCTTGACAATCGCGGGCGGGCGCGAGGCTCTTCCCGTCGAAACTAAACCAAACTAAAACCAACGTCTCAAGAGCGGACGTCGAATCGCCTTCGTTGCCGGCGTCTGCCATCGAAGGGCACCTTCTCGTTGGTTGCTTGGCTCCCGGTTCCCCCCTGGGACGCCAACCCAGACGAAGTTACCTTCCCCGGATTCTTCAACGAGCCAGCCCGGGGCTCTGTTTCAACGTCGCTGATCCAGGCCAGGGTCATGATTCGCGACGTCAATGGTCATGCAGATCCCCGGTGAGGTTTCGGAAGGGGCTCGCGGCCGGACGACGACACACCCGGGACACGACGCATTCTTTTGCGGCGTACGCACGGCGCATGACACAATGCCGTGCAGCGCCTTGGATTGATGCCTGAGTCCCTGCTTGGTAGGCTCGGCCTGCCGATCTCCAACTCGCGGCGTGCTTCTCCAGCAGGATGGCTTCCTACCATCGGGATGCCCCTTTGTTGCTTGAGTGGCCGAAGAGGCAGCGTGACCCTTGTAAAAAGAAGTAGTAGTAACCGCTCATCGTCTACGGAAAAGAGAGCCCCGCGTCTGCGAATAAACAGGTCCAGCTCGGCACTCGTGACCATGTTTGGCGTCTGTCCATCCACCAGATCTCCCGATCGAGGACCACTTGATTTGATCTGGCCGTGTTTCTGACCTTGTTGGATGATCCAGCCGTCAACCTGTTATTGTTCTCACGTGCATAACGGGCATTTCAAGTCGCCACACGCAGAGAGGCATGCGAATTCCAGTGTCTCACAACCCTGTCCCTAAAAAGGCCGGGTGCATTCTGATACTGAACTCGCAGAGATCTTGTCAGGAGGAGCCTGTGAATGAGAATTCTTTCTGCCAATCCAAATTACCGTACCCGTTTTGGTGGAGGGACTCGGCTGGACTGGCTGGGACCGAGTCAGCAGTCCCCACAGACATCGTCGGCATGTTTGCTGCTTCTTGTCTTGCTGTGTCTATAGTACACCTTGGGTCCCCCTGCCCGTTGTGCGTCCTTGTGCTTTCAAATGGGCATCAGTGCATGCGGATTGTCGTTCTGCAGCTGTTCCGTTGGACGGTGGAAATCGAGGGCTCCTCGATCCTCCACAGTCGCCGGTATCACCCAGGTGTGTGTCGCCTGCGTGCCCAGAGCACCTACGTTATCGGTGTCGATTCTTTGTTTCACGACAGAACCTTGAAATCAGTGTCAGTGGGCATTGGGAGACGGTAAAAAAACGTAATAGGATATGACCCGAGAACCCACAACAGCCCACGCCCAGCTGCTGGGTCATCCGCGCTCCTGTCCCCATCCAGGTGGCCTTCCTGGCCCGGTTGGCTGTCGGCCCACCCACAAGATGGCGTTAGGATGGACCGTGGTTCCACCTCGTGCATTTCATGGGGAAGCGTTTAGGAGAGAGGGAGGGGTTTGAAAGAAGAAGAAAAAGACAAATGTCGTGTCTGACGGCGAGTATGCGAGGCCCAATGCAGAAGTCTTTGTGTCCGAAGCATGCCATGTCCGCGCCATGGCTGAACTGTGTGTCATCCGTAGTTCCTTGTTTTCTATGAGGTGGGAACAGGGTTGTTGCTATACGAGATGGCGCTGACCTCTGGATTTTCTGTTATCGAGACTTTGTTAGGGGTGTGTTTGAAGACTTCGGGTCTCTTCTCATGGATAGAACACCTGGGCTAGGGGCTCGGTTTTAGGACACATACATATGATCCTCTGGGTGATAACTGAACGTAAGCTTGAGACATTGGAGAGAGCAGAGAGATCAAGTCAGGCGTCCGAAATGAAAGGCCCATCTCTGGGTTGGCAAGTCCCTTGGAAATCAGGAGTCCTGGCTCGCCGTGTCTCTCTCGTTGACAATGGCCTGGAAGACACGAAGCGGCTCATAGGTCCCGACATGCAATAGGACTAAATCTGGCATGAGATACATACCTGATACCGGACGTCTACTATCTACTCGAAATTCAGCAAAACATTGATGATAATTTCTGTGGATCTGTGGGCAGTTGGGCATGGCTATCGCATATCTCAGGGTGGGGGGGAGGGGGTGAAGAAATAATGGACCGCCTCGTCTGCCTCTGAATACCTCGTGGACAGAACAAGAAAAGCCTGGAAACTTAAAGTCGTCAGCATAGGAGCTAACTCTTGTTTGTTGGCAACGGGTCTCCACGGCTGCCTGGTTAGGTTCGTCCCTCGGCTCCTGCTGCATCCACATGAGGGGGCCTCCCACAACAACAGGGGAAGCTACGAAGTTACGACCTACGGTCGCAAGACAGATCGCGCTTTCCATATCTAACTTGCCGCCAGGACACCTCCGGGCTCCTGAGCAGGCACGAGAGGGCGGGATATTGCTCGAAAGCAGGCACAAACCACAAGCCCCGAAAGTTTGTTGGCTTGTGCCGTGGGGAGACCAAAACCATCTCATCAATCGTCAACCAAGGACCTAGCATGAACGTCATGCCGCCGCCCAATCCCACCGCACAGGTCTCTCCATGGACCTTCCATGAGTTCCAACGGATTGTTCACATGGCCACATGACAGTACGAAGCATCTGTCACCACCTTGTGCAGGAGGGCAGGTGAGATGGGTGGTTCCAAACACCCGCCCCCCATCCATCAAAGCGATCATCATGAAGTTCTGATCTCTTGGAGTCATAGGGTTCATACAAGCCTAATGAAATACGTTTTCGGTCACACCGAACGGGGCCAACTCATCGATGACGCGGGCTGTTGGCGACCCTGAAAAACCGTGGACTGTACAGTCTGCAACTGTGAGGCGAACCAGCTTATCAACTATCGACAGGGGAGCTAAACTCCATCTTCCCGGGAGAAGCTTGTTTCCCAGCGATGACTGCATTTTCTCTGAAGGATCGGGCAAAGAACTTGATCATGCATGCTCCATGGCACATGTCGGAGTGGAACACCTGCAGCCTGTTCATCCCAGACCCGGCGGCAAGCGAGCAGAAGCAGCATTCAAGGGTCATCGACCTGCTTCGGGGTCCGAAATGACGCGGACCACAACAACTGCATGTCGCTCAACGACGCAACTCGCATCTACATAGAGTCGTCGACGCGCAGGGAGGGGAGGACGCGGCTACCAACGTCTCTGAGTGGAGACGAAGGAGGCATCTTGCTTTCTATATTGGCGGCTATCGGGCCAAACGGCAAGCCAATCGCCATCTCCCTGCCAACCTCATCGCCATGAGCGATGGCCGTGACGATCGGGCCCTCGCCAACCTCCTGAGATTCCCTCTCAAGATACTTCTTGAGCAGTCGCGCGCGTCATGATGCAAAAGACCAGCGAGGACGGCAAGCTGCCGAGACCCATCGCCAGACCATGATCCCGAGCGGATGACATGCAGAGGCATCTGTCTGAAGATGAGACCACCTCCTGGCCGCAACACGCAGGATCTCGAGACGCAACAGGGTGGGCGATGTTACCGGAGAAACAGGCGCGCGCTCGCTCGTTCGTTGTTATAATGATAACATGGAGCCGGCCTCGACCAGGAAAACAGGGAACCGATAGGTCGGTTGTGGATGGCGGCAACATACCGTGCGGATTCTGCCGGCGAGGTGAACGACAGCCAACAAAAGCCCAGGGACGACGTCTCCCTGCGGCCACGGCAAGCGCGTTAACAGCCGCGCAGCGCATTCTCAGTGGTGGCGATCGCGGCTCTGCCAACGTCTAACCTGCAGCAGTCGGAGGGTTAAGCGCGCCTGCAAATGGAGACTGTGCGATCAGCCGTTGGCGATCGCTTCGGAAGTGAGAAACAAAGAGGGCCGCGATCGTGGGGATCTGCCAGACGCAGCAGAATAGCGCGCGCTCAGGGAAAAGCAACCAGGACGGCGGCCTCCCGACGGATGGGTTCAGTGGATATCCGCGTTCACCACTTGAGAAGTCAACTACCCGCCGACCATCTAGGTGTTGTAAAAGAGCATGGCGGTTAGAACACCCGAGCCATATATGGGCCGGCTTTCTTTGCATTTCCCACCGCGGTTACTTACCTGGACAAAGCTTACAAAACTCCCGCAATTAGGAACAACAAGTCGAGCGCAGGCTGGTCCCGCGCAGTAGTTACCTCACACCTCACCATCCTCTCCGTCAGCGGTCTCCCAAGCCCACGCGCTCTATCTATCCTGGCTCCTGCAGTTGCCGAAACCCGTCACGGCGTCGGCAACAGTGTTTCTGAACATCGAGGGGATCAAGTCCTTCCCGGCCGAGTCCGTGATTGATTTGTTTCTATTTTCTCCCTTCGACCGCTGTGTCCACAGGCCTCGCCTCACCGAAGCCGAGCACCTCCAACTCTCACCTCGCAGCCTACGATCGACTCGACGGTCAGGACGCTCACCTTGGTGCTGCGTTCACACCCGGTAAGCGGCAAGCCTGAGCCAATCACACGGCCCCGTGCTAATAATATGACTTTAGCGCCGACCTCTGTCGGACGTGCATCAGACACGCGCCAATCAGGCGGAGCCGAGACCTCCTGGCGGTTGCGAGCAAGCAGCCATCACAAAGCGCTCTCTGTGGCTCTCTGGTGGCACTTTGAGCCACTGGGCTTGGATTTGAAGACGGACGGGCATCGCCTTCGTTTTTCTCACACCGTGGCAACGGAAAGACCGTGAAGCCGGACTGCTATCGGCGAGCCCGAATCAAGCCCAGAAACCCCAACTTGCACCTCTTGTCAGCAAGCAGTTTGCCTCAGCGGCTCGCCGTCTTATAGAGACGAGCTCATTTCCCTCGAAGCGCCCAGAGTCGCAGCACGCAGTAAGTAACTTCGGTGCAATTTTTTCCTGTCCCGCACGAGCCCCGGTCAAGAACAATTCCTTTTCCTCCTCCTCCTCCTCCTCCTCCTCCTCCTCCTCCTCCTCCCTTGCTCCTCCTCCGAGGATCAAGGCGCCTTTCCCCAAGAAGACCGGCGGAAGGACGAGGGCAGAAGCGCAGGCGAGAAACACGGACGGCTATTCCCCCAGCTGCATCCCGTGTCACATCTCAGCACGCTGCACAGGCCGGTCGGCGCACCTCTCGCTGCCGCCCGAGACCTCATCCCCCCTGTCGTCTTGGTCGCTTGTCGAGCTCGCCCCACCCCGATCGCCCTTCTGATTTGCCGCCCTCCGCAGGCCCCTCGGCCGCAACGGGGTGTGCTGTCGCTCGTTTCCTTGCTCTCACAAGGGGACCCCTTTGCTTCTCGCCGCCCGCCGTTTGCTTAAACGCTTCCTTCGTGGCTTCTCCCAGCGTCAACCCGGCCACTCGGGTCCAAGAAACGTTGTTTTCGACAGGTTGGCTAACGCCCACCCAGCGTTCTTTTCTCACGCCGGCACCCGATCCTCTCGCCAGCTTGTCTTTGTTTGGCTGCTCCCCCACCTGGCTGCTGTGCGGACCGATTTACACAAGCCAACAAGACGGGCCCTGAAGCCACACGCCCCCATCCCGGCACGCCAACCCAGTTCTCTGGGATTTCAGGAAGACAGGGATCGTTAGCTACCCGCACCAGGGCCCTGCTCGAAACAGAACCCACGCGGGGAACCACGGCTCGACTCTCCTGTCTGGGAGCCTGGGAGCCCTATCCTCTAGCGCCCCCCCATTATATCTCCCCGTTCAAATAGTCACTGGGTGCCCAACCATCCCGCACACCTACCCTCTTCTCTCTTTTTGCCGTCTGGCTGCCGGACTTCTGCCACCCTCCGCGGCTTGAGCCAAGCGTCACTCCGGTACCATCCTCCGGACAATCGGTGATTCACGGACACTCTCGTTGCCCACCACCATGGCGAGCCGGCCCACGCTGAGGGTGTCGACACCCCTCACCGCGAACTTTCCCAATAATCCGCCATCCGCCACCGAGCTTCGTTCGGCCATCTCCCTCCCGTCAGCCATCTCTGTCAACACCCCCTTGTCCGCCATCTCGAGGACCTCGGCCTTCCGGGATCCGCTCCCGTCGTCGGGCCTGCCGTCCGCCGGGCTCCGCTCCGCTGGCCCCTTCAGCGCCACCATCAAGCTGGAGCATGACCTGCAGAAAACGCCCATCACTCCGCCGCTGGCCTACCTGGACTTCCTCAAGGGCGTGTCGCTCGCCTCTCCATGTCTCGCCTCGCCACCCCAAACGGGAAAGTCAGCGCTGAAGCGGACAAGCACCGCTAGCACGACGAGCAGCGCAGACAGCGAAGCGAGCAGCAGCTCCACCGAGTCGGAGGATTCCGACAAGGAGAAGGGCGACCAGGTCGAGAGCGCTCCCTCCACAGCACGAACCGACGTGAGCTCAGAATGCGAACCCGACAAAGGCAAGGGGAAGGAGAAGACCAAGGGCTCGATACCGGCACCGATCGAAACGAAGAGGTCACCGCCCACGCCCCGCGGCCTCGCCACCATTCCGCTCTCGGCGCCCGCCGCGGAGACCATGTTCCCCAGCATGAAACTCCCCGCATCACCAGCTGTTCCCTCCACAGCCGGCCTCTACTCGCCGGCCAGGTCTCCTCTCAGCGCGGTCTCTCACAGGTCAACGCACTTTGACTGGGATGCGGCTCTCAAGGCGAGGAAGCTTGCTGTTGAGAAGCTCGCTGCCGAAAAGACGATAGCAACAACTGCCGGGTCAAAACGCCCCGCCGATTCAGACACCTCCAGCAACCCCCCATCAACGAGCGTATCGTCGGCGATAGTGACGACACCAAAGAGCGCGCCTCTGGGGCACGCCAAACGCGACTCGCGGTCGGGCATACGACACATCCGCGAGGTGGTGACCCGGACCGTGACCTACACTCCCAGGGTTGGGCCCGCGCCGAAGGGGAAGAGGAGGAAGATTGATGCTGATACAGCCGTCAAGTCATGATAAAGCTGAAGCCGAAACCGAACCTTTGGGTCCTGGAGACCGGGCGGGCCCCCGAAAAGAAAGAAGGGGAAAAGGTACACTTGGATGGGATACACGGTGGCACACCTCGAATGTTTATCGACGAACGCATATAATACCCCCTAACTATTGACGACGGCACTTCGCATTTTTTTTTTCTTTTGTATCGACACCTGCTGCTACGACCGGCACCCCAACCGCCACTCGAACAACGGGACGGAGCGGAACTGAGGTACCCGGCCGACGGCAAATCACACGCTACGCAATTCCCTAAATTACAATCATGACTTGGAAGAACAGAGAGGAAACAGGAGTTTGATGTCGGCGTTGCAGGGCGGCGTCTTGGCTTAAGGGTGGTTGGGAATGAAGGGAAAGGGAGGACAATAGGAAAGGGAATGCAAGGAGAAACTCGGGCGGAGGGTCGGTGTTCCTGATGGTTTGCTACTGATACCAGGACATGGTTTCTTTATATTTCCTTACTTGGAGGGACCTTGTTTGGATAGGGTCAGGGATAAACGGAAGCAGATCGGGAGGGGCCTGGCGGCCGGCATCGTGAGCTCGATCCAGCCAACAGCAATTTCCTGAAGCTCCCCTTTCTGTGTGTGTATATACAGCACATGCCTACTCCGTATGGATGGAAGCTGTTCTACCCTGAGTTTTCTCTCTCTTGTTCTTTGTGACCGCCGAGCCTTGGCTGGAATTTGGCGACAGCCATGCTGCGCCAGCTGCCACGGAGGATTCTGTGAATGCGGGATGGGTGAGCTCCGAGCCAGGATAGTATGTCACGCTCGAAAACCGTTAGAAAAAAAAAAAAAAAAAAAAAAAAAAAAAAAAAAAAAAAAAAAAAAAAAAAAAAAAAAAACAGATGAGCATGTTTGCCACGTCCTTTTCATCCATGTCATGTCAGGCGGGGTTCAATATCCAACACGAGCCCATTTGGTATGTTACAATATGAGCCCATCTACCAAAGTCAAGCCGGCAAGCCAAGCAAGATTGCCATGCTCTGCGGTTGGCGCAGTGATGTCATGTGCTGTGATGGTGGTCATTCCAAGTTACACAACGTCGCACCGTGGCAGACGCTGGTGATGGAGCCGCTGGGTGCTGGGGCTATGTATTGCTCTGTTGCATTCTTCTTTCTCTTGCTGCTGGCGAGATTGGCCATGCAGCGCAGCGTCGGTTTGCGGCATCGTGAGCGAACAAAACGCCTCGCCATGAGTAGAACCCCGATTCCTCTTCGTATTCGGGATTCGACTACATGTTGCTCGTCGTTCGTCTTTGGTTCATCGCCTGGCGGTTAGGAGGTGGTGATATGGCCGAGAGGCTGCCGGGCTGATTTCTCGGCGTACCATACGATACGCAGCATCTGGTGCCTATCCCCAAGTACTACATGATGTACACAGTACATTACATACCTACCGTGGACACGGGGGACCTCCCCGGGCCATACGACGGCGCCTCATCAGCCTCACACCGAGCGCTGAAATGATTCCTTCGGTCGCAAGCAAACGGTAACGGCATTGCCGGGGCGTCCCTCCCTGCGTTGGAGGACGCCCTTCCAACACAAGCTGCCCTGGCTCTGTTTCTCTCTCTGTCTCTCGCCAGGGACGTATGTGTATGCACTGTTGCGCGCCGTTTCTTTTCGCAGCCCTCCCCCCCCGGGACGTTCGTCAGAGGGGCTCTGTGACGTTAAGCGCCGAACACCTTGTCTCCGCAGCGGCCGGCGCTCCACACCCCCGGCCGATCACCCGGCGACTGGCCAACGACGGTTCGAGAACAAGGGGGGGGGGGGTTGTGTGACAGGGGGGCATGCATCGTCACAACGGGTCGGCATGCCGCGAAAGCCATTGGCCGGCCGTACAACGGGGACCGTGTAAGTTTGATGTGTTAAGCGCCCGGCCGGGCCGGGCGGGGGGAGGGGCTGAGCGTGCGCAATGTTGTTTTAACGGAGCACATGGTGAGATGTCTGGGCTAGTTATTCACGTTGTTGCTCGGTGGCAATACGCTTGGAGTTGTGCTTTTTCAGGCTGCTTGGAGCGACCTCTTCCAGAGCTACGGGATGCTGGGTGTCTGAGCTCCGTCGTTTTGGGTAAGTAATCCCCTACACTAACGCTAGGGCAAAGACGGCGTAGGGATAGAGAGTCCGTGAGCTGGTAACATTGTGGGAAGAAAAAAAAGCTCCTTTCGTAGCACATGCGTACTGCGTCCGTGGATGTACCAAGTAGATGGTTCCCTGTCCTTCATGGATGGGCAGCCGTCGCATGGTCTCCCTTGATTAACCTACCCATCCTCGAACATCTACGCAGTAAGTCGAGCAGGTAGGGATACACACACTTCGGCCCGCCTGCAAGTCAGCACACATCATCCACATTCTTTCCACCACATCAACGAGACACGGGACACTTGGCTGCCTCAATGTGAAATGTGATGATGATGATGATGATGCATCCGTACCACCCTCCGCGCCCCGCTCCGCCCCGCTCCCGTCCCTCGGTGCGACGAGCTGCGCAGACCAACCAGGCAGTACGTCCTACAGGAGGCCGGCTGAGGTGAGAGAGGCTCCCAGCCCCCCCGACAGGTGAATGTCGGTGTGCGACATGCTGGGAGCCTGCGGCACAGCACCGCACGGGTGCGCCCACGGCTCGCCTCGATCTCCGTCCCCGCGCTCGGAGACCTGAGTGTGCGCGTCACCGGCGATACCATCCGCGGGTTGGTTCGGTTCTGTACGTCTCACGATTCCGCCATGAAATGGGGGAGAGCTCGGTGTGCCTTGGGCCGGTGTATGCTTCCGATTGGTGCGCGAAGGGGTCCAAGGGGGTGGTGCTTGTGTGGTTCACCTACCGACGTGCAGGAGGCTATCTCTGTGAAACCTCAAAGTCGGAGCTGCAGATGTCAAGAGGCGCGTGCTGCGTGTGTGCCTGCTGTTTGAAGGTGAGGACATATCCTTCACCTTCCTCTTGGGTGTGTTCAGGAGATGACAGAAAACCTGAAACAACCCCCTTCTTTTCTCCCGCGCCTCATGGTTCCCAGGAGGCGAAACGACATGCCGGATGCGGGCGGTCACGTTTCGAAGGCAGGCGGAATGTTTCAAAACGAGGAGCGTTCTGGAAAGGGCTATATTTGGGAGATGTGCAATCTCCCTACGTGATGCAATTTCCATGCCGGTTGCCATGCGCTTGATCCTGGGAAGCTCGGAACCGTGGGAACTTGCGATGTTGTTGGTGGTCCAGCCCGGGCCAACCCAGCTGGCCAACCAGGCCGTACCCGACATGAGCTCGGAGATGAGGGTTCTATTTCTGGACCATCGAAATTTCATCATGAATGAGCCAGCGAGCCGGCGATGCTGAACATCAGCATCGGGACGAGGAGGGCTCCATCATCTCAGCCGCCGCACCTCGCGTGCCACCGCATTGCACAGCGCAACGCGCACGCCTGCCCCGGAGAGCACGTTGATCCACAGCCGCTGCGTGTCGCTGAGGCGGTCGTTGGCGCTCTTGACCTCGGCGAACATGACCTCACCTTGCCGGTTGCCGCCGGCCGGAGACGACGCACCGGGGCCTGTCCTCCGCCAGAGGATGAGATCCGGCACGCCCGACCCACGAGTCCTGTAGTCCTGTGCGAGAACCTTGCACACGACGGCGAGGGCGTTGCCGTCGAAGCAGGCCACCAGCTCTGCCAGGTCCTCAACGTCAAAGTCCCAGTTTAGTCCCACAACGCTGGTCCTGCGCTCATGCTCGCGCTCGTGCACCTCTCGCAAGATGCGCTCCGCCTCGCCGTTTGCTATCTCGACCAGCCGGTGGTTGATCTGGCTGGCGCGGGCGGGATAGAAGGCGTCGGTGAACAGGTCGAGCGGACAGGGTTGGTAGGCGGTCTGGAAGACGTTGGGGACGTAGGCGAAGAGGATATCAAAGAACAAGTAGGCAAACAGCGTGCGAAGGATGCCGCCCTCGCTATGGTAACCCTTCCATGCCTGGCTGCGGTAGTGCGACAGGCACATCGCTTCGACGCTGACGTGCGGCGGCTGGCCGTCCTCGCCGGGATCGCCCAGCTCGTCGAGCCACCACGTCTTGGTGCTCATGGCGCGGCCGTTCTTCTCCTTGACGTCGGGCTCTTCCCGGACCAGCTGGATGCCCTGCACCGTGTGCTCTTCGGGCTCGCGGAGCTTGACGTGGCCAAAGTCGTGCTGCAGGCGGCGAGGCACGCGCAGCTTCCTCTCCAGCTTCGTCAAGCGCTTCTGTAGGTCATAGTGGTAAATCAGATGACAGTCGCGGTCTTGCAGGGCAGTCTCGCAGGTGAGGAGGGAAATCCGCTGCCAATGCCGCTTCTGGACTTCGGGGTGCGTCGATGCCGGGTCGGGATCTGCCTCCCACATGTACCGCTCTTCCAGCAGGGCTTTTCGTTGGTACCAGGCCCCGCGGCGAGCCGGATGGAAGAGGCGCTGCTCAAGGAGCTCCGAGAGCAGGGCGTGCTCTTCCTTGTATCGATGTAGCCGGCCGAGGGAGTGGGCGGCCTTGTGAGCGATGCGTGTATAGGCATGAGCTGCGTTGAACCGACGAAGATAGCCCCCTTCGCCGGATTCGTAGACGGTCTCCTCCCGCTGCTTCTCTTCCCCCAGGAGCTGCCTCCACCGCCCCGCGATGGACTCGAAGATCTCAAGCACCTTGCGGAACCTTTTGTCTCCATCGCCAAACTCCAGAGCCTGGTCCGCCTCATACTCCTTGCGGATGGAGAGCTCAAACTCGAGGAGATGGCTCCTCGACGGGAATATGTTGGCCGACCGGCACACAATGTACGAGGCGTAGTTTCTCCTGGCCATCTTGGCAAGAATGATGGTCATCAGCGATTTCTCTGTCCACTCGGTCGACCGATAGAAGACCAGGTGCACGCGCTCGAAGAGCTTGAAGACGGGCTCGGAGAGGCGGATCAGAGGTCCGGTGACAGCGAGGATCTTGCCGAGGAAGTGTGCTTTCCGACAGCGATGCTGGATACCATCGCTCTCCGAGCCGGCCGGGTCGGTGTTGGCTGAGCGGCGAAGCCCGAGGGCCGTCAAGCTCGACTGCCGGGTCACGGCGCGACAGAACAACGTATGCAGATCGGTCTTGTTCTTGCCTTGGACCTTGACCTCTTTGGCCAGAGACTTGAGCTCATCGAAACCTAGCAAGGAAGCCGCCTCGTCGACGGTCTCGATGCATGATGCCGAGTCCTCAGCAAAGCGAAACGTGTCTCCCAGCAGCCAGGTCTGGCCGCCTCCAACGTCGTCTTTGGTAGATGGCAACGGCCGCAAATCTAGGAGGGCGTTTATGGCGCTCTCCATGTCGGATATGTCATTGCGGTAGCCAAGGCGCTCGACCCGATGCCACGCGGCCGTCTTGCGCAGGAACAAACGTACATATCTGAGAGTGTCAGACATGGCCAGGGGGGCGAGACGGGGACGTCCGCGAATCTCACAGATACTGGGCGTCGTAACTCAGACCACGCCACTGCTCAAACACGGCAACTTCTTTGGTATTGAACAGATGAGACTCGTCCTCCAAGACGATGTCGAGAGCGAGATGGAATGCATCGACGTAAATGGAGCGCTTTCCGGCGACCCATCGCCGGGAGTCCAGCCTGGCCGAAGGGCCTGATTCGACAGCATCGGGCTCTGGGTCCTGCGAGGACTGAGACTCCCGGATGGCCTCATGCTCCTTAATCGCCTGCTCGTCGATGGCGATAGGAAGGAGACTGCTCTCGATGGCCGTCGACAGGCCAATGTCGGTCCCGGCATCTTCAAGGGAGCCCTCGAGCGCAGCCTCGGCGGCGTCTTCGTTGGCCGAGCCTGTCACCAAGTCTGGGTCTTCGGCGTTGCTGTCCCTGACCTTGTCGAGTCTCGGTTTCTTGTTGAGTGGTTCCAAGGTCGTCGTCACCTCTGTCTCAGACAGGCCCCGCGCTGGTGAGCCTCGGGCCTGGTTCTCATTGCTGCGTTTATGTCGCTGGACAAAGCGATCCATCGTCTGAGGCTCCCACGCCAGAGACACACAACCATGGCATGCTTGTGGATCAGAAATTCAAAGTCACCGGTGAGACAGACGACCGCGAAATAGACACGAGAACGCGTAAAACGCGAACTTGGGGGCGAGAGAAGCGGCGGTGGGACAGGGAAAGCGAGCAGTGCTCCCCGCCATTGGACGCGTGATCTCGTGACTCCGCGTGCCAATGTGGGGTGTGTCCCTTCCCGTCGGAGCTCGAGGACCGGTCGGCGCCAAGACCCGAGCTTCCCATGCCTTCCTGGTTCCAAGTTCCAGGTCCTGCGAATGTCGAAGCATCTCGTTACCCGCAACGAGCCGACGCGACCGTTTCGCCTTTGCCATTGAACAACACAAGCGCACCCCATTGTCGAGCCGCCAGACCCGTAAGCCAACCGCGACCATGGCCGACCCGAATTCGGCCCCCGAACCCGTTCCCTCCGCCGACAACCACGATGTTTCCATGACCGACGCCCCAGCAACCACAGCGGTACGTCGCAGCCAATTCCTTTCGACAACCCCTCTCGTCGACCCCGAGAAGAACCCTCCACCCCCGTCCGTTCTGTAGCAGCCTCAATGCTCTAACCTCTCTCTCTCTCTCTCTCTCACTTTCTTCCACCCTTTCAGCCACCGTCCCAGCCCGCACCCACAACAACCACCAATACCACCACCACCGACGGTACCGCCCCATCACCAGGAGCAGAGCCCGCCACCGCCTCCGCGCCTACCATGTCCGTCTCCTCCAGCCAAGCTCAGCCCCAGGCCGCACCATCATCGGCGCCAGCTCCGTCCTCGGCGGCAGCAGCAGCAGCAGCAGCAACAGCAGGAGGAGGAGGAGGAGGGGGAGGAGGAGGAACAGCGCCGCCGCCCCTCCCCACGGAGCCGACCCCCAACGGGGCGCCCGTCAGGCAGTACATCAACAGCAAGATCACCGGGGTGCTGTTGGAGGGGATGAAGATTGTCGCGAGGGAGCAGTAAGTCTAACGTTTTTTTACTCTTGTGAGAACAGGACGGAGAGGGGGGAGAGAGAGAGAGAAAGAGAGAGAGAGGAAAGGGTAAAATAGGCGTTTTCCGGTCTATGGTTTCAGGCTGGGCGGAGGAGGGTGGGATCCCTTCCTTTCTCCGGGGATCTGGCACATGGCCGGGGCGCATCCACGCACAGATGGACGCACAATCTCGCCTGGCATGGTGGTGGTGGTGGTGGTGGTGGTGGTGGTGGTGCTGCTGCTGCTGCCTGTTGTCCCGTGCCTTTTTACGCCTGCCCAGGCGCCGGACGAGAGATGGAGATCCGAGGAGGGGATGGGTGATGATCAACCTTCTGAAAGAATACCGCTGACTTGTGGGGTCTGCCGCACAGGCCCAAAGATCCGCTGCGCGTGCTGGGCGAGTATCTGCTCCAGCGGAGCAAGGAGTTGGAGGGCAAGGATTCATAGCATGGACCACCATCACCTAGGGAAACCGAGGAAGAGTCAAGTGGACATGGCGACGGCGGACGAGCGTCAGAAGGCGCAGCCAACAGAATAACGATAATCAACCTGGACTTCATCTGGTTTACTCGAAATTTGGTCAAAGGTCACCGGTATCCATGGCAAACGAAAAAAAAGTGCAAGAGAAAATCCATTGCATTAACGGTCTCCTCTTCTTGTGTCACTCGTCACCCCGTGCTTTTTGTAGTTTCACGCCCCAGGAGACGGCGACACTAGGCGCCAGCTGCCAGTGCTCTAGAATGCAGTGTTCCCATGCCATTCCAAAACGCCATTGGCCCGACCTGAAATCATGACGGCCGGGCGGTGCGGTGGCTCTTTTCTGGAGCAACAACCCGCCCGCCGCGGGCGCGCCCACTCCATCCCATACCGTGAACCCAATCCCCATCCCCATCCTCCTCGGCTCGGCGTTGTACGGTCATCCCCGCACTCGCTTAAGCGACGAGGGTGCTGGCGGTCGACGACTCGTACTTCCAGGTCGGCGGGAGGACACCGACGGTCTTGTAGTAGCGAGCCAGGCGGTGGATACGGGACTCGATGAGAATCAGGCGGAACTTGGAGTCCTTGTCCTTGCGGTTGCGCTCAAGGTGCTTGCGGACGGCGACGGCCTAAAGGGGAGGAGGAGGTAACAGTTAGCCAGGCCGTTCAAATTATCGTGTGGGGGGGTTGGACGAAAACAGGCAACCAAGCCTGGCATCGGTTCTCGCTCACCTTCTTGATAAGCATGTACAGGTCCTCCGGGATATCGGGGGCAAGGCCTGTCACACACATCTCTCTGTCAGCCATATGTATGACCAAGCAGAGGCATACTCCATCTCTTTTCTCTTCTCGTCCACGCCGTCCAAGCCGCATGCTCATGCGATGGGATGAAGGAACGAGCGAGCAGGTGAGTGCCCCTTTTGTTTATAGCTCGCGCCAGCCCAACAAGGAGGCAGCAGAGCAGAACAGAGCAGGCATCATCACTCGGCGTCGCTGTCCTTCTGTGTCCCCCTCGCGATTCGCAATTCGTCTCTTTCCGGGGGTAGGTGCGTCGATTCGAAGCTCGGAAGCCGAAGGAAAAAAGAAACAGCTGGCTCAGTCCATACCATTGCTCTTGAGGATACGGAGGATCTTGTTGCCTGTGGTCGAGATGGTCAGCCAGACCGTTCACACACGTTCCCTGCGGTCCCGTCATCCCTGCCGCTTTGTCGTCCTTGTTTCCCTCCTCCTCTTCCTCCTAGGATGGCGGTTCTTCAACGTACCCGTGACGAACTTGACCTGGGCAATGCCGTGGGAGTCACGGAGGATGACACCGATCTGAGAGGGGGTCACGCCCTTCTTGGCCAGCTTGCAGATCTGGTCGACGACCTGCTCGGGGGTGGTCTTGAGCCAGGACGGGGGGTTGCGAGAGTAGGGGATGGCCGAGGACGAAATGCCCTTGCCCTTGCTGTGAAGACGACCCATTTTTGGTGGTGGTTGAGGGGGAGTGTGTCGACGTTAAACCGGTGTCGTCGTTGATGTCGTCGTTGGCCGCGGCGGAATGGGGGGGGGGGGGTTTCAAAGTTCGCAAAACCAAACTCTCGAAATTTCCTTGCGCTGGGTCGGGGTTGCTAATTCGATTCTGTGGGCGGAGAAATTGTTAGGGCCTGAATTGTGATTGGCTGACGGAAGTTTGTTCACGTGACTTGATCTTTGTCGGGGTGGTGTCCCCAGCAAGTGGGGCTGCATCCGTGGTTTTTCCGCAAGACAAATTCTTGTCGACCAAACTTTGGCCTTCTCTTCCTTCTTGATCGCGACAAACCCCCCAACACCGAGTTGGCGTGCCGTGCGGCTTGGTTGCCGCAACCTGCTCCCATCCAAGTGGATGGGAGGCTCGTGGTTTACGTCTGCCATTGTGTCGGTGGTCGATCTGGAGTTTCAATTCCAACCAACCCGTTGTTCTTAACGGCGTATCAGGTAAGCCTTCATCTTGTTTTCTCCCTTGTTCCTCCCAGCCGTTTTCATGATGATCAACAACCTATATAAACAATTCTGGTACCTCTTATGTTAGAGTCCTTCGGGACTCGATGAATGAACTGGACTTCTGATTTCGATGGCACCCTCTGCTTTTCCATACTTCCATCATCCCATCTTGGATGGCAGCCCAGCTAACGAACGGCGAAGGTAGCAAGCAAACATCATCATCGCATGCAAGTACCCAAGAGGAAAGAGTCGGTCCGGTGAAAAACTGCACCAGCAAGGCGTCCTTCTTGGCCACCAACGCCCCGTATGCACTTCTATGTCCCCTAGCAGAGCCAAAAATACACAAACACCAATGCAAAAAGCCCTTGGTCATCGACCCATTTCCAGAGAGCGTGTGATCCATGGCTGATTCTCCTTGCCGCAAAGCATCGACGTGTTGCACCGCCTTCCCGAGTGATATTCGTACATGCTTCTTGATGTGGTCCGTCACGAAGAGAATTATAGTGAATTGTGCTCTCGTCCTCCTCCCTCTCTCTCTCTCTCTCTCTCCCCAGCCCGGACAAATTACTTCATTTTCTCACTCCTTGTACCTGTGTGCCGCCTGGCTTCCTCCTCTCTTGGAACACACGCTACCCATCCCCCCTCTCACGCCCACGCCTGAACGTTCGTTGTTCTTTCTCTTACCAAGCATTGACATCAAAGTTCTCCTGTCGCGGGAGTTAGCGCATGTTTGACAAGAAGCAAGACCCGGCAATCCAACAACAGGGAAGCTTACCTCCGAGAAGTACGTCGTAACAACGGTGCGATCCGAAAACTTCCTGCCCGCCAACGCCCGCAGCGCCGCCGTGGCCTGGTCGGGCGTCTCATACTTGATGTAGATCTTGCCGACGCCCGCCGACTGCCTGCTGCCGCCGGTGGGCCTGGGGATCTTGATCTCGAGGATCTTGCCAAACTTTTGGCATTCCGACTCGACCTCTTCGCGGATATCTGGGGCGGGATGGATGGTCAGCAACCCACCGCAACAGGAACAAAGTGAAGTTTGTGGGGCACAGCGGGCAGCGACAGCCAAACATACCCTCGTAGTCGTCGTTATCCATCAGCTCCTCGGGCGTCACCATGTTGAGCAGCTGCAACACCCGGGTGGCGCCGCCGTCGGTCGACATGGTGCCGGCCAGCATGGACATGGCGTTGACGCCCATCTCGCCGGCAACCTGGGTGATGCCGAAGCTGGCCTTTTGCACCTTGAGGGCGCGCTCGCCGAGCATCATGTTGTTGAGGCCCTGGATGGCGACGCTGGTGACGGCGGGATCGGTGTACTCGAGGAACGCGATGCCCTGGTGGTGGGCGAGTTAGCCAGCGCCGGAGGAGGAGGCCGGGGGAGGAGGAGGCAGAGGAAAAAGGGGGGGCGGCTGTAAAAATGACAAACAACGTACCCGTGACTCCTGCGTGCCGTTGTCCTTGACGAGGACAAAGGACTTGAGCTTGCCAAAGCTGACGAGCAGCTCCATGACCTGGTCGTCGGTCAGGTAGAGAGGCAGGTTCGTGATGCTGATCTTGTTGGGGCTGTCGACGACCACGCTCGAGGGCACGTCCGAATCGGGATCGAAGCGGGGGTCCTCGACGACCGCAGGCACGATGTAGTCTCTTGGCCGGCGGAGCTGCAGGCCGCGGGGGGAGCTGCCGTTGTCGCCGTTGGCGGGCGCCTCGTCGTCGGCCTCCATGGTGATGCCGTCCAAGGCCAGCGCCACCGTCGCGTCCGTGTTGTTGCGGAACTCGACCATGGCGAAGGAGTGGTCGGGGGAGACGTGGGCTTGCAGGCACGGGTCGGGGGTCTCGATGACGTTGAGGCCGTTGAGCTGCAGGTTGAAGAAGCCGACGAGCGATTCTTCGGTGGCGGACGGCGGGAGGTTGGAGACGATCAGGCGCTTGGCCTGGCGCGAGTTGGTGGGCTTCAGGGCGGCGTTGTTGACCGAGTCGGGACGGCTCATGAAGGCCTGGAGCTTGCTGGGGTCCATGGCGTGCTGCCTCGGCGCTCCGGGCAGCGGGAACATGCCCGACAGCTTGGCCTGCTCTGCCGTGACGTTGTCGTAGCCCGGAGGCTTGATGTCCCACTGGGTCAGGCGGCGCTTGCGCTCGAGAATGGGAACCACGTCGGTCAGGTCGGGGGTCGGCTCGCGCTTCTTGGGGGGAGGCGACGCGCTCCGCCGGCGATCCCGTTCCCTTTCGTAGTCGCGATCACGATCGCGCCGGGCCCCGCGACGGTCGTCGAGATAATCCCTGTCCCCCCGCCGATCCCTCCGGTCGTCATCGTCCCGCCGGCTCCTGCCGCTGCCGCGGTCGCGGTCCCATTCCCTCTCATCGCGGTCCCTCCGGTCGCGCCCAGAGTAGCGATCCTCGCGCTCGCGGTCGCGGCGGCTTCGGCTGGATGAGTAGGCGTCGGCGTCGGCGTCTTCGCGACGAGAGCGACCGCCGCGGTAGTCGGGAGAGCGCGAGCGTCTGCGTCCGCTGTCTCGAGCTCGGGCGTCGCCGCGGTCGCTGCGGTCACCACGGTCACCACGGTCGCCTCGGTCGCCTCGGTCGCCACGGTCGCCACGGTCTCCACGATCGCGCCGGTCATCGCGGTCTCTCCTCGAGGAGGAAGACTGGAGGAAAGGAAAATGCGTGAGCCATGGGTTGCTGCGGTGAACACAAGAGATGGTGATGGGGAATGAATGGACAACGTACGGGGTAGTCGCGAGACGAGCCATGGCGGCCGCTGTCTGTCGCGTCGGTCAGTATCCAAAGCAGGCACCCGAGGGAGATATGTGCCATGCGTACCCCTCGACGAGTAAGCTTCTCCGCTCATGATAGGCAAGGCCGGGGATGAACCAAAGGGCGATGGGAACAAGAATGTCGCGATTCCTCAAAGAGTCGCGGTGGTTTGATGATGACATTGGCCTTGGGAAGCGCGAGGCTGGAACTTTTTTGGGGCGGCTCATGCCATGAAGCTAGGCCCCTTCGGGTTAGTGCGGCTGTTCCAGCTCTTTGCCCCAGGCACGTTTTCGGCAGGCAAAGTGGGTCCTGACCAACCGAACGTCAGGGGAACTTGCTGAACAACACAGCTTTCCTTCACACGCTTGTCTTGTTTTCACGTAGCTACGCCGTCATCAGACGCCGAAGAGGGATCCATTGGCGTCTCTCCACCGCGTTTCCCGTAGCCTGGGATTTCTCTCCTTCCCATCACCTCTCCAGATACTTGGTTGGGAATCTGGACAAGAGACCGAGCCGTTGGATCTGCTTGGTCTCATCCTCCATCCGGTTCCCTTTTGAAACCAACAACAACAACAACAACATACCCAGATTTCCCCAGCAACCCGCCCGGTTCCGTTCACCATGCAGAAGATTTCTGAGTGGAGGAAGCTTCCGTTGAGCCTTAGTGAGCTCTGTATCGACACCACCCTCCGCTGTGGTCGTAGGTGCTCGTCTTCCACGCACATCTCTCCTTCAGCATGTTGTTGTTGTTGCCGTGTTGTTCCCTCGCACACCAGGGCGTGTTTACCGTACCATCAACCCTCCTCTGCCTGCTCCGATACCGAATGGCTGTTCCTGATGGCTTCCATGATTGCATTCAACTCACTAACCGTCCATGGCAGAGTCATTCCGTTGGAGGAAGATCAGCGATGAATGGTGAGGAAGCCCTTTGTTCCCTTGGATTCATCATACCCGCATGCCCACCCTGTCTAACACGGCCAGGCACTGCGTGCTTCGAGGACGTCTGGTCTCCCTCAAGCAAGATGCCACCCATCTTCACTACCGCGTAACATGGCCCCCAAAGGCTACCCTTCCCATCACCCCTCCCGCTTCCGTCCCGCCAGCACCAGCCGATAGCAACGGCACCACCCCGTCCAAAGATGCCAGCAGCAACGACAAAAACAACGCCAACGACAACGACAACGACAACGACGACGACACGGCGGCCCTCCTCCACCACTACTTTGCCCTCTCCCACTCCGCCCGGGCCCTCTACGACCAGTGGGCCGCGTCCGACGCCAACTTTGCCCGGCGCGCCCCCGCCTTCACCGGCATCCGCATCCTCAACCAGGACGCCTGGGAGGCGCTCGTCGCCTTCATCTGCAGCAGCAACAACAACATCGCGCGCATCGGGCAGATGGTCCAGAAGCTGTGCCTGCACTGGGGGCCCCACGTGGCCACGGTCGCGGGCGAGCCGTTCCACGACTTCCCCGCCCCCGAGGCGCTCGCCCGCGAGGGGGACAAGACCGAGGCCCGCCTGCGCGAGCTCGGGTTCGGGTACCGCGCCAAGTACATCGTGTCGACGGCCCGGCAGGTGGCGCTGGAGAGGCCCGCGGGGTGGCTGCTCGGGCTGAGGAACCCCGAGTGCCCGGACTTTGGCCAGGCGGCAGGAGTCAAGGACGATGCTGCGAACCGGCCAACGTATCGTGCGGCGCACGACGCGCTGCTCGAGCTGGCGGGGGTGGGGCCCAAGGTGGCGGATTGTGTTTGCTTGATGGGCTTGGGCTGGGGCGAGGCGGTGCCGATTGATACTCGTAAGCCACCTTTTTGTTTTTTCTTTCTCTCTCTCTCTCTCTCTCTCTCTTCCTTTCTCTTTTTTTTTTTCGTTCCTTTTGTAAAAGCAAGCATCACGCACGCTCACACAACCCACCCAACAGACGTCTGGCAGATCGCCCAACGGGACTACAAGTTTGGCGGGGGCAAGGGCACCAAGACGCTTAGCAAGGCCATGTACGACGCCGTGGGCGACCACTTTCGCAAGATCTGGGGCCCGCAGGCCGGCTGGGCCCAGAGCGTGCTTTTTACGGCGAACCTCAAGTCGTTTTCGGAGCAAGCGTCTTCGTCGCCGGTGAAGGCAAAGGCGCAGGCCAAGGTTGCTGTTGCTGCTGTTGATGCTGCTGCTGTCCCGTCCGCCGTGCAGCCCTCGCCTCCGGAGTCGGGAGAAGAAGCTGCGCCGGATGGAATCGAAGGGGAGGTCAAGGTGGTGGAAGAGACAGCGGTAGCGGTAGCGGTGGAGCAGACGACGTCGGGCTCTAGCAGCAGCCGCACTACCAGGAGGAGGGGTGAGCAGAACAAAGCGGCGGTCGCGCCGAGACAGACGCGAAAGCGGGCGGCAACGAAGGGACAGGCCGATGAGGCGCGCAACGTTCAAGAGCAGGCGGCTGAAACGGGGAGAGTAACTCGGCGGGCAAGCAAAAGACTTCGGGGAGCGTGAGGGATCATGAAGCCATGACCCAGAAAAAGAGAAACGGCTCGCGGTTGACCCGGCCGGTCAACATCCTGCAGGTGTTCAAGTGGTCCAAGATAGACAGATGGATATAGTTACGTATCAATTCGTGGCGGAAGGACCGTCTACGTTCCATTTGCTCAACAAGCCGACGTTCCATCCTTGAAACGTCCGCTCGCCAGGCGGCAACAGCGTCGTGCTCTCTTGCAGGTGCTGAAGGATCTGACGGATGGTCCCTCCCGGGAGGCTGATCTCGTGCGAATCGCACGTGAGGCCGGCCAGCATCTTGTCGGCCTCTTCGACAGACACGGCCCGAAACAGCAGCTTGATGGCGGGAACGCAGCGCGGCACGCCGCTCGAGGAGAAGACGATGCCACTGTTCAGCATCCAGATGTGGAGAGCATCCGTCTCCGCGCCCTTGCCCGGGTCGCCGCGCGCGGCATCGGGCAGGGGCGTGACCAGCGACTTGGAAGAGCCCGAGCGAGCGGCGGACGCGATCAGGCTGGCGGCGAGGCATTCCGGCGCCGTGGGCACCGAGCCCGAGGCCGACCTGCACAGGACCTGCCACTTCAGCAGCGTCACGGCCGAGGCGCGGACGTTGAAGAGGCCGAGCTGGGCGTGGCAGGAAGAGCAGAAGACGTTGGGGTTTCGGGAGGGACCTCCGGAGGAAGCGGACGCGACTAGCGCCTGGCTCTCGGAAGCCCCTTGGGCATGGGAAGACCACGAGAACTAAGGGGGAAAAGCGGACCGTCAGCCATCGCCATGACCGACACTGAGATGGCAAAAAAAAAAAAAAAGAAGGAAAAAAAATGAAGCGGGCATGTCCCTCCAGGAAATCCCCTGGCATTCACCACTCGAGAATGGTCTGGCGAAGCACGGAGGGCTGGCGGTCTTGCCTCAGGAAACGACCCATCCGGCGAAGGAGGTTCGTGACCTGCCGGCAGACAGAAATACGATGCGCCAGTGTGGTTTGATCTTGGGCATTGGTATCGGTATCCACGCCATCGAGATGGCATCGCATCGGCCTGGCTACCTTCTTGATGCCCGAGCGGGCTGGAGACTGGAGAGCGCCAACGGATGCTCTTTTTGATAAAACATTCCGAACATACCGTGAGATTCCGACAGTCCGTCTCGGCAAAGAGCAGGGAAGTCAGGTCGACAAAGCCGACGCCTTTCTGGGCCTGGATGGCAGACGAAGCACCGTAGCCCCGCGACGCCAGGCTCTTCTCATCGGCCTTGGCGGAGTCTTTGCTGTTGCCGTTTCCATCGTGATGAGGGTGATGATGATGATCCGGCTTGTGGCAGTGCCAGAACTCCATCATCTCGGCCCAGTTCTCGCTGGGCAGATCTTTCCAGGCCTTGACGGAGCCGCCGGGAACCACGTCGGCGCCGCAATGCCTGCAGGCCACGCCGGAGGTGGGAGCCAGATCGGTCGCCGACCACGGCACGTCCTCCACAGCCGCCTGCCGCTGCGAGGGGGGCAGGGCAGCGCCGTCGGCAGCGAGACGCCATGAGAGCGACGCGGTGCCCTTCTGCCGGTCCTGGACGGGGAGCAGCGTGCCGCCAAGCGCGGCCTTCCCTGGGAGGATCAGGCGGGACGTCTGGCCGCGATGGGCCAGATGGACGGTGCGGCCGTCGGCCGAGAGCGAGACCTGGGTGGATGCATCACTTGGGGAGTCGAGCGAGGCAGCGATGGAGATCTGGCGGATGTTGACGAGCAGCTCGGCGTAGAGCGCGCATGCCGACGAGGAGGAAGAGGAAGAAGACATGGATTGATTCTAGCGTGTTGTTTGGGATGCAAGAGGGGGAAAGAATCTGTGGTGTTGTTACATGAGGGCGACGTCAGCGCCATGAGGCAAGGAACATGTGTGTGTGTGTATGTGTGTGTGTGTGTGTGTGTGTGTGTGTGTGTGTGTGTGTGTGTGTGCACGGTCTGGAGTTGGAGAGGGGGAGCAATGCGATGGATGGATGAATGGATGAATGGATGGAGAGGAGAGATGGTGGTGAGAAGTTGGGAAGGGCAGCGAGGTGGAAGGTGGGAAAGTTGCAAAGCTGCCGAGCCGGGAAGCTCCAGTTCCCATGGAAAGGCTGAAGCTCCAGCGAGGAGGGCCATGCCAAGACTGGACCCCGAGCTCAGCCTTGCAGGACCAGCGCGTCTTTTTCCCGTCTTGTGATTGGTCCATGGCAGCTCTGGCCGTCTGCTTCGGGAACGGGGCCGCCAAAATTTCCCAACAACGCCGTGCACCGTTCGCTTTCTGGACGGAGCCTCCAATTCCCGTTCCACACACCACAACCACCGTCGTCGTCGTCGTCGTCCCCCACCACCTTGCTTCATCATCGTCCGCATCGTGGTCCCCATCCCCTCGACATCTCCCGTCCCATTGCTGTCACTCATCCCGACACCTGCGGGCTCGTCTGCCGGCTTTGTGCTTCGTCGTACGCGGAACCGCCAGCCCATCCATCCCCTTGGCCTGAGATTCCTCCCGGCATAGTCCGTCGTCTCGTCGAGCTTCGACACGAAACACGCGCCAACGTCCCCATCCTATCAACCCCCCCACCCCCACCCCCCGGTCTTGGCCCTCCTCCTACAACATCACGACACGAATGGGGTGAGCGCAGCATCCAGCGCCTGCAGTCACCATGTCGGACGCCGAGTTTGAGCAGATCCGGAAGCTCCAGGCCGAGCGCAACGCCGCCGCCGCCGCAAAGAAGGGCTCGCGGACCTTTGATCCCGCCAACCAGCGCCCCGATGCCTCCACCAAGGCCAGGCTCACCGAGGCCTGGGACACCGACCTGTACGACCGCGACAACGGCGACAAGTTTGCCGGCTACCATCGCGAGCTGCCGGGCGCCGACGCCGACGACGACGACATGCCCGACGCCGACGCCGACGCCGCCGCCGGCACGCGCCGCCTCGTCGGCCAGTACACGGCCACCCGGGCCCAGATCGACGAGTTCGCCCGCGGCGCCGGCGTCGAGGAGGACGACCCCCTGGCCGGACGCGGCGAGCGCAGCAACCGCATCGCCGACCGCGAGACCGACTACCAGAAGCGCCGCTTCGACCGTGCCCTGACCCCCACCCGCGTCGACCCCTTCGCCGCCGCCCAGGGTGCCGCCGCCGACGGACAGACATATCGCGCCATCATGGAGCGCCGCGAGCTGGAGCGCGAGGAGGAGCGCGTCCGCCGCGCCATCGAGCAGAAGATGAAGGAGGCCCAGGAGGCCGGCGAGGAGTACAAGCCCCTGCTCAAGGACGGCTCCGCCGACGACAGCAAGGACAAGGAGGATGCCTCCGCCGCCGCCGAAACGGGCCGGAAGCGCAAAAAGAGGTGGGATGTGGGCGCCGCCGAGACCCCCGAGCAGCCCGCCCCGGCGCCGGCGCCGGCCGAGCCCAAGAAGCGGTCGAGGTGGGACCAAGCGCCCGCCGTCCCCGCCATCGCGCCCGGGGCCGAGCAGCCCAAGAAGAAGTCGAGGTGGGACCAGGCCCCGGCCGCCACGCCCGCCGTCCCCGCCGGCCTCGCCACCCCGATGCATCCGTCTCAGGCGTCCGCGCTGCCCGCCGCCTTCGGCACCGACGCGTCGGCCCGGTACATGCCGCTCAGCGACGAGGAGCTCGACGCCATGCTCCCGGGCCTCGAGGAGGGCTACAAGATCCTCGAGCCTCCGCCGGGCTACGCCCCGGTCCGGGCGCCGGCGCGCAAGCTCGTCACGGCGCCGGCGCCGGCCACGGGCTTCACCATGCAGGACCCGTCCGCGGCGCGCCTCGCCGGCCAGCCCATGCCCAAGGAGATCCCGGGGGTCGGCGACCTGCAGTTCTTCAAGCCCGAGGACATGGCCTACTTTGGCAAGCTGGCCGACGGCGCCAACGAGGACGAGCTCAGCGTCGAGGAGCTCAAGGAGCGCAAGATCATGCGGCTGCTGCTCAAGGTCAAGAACGGCACCCCGCCGATGCGCAAGACGGCCCTGCGCCAGCTGACCGACAACGCCCGCAACTTTGGCGCCGGCCCCCTCTTCAACCAGATCCTGCCGCTGCTCATGGAGAAGTCGCTCGAGGACCAGGAGCGCCACCTGCTCGTCAAGGTCATCGACCGCATCCTCTACAAGCTCGACGACATGGTGCGGCCGTACGTGCACAAGATCCTGGTGGTCATCGAGCCGCTGCTCATTGACCAGGACTACTACGCCCGCGTCGAGGGCCGCGAGATCATCTCGAACCTCGCCAAGGCCGCCGGCCTGGCCACCATGATCAGCGTGATGCGGCCCGACATCGACCACGTCGACGAGTACGTGCGCAACACGACGGCCCGCGCCTTCGCCGTGGTCGCCTCCGCCCTCGGCATCCCCGCCCTCCTGCCCTTCCTCCGGGCCGTCTGCCGCAGCAAAAAGTCGTGGCAGGCCCGCCACACGGGCGTCAAGATCGTGCAGCAGATCCCCATCCTCATGGGCTGCGCCGTCCTGCCCCACCTCAAGCAGCTCGTCGACTGCATCGGGCCCAACCTCAACGACGAGCAGACCAAGGTGCGCACCGTCACCAGCCTGGCCATCGCCGCCCTGGCCGAGGCGTCCAACCCCTACGGCATCGAGAGCTTCGACGAGATCCTCAACCCGCTGTGGACGGGCGCCCGCAAGCAGCGCGGCAAGGGCCTCGCCGGCTTCCTCAAGGCCGTCGGCTACATCATCCCGCTCATGGACGAGGACTACGCCAACTACTACACGAGCCAGATCATGGAGATCCTGCTGCGCGAGTTCTCGTCGCCCGACGAGGAGATGAAGAAGGTGGTGCTCAAGGTCATCTCGCAGTGCGCCGCCACCGACGGCGTCACGGCGGGGTACCTCAAGGAGCACGTGCTCGACGAGTTCTTCAAGAGCTTTTGGGTGCGCCGCATGGCCCTCGACAAGCGCAACTACCGCCAGGTCGTCGAGACCACCGTCGACATCGGCCAGAAGGTGGGCGTCAGCGAGATCCTCGAGCGCATCGTCAACAACCTCAAGGACGAGAGCGAGGCGTACCGCAAGATGACGGTCGAGACGGTCGAGAAGCTCGTCGCCTCGCTCGGCGCCGCCGACATTGGCGAGCGCCTCGAGGAGCGCCTCGTCGACGGCATCCTGCACGCCTTCCAGGAGCAGACGGTCGAGGACATTGTCATGCTCAACGGCTTCGGCTCCGTCGTCAACGCCCTCGGCACCCGCTGCAAGCCGTACCTGCCCCAGATCGTCAGCACCATCCTGTGGCGCCTCAACAACAAGTCCCCCACGGTGCGCCAGCAGGCCGCCGACCTGGTCTCGCGCATCGCCATGGTCATGAAGCAGTGCGGCGAGGACGCCCTCATGGGCAAGCTCGGCATCGTCCTCTACGAGTACCTCGGCGAGGAGTACCCCGAGGTCCTCGGCTCCATCCTCGGCGCCCTGCGCTCCATCGTCACCGTGGTCGGCATCAGCCAGATGCAGCCCCCCATCAAGGACCTGCTGCCGCGCCTGACGCCCATCCTGCGCAACCGCCACGAAAAGGTGCAGGAGAACACCATCGACCTGGTGGGCCGCATCGCCGACCGCGGCCCCGAGAGCGTCAACGCGCGCGAGTGGATGCGCATCTGCTTCGAGCTCCTCGACATGCTCAAGGCCCACAAGAAGGGCATCCGCCGCGCCGCCAACAACACGTTTGGCTTCATCGCCAAGGCCATCGGCCCCCAGGACGTGCTGGCCACCCTGCTCAACAACCTGCGCGTCCAGGAGCGCCAGTCGCGCGTCAACACGGCCGTGGCCATCGGCATCGTGGCCGAGACGTGCGCCCCCTTCACGGTCCTGCCCGCCCTCATGAACGAGTACCGCGTGCCCGAGCTCAACGTGCAAAACGGCGTGCTCAAGTCGCTGTCCTTCCTCTTTGAGTACATTGGTGAGATGGCCAAGGACTACGTCTACGCCGTCACGCCGCTGCTCGAGGACGCCCTCATCGACCGCGACCAGGTCCACCGCCAGACGGCCGCCTCGGTCGTCAAGCACATCGCCCTCGGCGTCGTCGGGCTGGGCTGCGAGGACGCCATGGTCCACCTGCTCAACCTGCTCTACCCGAACCTGTTCGAGACGAGCCCTCACGTCATCGACCGCATCATCGAGGCCATCGAGGCCATCCGCGTCGCCGTCGGGCCGGGCGTCGTCATGAACTACGTCTGGGCGGGCCTGTTCCACCCGGCCCGCAAGGTGCGCACGCCTTACTGGAGGCTCTACAACGACGCCTACGTGTGCAGCGCCGACGCCATGGTGCCGTATTACCCCAACCTGGCCGAGGAAGGGGGGATCGATCGGGGAGAGCTGGCGGTGGTGTTGTAAAGCGGGTGGGGGGTTGAGGTCGGGGTTGGGGTTGGGGGACACGCTGGGATGTGTTTGTATGTGTGGTAGACAGACAGAGCGATTGTTTTAATGTAGACCGAGAGAGAGAGAGAGAGAGAGAGAGGGAGGGAGGGGTCCGTTTTGTGTTGGAGGGCAAGAGTGGAAAGGAAGACGCCACGGATTTCTTTGGTGTTTCATTTCATTTATTTTTGGTCATGTTCCAATGGAGTTTGATCATGGGGGCTTTTGGTCGTAGCTATACACATTCCATTGCCTTGCATGTTGTCGAGTTGCCTGGTAGATGGCTGGACGGACGTCTGTGTGCGTGCGTGTGTGTGTTGTGTGTACGTTCTTCCTCCCTGTGCGTGTCCACTCCCCGGACTCGGGGCCGCCCACCTTCACCTCGCCGGAGCCATGGTAGGCGTTCTTGTCCGTACAGAGGGCTTCCACACGGGAACCCGCTCAGATCCGAGTTGACGGCATCCCTCACGAACCACCCCGTACGCGCAGCCCTGGGATTCGACCCCTGCCACTCCCCGTTTGTTCTATCACTCTTTTGTTCTATTACACTAGGAAAAAAAAAAAAAAAAACATAAAAAGGCGGCACATGCGTCGTACCGCTCGAGTTGGTTCCTGTACAGCGCGAGCTGCCGATGGGCTCTGCCGAGGTACCGGGTTTCTGGCAATGTCATAAAGGGCTTCGGCAACGCTGTGTCCACTCATTTGAACGAGATAACAAGTAACAAGCGGAGGGATTCATTAGGGCCCTCCCCCCCCCCCCCCCCCCCCCCCTCTCTTCCCCCCGGTTCCTGTTTCCAGCTGCGGCTGAGGTGCACAAGGGAGGGAGGGAGGGAGCGTCTTGATGGGTCTTCGTCAAGGTACGGTGCACAGTAAGGCTTTGGGGAGGAGTAAATGACGCTCCTCCAGGCTTTTGAGAAAAGAATGCGCGTGTTGCGATTCGGCGGCGGGGGAGGCCAGCGATATCGGGGAGGATGTGCCGGGAGGCCCAACCCAACGTGACCTTACATAAAGATGACTACACAGTACCTATGCTATCCGCATTTCGCTAGTTACGTACACCTGGTCCTTTTTGTGCATGGCGGTACATATGTAGTACACACAGTATGTATGCGTACACATGCCCGAAGCAGTCGATACTAACCATCTCCGAAGCCAGCCCGTCCGTCGGCGCCGCCAGGGTGCGGTATCCGTCGCGGCGGCGAAAGGGTATTAGTTGGCGGATCCTTTGGGGTTCGTGACGGGAGTTTGCAGTCGCAAGGAATCCTACCTCGGACGGGCCAAGTCCAGGTGGTAGGCTACGCAACTCCCCCCCCGGCTCCTCCCGCGCGATCGCTTGGATGGGACCTAGCGTTTCAGATTCTGCACGCTGGAATGGGCCAAGGTAATGATGCCGTAGCACCCTGGTCGGCGGCGCTTCTTAGCTTCTTGGGACGGGCACAGCTCATCAACAAAACGGAAAGCGATTACGAGACGGCGCTGCGGTGTTCTGACATGGGGCTTTGCAAGTGTTATTCTCGTCCGCATGATTTTGTTTCTCGCTTTGCATTCCCTTGCCTCCGTTGCCTCCGTGTCATGTTGAGCCGCGATCCCGGGATCCGGCTCGCCGATTTTGTTGGGCTCCGGCCCTTCCTGGAACGCCGAAAGCCGTCTTGGCACGGAGGTTTCCCGAGTCAACCCCCGGAAGAGCCCCCCGTGCCAAGACTGGAACACGGGAGAACGGAGCGGGGGGGGGGGGGTTGCAGGGATGGATGCGATACCACCCTAACCCGCCCAGCTCTCTGACGTCATGGTAAACAAGTGAACGGTAACGGTGACGGTGACGTTTCCAAACAGGTGAATGGTGACGTTTCAAACCCACAACGTGCAACTTTTCTCGCCTAGGCACCGCCCCCAGGAGGCCAAGCTGCGAGAACGAATCGAAACAAGAGCCAACGCCGGAGCGTTCGTGACGTCAGGACGTTGGGAGCCACCCATGCGCGTTTGTTGAGCGCCCGGAGCATCTTCAAGCCCGGCTCGGCTCTTTCTTCTCTCGCCGCGGAAGCGCTTAGCGGGGGAGCCAGGGAAACCAGCCCGCCGGGAGCCGAGCTTACGCTTTGGAGCTCCCTCATCAAGCCTATACTTACTTACTGCCCAAGGCTCGTCAACACGGGCGATCACGGCGGCTGGACCTACTCTAGACCACCAGGCCAGGCACCCAGCACACCACCTGAAACCCCCCTCCCCACTTACATCCCCAAGCCGCAGCCAAGCATCGCAGAAGCAGCCAGGAGGGTTCGCCTTGGGTTGCATCCCACCCTACAAACAGGGCGGGGTTCCGAGCCCGCCGGGCCTCGTCAGAAACGCGCACAATCCCTTCGCGGCAAGGATCCGAGAGGCCCTGGGGACGCGTTCCTTGTCCTCCGGCATTCCACCGAGACCGATTCGAACACTTGAAACAACCCGTCGTGCAGGGGCGGCCTCGTGGGATGGCTGCCTCCCGGTCCCTGCCCTACTCCCCTACCTACCTACCTTGGGCGTGCTATGATTAGTACATACACTCTGATGAGTGTGTGCAGGCAAGATACCTGGCCCTGAGAGACACGAGGGACGCTTCCGAGTGGTGGAGCGAGGGGGAGTCGGTCCTTCTCGGGCGGTCGAGTTGGGACGGTAAAGGAAGGGGAGGGGAGGGGAGGGGGGGGGGAGAGAAACAAAACGAGGCAGCTCCCAGGAGGGCGTTTGGCGCCCCCCCCCCCCCCCCCCCGGCTTCCGGTACCTTAACTTCTTCCCCGACAGCCCTGTCCGCTTCTTTGGCGGATAGCTTCCTGCTTACTGGCTGTCTTGTCAGTGGGCTAGGGAAAAGCACACAGTACCTACCTTAACCTTGCCTTATTACCTAGATACCTAACGTTACCCGTTACATAAGGTGGGAAGCTCAGGTAAGTGAGCTGGTGGGGCTGACGAGACCACCGGCGCCTGCCAGCGCCTGCCCTGCGCCGCTGGGTGGTATCGTCGCCGGGTTCTGCTACGCACACTTACGTCAGGGAGGTAGCATCGGCTTGCCCTGTCCTCCTCGGGCGCACGTCATCTTGCACTCCCGTCCAAAGGATCTCATGCAACCTCTCCTCCCCTCCCCTCCCATCCCCTCCTCTCCTCTCCTCTCCCTTCCCCCACTCGACCAGCTTCCAAGGTGAAGCTTGAGAGGCGGTAGCGTACACAGTGCACTACAGTACGTACGTCTTCCAAAGGGGAAACCCTTCCCCCCCCCCCCCCCCCTTTCAAGAACGCCGCCCAACGATGCACCCCAAAGCGTTCGCCCCGGGGCCAAGGGCACCGCGCCAGCCATGACTCAAGAGGGCGGTGGTATCATGCTCTGGCCTGACGTCGCTCGTTAAGGCGGGTAGGCGAAAAGGGAAGGTAGGTGACGGCTCTAAGTATAGGTTGCCGGGCACAAGACGCCGATGCAAAGTTAGGTGTGTGCGTGTAATGGGTAGATTGTGTGTATGGATGTATGTACGTGCGTGTGCGTGCGTGCGAGCGTGCGAGCGTGCGAGCGTGCGAGCGTGCGAGCGTGCGTCGGGAAGGCGTGGGCATAGGGCGTGGCGTGTGGCGATGGCCACATCCGGCGCCGGGTACGTCAGTTCGGATAGCTCAAGCAACTCTTGCTCGCTGCATAATGTGCGCCTTGGGGTTGGGGACCTAGACGAAAGCGGGCCGACGGAGGAAAAGACGCAATGACTCAGCAGCCTTGAAGAAGGGATCCCCCCAGTACGGCAAGATGTTTTTTTCCATGTCTCCATTAACCGTTACTGCAGACAGGGCAAGCGTACCTAGCCGTGGTTCATGCGTAAGAGAGGACAATGTAAGGTGATGCGACGGTGTGTACGAAAGGAAACGAATTGTGTACCATGGAGATAGGTATGTCTCTGCCAACATGTATTCTGAGTTGCGCCCTTTTACAATAAGTATTACAATAATACGCCGCCTGTCCTTCCCGAGTACATACACCCCATGGATCAGGGGGAGGGGATTTTGCGTTTTCGTTACTGTGTAGTTATACGCTTGGGTAACCCAATGCCGGCCCCCCCCCCCCAGCGAATCTGTACAGTACGTACACAGTTCCCCCTTTTCTTGTCGACCCCAAAGCTCTATCCGATATCCACCTTTCCCTGGACCTTAGGATCCTCACCGCAGTATTCCCAACCCCAGAGCCGAAAGAGAGAGTGTGTATGTTGGGAAAGGACAAAGGAAATTTGCCGACCACGTATTCCGAAATCCCAACCTCCCAGAGATCCGAGTGGATCGATCCAAAGTTGAAAGGAAAGTAGGATGTGTGTGTTGATGTGTGTGCGTGCGTGAGTGAGTGCGTGGATAGGAGAGTATAGGATGCGATGGAGCAAGACGTAAAAACAAAAACACCCCCAACGCCAACCAGCCACAGCCAACCCCCCTTCCCCTCCCCTGGGGGCTCTTCCTGAGCAGCCCCTCTTTTTCTCCAGCCCGGCCGCGATAACGACGGGAAAGCGTATTATGAATGGTAGAAAGCGAACGTAGGCGGAAGGAAAGAAAGGTTAAGACCAAAGATACCGAACCAGGTGGTCTGAGTGAGCGACTAAAAATTACCAGGTCGTATGCAACAACACCTGTCTATGTCTCGCGAGCGACGGAATAAGAAAAAAGACGAAAAAAAAAAAGAATATCGGACAAAACGGAATGGGTATCGTGAAGATGAAAGACTGATGTTGGTGGTGCGATTTTGCGGCGGGACGGAATGGTCGAGAGGTGGTCTACGCCTCTCTTTAGGGCGATTCGTGCTCTTCGGAGCCCGCATCGGATGGGCTCTCTCCTCCCCGGCTGTGCACCTTCTTGTGACGGCGGAGATTGGACACGACGGAGAAGCGGCGACCGCAGCCCTCCACTTCACAGCCAAACGCTGGAGACACATTGTCAGCACCTAGAACGGCCGATGGGAATGGAGGGAAACAAAAGACGGGCCGTGGGAAACTTACGCTTCTCGCCCGTGTGGCTGTACATGTGCGTTTGAAGGGAGCTCGGGCGCGTGAACCGCTTGTCGCAGACCTTGCACTTGTGCTTCTTTTGCGTGTTGCTGGAAACCCGCGAGCTGAAGGAGCTCATCATGGACTGCGGAGCCGGAGGCTGGGCGGACAACATGTGCGATTGGGGCTGCTGGGGCTGAGGCCGGGGAAGCGTGCGGTTGCCCGGCATGCACTCAATGTCGGAGCCGGTGGCCGAGTAGTCGCTGACGGAGCCGTCGACGGAGCCGTAGTAGCCGCTGAAGCCCGTCGACGAGATGCTCGAGGTGGAGGAGTGGGTCGAAGGGAAGCCGTAAGAGTCTAGCGAGCCTCGGCTGCGATGCTGCCTCAGGTCGTAGATGTTGCGAGGCGTGTCCTGGCTCATGGAGATCATGCCGTGGCTCGCCTCGAGGGCGTCCCGGAAGCCCCTCCGGTCGTCGGGCTGCAGGGTGCTGCGCGCGTGATCCGGCAGGGCGAACTCGGCCCCGGCCGAGGCGATCGACTGCTGCGAGTACCGCCTCGAGGCGTCGTCCTGGCCCATGGCGAAGGCGTCCCTGAGCGGCGTGGTCGCGTAGCCGAGCTGGCCGTACGGCGAAGGCGAAGGGGGCGTGTAGGATGTCGTCACAGGCGAGCCCGCGGTTGTGTAGGCTGCTGTGTCGTAGGCGGCTGACGATGCTGGCTGGGGCAGCCGGTTGAGGGTGAACGGGTCCGACGGCACCGAGAGAAGGTCGTGCTGCCGGTAGACGCCCGACGGCGCGGCCGAGACGGGAATGGACGCGTATTGCGCCATGGAGGGGCTGCTGCTCGAGACGCCGGCATGTGTCCCGTGCGTCGAGTGCTGCGAGGAGGGCGTGTGCCTCGGGATGGCGGCCATGTTGAGGTGAGGAAGGGCGGCAGCGGCGGCGGCGGCGGCGTCCTGTGTCCCGGCGGCGAAGATGCCGTTGGTCTGGCTGGCGCTATGGGAGGCCGTGCTTGTCGACGACGAGGCAGTCCACGGGTCTGAAAAGGGAGGTTGGCTCGAGTAGGAAGACATGTGGTGATAGTCTGCGGAGCCGAACCGGCGCCGTGTATGGTCGTCGATGGTGATGCTCATGTTGATGAGTGTTGTTGGAGGAATGAGACGACAGTAGGATCAACAGAACAAGGAATGTTGATTAAGTGTGTGGCAAGTGAAGATCGAGAAGGACGGATCAATGTTCCCTTATGTGTTTTTTTAAGTGGAACAGCATTCGGCGAGGATGCAATTTGGCTCGACAGGATGTTCCAAGTGTCTTCTCGCTCAACCTGCTGCTTTCTTGGCAGACTGTGTGTGCGAAGGGGAGGGGGGGGGGGGGGGGGGCAGATGCGGTGGGAAGTAAAGTTTCAAAGTTACACTTTGAAGAGTGTCGGACAAAAAGATCGGCGCTTGAAATAACGCTTTCGCCGCCCAGGTACTGCGGGTACTGCCAGGGCGAGGCTTGCCGACGCCGAAGGGGAGGGTGGAAGGGAGGGGGGGGGGGGTGAGTTCGTCCAAATGGGCGCGGAACAGGGCTTGGGGAAGGCGGCCAGGGTGGGAACGGCGGGACCAGCACAACGCCCGATGAGTTGTGGAAACTGGTTCTTGAGATCCGGTGCTGTGCTGTCTGGATCCCGAGCAGCGCCAAACCAGGGGGGGTTTGGGTGTGATATTGTGTTGGTCTGGAAGTATCCTGAGTAGGAAGAATGCAGGGAAGGACAGGGCTCAAGGTCCAAGCCGAAACGGGGCGTGTCCAAGGCGATCCGGGGGAATTGACGGTCAAATTCCGCGCGTCTGTGTAAGTAAGAAACGGGATGAGTGGTTAGCTTTGGCCGGCAAGGAGGGCGACAAGAGAAGCGCGGCGTATGTATAGGGTATCTTTGTCGTCTACTTGAACGGGAGGAGGAACAAGATGAAGGGATAAGAGATGGAAGAACACGTTGGCTGACCATGCTTTAACCAAGGAAAACGAGGGAAAACAATGAAGTCAGCGGGCAGTGAGATCAGTGGCCAAGTACATAACCAAGGGCCGAGGATAACGGTGGCTCTGGTTTGCCTGCTACTGTGTACACTGGACGGCTGTGGAAAATGACCCAAGTCCCGGCGAGAAGGGAGCGTTGCGTGGCAGCGTGGCAGACATGTCCTCCAACCCGACCCCCGGCCTGGAGGCAAAGACAAGGACCCATCCCCATTCCCGCCACGACAGGGGGAGAAGGGTGTGTGTGTGGAGGTTGGCCGTCGGCAGGCATTCCTTGCTGCCTCGACGGGTTACCACGGTAGGGCGGGGCGCCGGGATATTACCTCTTGGGGGGGGGGGATAGTATGTAATTTGTTTCTTTGGCAGCGCGTGTGCCGGTACAGCACCCTGAGGTACCTACATACAGTACCTCAGGCCTCAGGTCCACAGCCGACTCCCTGGGTTTCCTGTCACGAGCAGGGAGTGGCAGCCGCTTGAGCCGGCTGGTTTCGGCGGCCTTGGTTTTTATGCTCCCTCCGTCCTCCAAAAGCGCGGGTCGCGAATCCGAAATCCGACCCTGTGTGGCACTGCTGGCGCTGTCTACTGTGTACCAGCTGCATGGGAGCCGGATTTGAAACCTCGTACATGTGAGGTGATTTCGGCTCTCAAGGCCGGTCTCGACGCCAGGCCGATGCGCCACGCACATCTTCGGCCTCTTTGGTGCTGCAGTTTCTCGGTCGAACTCGGCGCTCCAGCGGGAGGAAGCCGGGAACGAACAAGGGTGAGGTGTGTTTTGTCTTTTTTTTTTCTGGGGGGGGGGGGGGGGCGGATCTGGCAGCCCTCAGCTGGGGGACGCCGTCCTTGGGGTGGGTGGGTGGGTGGGTGGGTGGGTGGGGAGGCTACCAGTATGGACGCCCAGCGACCTAACAAAGCAATACAGTACAATACAGTACAGTACAGCACAGCACAATGGACAGCACGTCCTTACCTGACTTGAGGTCAGGTGGAGCGTGGGCACGTCATGGACTGAGTACATACACATTCGTTCGGGCGTCGTGATGAAGAAGATGAAGAATGAAGAAGAAGCAGTCAAAGAAGAACAAGAACAAGAAGAACCCAGGCTGCGGATGACGTGACGTGACAGGACGGGATGGAACCTTGGGAATCCCGTTCCCCGGTCCGAAACCCTTAGGTTCCCGTCCCTTCTGGTCCCAACGGCACGGACGTGTACGCGTGCTGTATTTACGTACAGACAGGTACAGAGTAGCATCTTCCCTACCTTGCGCAGTGCTGTGGTCTGTGGTTGGTGTGGCATATGCCTTATTGCGTACACAACCTTGGAAGCCGGGAAACAAGCCGTTCCAGCAGACCAAGTCTGGCAGACACGGGTGTGCGCTAGTGAGCTTTGGTCACCAGGTCGACCAATTGGTTGGGGCTCGCAGCGAGACGGGGAAAGAGCTGGGGGATCGGGTTCTGGCAAGAATCGCATCCTGATGCTGGATCCCCCAGCCTAATGCGGCAGGTGCCAAGGCACTTAGCGGATGTGCTTGCCGACCTGGCCTAACCAGAAGAGGGCCGTCGCTGCAGCGCTGCAGGGAGATGCAAGTGCAGGGCGCAGGCGGGAGAGTGCAGGGGGGGGGGGGGGGGGGAGTGCCAGGCCACAGGAAATCGCGATGCTGAGGTGTGTGTCGAGGTGGTGGCTTGCTGTGACGGTGCTTTGACAAGTCCAAGAGAGCCAACGCAACGCACAAAAATGCAAATGCATGCTTGATGATGGAGCTTCACCAAACCTAACCTTTTGACCATGTCTTGCTGCCCACAGCCCGGCAGCCCACCACGGCTTGTCGAGACGATGACGCACAGTGGCCCGGATCTTGGGGGGAACGCATTCCTGGATCCGAGCTTAACTCGCTCAGGCACTGTTAAGCGGATTGCAGACGAACGAACGTTAGGAAGGGAGACAGCATGCGCTATACACCTTCGCAGGGTCTCGCATTGGATGTGACGTCTTCGCGTGCTTTTCTTTTTTGATCTTGCGCCTCTTGGGCCCCTCCCCCCCAAAAAACTTGTCTTGATACCTTTGACATCACCCTCCCCCCCCCTCCCTTCTCCTTGGGACCAAGGACAGGAGGATCCCAACCAACCCTTACGTCGCCAATGACGCAAAAGACACAACATCGTCACCACCAGATATCCACGCGCATACAACGCAACCAAGACAGGAGCTTGGTGTGTTTGGGGCTCGGGAAGTGTCTCCGCGATGGAACGCCAGCGCCCCTCCTTCCATCCGCGATTTCGCTGCGATTTGCCCTCGCCAAGCCACTTCTCAACGGCATTCACCACTAAGGCTAAGGCTGAGGTGATGGGCTAGCATGAGCTTCACTAATGCAGAGCTATCTGCTGAAAATCTGCAACGATTGCCAAGGCTTTCCGCGATTTCCGAGGATCCCTTCACGAGCGAACAAGGTTAGTGAGATGGCCTCGCCCTAGCAGCGACAAAAAGGCGAAACCGCGAGGTCCCCCCTTGGTCTAAGAGCCGTTTCTGTGCGCGTGCTGTGCAGAGGGCTGAACCTGGCATTTGCTTGCCCAAACGTTCAGTCAGGTACCGGCACCCAGGTATCCATCATTGAGAGCCCTGAGCCGCGCTGTTTTGGGCAGATTTGTCTGGCAGTTTCCCCTATCCGTCCACAACTCCTGTGTAGGTACCTACTGTGTATAGTGCTCGGTAGGTCTTAATGTCGACCCGCGACCCAACCTACTGTGTACTGTGTAACTACTGTGTGGTTATCCAGCCACCAGCGCTCCTGTTTCGTACACAGATCGGAAATCTTGAACCTTGACCCCGGCGCCCTCTGCTTCTTCTGTCTTGCTGCTGCTGCTGCTGCTGCCGCTGCTGCTCGAGGCCACCCACGGCCAGGCGCAGCAAAAAGCAAAAATCCAATGTGGGCATAACCCACCTACAATGCTACCTCACTAACTTGCCATACTCCCCACCAAGCTGCCATGAAAGGGGGTCCTCAGCTACGGCTGCAGCCGCATTCGGGGACGGTATGCGTTCACGTCGACGTCGTTGGCCGTCCTCACCCTTCAGCTGCGCCTGGAACCGCGCTTCTCCCAGTCCAGTCACCGATCTCCAGCGCCAGGCGTCACGCGCGCCAAACCCAAAGCAAGGCCCTTCCCCCCGCAGCCATGGCGGTAGTATAGTACATCCATAGCAGGCCGTACGCTACCTGGGGATGCGGCTAGCATACGCCAATCGCCCGGGTAGGTAACGTTGCTTCCGTCTGGGTCGCTACAGCGGGATCGACACGCCCATACCACAACGGGCCGCACGAAACAGTGTGGCGAAGCAGGGGTACCCCGGCAGGTCGGCGACGTCAACTGCGAGCGACCCCGACATTGGCTGGCGGGATCCCGCGACGGGGACAACCACTTTCTCCCTCCCTCGACACCACACGTGAACCAGGCGAACCGGACGTGTTGAAAGGAAAGAAAGAAGAAAGAAAAAAAGAACTGTGATACCCGTCACAACCGACAAGGTTGCGCAGCTTAGCACGCCATCCATCACCACCCGCGCGCGCCAGTTACCGAGATTCTTCCGCGCTGAGATCCCCGGCGCGTGAACGGGTGCTCTCTTTTTCTCTCTCCAGCCGGCTGCCTCCCCTTCCCCCCCCCCCCCCCCCCCAACACCCAACACCCAACACCCAACCCCCATGGCGTCTGTCATCTGTAACCCCGCGCAACAAGAGAGACACGATGTGGATCTGCGCGTACGAGCGTGATTGTCAGGCACCAGGAGAGATCATCAGGGACCCGTGGTTCCAGCCCGCGGGCAGGTGGGTTCGTGGATGGAGCGTCAAGATGTGTTGTCTTGCGTTGTGCTGCGTTGTCTTTGTCTCTGTCGTTTTTCTCGCCATGTCCCCGGGGTCCCTGTTTTCCGTGGGTTCTTCCGACCTTGCTCTTCACCGTGGCATTTGTGTTGCGTTATACAGGATTCTAAATTCCAACAATCAACAGAACCGGGTCATCAGGCTTTTCCAGATTGGCATCTCCCCGCATCTTGGGATCGCAAAACTCGGTTTCCCTCCCCCCTCCCTCCCCCCCCTGGCCCTGATTTCCGCTTCAGAAATGTGGAAATTTGAACAGGATCGCCGGCGGAGCAGCAGGCTATCGCCGTCATTGCCGACCACGAGGATCGCCTTGCAAGGGTGTGTTACAGATGTCGCAGGGGTGGTGGGAGATGGGATCGAGAATCACCGTCACAGAGAGACAAACAAAGCTGGTCGAGCTGATGCAAGCCCGGCCAAGCCCTTTTGCTTTTTGGGGCGAGTGTAGCTTTGCTGGGCTTGCCGTGTAGTTATCTGATCCATGCACTACAACCGTACGAATGCATACAGCAAATACAGCAAGTGCACTAATACTGTAATATGTACTATACGCAGCAGGAACCAGACATCAACACAAGGGCCTTGACGAATGCCATCTTGTGCGCTGTGGTGGGCGCCTGGTGAGGGTATCCTCCCGAGTCAAAAGACAGCCAGCTTGGCTCGTTGTCCAGCGAGGGCCTCATTTTACAACCTCCCGCCCTCCTTCGCAGCTGCGGCATCGCCGCTCGCTCCATCCGCTAGTTTTCAGCCACATAACCCTCCTACCCCCCGATCGACTAACGGCCGTTCCCACAGCACACGGTGGATAGATCGAGCAAAAAAGAAACAAGAAAAAAAGTTTGCCTCAAGACACCAGAGAGTTGGATCGGGGCCCAGACTGCGCGTAGCAACAACGGCGATTGAGAATGGCCTTATTCCTTGGCACCGCTAACTCACTTGGCGCAAACCAAGAGCCGTGCGGCTGGGCCCGTTCGTTGGCGCGAGCCAAGGGCGACAAGCCCGCCTGGCGGGTGGATACGCTCCGCGGGACGCCTTGCCCTTATTGGCTAACCCAACGCTGGTTAGTAAGTGCTCACCTGGGCTTTGATGCGCGGCGCGGCACGGGGGAGGGGAGGGCGGGGGACGAGGCCCCGGGGGGACGGGCTGAGAGGTGCTTGCGCCAGTTCACGGTCACCAGACGAAGGGCGGATGCTAGGCGCGAGATATGAACTGGCCAAGCGAGACAGCAGACGGCACAGCGCAAGACCGCCTGTGCCGTTCCCCATCCGTCCTGGGCGGAATAATGTACAAAGTACCACAGTACACAGTACTGACTTGGTAGGCCACTCACAGACACATATAGTACATATAGTATAGTACACTCGTACACACATACCTTCGTTACGTAGAGTTGCCTAGGTAACGCTGCCGTACCGTGAGCAGGTGCTCAACGTTTTCATTCTCAGGCCCGGCCCCGTCCATGGATCCATCCATCCCCATCTGCGCCGCAACGAGGGACAGGACAGGACAGGACGGAACGTTGTGCAACACACACACACACACACTCACACACACACTCACTCACACACATGCTGTAATCTACATACATATACGCCCACGGAAGGCTGAATTAGGGTCCATCAGCTGTACACAGTAGGTGATGATGCCCTGAGTCATGCTGAGGTCGAGGAGGCGCGAGGAGAGCTCATGGCAGCCTCTGGAGTGGAGCCAGCCGCTGCCGGTAGTTGTTAAGGTTTGTCTCCGACCGACATGTCGCCGGCCGCTGCAGGGACCAGTGCCGGGGCCGTCCCAGCCCTCGCCCTCACCACGCCGTCCCCTCCCCCTCACAGCGTTGCACGCAGGATTTGGGCAGCGCGGCTGAAGACTCGGGTGACAGAAGGGTACGCAGCTGGCGTGCCCGGGTGGGGTGGAGAGCTGGAAACGACACCGTCCTCGCCTGTTCCGCATCTTCTTTTTCAGTGCTGATCGTTGTTTGGGCGACGCGACGCGTGAAGATCTTCAGGGCAACAGAACAGAGCAGTGCTTTGAAGATGCACTATATAGTAGGTAGGTGAGTGGTAACCTTGGGTTCTCGAACCTTGAGCTGTTCGCTCTCTCTGATCCTGGTGGGCAAGGGGGAGAGGGCAGGAACTGGAAGGAAACAACAAATCCCCAGCCATTGCGATACAACCCGGCTCTAGGTTGAGTTGACTGCTTGGACGGGTACTCTGGACATGCTGTATGCAGCAGCTACTCGATGTGGTCGAGGAACCTTCATTTGGGCAGGTTGGTACGGATTGGGAACTGCTAGGAGCTTGCCGACAGGTATCTCTCGGGTAGCCCTTGAAGCTCGCCGTCCCAACTCCGCTCCGACCCGACGCATATGTAGTTACTGCGTACAACCCGTCTGTGCCGGATCTTTGTCACACCTCTCTGTATGTATCTTACGGCAGTGCTGTACTGTACTGTATGTACTGTACTGCACCGCACCGCGCTGCACTCTCCTGCGCTGCGCTGCGCTGTTCCGTCCCGGCCATCTGTCACCTGTCACCTGTCACCTGCCACCGACCGTGCCCGATTCGGGTGAGGCTTGCTTACACAGTGCTTGCCTCGAGGCTGAACCATCAAGGTTCTCATTTCGGGCTGCTGTGTCGGCCGCGTCATGTCTTGCCGGGGATGCTCGAGGTACCTTATTCAGAACACCCCGGCAGCATGGCCACTGCTTGACCCGTGCTTCTTCCCAAGAAGGAAGCTGGCGTTTTTACCAGAATTATGTTGCTTCAGCGATCGCAGAGAGAAAGAGCCCACACGACCGACAATCAACTTGCATCCGCAACCTACTTGCAACTCACTTGTACCGTGTATACATACTGCATACAGTACGTGCATACACAGTACATAGGCGGGCCGCCAACGTACACAGTATAGTAGGTGTGCCTTGCTCATCCCACCCCCCACCCTGGGGGGATGGCTCAATCGGGCAGGATGCGCCCTTCCCCTTTCGGTCACCTGGGAGCCAAGAGACGGCAGATGCTTGGCCCGCCCGTCGCTCACCCGCACCCGCCCCCCTCGCATCCGGGATCGACCAAGCAGCAGATCGGGTGGCTTGTTTATCGTGCAGCAGGGATAGAGAGATTTGGACGGCTCCCTCCTGGGGCGTCGTTTTTTCCCTGGGTGGTCTGGGGGGTTGGTGGTTTTTTTTCTTCCCCCCCTTTGTTTTCGAGACGCTGCTGCGCGCCGTCCCGTGTTGCAATACGTGCCATACGACCTTACTTTACACCGTACAGCATGTAATTATCGTACCTTTCTGATTTTGCTTACAGTGAAGGTGCTCTTGCGTCCTCCAAGGTCACCTTGGGTTGCTTGGCTGATGCTGACTTACACAAAGACAGGGCAGACGCACGAAAGCAAGCAAGGCAAGCAAGCAAGGCAGGCAAGCAAGCAAGCACGCTGCCAAATCGCACGACCGAATTGCCAACCCTTGTCTAAGGTACGTGGGCGTGCTGGTCCACTTCACGATAACGGAATGTTTTACCCGTTCTTCCTTGGTTCACTTTTGATTGTTTGTTTCCTGTGTATGCTTTTCATTTGCTATGGTTGATTTTTGGGGTTCCTCTTCTTCCTATGCTTTTGCACTTCTTCCTCCCCTGTTCCTGGTCCGTCGGCGCTCACGGGAGACAGGGGCTGGGGGGGGGGGGGGGAGGCTTGTGGCTTGCCAGGTCCGACCGCAGAGATGCCGCTGCAAGAATCAAACCCCCGTGGGCTTGTCAGACCTTGACAACACGAACGACGCGCTGAGATTCTGAGACAGAAGAATACCGTTTGGCGAGACAAAACGGGCCGAGTCAAGGACCGGGGTGTATCTCCTGTCACTCTCAACACGAAGTCTTGTCAACGGAATATGCCGCTAACGTTATCAGACTTCCGAAACCCTCCCCCCTACCCTACCCTCCCTTTTTGTGTTGGTTATCCGCGGAACGGCATTTCAGACTGTATCAAGAGCGCAACATCTACTATAGGGGCATCCAGGCTGCTCAGCTGCAAAGACGTAAAGTAACGCAGCAGATGCTGTATTGCCGTGGCGCCGTGGTGTGTTGGGGTGCCGGGGTGCTGTGACAATCGCCTCAACAACAACAACAACATCCAACATCGGAGCGTGGTCCGGCATTGAATGGCATGTCACCAATGCGCAGCCATGTTCCACAAAACGGCCATGGTCGCCCTTGGGCCTGAGAGCTGGGCCACGTGCTGCTGCTTGTCGGTGAGATGTGATGCTCCTGAGCGCTCCGTCCGCGGTCTCCTTGAAGAGGCTCGAGCGAACCCAACGCCTGCATGTTCCACGCTCTGCGGGGGTGGATCTACACACTACATTCCTAGCCAAGGCACTCTGCATATCCTCTCCAGTTGACTGCCGGCGCAAATCCTACCTCGTTGGGTTTGACAACATCGCCGGTGGCTCTGGCAGAAGCGGAAGCGCCGGGGGTGCGCTCGGCCCAACGCGGACCGCCTCCCGCGTTGTGCCGCGTCCCCGTCCACGGCCACGCCCACGCTGCTGGGCGAGCCGTCAGGCGATGGCTGATGCTCTTACGCCAAACTAGCCGGCCGACGCCAGGACATCCCCCTCGCCCGCCTGTACGTCCCCTCTCTCGGTGATGAGGGATAATGCGCACGTTCCGGCCGCTTGCCGAAGCCGCATAATCACCGATTCATCGCGTGACAGAGCCTCGATCGAACCCCGGGCGCAGAGTGGATGGCCGGCATCCCGAGATCTGGCCCTCCCACAAGCACAAGGTCCTCAGGTATCGTCAGTAGCTCCCGGGCACTATCGGCAGACGTAGGATGTCGAAGATGACACACGCGCGCGCACGCTCATGGGCGAAGCTCAGGACCAAGAAGCCCCCCCAGCCCGTCCTGATTTGCCGCCTAGCTTTTGGCGATCACGGCGGCGCAGAGCCCGTCTCTGTCCTTTGCCGCAGTCCTACAGACCCAACAACCTGGCTTTGCAGGGGGGAGCATGGCGATCACGCGCGGCTCTTACTGCGCATGTCGGCCCCGAAGCGATGGCAAGGAACGGTCATCCCATTGTCCTCTTGTCCTGTCCGTCGGTCCCCGAGCAACAAACAACCCTCCCCCGTTGTTGAATCCTCTGCCGATGTCACGGCTGCGTGTCTATCCGCCTGCTTTCTTAACCCCGACCCCCCAGCCCTCCCCCCGGCTTTGTCTTTCGATGACCTGATGAGTGTGCCTCTTCCGTTAGTGATCGGCGTCCCAGAACCCAGTGGGAAGGAGAGGGAAAAAAAGGCGGCGAGAGAAGAAGGCCCACGGGCCTGCCACGAGGACCCAGGTCTCCTTAATCGCGGAAGCTGGTAACGTTACAAGAGCACAGTGTACTGTGTAGGCAAGTCTTGAATCCATGCCGGTACTCCTACGCAGTACACGCAGCCTCTCTGCCTTCACGCCCACCCGTATTCCTCCCACCCTTCCCCCCTCCCCCACCTCCGTTTGTCTCCTGCCCCGTGATCATCCATCACACTGGCCAGACCCGATTGTAAAGAACTGATTCCGAGACCAACCAGCAGTCCAGCAAGCCAGCAGAACTCCGGCTCATTCCTTCTCGCCCTGTTCTGGCCTCCCCTGAGACATGCCGCCCACTCCCCCCCCCCCCCCCCATCCGCACTTTACCTCCTACTGGCCAGCAGGCTGGAACCCAACCGCTCCTTTCACGCCTTTTCCAAGCACGCCTCCAGATGAGACCTGTAACCACTCCCTGGCAACCCGGAACGACGAGTCAGGAAGGTCGGTACGGTGTGTGCTCCGGCCGGTGGATAAACGCTCTACCCTCTCTCTCTCGCCTTGCGCCGGGCCTGCTGGCGGGTCAACCATCGGTGAGGCGTTTCTTCACCTTGGCTTCACCACCTTTGCGTGATCGTGATCACGGCTTCGTGGGGCTTCTCCGTTCGCGCAAGGGCTCTGGTTCACGTCCATACCATACTCGCAGTGTAAAGCTCAAAGCAAGTGAGGGAGGGGATCGAAGAAGGAAAAGGGACGACGAGGAAGGGTGGGAATTAGCGGTGAGGTAGCGTGACGAGGGAGCGAGGCCGCAGAGGCGCAAGCAAGATGGGGGCTGGCCTTTCTTTCCTTCTTCTTTTCTTTCTTCTACCCCATCCTTCGTACTTGGCTCTCTCCACCTTGCCTCGGTCTGTGCCAACGGAGAATGCCCTGCCCTGGCGTGAGGAAGTTGATTAATTCGTTTCCGCACCCTCTTCCCCCCCGCCCACCCCCTTTCCTTCCCCCCTCTCCCTTTTTTTTTTTTTTTTTTTTTCCGGAGGAAGGGTTGCTGCTTCCGAAGAGATTCCAGAGACGAATCAGGCTGGGACAACTCAGCAGCATATTCCTTCTTTTGGCCCCTAGCAGCTACTACGCAGTACGTCCCAGAGGAGCTCTTTTCGCATTTCCCGTCGTGTTTCCCCCGCTTCCCCACCTCCACCACTACCACCACCATCGGGCAGCCCCCTTTGTCTCCCGCGGTGTATGTCGTCAAGGAAGTGTCAATGCATGGCGTTCCCAACAGAGCATAGAAACAGACATCCGCGCCAACGTGGAGTACGCAGAATGGACGCGGGCTGCATGGCATCCTGACCAACGAACCCGCAAGACGGGTCAAAACCTCCGACGGTAGAACGAAGGGTGTGGAAGCCCCGTCATCACCAAATCCCAAACTGCATGTCTCAGGCGCCGGATTTTTTGGCTAAGCGCTGGTATTCCTAAGCTATCCGCACCAGTCGCGGTCTAGCTGCCGCTCCTGGGACCTTGCTCTCGCGCAAGCGACGTGTCCCTCTCCTCAGGGGTCGAGCAAGAGGAAAAGCAAGCAGAGGCGTACGGTGCCTATACGACGAGCATTCGTGCTCCGGAGCTCCCTCTTCTCCTCATCTCAGCACCGGCAACCCAACCGAACCTAACTCATCAGAAAAAGAGTGAGGGAGATGTAGGGGATAGGAGGGGGACGGGATCCGGCAAGCCGGAGAGAACCGAGTGAAGATGTGACCGGTCCGCCGGGAGGTGCATGTTCCATATTCCAGGGCCAGTCACACATGTAGAAGACACCTGAACACACCACACCACACCACACCACACACACCAAACCACACTACACTACACTACACCACACCACGCTACACCAAACCAAACCACCTCCGTGGCAAGCTACCCCCTCTGTACCCGAACGCTTGCGTCATGCACACGCCTCCGATTCTCCCCCCACCCGATGCCCACCACCGTCACCACTGTCCCCCCCCCTTTTTACCATCGTAGTTCATTCCGCCTTCTCATCTGGGAAGGCGTACAGCATTGCTTTTGACGGTCCTGTCTATCATGGAAATGAGATTCTCCCATATCTGGACGGCCAGCAGCATTCGTGCCTGTCGCCTGTCACAGTGTTGGCAACGAAGCCCCTTGAATTACGGAGCCGGGAGCCGGTCCGCTACGAAGGGGGGCAGGCGGCATCGATCGAGCACCTAGAACCCTCCTCGTCCCCGGGCACCTTGAGCATCAGGAAATCCGACGTGGCTCTGCGTACTGGGGGGATGTATCCGAAAGAAACCTCTCGGGCTTCTTGCGGCGGATGAAGGTGGCAGAGACGCTGTAAAGAACTTGGCTTCAGCGACTTTGATAAATCGTTGCACGGCGCATGGATGCTACGATACAGAAATGTCCAGAACAGGCTCACGAAGCCACAACCCCATCATGCTCTACTCGCATTCTTCCTCGCTCATATATCTCATCCTGTGAGGATCAAGGGAGGGAAGAGGAGATGAAGCTGCCGCTTGTTTGCTGCTGCCTGGGAACCTGGGAAGCGTACCGGATCCAATGTACGCTGCCATGCATCAACCCCTTAACCCCTGACGGATGTAAATAAACACATCACAATGCATCACGACGGACAGCACACGAACACGGACAGAGTTCAACGACAAAAATCTTGATTCTGCCGCTGCTACTACTAAGATTACTCATTCTAAGAACAAGGCCGTTGCCCTGCCTTTGTCAACAAACACGCACACACACACACACATACACACGCGCCAACCGCCATTCATCTGACTCTCCCCAGCAATCCCATCCTCAGCTCGCTTCGCTCCCTCTTTCCTCCTACCCTTCCACCTTCTTCCACACCTTACTGATGCTCAACAGGGTGGAGGGGGGTTATGTACATGTGTAGATGCTCAGAGGGGGCGGAGAGGGTTGGGATTCAAATAAGTAAAAGTAGAAGAAATAAAAACAAAACAGAAAGGCATTGTGAGAGAGCGTCAGAAGGCGGGAATAATAAGGTAAGGTATCATGCCATGCAATCCATCCATGGTATAACCGAACAAAGAAGCAGAAGAGAAAAAAAAAAGCCCCGTGTAATGCGAAGAACGCGCAGAAACTCCATCATTCCTTTTAAAACGCCGAACCAGCATGCCGCGCCATCCCGCCCAGGAAGTGTCATCGATCCCATCCGTTTATCACCTCGACAAGTCTCCCCTCTTTCTGGAGCCCTTGGGCCCGGTTCCTAGGCGCCACCCGACTTGTATGTAATGGAAGTGTACCATTGCCCGATAAATGCAAAACGCAGATGCAGAGAGGCCCTCTCGGCCAGATTCTCCTACTCCCACTCCTCCTCTTCGCTCGGCAAAGGCTCCTAAACCTGGGGCGCTCCGTGCCTGTTCAACCCCTCGAGCAGCTCATGGGGCGGGATCCTGGCGATCCCACTCCCACGGTCAATCATGGACGTTGGGGCAGGCACGTATCCCTCGCGCTTCTTGCGGATGCGATCCAGCATGACGCCAGCAGCGACGATGAGCAGGGTCAGGCCGAGGGCGATCGCCAGACCGATGAGCACGACAAAAACCAGCGGCATTTTGCCGCCGCTCTTGGCGAAGAAATTGCCGTGCTCCGAGAAGACGCGGGCGATGCTACCTGAGCCAGAAGAGGGAGCGGCGGGGCCAGCGAGGGCGAAGGGCACGAACTTGTCGCCGCCATGGTACAGCACAGCCGAGGCGGCGCCAAAGCCAGCAAGGACGATGGTGCCGGTGAGGAGAAGGCTCTCGTCCTCGGCCAGGAATTCGTCGGCATCGTGGGAGGAAGTGAGGGAGAAGATCTGCAGGCTGCGAATGGCGGTGCCGGGTTCCAGGGCCGACTCGCCTGCGCGGCGCCAGGTGGCACCGTCAGACTTCATGAGGTGAACGGAGCCGTCGCTGGACGAAACGCTCGAGGCCCAGATCTGGCTGCCGTCGCTGGCTCCGGCGGTGAGGGCGGTGACGGGGCCAGGGAGCTGGTCGGCGCCGGGGTAGACGTCCCAGCTCTGCTGGGTGGCGTCGTAGCGGGCGAGGAAGGTGGGGATGGTGTTGTTGATGGTGAGGGTACCGCCGGCGATTAGGATGTTGTCAGTGGCCCACATAAGGACAGTGACATTGCCGTCGAGGTTGCGACCGGCTTGGCTCCACTGGGAGGCTTCCGTGCTGAAGAAGCAGACACCCGGGCAGCCAAGAGAACCGGCCGAGGTGAAGGAACCTCCGACGTAGACATCCTTGGTGCTGGAGCGCACGGCGATGGCAGACACGGTGCCGTTTCCGCCCGACAAGGCAGGGGGTTGCGTGTTGAAGGACCGGCTGGCGAGGTTGTACGTGATCAGGCCGTTCACGTTCGCGCCGTTGACGGTGCCCGAAACGCGACCGCCGGCGTACAGGATGTCGCCCTCGACAGCCATGGCGACGAAGGTCGAGTTGTCCGAGATCTGGTCGCCAAGGCCCGTCACCTTGTCGTTGTCGGACCCGTCGAGGATGGCGAGGTTGTGGATGGTCGACCCGTCGGAGGCCTTGGCGGAGAAATGGCCGCCGAGGATGGTGAGATTCCTGCCGTTATTCGTGTCGAACACGCCGGTCGCAACGCCCTGGATGCTGCCATCCTCCAGCGACACGGCCCGCTTGGACAGGCCGCTTGCGGAATCCGCGGCGGCCTCGACATCGATCGGGAGGCGGCCCAGCCTGTCGCCGTTCAGCATCGCAGCGCCGGACGCTCCCAAGCTATAAGAGGACAAGGCGCCGGCGTAGAGAGAGTGCCCTCCGTCGAGGTTGAGGATCGAGGCCGACAGAATGCCTTCGATGTGCTCCACCGGCAGCTTCAGGTTCTGCAGCCAATTGCCTTGGGACGGCACCCAGACGCCGAACCCATCGACCTTGACGTCCGCAAAGTCGCCGAAGGCGAGCAGCCGGTCAAAGTCGCCGCTGAAGGCAACGACGAGCTCGGGGGCCGTGCTGGTGACGTTCATCGTCATGCCCACGACGCGCTTCACCTTGCCGCTCACGCCGGCGCCGAGGGGGCTCCACGTGTTGGCGGCGGAGTTGTAGGCGGCGACGCGGTTCAGGCCCTCGACGGCATTGTCCGCTGTGTTGGTAAAGGCACCGCCGGCGTAGAGGATCGTGCCGTTGACAAAGACCGACTTGACCTCCCCGTTGAGGCCACCGCCCAGGGCCTGGGCGGTAGCCTCGCTGCTGCTGCCCTTCATGACGACGACGTTGCGCTTGTCGCCGGCGCTAAAGTTGCCCGCGATGTAGGTGTCCTCCCCGATGGTGGCAAGGGAGTTGACCGCCGAGGTGGCCGAGAAGCTGGCGCCGAGGCGGTTGAAGGCGGACTTCATGAACTCGCTCGCGTTGACCGGCGCGCCTGGGGTGTACTCGTACAGGCCGTTGAGGCCGCCGGTGCTGTTGATCAAGGTGAAGCTGACGCGTTGGGCGACGAAGGTCATCTGGGCCAGGTCCTGGCCAGCGAGCGGCGTCATGGTGACCCGGGGACGGAAGGAACCCGAGCTGGCGTCGACCAGGCCAAAGTAGATCTGGTCGTACTTGTCGAAGTTGTTGGTCTGATAGAGGGTGACGTCGATGGGCTGGCTCTTGGTGGGATCGGCCGTCATCTGGCCGGTCAGGCGGACCTGGCCACGCAGGGGGCACGTGTTGTCCTGCAGGCAGCCCGGGGTGTAGAGGTTGACCGAGTAATGTCCGGATTCGCGGATGTCGGGGGTAAAGACGATCGAGGCCGACTCGTTGGTGATGGGGGCGGCCAGCTGCGCCGTCAGGTACTCGGAGTTGCTCTGGAAAGAGGGCGTGACGGTCCAGGGGCCCGTGGCGGTGGCCTCGGAGGGGAACTTGAGGCCGGCGCACGTGGGCTCGTTGAAGTCTGCAACGGCATACGATAAGATGTCGTCACCGAAAAGCTCGATGCCGTTGAGACCGCCGCCGCTCCCGTAAAAGGCCGAGATGTCGATGCGGAACTCGTTCATGCCGATGACGTTGACGAAGTGGAAGTCCTGGAATCGGATCGACTTGTCGTTGCTCAACGGGCACTCGTTGGTGCAGCTGGCGTTCTGGCCCGTCGCGGGGTCGATGTAGGTGAAGTTCATGATGCCGTTGATGGGCATGGCGATGAAACGCCACGTCTGGGTGCCGCGACCGTCCTGGTGCGTGTTGTACAGGCGCAGCTTGGTCGGCCGGAAGCCGTGGCGGAACCGGGCGCTCCAGAAGCCCGGCGCGCCATCCTGCAGCAGCCAGGTGTTGCCGGGCCCGTCTTCGCCGCTCGTCTTGCAAACGATGTTCCTGGGATCGTCGAAGCCTGGCGTCAACGAGGACGAGCCGGCCGAAATGGTGGCCGACGAGAGGTTGATGATCTGGCCGTCGCGCGTGCTGGGGATGCTGGCGTTGCCGAGGCCGGTAAAGCTACCTCCGAACAGGATGCTCCCCGAGGGCAACTTGGTGATGGCCGCGACAGGCCCGTTGAAGCCGGCAAACGGCAGGTTTTCCCAGCTCCCATTCGCCTTCAAAGCCAGCGCATTGGTCGAGGCTGCGCCCACAAAGCTGCCCCCGACAAACACGGTGTTCCTCTCCTGGTCGCAGAGCAGGGCATTGACCTGGCCTGAGATCCCCTTGAGAGGAGTGACGGCGCCCGTGGCAGGATCGAACAGGGCAATGGCATTGGACTGTGTGGCAGTCGCTCCTGGGTCATCGCCTCGTATGCTCGTAAAATTGCCGCCCAAGACCACCACCGTCCCGTCCTCGGTGTCGATGGAGCACATGGTTCGTATTGTCGCGTCGGTATGGACGAGGGGGGCGAACAGCCCGTTAGGCATTCGGGCGAGCAGCTGCTCGGTGCCATTGTTCCGGGACAATTGCTCTCGCTGCTCTTCGTACTGGTAGAGCGAGATGCCCGAGAAGTCGCCGACGAGAGCGACGCGGCCGAGTTGGGACAGGTCCAGGTTCGGGTCGGGAACGGGGGTGAAGGAAATGGCGGTCGCTGGCGCCGCCGAGAAAGCGAGGGCGAGAGATATCGCCGAGGCGGTTTGCGGCGCGCCGCGGCGCCGCGCAAAGGGCAGCCGCATCACGTCGCTGGAAGATATCTGTGTGAGTACACCGCGCTTGGAGGTTCGTGACCAAAGTTTTACGCGGCTGGTATGAGATATCGAGAGACCGGGGCCATCGCCAAGCGCGACGGATCGAAGAAGCCGGCCAATTTATCGGGGTGAAACGAGAGTGCAATCCGGACGTTGAAAATGGAGCGTGTTGTCGCACAAAATCTCAGTCGGCCGAAACACAAAGAGGTTTGCGAACGGGACCAATTGAATGAGCGTTGAGAGTCGGGAATGCTGCGCCAAAGGCAAGGTGAGAATGAGGGGGGTTTTCTGTTTTGGTGGTCGGTCGTGCCGTAAAAAAAAAACCGGAATCGAGCGTTTGGGATTCGGAGGCGGTTGAAAGAAGAGATATCGAGGAGCGGCAGGTGTTGTGGTGTGTTGTTGGGGTGACGTGGTCGAGGCACGCTCGTTGTCGTTGGAATCAGGAACTGAGTCGAGCCGTTGGCGCCTTGTGTTTCCCAGGCGGTTGGTCCAGCAGCAGCAAGAGCGCAGGTGCAGGCAGTCTTGGGGCTGCAGAGAGTGGAGGCAGTCGCGGAGATTGGACACGACGCTGAGAAACGCCGGGCCGCTTCGTGACTGGCTGAAGAGTGTGGGACTAGTCCAAAACGGGCTAGGCGTCTTTCGAGAAGAAGCTTGGAGCTCTCGAAGCTGGTGCCTCCAGCGGTTCTCTCTTTAGCTGCAGGACTGCATAAAAATGCCCATGTTAGCCGTAAAAAACCTCGGCCAGGATCAACCCTTCGCCGGAACAGCGTGCTGTGTGGTGTGTGAATGGCCGGATACTGATGGATGAGTGAATGCATGCGCCCAAACCGGGGTCGGCCCCGGCTCAGGAGGGGTAGGTAATGATGGGGAGATGTGGGAAATGGGAGGCGGAGCAGGAGCATGTCCGGGTCGGACCAGGACGGGACGGAGCATGGTGCACAAACCTCGTGTTCCCTTTCAGCAGAAATGTTTCGACCTCAACCACACAAACCAACTCGGTGGTTCCCGGGCTCTCGGTCTCTCCTGGACGCACCACCCAGCGACCAACGGGACGGACCTGGTGGGCTGTGATCGATCACCTCAGAGACTGTGCTGGCGCCCCAGTCTCGCTGACAACGGCCGACAATTGGCACAGAAAAACTTTTCTCTAAAAAAGAAAAAAAAAAGAGTGGATGAGGTTGGCTTCGGCTCGGTGTGATGCCTTCCAAGGTGGGCTGGAGATGAATGAATGACTGGATAGGTAACGGCAGGCTCGCGGAAACGGGTGCCGACAGCAAGATGACGCACGGCGGGTGACGGCCTTGGTGCGTGAGTGTACTGAGAGGGTTTCTGTCAGAGATCTGTCGACATGTCTGGTGATGGGGGATCAGGGGCGGTCGGGAGGGTGTGCACACGTGTTTCGACGTCGGAAGCCGGAGGTGGGATGCAACGAGCGGTCGGCCGGAAACGAACGTCAGGGAAACGCAACTCCTCGTGCGTCAGAATTCCCGAGCGAGAAGAGAAGACAACGTTGGACTGGATGAAGGAGTGAAATCCAGCCGTGCCGCAAGAAAAAAACGAATGGCAAGAGAAAGGAGCGTCGTCGTCGGGTATCGCGTCCCTCGCCGTCGCCGGCTCTCCTGTCTCCTTGCTCTGGTTGTCGCCGCTGCCGAAGTGGACAAGAAAAGAATCCTCCGGATCCAGGTCGGTCGGTCCAGCCCACCGCCAGTCCTCCTCCGTTGTCGCATTCAGGGGTTGGTCAGGGCACAGACCACCTGCGTCGCGAGGCGATTGGGCGGGGAAGCAAGCACGCCCAGGGGTCGACCTGCCCCTTGCATTCCCGCCGGCAAACGTGTTTCCTGCTCCACCCATGCAGAAGAAGAGACGTCAATGAGTGGCGGAGGGCCTGGAATTGCCCGTCTGGTCGACGATCTGCACCTCCACCCGAGCACAGCTGTCTGGAACAAACTGATCTCTCGGAAATGGCATCATTTGCTACTGGCTGCTCGCCTGGCAGGTGGGCACAACAGGCGGCTCCAGACTGCTTTGAGCAAGCTGGGAGGCTGCCAGATCGTCATCATTGGATGCTGTGACATCACCAAAATCCGTCCATTGGTGCATCAAAGAGAGCTGCTCTCCAGCGACTCCATCCACAGCCTGTACTATACTCTGGCGTGGCCGCTCCTCTACTGTGTAGACTGAAATCCGACGCCGATCACACTTCAACCACCATGTCTTGCAGCCTGATGATCGGTGTCAGCAACGGCTTGCCAAACACAAGGCCCAGAAAACAAGGTCGACGGGACGACCGACGCCGATAGAATCCACCAGTTGCCTTCTATTCGCGCCTTATGCCTTGCATTGTTCCGAGGCATAGAACAACGAAACGCTCTCTTTGTCTAATTAAAAATCAACCATGAACAAAAGAAGAAGAGCAAGAAAGCGATGTGAAAGAGTCGTCGACGACCACGCCGTCTGCGGATGGACGTCGTAGCCAGCCGTTCCGACGGTCGTCATGACAAAACATCCGGTTGGCGTTTTGACAACAGGACCCCTTCTTATAGACAAGGCCTACCACATATACATGCATAGCGCGCGGCCAGGATCCGTATAATGCTGCTCTGTTGGCAACCCAAGCCGATCCTCTGTCTCTGCGGTTCCGTTCCTCCCGCGTGCTCGACCAGCAACCACGGTGGCTGCCATTGCCGCCGCCGCCGCCGCCGCCCCGCTGGTGTCATTCTAGGAACCACCCCAGCCATCATCACACAGTCTATAGCTATGTATGTCGCGTGGAGAAGCAGCCCACACTGCCCCGCCTGTCTTCTTACACCTTCCCCCCGCCTGTCCCCAGCTCCCCCAAAGCCTTTATCCGCCGCTTGTACTCCATCGGCGTCTCTTGCTCAGCCGGCCTCAGCGCCCACAGGCCCTTCCTCTTCTTCCTCGCCTCGGCCTCCACCTGCCTGTACCGCGCCTCCATCTCCGGCCCGCCAAACTCCGCGCCGATCTTGCCCTCGTACGTGACGGCGAATCCGCGGCGGAGCATCTCCAGCCCGACATCCTGGCGCCGGAAGAAGGGCGGGCGCCGCACGTACACGGTCGCCACGACCCGCTCGTACTGGTCGCGCCGCCAGATGCGCGCGCGCACCCGCTGGTGGAGGAGGAACGACTCGAGGAAGGACAGGGCCTCGGCGGCGTAGGGCTGGGCGGGGCGGCCAAAGTGGGCCCCCTCGGGCGCGTCGACGCCGGCGATGCGGACCGAGATCTGTGTGCCGGAGAAGGCGGGCGGGCAGGTTAGCGGGAAGCGGCCCGGTGGCGACGCGATGGAGTGGTTAGGCGGTCGTGCTCACCGTGCGCCCCCTGAGCTCCTTCTTGTCCGTGGGGACGCGCCGCAGCCAGCCCCAGCCGGCCAAGTGCCCGCCGGGCGTGTGGAACATGTGGAAGCCATCGCCGTCTCCGACGCTGGTGACCTTGCCGAGCAGGGTGCGGCGGCGGAAGAAGCCCGGGTCGATGTGGGCCGGGCCGGGGAAGCGGCGGAGGTAGGTTTGATAAAAGGTCACGGCGCCCGCGGCGAGGGCGGCGGCAACAACGGGGGCAATCCAGTTGTGCGGCACGCTGAAGTGGGCGCGGATGTCTTGGATCAATCGGCTGCCCCACGACGACTCGGAGTCGGAAGTCCGTGGTGGGGTCGAGCATGACAAGGTGATGCGAGACCGCTTCGGAGGGTCACCGTCATCGCGGCTGCCGTCGCTCGGCGAGGATGGGGACGAGTCGCCCCATGGCATGGTGCTGCTGGCAGTCGCTCGGGGGGGGTCGGCGATGCACGATGCACAACGGACCTCGGTGGTGTAGGTTGAATCGGCGGTTGGAGGTGGATGGACGAGCCGATCCGCGGGAGGGTGAGGCTTGGCGTGACACAGTAGGTTTATCGCTATGCCCTGCTGATTTATTCTCAAACAGCTAACGCGACATTGTATTGTATTACATAGCTACACCTGCTGTCTCCGGAGCAACTGCATCGGAAGAGGGTAACTATAGTATCCAAAAGTCGACTCAGGCTTCAGGTTTCACTCATTTGACATGAGCACACCGTGGGAGTGAATCATCTTGAACTGTCAGTCACTGGCTCTGTGGACTCTGTAATTCAGGCATGACACATCCGCCAACAATTGGCGTCGTTTCCTCCGGCGCTTGGTAGCTTCTTTCTACCAACGGATGGAAAATGAGACGACGGGTCAGGCCCTCAAGCTCGACGATGCTGCATAACTATTGCTTTGGTATGCTTGCCATCGCTTTGGCCATGCGCTGGTTGACGAATTAAGGCCCTCGTGGAGACGCCTGATGGCGTCGACAGCGATCAGGGACAATGAACGGAGATTGCCACGCCCTGCGGCTCATTTCCGACTTTTCATAAACGCACAATCTGTGCTATTGACCGGCATTCCGAGGATTTCTTTTGCTGGGGCAGCTCGCCTGAGGCAACATCTTTCCGTCTAGGTTGGAAGACAGATACTATTGCATTCTCGCGAAATTGCTTCAAGTGACGCAAGGTGCGTTGCAACGGGATGTCTAGACGTTGAGTGAACCAGGGCATCCGATCAAAGGAGTTCAGCCACCCACTGCAAACCCGCCTGCCATCGTACGGCACTCCTGCAAGTCTTAGACAGCAAACGCAGACCTCTAGGCTCACTGAAATTGCCAGGCAACGACTGGCCATTTAGGACTCGTACGATGTGAGCTCATGAGAAGAAACAGGGAGGAAAGAACCGGATATCAGAATGGCATGATTCGCATCATCATCATCATCATCATCATCGCTGTATTGAAGGACCAGCAGACTCCCGTTGGATGAAAGAACACCAAGTCTGTTGCCTAATCATTGGTAACTAACTACTCCCAGCCTGTCCATCTCTTTCGTCAGCCAAGCGTCCGCACCGATGCTCCTCCCCGTCCTCAATGGGGCAACTGGCAGACCGCGTCCCTCGCCTCCTCCCTCTCCTCCTCCCGCCGCTTGACCCTCTCAATTCCCTCCCTCACGGTCCGTATCTGCTCCCTGACGGCCGCAACACGACGGGCGTCCTCAGCGCTCCGCCGCTCGCAGGCCTGGCAGGGACGCCGGACACGCACCGTGTCGTAGCCGTGCGACCACCGCTCGCCGCAGCCCGTGGGAAACTCGCCCCGCTCAAAGGCCAGCTCACGATCGCAGGGCTGGGTGGGAGCGCCGGAGACCCAGGCATGGTGCATGCAGATGAAAACCAGGCGGCGGTGGTAGCACATTGTTTGTTTACTTCAGGGGGGTTAGGAGGGTCAGGAGATGGGTTCAGGGTTCGGGTTGAGCGACGGTCGGTTGAGGTGGAGGGGGTGAGGGGATGGGACGCTGGTTTGTTCTAGATGGCTTCAGGTTCGTCTGGTGACGATATGGATGCCCAGCTGAATGGTATGGGGCTCGGGGGCTGGGTTGCCTGATGACGCCATGGCTGGCCGGTGAGGGAGGCCGTTTTATAGCAGCCGACGCGATCAGGGAGTGGTGTGGTGTTGAGGTAGCTTCTGGCCGTTGAATGTCATTGTTTCGATATCAAGAGAGGTGCTGCTAAGTTCTAGCATCAGGTTCTTTGTCCGGACGAAACACGGGCCACAACAAGCGTCGCTGTGAGAAGGCCAGTCTTTGTGGTGCCCAGCAGGTCTGTTTCAGCAGAGGGGATTGATGTATCTGCGGATTCAAGAATGCTGGCTCTATGATGTTCTGTCTCTATGATCCTGACCACAGTCACACCAACTAGCTCAAGGCGGCCCTCCTATCCTCTCTAGAACACCGCTCCGAAGCACCTCCTCGAAATCCCTCGCCCATACGAACCGACTCCCCTCATCCGCCTCCGCAACGTGAGGCACCTGGAGCTGTACCCTCTCCGTCGTCTTCAAAAGCTTGCTCTCCCTGTCGCCCGCTATCACGATCCCAAGATCTGCCTCCACCAAGCATGCCAGATCCGTCGTCGAGTCCCCGACGTAAATCACCTTTGGCGCTTCCTCTCTATCCTTGATAAGCCACCTCATGGCTCTCAACTTATCCCCAGCCGTGACGAGTGGCTCCCCGCCGAGCTCCTGGGGCCCCAAGATCTGCCCCTCCGGGAGGCGGACCGTATTGGCCAGCACCTTGCCAGGCCAGCCGTCGCCGGAGGACTTGCTGCTGGCCCCCCCACCACGGTAGCTATCGCACCCAGCCTGCATGACACCCCGGATGAACTCGTCCGACCAGTTGACGCTGACGACGGCAGCCTCCCATCCGGCGGCCCCCGCACGCGCCATGAGCTCGCCGAATCCCTTTCGCAACTCCACGGTGATCCGCTCACCAAGAGACTCGGCCCCGCGAGCAGGGTCCGAGCCAGAGCCGGCACCGCTGGCAGCCAGAGCCGCTTCCCTCCCCAACCTCATCAACATCCCTGCCCCTTGGGCCCCCTTCTCTTCATCCTGGCTGCCCTCTCCTTCTCGGCCACCAACGCCCCCTAACCCTCTGAAAAACCCCGCTGCCGAGACCCTTGCGACAGACGCCCTCTCGACAGGCTCCCAGCTCTCCAGAAACTCAAGCTCCTGTTCGATGGAGGTCCGCTGGTGGGTCGCCGGGCGGTAGGACGCTCGGTGGGCTTCGCAGGCGGTGATGTAATCTGCGACGATGGCTTGCCAGACAGTCGTGAGGTCTTCTTGTGTTCTTGTTTGCTGTGCTGCCCCCTCGTTGCCCGGTTCTGGGTCTGACTCGCGCTGCGAGGGCGGGGTAGGCGACGAGGTGGAGTGAGCGATGGCGAGGGAGATGAGGGCATCCAGCGTGTCGTGCTGGGTGATGGTGCCGTCAAAGTCGAGAAGGAGGAGGCGGGACATTCTGATGCGATCTTTCTCCCGTGTCACAGATGCATGTTTATGAGGGGATATCTAGGTACTCCAATTGTTTCGTTTGAAACTCAAATAAAGTCGAGCAATGAATAGTTGATAACGCTGAATCGCTAAGTAGACAAGTCCAGCAGCAGAACCGTGGTTACGAGACTTCGCACATTCACCCCGACCCCACTTCACATCCTGGTAAACGAACCCAGATCCAAGCTCCCGTAGTCAAACGTCATCGACCCGGAGCAACCTCGCGGTTGACGCACCACCCACATCCTCACCCTTGGATATGCTATCCTTTTGTTTTTTTTTTTCTACGGGTATCATTTGCTGTCCCTGAGACCCCTGTACAAGTATAACTGGCAAGCCGAAAGTCCGATCCTCCAGGAAACGCCAACCAAGACCCAAACCGCAGCCACCATGAGAGCCACACACAAAAGAATACCGAGATTGCCCTACAGAACATCTTCCATTTTGATGTCCTCGTCTTCCTCCTCGTCGGATGGCGCGGCGTCGGGCTGGGGCTCGGCCGCATCGTCTGCCGGCTTGGGCAGCGACGCCACCATGCTCTGGTACTCGGGCTTGAGAGACCAGTGGTTGGCAAAGGTGCCGGTGCGGTGCAGGACGGCGACCTTTTCCAAGCCTTCGCGGATGTACGCCTCGGGCTGCGGGATCCTCCCGCGGAACGCCTTGACGGACCAGTACTTGTGCTCCGAGAAGCACCTGGCGATGGCGTCGAGCAGCTGGTTCTCGGGCCAGCGCGCCGTCTTGTTCTCCAGCTTCTTGGCCTTGGTCGGCTTCTCCTTGGTTTTCTGCCCCAGAATCCGTCAGCGCGAGTCCACGGCGAGCGGCGAGCTGGGTTGCCTACGAGAAACGCCTCCCATTCTTGAGGGGGCTTGGCATCCCCTGACGGGAGGAACGCGTTGTACATCTTGACGCGCTTCTCTGGTTCCTGGGCCGCCTGAGCGCGCAGCGCCAGGAAGCGGTCGGCCTCGGCGTTGGGGATCGGCGTGCAGACCACCTCGTGCTTGATCTTCCCGGCAATCTTGGTTTTCTCTGCAGCATCATGGGCATGTCAGCGCTGCGCAAGCCAACGGACCGCGTGGAGGGCACATACTCGGGATGGGTTTGCGCGCGAAGGCGCCCTTGCGACCGCGCTCCGCGGTCGGCTCCAGCTGTCGCTGCTGTTTCCTCAGCAGATGCGCCGGGATGCCCTGAGCCAGAGCAGCCGCCCTCTCCTTGTTCTTGGCCGCGAAGCTGGGTAGGTCTTGTTCTGTAAAGATGAAGGTGTTGTTGACGTCGTGGTTCGTTACTTCCATCTCGTACTCCTTAGGGACCTCCTTGTGCACCTCCAGCTCGGGCTTGAGGCGCATTTGCAATCTCTGCGACGGACGCCAGTGTCAGCAGTAGGGCGCGTAGCGTAGGAGGTGGTGACGGGCAAACCGACCGGCTTGCCGTTCTCGTCCGTAAACTGACGAATCGTGCCGATCTCGATCTCGGCATCATCGTCAAGCTTCGACCAGGCCTCCCAGACGTAGTTGGGCACCCGTGTGAGATACATTCGGCTATACATGTCGGCGCTGGCTGGTTCCTTGTCGTAGAACTCGAGATCAGGGGCCTCATCGTTGTCGTCCATGAAAGGGGAGCCCGTGTCGGGCTCAGCCTTGACTTGCGGTTCGGCCATGATGAAGGTCTGGGACGAATTTCAAATGCGTTGGTTTGATCAGGGCCGTTGATGATTGCGCTGCGAGCAGGGGCGATGGATTTGTTGGAGCTTCGATGAGGACGGCGTGGAAGAAAAGGATGTTGTGGATGGATGCAACGGTTGGAGCTGCTGGTGCTTGTAGCAGCGATGTTCTTGGACCTGGAACTTCCCGCTTTGGCCGCTGAGGTCACAAAGTGGGTCAGCCTGCACGGGTCCACGCGTGGGTCACAGGTCGTGGCGGCCGTGCCAAGCTCAAAGCGGGGACCCTCCAGGAACGTTATCGCTTGTTGATTGGCCGATAAGCGCGGGACTGACTTGCCCGCAGTCTTCTTTGATCGCGTGCAGTCACGAACTTCGCTTCTTCTCCCCTCCCTTCAACATACCCAATCGGCTCTTCCATCCAGATCCCGTTCCCGTTTGCGAGAGCAGAATCCTTCATACGAAACGCCTAGGAACCGACGGCCATCAACATAAAAAACTTCCAAAATGGTGACCCAAGAAGATCGCGAAATGATGGAACGCATCAGCCGTCTAGCGAGCCAGATCAACCGCCACAAGAATGAGCAGGCCGGCTTGGTGCTCGCGCCGCCTCCAGGACCCCCTTCTCGGCCTCTTCGTACGCTTCCTCCATCGCCTCTGCCTGGTGACCGCGCCCACACTCATCCTTTCTCGCCAGATTCCGGCCATCACCATTCGTGGCGCCGCGGCGGGTACTCGCATCGCGGCGGCCGCGGCCGTACACCCCTCTTCCGGAACCGAACCTTGATTCTCAACGGTAGCACGCCGCAGACCCCGCCCGGTGACGCTGACTCGGGCACCGCATCCGATGCGTCAACGTCGTCATGGGTCACTAAGCACGACCGCCATCTGCAGCTGATCAACTCGAGCGTTTACCAAAAAGATGCCCAGGCGAGGACTGCCGCCATCGAGCAGTCGCGCCGGCAGAAGCTCGCGCAGAGGGACAAACAAGAGCGTGCAAAACTCATTAGCCATCTCAGCCGCCTGGCCGCCGGCGGGACATTCGGGGCTGCTAACCCGCAGACCGCCGCCCCAGCCAAGTACGAAATCAACATCCAAGGCATCCGCTTCATTGTCGCAAAGAACGGCAGCAAGCTTGTCAAAGTTCCCGGTGCGTCGGCTCGTGGCCCGTCAAGTTTTGATGCAAGGCTGCTCACCCCCGGCGTAGACGACGTCAACTCGGCCAAAGCGACACCCAAGATGGCCATCGTTGGGGGTGTCAAGTTTTACCGCAGCAAGAACGGAAATCTCTACCGCCACGGCATCGTGAAGGCTCAGCGGTATGTCTCGCGACCGTTTCCGATCTTCGACCAGCTGACTCCAGCGTCCTTGACCCACAGGCAAACCGGCAGGGTGCGCAAGATCAACGTGCCCTGCAAGCAATTCTCCATGACCGGTAACTCCCTTTCCTCGACCGACGCCCTCCAAAGCGGCTCTCCTCTTTCCTTCCGACCGGGGCTTCGGTAAGTCCGTCCCGCAAGAGACATACTAACCGTGATGCGCAGGCTCATGCACCCAAGGCCCGCGGTGCCGCTACATTCATGACCCTCACAAAGTCGCCATCTGCCGCGAGTTCCTGCAGCAGGGCGAATGCGCCCACGGCGACAACTGTGACCTGTCACATGACCCCATCCCCGAACGCACCCCGACCTGCCTCCATTTTGCCCGGGACAGCTGCACCAAGCCTGACTGCAGGTATGCTCACGTGAAAGTGTCTCCAGCTGCCCCAGTGTGCCGGGATTTTGGCTTTTATGGCTACTGCCCCAAGGGCGCCGCCTGCCCCGACCGCCACGTCTTTGAGTGCCCCGACTTTAGCAATACGGGCGTGTGCAAAAACAAGGGGTGCAAGCTGCCGCATCGCGAGAGGGCAAGCGTCCTCCGGCGCGGAGCATCAGGGGGCAACTACAGCGGCGGTGGCGGTAACGACGACGAGATGGAAGACGTGTCGAGCGATGACGACGGCGAGTCTATCAACGACGACGATATCGACTCGGACGAGGTGGACGAATTCATTGGCCAAGACGAAGATGGCGACGGCGGGCTTGCGTTTGCCGAGCAAAAGGACTTCATTGAGCTGTGATGTCGCCTCTTTTTGCTCTGCCCTTCTTCCCAGTGCATCATCTCCATCTATTCCCCCCCTCCCCCCCTGTTTTTGCGTTGCATTTCCTGGCGCAGGTGCCCAAGTTTGATACCCATTTGGCGTTGTCCTGGGGATAAGAAGTGCAAAAAAAGAGGAGGAAGAAAAACAATAATCAAGCCAGCCATGGGAGAGATGGATGGCGCAAAATTGGCGAGCGGGAGGTTGCCGGTCCTGGCTGGTATCAGCCGATGACGGCTCAGGTTAGCAAAATAACGGTTGCATTTAGGAGATGAGGTAGCTAGAGTCCCGATGGAGGGACGGAATGAATAAAGTGCATGCAATTTGTTAGCTCGTGTAGGTTCGTGTTGGTTTGTGAGATGTGACCTTGTTTGTTCGCGTTCGAGAGTTCCAAGTCCATGGGCATAGCCGACAAGGTGGTCAGCATCGTCTCCTGAGATGGTGTAGACGGCGAGCTCCGATCCCCAGGCCAACCATGGCGTTTTACCCGTCTGTTTGTCTGCTGGGACAGCTGCGCTAGGAGGTGGTTGAGGGCAGTCTTTTCATCACACTCCCACCCTATGCATGTAAGACTCAATGGCGAGGACTATGCATGTTGCTATGGCCCCCACAAGCCCGGAAGCCACCCGCCCATGAGCTCGGCGGGTGAAATGCCGGGTATATGGCCCGGAGTTGCTCGGGGAAGAGACATCTCTTTACGATCCTTGAGCAGGCATGCATCTCTTGCATTAGGGGCTAGATGACTTGACATGGAAACCGCCTCTACTGGGACACGGGATGAAACACGCGGGCCCTTGTCGCCTCCGGTCGCCCCGGAAATCCACCGCTGTACGACCTGGGAGCAGTGTAGAGCAGGAGCTTACCTTAAGTATATGAACGTGCCAAGCTCCTCGAGAGCGACCGTACGTCCGGTTGGGAACTTCAGCACAAACGTCCCGACTCTTGAGGATAAGCCAGCAAGAATGGGCGACCTACCAGAGAGAAGCGGCTCGATGGAGGAGGCTGCCATCAACAACCACGACTACTTCACGCTCAAAGACGCCCCCGTTGAGAATCTCAGGCCGCTCAGGGTCGTGGTCATCGGGGCGGGCTTCTCGGGGATCCTCGCGGCGATCCGGATCCCGGAGAGGTTGAGGAACGTGGAGCTGATTGTTTATGAGAAGAATGAGGATGTTGGAGGAGTTTGGTATATAGGTCCCTTCGCCCCGGTCTCCTCGAGACACTGTCACAGAGGACACTTGACAGGTGCTGACAAGTGCTTAGGTGGTTGAACAAGTATCCTGGTAGGACACGGATCCAATGCTGGCTATGTTTTCTAGCAAGCAGAAGGCTGACATGGACTAGGAGTTGCTTGTGACATCCCGTGTAAGCGGTTTCGCCCGAGTCGACGTCTGGAGTTGAAGACTCCGTAACCCCCGAGGCAGTCCAACCCAGCTAAACTCAATAATAGCGCACTCCTACCAATACTCCTTCGCCCCCAATCCCAACTGGACCAGCCTGTATGCCCCTGGAAGCGAGATCCAGCAGTACCTCCGGGACGTGGCCGAGAAGTACGGCGCCACGCGTTTCATCAAAACGCGCCACCGGGTTGACTGCTGCGAGTGGAACGACGCCGAGAAGAAATGGTGAGTGTGTGGTCAAGCCCGTCCCCTCCCCTTTCAGAAGAGCTCGTCTCATGTCACCTTCCAACAGGATGATACGGGTCAAGAACCTCGCCACAGGCGAGACCATCCTCGATGCTGCTAATGTGCTGATCTCGGCCCGCGGCCAGCTCAATGATATCAGCTGGCCGGATATCCCAGGGCTGTTTAGCAAGTTTCTGGGGAAGGTTATGCACCCGGGAAATTGGGATACGAGGTGGGTGCGGGATAGATCACCGACGCCTAGAGATGGAGGGAGAGAGAGAGATAGACAGCGGCGAGATAGCTAACGTTGACGCGCTGGTGCTGTTCTCATCTAGTCATGACTTGCGCAACAAACGGATCGGCATCATTGGCAACGGCTCCAGCGCGATCCAGATCATCCCGCAGCTGCAAAAGATTGAGGGGGCCTCGCTGACCTGCTTCATACGCTCGCCGACGTGGATCTCGGGTACCTTTGGAGATGCGGGCATGGCTGAGCTTGGGTTGGATCCTGCGGATACGGCGTGTATGTTGACATGCTTTACCTTTCCCCCCCCGTACACCCACCCACCCCCTCGACGCCAGGACAAACGCAGAAGCTAACGCTCCCTTCTCCCGCTCCTCTGCAAAGTCACTCCCGAGCAACGCCAAAACCTCACCGCCGATCCATCCCTTCTCTTCAAGTTCCGCAAAGCCTTTGAAACCTCCGGGAACCTCGTACACGAGGCCACCCTGCGCGGCACGCCCATGCAACGATCCCTCGAAGCCGCCTTGCGACAGGCCATGGAAACCAAGCTTGCGTCGCGGCCCGACCTGCGCGCTCTGCTCATCCCGCCGCCCGGCTCCTTCGCCCCGGGCTGCCGCCGCCTGACGCCCGGGCCGGGGTTCCTGGAGGCGCTGCTCGCGCCCAACGTCACGGTCGTGGGGGACGCGATCCTGGAGGCCACCGAGGACGGCCTCGTCACCGCGTCGCGGCCGTCGGAGGCCTCGGGAGAGCAAGCCGCCCACGCGCGCCACCGCGTCGACGTCCTCATCTCGTCCACCGGCTACCACGCCGGCCGCAACCCGCGCCTCTACTCCGCCATCCTCGGCCGCCGCGGGCTCCCCCTCTCGGCGCGCTGGGGGTCGCGCCCCGAGACGTACCTCTCCCTCGCCGTCGACGGGTTCCCCAACCTGCTCCTCCTCTTCGGCCCCAACGGGGCCATCGGCGCGGGCAGCCTGACGAGGATGCTGGAGGCCTCGGTCGACTACGCCGTGCGCTTCGTTCGCAAGCTGCAGAGGGAGGACTACGCGTGCGGGGAGGTGAGGAGCCGGAGGGTGAGGGATTTCATGGCGTACGTGGATCGGTACTTTGAGCAGACGGTGTATGATGATGAGTGCGGGGGGTGGTACAAGTCCAAATGCGCCGGTGCCGACGGGCAGCCACGGACGGTCGTGACCGGCCTCTGGCCCGGGTCGACGCTGCATGCCATAGAGACGATGAGGTCGCCGAGGTGGGAGGACTGGGCGTGGGAGAGCGTCGAGGGGAACGAGGGGAACGGCCTGCGATGGCTGGGGAATGGGATGAGCGTGACGCAGCTTGGCGAGGGGGATCCGTCGTGGTATATTAACGAGGATCAAGTGGAGGTGCCGGTCGAGGGGAAGCCGGAGGAGAATGCGAGGTGGAGGGCGAGGCCTTGGTGTTATTGATGTGGATTCTTCGCACGTGAAGCCAGCTAGGTGGCCTTTCAAGCCAACAACAACAAAAAAAAAAAAAAAAAAACACTGGCATGAGATGCGTAGATATGCTGTATTGGTAGCTAGCGCCGTGCTTCGATCTATCTCTTCCCCACCGCTTAACCTGCCACCTTGAAGGTCCTCCCGCTGGCCGTCTTGCGTTCCTTCTCTTCGCTGTCTGGCCGGGCACGACGGAGGACTGGACGAAGTCAGCGGCGACAACAAGACCGCACAGGTTGCGGACGGCTCACCTTGGAGGAAGTCTGCGGTGCGGCGCCTCATGCGCGAGTGGATGTAAGCCTTGGAGGCCTTGATGTGATAGTGGAAGTAGTCGCGGAAGGTCTGGATTTGCGAGATGACGATGGGCATGCGCTGCGGCGTGAGGTGGCGGGGAAAGAGGACTGGTTGCGGCCCGGTTAGCGGCGAAGTGGTAGAGAGGGCGAGAAAAAGCAAGAACAGAGGGGGGGGGGCAGCACTCACCAAAGGTGACGTAGCCAATTTCACCGGTGCCGGTGTTCTTGACGCCAGGCACGCCCTGCAGCTCGAGGGGCGGGTCGTTGCGGAACAGGACCTGAGGCGCGTTCTGGATGGCGCGACGGCGGGCGTCAACGAACTCCTGGATAAAGACCTTGCCGAAAACGCGGTCCGTCTCCTCGCGGAAGATGGTGCTGAAGATGACGGTTATGCGGTCGTGGCTGGCCTTGACGTAGATGGCCTCCTCCTCGCGGTAGTGGATGGCCTTGACCTCGCCGCCCTCGCGCACGCCCTGGGGCGCCTCCTCCGAGGTGAACTTGGCCGCCTCCTGCTTCAGCTGGTAGTACTCCTGGTAGGCCTGCTCAAAGGGGGCGGCCATGGCGTTGCGCTTGAGCAGGGCGACCTTCATGGCCAGCTCGTCGCGGGCTTCTTGCTCGGCAGGAAGGTTCTCCAGGTCGATGAGGATGGAGAAGTCGTAGCCCGGCTCGGGGGGCACGACGTACGGCCCATACTCGCGGCGGAGCACCTCGTCGGCGCCGTATCGCTGCAGGTCCTGGAAGCAGCGGATCTGGAGAGAGACGAGGATCTTGGTCTTGGCCTCGGGGGTCGAGATGTGGAAGGTGACGCCGTCAAAGTCGGACACGGTCTGGTCGATGGAGACGGGGGGTGCTCTGGAGGGGGGGAGACGGCCTGGTTAGCACTTGGATGCTTGCGGCAGCAGCGGCGGCGGCGGCGTCAACACGTCGTGTTGAGTCCCAGGACGGCGCACCCACCCGGAGAAGCGCTCCGTGAGCACCGAATGTATCAGCACATTGTGGTAGTCGAGCCTCAGCATCCTGGCTATGCTGCGTGGTCAATCGGGGGGTGGGCGGGTCTTAGGCGGCCAGGCGGAGCAGCAGGAAGGGATGAAGGCGGCGACGGGATGGGTTGGTGGGATGGGAAAAAGCTGGATAGCTGCCGGGGCCTGAGCTATGTAGGAGCTGAGCTGTTGGATCGCGGTCCGGGGGGGGGGGGGGGTGGTTGCTTGGAGGTTGACGGTGACCAGGGCACCTGCTGGTGGTGGGGCTCCTTTGGGCGAGAGCTGACGTTTCGGCGGACGGCGGGGACAGGGGCAGCTGCTGGCTCCACTTTTCATCGTTACCGACCCACCGGCCAGGACGAGCCCCACCCAGCTGTGGCTTGTGGGGCTTGTGCTTTCGCTTTTCTTTTATCTTATCGCCGCCAAAAAAGTTCCCGGCCTCTCAAGGTCGTCGAGCACGAGAAACCAAGCCTCCATGAGCCTTGTGCTTGTCGACTACTAATTGACGTCGTGTTGGGGCCAACGCGAAGGCGCCCGCTGCCAACATGGTCAAATCCTACTTGTACGTTCCAATAACAGCTTCGGCTCCGGCCGATCGCCGTTCTGCTCTCTCCTAACGCCACCAGGAAATTCGAGCCCTCCAAGTCCTTCGGCGTCGTCGTCTCCCCCAACTCCAACATCGTATGGTCGGCGCCGCCACGCGCATCCGCCAAGGCCACCGGCGCCGGTCAGGCCATCGTCGCTGCCAATGAGGAGGTTCTTGTGTGGGACATCAAGAAGGGCGAGCTGCTCTCCCGCTGGCGCGCCGACAACCAACGTGCCAACGTGACCGCCCTCGCCCAGAGCCGCACCGACCCGGACCTCTTCGCCGTCGGCTACGACGACGGCAGCATCCGCCTCTGGGACGCCAAGATCGCCGCCCCCGTCGTCAGCTTCAATGGCCACAAGTCCGCCGTGACCGTCCTCGCCTTCGACAAGGCCGGCGTGCGCCTCGCCAGCGGCGCCAAGGATACCGACGTCATCGTCTGGGACCTCGTCGCCGAGGTCGGGCTGTACAAGCTGCGCGGCCACAAAGACCAGGTCACGGGTCTGCACTTTGTCGAGCCGGACCCGGTGGTTCCCGCCGAGGAGGACGGCGACGACCAGGCCCTGGTGACCATGGCCGTCGACTCGGAGGGCGAGGGCTTCCTCCTGACCACGGGCAAGGACGCCCTCATCAAGCTCTGGGACCTCGCGTCGCGCCACTGCATCGAGACGCACGTGGCCCAGACCAGCGGCGAGTGCTGGGCCCTGGGCGTGAGCCCCGACCTCAGCGGCTGCGTGACGGCGGGCAACGACGGCGAGATGACCGTGTGGGCCCTCGACGTGGCCGCCCTGGCGTCGTCCGCTCAAAAGGTCGACCTCTCGCAGACGATCAGCTTCCTCCGCGACCGGGGCACCCTCCACCGCTCGACCAAGGAGCGCGCGGTCGAGGTCGTCTTCCACCCGCGCCGCGATTACTTTGCCGTGCACGGCGTCGAGAAGTCGGTCGAGATCTGGAGGATACGAAGCGAGGCCGAGATCAAGAAGAGCCTGGCGAGGAAGCGGAAGAGGAGGAGGGAGAAGCTGGCCAAGGACAAGGCGAAGAAGAAGAAGGGCGACGGCCAAGATACGGAGGACGCCGAGGCGGACGGTGCCGAGGACGACGACAAGGCCGAAGATGACGTGTCGTCCGCCGACATTTCCGACGTGATCGTGCAGCACGTCATTGTCCGGACGGCGGGCAAGGTCCGGGGGGTCGACTGGGCGACGAACCCCGGCAGCAAAGACCTGCAGCTCCTGGTCGGGTCCACCAACAACCTTCTCGAGCTCTACGCGGTCGCCGGCAAGGACAAGCTCAAGGCCAAGGGCGACGTGCCCGACTACAGCAAGGCGCTGGCCGTCGAGCTGCCGGGCCACCGGACCGACATCCGCGCGCTGGCCCTCAGCTCCGACGACAAGATGCTCGCATCGGCGGCCAACGGGTCGCTCAAGATCTGGAACATCAAGACGCAGGCATGCATCCGGACCTTTGAGTGCGGCTACGCCCTCTGCTGCGCCTTCTTGCCAGGCGACAAGGTGGTCATCGTGGGCACCAAGGAGGGCGATTTGCAGCTGTACGACGTGGCGTCGGCGGCGCTGCTCGAGACGGTCAACGCGCACGAGGGCCACGCCGTCTGGTCGCTGCAGGTGCATCCGGACGGCCGGTCCGTGGTGTCGGGCGGCGCCGACAAGACGGCCAGGTTCTGGGACTTCAAGGTGGTCCAGGAGCCGGTCCTCGGCACGACGCGCACGGTCCCGCGGCTCAAGCTGGTGCCGTCGCGCATCCTCAAGGTGTCCGACGACATCCTGTCGCTTCGGTTTTCGCCGGATGCGCGGTTGCTCGCCGTGGCTCTGCTCGACAGCACCGTCAAGGTCTTCTTCGTCGACTCGCTCAAGCTGTACCTCAACCTCTACGGCCACAAGCTGCCGGTGCTCAGCATGGACATCTCGTACGACAGCAAGCTGATCGTGACGAGCTCGGCCGACAAGAACATCCGCATCTGGGGCCTGGACTTTGGCGACTGCCACCGCGCGCTGTTTGGGCACCAGGACTCGATCCTGCAGGTCGCCTTCGTGCCGCACAACTCGGACGGCAGCGGGCACCACTTCTTCAGCGCCAGCAAGGACCGCACCATCAAGTACTGGGACGCCGACAAGTTTGAGCAGATCCAGCGCATCGACGGCCACCAGGGCGAGGTGTGGGCCTTGGCCGTCGCGCGCAGCGGCACCTTCGTCGTCAGCGCCGGCCACGACAAGAGCATCCGCGTGTGGGACGAGACGGACGAGCAGATCTTCCTCGAGGAAGAGCGCGAGAAGGAGCTGGAGGAGCTGTACGAGGCCACCCTGACCACCTCCCTGGAGCAGGACCCGGACGCCCAGGACGCCGAGCGCGAGGTGGCCGCCGCGTCGAAGCAAACCGTCGAGACGCTCATGGCCGGGGAGCGCATCGCCGAGGCGCTCGAGATGGGCATGGCGGACCTCAACGCCCTCCGCGAGTGGCGCGACGCCAAGGCCGCCAACCCGACGGCCGCCCTGGCCCCGCCGCAGCGCAACGCCGTCTTCGTCGCCCTGGGCAACATCTCGGCCGAGGAGTACGTCCTCAGCACGCTGCAAAAGATCAAGCCGGCCGCGCTGCACGACGCGCTGCTGGTTCTCCCCTTCTCGGCGGTCCCGTCCTTGTTCACCTTCCTCGAGATCTTTGCCCGCCGGGAGATGAACGTGCCCCTGACCTGCCGCATCCTCTTCTTCATGCTCAAGACGCATCACAAGCAGATCGTGGCGAGCCGGACCATGAGGAGCACGCTCGAGGGGATCCGGGCGAGCCTGCGCGGGGCCCTGCGGAGGCAGAAGGACGAGATGGGGCACAACTTGGCGGCGCTCAAGGTGGTGGGACTGCAGATCCGGGACAGGAGCGTCAAGGACTACGTGGACGAGAACTGGGATCCGGAGGTGGATGGGACGAGCGGGCAGGCGGCGCTTGGGGGCGGGAGGAAGAGGGCTTTTGTGCATGTGTCCTGATGAGAGGGGGATGGGTAAGGAGGACGAAAAGGAGAAGGAGGAGGATGGAACTCTGGATTGTCATTTTTTGGTGTTTGAGGGGTGTTTACTTGGGGAGGCACTGAAAACCATGGTATTGTTCATCGAGGGGGCAGTCCCCTTTGTAAATACGCAATAGACAACAAAACCTTGATAGGATCAAGTCCCCGTATGAACGAAGTGATGCAGGTGAAAAAAGTAGAAAGAAAAGAGATGCGCACCATAAGCCTTCCAGCCTCCAGACGCACCAATCTGGAGACCTACAGACACATACATGATACACATAGACCAATGACAAAGGTTCGATTCCAACAAAAAAGCCAAAAGTCAAGTCATAAAAGACGAAAATTGCAAAATATGATCGGAGCCATTCAACTCCTTTCATTGCCCAATAACAGGATTGAACTGTTGACCTTCGCATTACTTGATACAGGCCAGGAGCCAGTATTAGTACGACGCTCTAACCAGCTGAGCTAATCGGGCTTTATTTGTTGTTGGAGACCAGGGTCCGTTTCCCACTTGATGAGCGAGGTGGGATCGGCCGGGAGACAAAAGGCTCCACGGTTGACGGCCGAGCTCTTTGGGGGGGGGGGGCGGTTCGAGATTTGAGGGGTATTTCTTTTTTTTCTCCTTCTAGACTGCTGCATGCTTGGTGTAGAGCGGAAAATGCTCAGCCTTGCTTTGGCTTATTGATTAGTTATCATGGTTTTTTTTTTTTTTTTTTTTTTGCGTGGTCTGGCGTAGAGTGGTTGGTGTATGTATGGGAGGCTTCCCCATGAAAAAAAAAAGGGGGCTTAGGCCAAGTACCTAGTTTGCTGGTGTCAATGGCCGCAGAGGCACAGCCCCGCCCGAACCGCTCTTTGGCGCCCGCCGATCCCCCGCTCTAGGTAGCGCCGCCCCCTCCCCCTCCTGTTCCCCCAAGGCACGCAACCGAAATCAGGTAACTAGTACCTGGGCGCACGGAGCGGAGGCTCGGGGGGCGCGGACGCGTCGCCTGCCACAGGGCTGAGCATGCGACAGCATGGATACCTACCCAGATGGACCGTTGACCGTTGACAGTTGATAGCTTTGCCGTTCCCACCGTCATCAGCAGTTGTGCTTTGTCTCCTTTGTAGTGTTAACTTTGGCCATTTTCGTCTTGTTCTCCGTGCCAACCCCCTGAGAGCTTGGGCGACAAGCACCGTGACCCTCTTGCTACCCTCCCCCCCCTTTATCCTTACCTCCTTGTAGCCCCGACTCTCCGGGACCCGCACTCGGACCCGGACATCTTCAACGCACCCATGGGTCTCCGTGACAGACTCCGCCGGAGCCGCGGTCCCGACGGCGACGGCACCCCGCCACCGCCCCCCGTTACCTTTATCCGCTCCGACACCCACGGCGCCGAGGTCATCCGCCCGCCCAGCCTCGACGACCACCCCATCCCCGGCTACGACGGCTTCCTCTCGCCGTCCGACCCGCGGGCCGACACCAAGCAGCGCCACAGCCTCGACGTCTTCCGCAGCGGCAACCGCAGCGGCCGGAGCGCCTCCACCTCCTCCAACAGCCCCGGCCGCGAGTCCACCGCCAAGCGCCTCTCCCAGCGCCTGCACCTCAGCCGCAGCCCCTCCAGCTCCGACAACGTGCCGCGCAACCTGCCCGACATCGTCCTGCCCGAGGGCACCCCCGACGACGACCCGGAGGTCGCCGCCGACCGCGAGTCGCAGTGGGAGAAGCGCGCCACGCTGCTGGCCAAGGAGAACGAGAAGCGCCGGAGCCGGCCGCCGACGCCGGTCCACGCGGCCGCGGCGCCGCCCCAGCTGCCGCACATCAACCTCGCCGACGACCACGGCCGCGGCTACGGCGCCGCCGACCCGAGCCACCGCAGCCCGAGCCCCGCGCGCGTCGTCTCCTCCAAGGCGATCGACGAGGACATCCAGCAGGCCATCCGCCTCCACGAGTCCGGCGAGCTCGAAAAGTCCACGGCGCTCTTCGCGCGGCTGGCGGACCCCAAGGGCGCCAACAACCCGCTCAGCCAGGTCCTGTACGGGCTCGCGCTGCGGCACGGCTGGGGGTGCGAGCCGGATCCGGCCAGGGCGGTCAGCTACCTGTCGGCGGCGGCGGCGAACGCCGCCGAGGTGGAGCAGCTGGCGCTGCAGGCCGGGTTGAAGAAGGGAGGGGCGGCGAAAGGGGAGCTGGTGCTGGCCATCTTCGAGCTGGCGAATTGCTTTCGGCATGGGTGGGGGATTCCGAAGGATCCTATCGCGGCGAAACAGGTAGGGTTTTCTTGGTTTTTTTTTTTTTTTCAATTTTTTTTTCATCGTGATGTGCTAGAGACGGGGACGAAGAAGGCTTCGGGAGGTACGGTCATGTTGGCTAACGTCCATGGCTGCTTGGCAGTATTACGAGACGGCGGCGAATCTGGGAGATACAGGTTGGTGCAGCCGCGATTCGAGGGCTCTACGCCTTTTGTTTCCCCTGCCTTCGAGCTGACGAGGCTTTGCGGTCTAGACGCCATGAACGAGGTCGCCTGGTGCTATCTCGAAGGCTTCGGGTGCAAGAAGGACAAGGTAAGTAACCGGCTTTCTTCCCTCGCTCCCACATCCGCATGCATACTATGTACACACACATATACGCATATCCATACACACCCTCTCTCTCTCTTCTCCGCGCAAGAACCATGCATCGGCGCGTACCCCTTCCCCCCCCCCCCCCCCCCCTCTCTCCTTCACCACCCACCTCTCGTCCTGTATACACAGCACCCGTTCTGCTTTTCCAAAGAGGGTATTTCGCCCGCGTCGGCTGTGGGCGCAGCATCCTCCCCGACTAGTGTTGGGTTGGGCATCAACGGGGCGGCGATCCCGTGACGAATCAGGTCCCTCCGGGCCCAGGCCAACCACAAAGCAGCAGCATGCATGCTGTAGTCTTTTTGGTTTTTGCGCTTCTCCTTGGCCCTTTGCCGTCGTCGCACGTGGGGGGAGCCGACGCGGGACGCATTCCGTTCTTGTTTGGTTTCGTGTGTATTATTGGGCTTGGTGTCATACGAGGATTGGGTTGGCCGGGGACAATGTTTGGCTGACTAAACCGGTGCGAACGTCGTCGACGACGACCGCCACCACCACCACAACAACAGTTTGCTGCAGCCAAATACTACCGTCTGGCCGAGAAAAACGGGAACAAGATCATCGGAAACTCCTGGTACGTTACATCGTTCTGTTGTTTTGGTGGGTGTTGTGTGGTTTGTTTTTGTTTTGATCCTGTTCCCTCCTCTCCTTCTCGTCCACTCGAGCGAGCTCGGAGCCGGCGAGGCTCGGACTGCGCCGTGGCGAGAAGCTCGGGCTCGGAAGCCAAGCGGCCGCTCGTCTCGACTCCTACCTGCCACCCCCGGGCGTTCGGACCGCTGCGTGGCTTGTGAATGGACGGGCTATCGCGGCAACTCATGGATTATTTACTGCTGCTGCTGCTGCTGCTGCTGCTGCTGCTGCTGCTACTGCGTCGAGATGCAATGCAATGCACGGCAGTGCACGGACAAACCTCGCACCCCCCCTATCGTTTGCCCTGTTTTCTGCTCTCCCATGGTTTTCCCCTTTTCAGTGGACAGGCTCCCCTTGGCACCATGTCATTACCGGCAGACGTTGGCAGTCAACAGCCAGTCAAGGAGCCGGTTCGATGACCCGGCGCTCCGGGCTGTCTCGTTTCGGTCTGCTCTGCTCATCGAGCGTCGTCCATATGGGGAAATCCGTTGCAGGGTTGACTTGCCGGATCCGTTGTTGTCCTGGCCAGGACGGGCGAGCGAGCTGGACAGCGAGTCTTCTCACCATGCCGTGCTTGGATGATGTGTTTTGGCCATCGAAAGCTGACGTTTGTGTTTGTTTACTCTGGTGGGAACAGGATATGGAAGGAAAAATACGATCCGGACAAGGCCGGCAAAAAGTAGTGGTGCTTTTGCGGTCTGTTTAGGCTCTGCCACCGACCCCCCCGGCGGCGATGACAAGGGTTGTACGGGACAGACCCCGGGGTGGGATACGCGAGGTGTACAGCATCAGAAGGACCTGGGGTGGGCTTTTTTTTTTTTTTTTTTGTGCTTATGATGTCACGGCCCACGGCATTGGGAAGGACTTGGTGATAGCGGCGCGTTTGTGTCTCGGTCTTCTTTGCGGGATGGGAGGTTGTTGGGAGTTTGTGGGGCATGGGTGGGAATGGGGCCAGAAAGATGGGAAACTCGTTGGGTACCGCACCCTGGGGGTTGTTTGTCCTTGGCTTGACCGAGCGTGGAGGATCACTTCATGGAATTTCCTTTCTCTTGGAATATGGCAATATACCTCCTTGTTTGGTTTTCTTGTTTGTCACAGTCGGGGTGTAAGTGAGCGAGACACCGAGCGTGTGAATCAAGGCCGAGGGCGATGGTGCGGCCAAGAGCAGCTCTAAACTCTGGGGAAGCCTGCGAACTGGCCCAGGAGAATCTCATTTCAACCCTCAACCATGTTCTCCTTTTCTCCAATGGCTTCATGTTGAGAAACGATGTGGGGGTCCCTCGTTCCTCGGTCAGTCTTTGCTGCCGTCATCTCATGTCACCCCCCCCCCCCCCCCGGTGACGGGCGTCGAGTGGTGTTTGGGGGGGGCTTTGGAGAGGGCGTGTGTGGTGCGGTGCGATTCTTGGATTGTTGGAATTCCCGATCAAGAACGCAAACCTCGGGCCCGAGAAACCCTCGATTGGCTTGATCGCGCGTCTCCAGAGGAGGTACAAAGCCCGGATGTACTGCTGAGTGTAGGAACGCTGATGGCTCCGGGATGTTCCGGAGCCTGGCAGCAGACCATCCCCACGATGCTCCTCGCATCTCGCACCCGCGTGGCATGATCGGGAATGTTATGATATCCCACGGCCTGACCGGTTCGATCAGGTGCCCGTTGCTGCCCCCTCGGGCCCTGACCTGCCCTTGGGCAGCATTGCCACTGTGGCTTCAATGGCCCGGGCACATATCAGTTTGAGGTTTTCGGTGTATCATCTGGCGTCTGTTCTTCCCGTGTCTCCTCTCTTGCTTTGTTTTTGTTTACGAGTTGTTGATATCTCGGTTTCCAGTGGTGCCCTGGATGGCACAGGGGATGAGCTGGCTAGCGTGATTGGACTTTGCTTGTGTTTACAGTTCCCAATGCCGAATGAGCGTTGGACTGCTGCTTATGGATCTGTCATGATTTGTTTATGCTTCTTTTTTGTTTATTTCGGCGATGTCATTCATGGGAAGTTGCTGCTATTCTTGGGGAGTGTTTTGGTCTCATGGCGAACTAGGAGACGCCGACCAGGTGGCCCTTGGCTGCTTTAGCTCCCCGTCGCTGTCGACTACTGGTATGCCACCTGGGCTGCAAGCAAGACTTGAGCACGTGTCTTTGCAGTAGTAGGCGGTTTCGACTGGTTGGGGATGGAAGGCCCAGGGGCATAAGTTCATCGGGCAACAATTGGTGTCAAAGCGACAATGGGAGCGTTGCCCCTGAAAGATTCCTCCGATGTTATGGTGTACCAGCCGAGCTCCAGCTGCATATGCATCGCATTGCAGCCGTCTGCTGGCGTGAGGCGAGTCGGCATGTCATCTTCTGGGGTGAATCGATGTACACACCAGGTCGGTCGAAGTATCTCGGAGGAGCCATCCAAGTTGTCTCCGTTTCGAGGGGGGTGGGGTTTGGAAAACGGTGATGGGCAGGTCGTTAACGCGAGCGTTGCTCGTCGCTGTTGTCCTGTCCTACGGCCCGGATGTCTGGAGTGCTTCCCCGGGTGGAGCGGAAGATTGGCGAGATGTCCTTTGTTCAATAGCATCTCTCGGGCATATCAACTGTCGCGTGGCAGTGGGAGTTTGGTTGGAGTTCCGGTGTTTTGGAACCCAACGTCCTATGACGGGCAGCTATGAGCATGGCAGTCCAACTCACCCCGGGCGATGAGAAAGCCGATGGGGAGCCAGAGCACCTCAGGTATCCCTTATCGAGGAGAACAATGATCCTGAAACATGATCGAGAAGGCTTACTTATGATCTAGACCTTCTCATGATACGGGGATCTTGGATGCCTCTAGTCCATGCCATAAGGATGACAAGCCAATGCCCAACAACCGTCGTTATGTTGTTCAGGTTTTTGGTTGCTCGCCGGTGCTGTGGCATGGAGCCCGTCATACAACAAGAGAGAGGCGATGATGCGTAATTCCATGCCATGGCGCACTACCCAAGACCTGGGTCTCATGGATGCTGATCCCGGGAACACACTTACCGTTGGTCCTGTGAGAATGTCTTCCTCACGAAGCATCAAGACAGGTTCTGTAGGTGTAAAGTCTCCATTGCTCTGTAGAAGGTGTAGCAGGAGGCTCCAACCTTGATCCAATGGCATGGCGAACTTCCGGGACGGCAGCGGTATCTGGTGATACTACGACGTGCAGGCCACACACCTCTTGAGTTTCTATTCACGAATCATCACAAAAGCTATGCGTCCTTGAGTATGAAAACAGGGCACCGCAGCTGCTGTACGACTCAAGTCGTAGGCTAGAGAGAAGCATGTTGCTTGTTGATTCCTGCGCTAGGTACTGAGACTGTTAAGCAGGATGGAGATGAAGTGAATCATCTCTCCCCTGGTTCAACTGTTTTGAAGGAACTCCTGCGCACGCACCGTAAGATTCATCGACACTAGCCGCCATTTCCTGTAGGAGAAACAGATATAGTTACACAAAACTGCACAGGTGGCCAGCATTGGTCTCTCATCTCTCCTCTCTCATCTCTCACCTCTCCTCTCTCCTCTCTCATCTCCCCTCCTACCCTAGGCACCCTGACCCCCAACCCTAAGCTTGGAGATACGCCCAATCAACCGATCCGCCTCAACTGCAGCCCAACCCGACAAACCCGACCAGAATCGATGCCCAATTGCCTGCCGGAAAACCCCACCCCTTTCCGACCCGGTAGTCCGGGGGCGGCTCACCACCTCTCACCCCGGTTTGGCTCCGGCTAAATCAGAGGCCTGGATTCCGGCCGTCCTGGAGCTGCAATATGCAGGAGTGATATGCTCCCCAGGCTGAATCGGAAGTCAAACTGCAAGGGTCAGCTTCCGATCCCTACTATAGAGTTCGAGGCAAGCTGCGATGTTGATGGCTCCGGCCGCCTTCTTGGCGGCGTTATGCCCGGGGTGGTGCCGAAGGACGGCGACAAGGTCTAGCGGGTGGCGAGGATGCATCCGATGCGTACGCAGTATCCGCCATGAGTGGGCGTAGTGCTAGCTGCGTGAGTTGGCACAAGATGGAACCTTTGTTGATGCCGGCTAGTAACCTACTTGTGATGCACCTCCTAGCCTTTAGTCGTCGTCGTCGTTGGTACCTCATAACATCTTGATGTGTGAAGTTCAGAGGATTATCTAGAGGATGAAGCCCAGCTATCTACGTTGATTACCAAGAAAAAACACATCAAGAATGGAAAACCCGTAAGCATCACACCGTGTAAGCACCACCTCGAGCCGACAGCCCGACTCTCCGCCCTCACCTTGTCCTCCAAGCAATGGGAGCGATGGAAACCATCCATCCCACCAGACATGTGCAAGGCAGCACCACCCTCTCAACGCCTCACACATCCGTCATCTGCACCCTCACACCAGCCTTGCTCCGCCCCTCCCCGTCCCCGCCTCCTTTCCCACGGCGACGAAGCGACTCGCCAATGACACAGCTGCCGCATTCACCACAGCCGCAGCCACGCTTCGTACGAACGTCAGCGCCCTCCGCTCGCTCCCCCCAACCCCATCCCTCCTTGCCCTCACCGGTCACAGAACTCCCGCTCGGGGAGGGTGGCGGCCCCGTGGGGTAGGTAGCGCGGAAGCATGAACGAGGTGCGATGCGGGGTACGCCGGAGGCCGCAGAGGCCGGCCAGCACTGAAGCCGAAGCGCCTTGGCCAGCGCATCACAGCTCCCCCTCCCCCTCCTCCGCTGGACACGCCTCCGTACCTACACCTGCGTGTCACCCAGCACGTCACGAATGACACCATCACCGAGGACAGATCTAGCATGTCATCTGAGGTAGATTGATGGGCAGATACGTAGGCAGGGGAGCTGGTACTGTAGGTGGGTGTGCCGAGAGTAGGACGTGAGCAAGCGCGTGACGTTTGTCCTGTTGCTCTGCCGGGCTGCAAGTCATGACGATGAGCATGAATGATGAGTAACGTTCATTATACGCCAGTAAGTCAAACAGAGCATATGATGTCCAACTTACCCTTATATGGCAATCTCGCCATGGTGGGTGGTGTTGTTCAATGCCCCATCGACGATGAGATCACAGCGGCATATTAGAGGGATCACAAGTGCAGATGATGGATCATGTGCGTACGTGTGAAGAAAACACCAAAGCAATCTCAATTTTTGATCATCTCCCGTTCATCCATCCCTTCATCATCATCATCGTGGTTCTGAGTTATCCAGCCTAGCTACAAAAAGGTCTCCCCGGCCAATCCAAAGTCCAAAGTCAAAATATTGGTGATAAAATCAAATGTCCGCCCAAGAAGAGAAATGAAAAGGAAAGCGAGTGTCGAGAGGCGCAGAAGGCGTAGTAGGTAGTTGCCATCTGGCCCGGGGTTGCGGCCCCCTTGGTCATAAAGTTCCATCGTCCATCATCCATCATCCCCTGAATTGTCATCGTTGTCGTCATCGTCATCGTCGTCGGCTGCATATATAAATCTACCGACAAAGGCGCGTCGAGATCGTGTAATCGTTGTTGAATCAAAGTGAGCAACACCGCTGGTTGATGTCAGGGTGTGCAAGAAGTGAAGATAGTATGGCCTGGTGCCCCCCATGGTCCGACCCCTCCTAGATTGGAGATGGTGAACGACTGGCGATCTATGCGTCCAGTCCCGTCCCGACCCCGAGTAAAAAAAAAGGTGGTCTTCCATGAGGGAAACGAGGCCTCGTTAAGAGAGCGTGTGGTGATGAATAAAACCGAATCGAGTGGATTCGAGCTGGCGCTGAAGGAGTGTGTTGTTGTTGTCAAGAAAAAAACCGAGAAGTTGTCGTCAGACATGTCGAAGTCGAAGTCGAAGTAAGGCTGTTGCGAACACACGACACCGCCACAACAGGTCACTCGCTCGCTGAACGGGCTCTCAAGCCGGGCTCTTCCTCCCTGCATGGTACTGCCGGGCAGCGAGCGAGATTGCATGTGTGTGTGTGTGTGTGTGTGTGTGCCGGTGTGTCGAGGATAGAAATAAAGGTCTCTTTGCCATCCTCCAATGTTCCCAAGCCTCGTGAGCCGTCGTTTGAGTGCCTTGGGGGGAGTCCGTTCTGCGTTTGTCGCCGGGATTTCTCCGCGTGCGAGCTAGCAAGATAGGGACACCATGGCCGCGGCCACCCATCCGACGTTCCTCGGCCGAGTCCAAAGGAAAGAAAGGAAAAAAAGAGAACCCGGATGTGAGAGGCGAGAAGGTCGTGAGTCCCCCATCGCCACCCCCCCAAAGTAAAAAAAAGTCTTGTCTTCCCACCAAAAAAAACCAAGACCGAAACCGAAACCCCGTGTGTGACCCGCCATCCGTGTTTCGCCGTCGCCAGCCCTGCCCTCATACACCTGTGCCGGACCTTGTTGCAGCAAAGACTGACCCCAGAACCCAAGTTCCCAGATCCGAAATCCAGCGCCGGAGAGAAAAGAGGAAACCAAAGCAGAGTGACAAAAAAAAGACTCCGAAAGGAAACAGCAAAGACATTAGAGATTCATATCGTCATAAGAAAAAAAAACAAGACAAAAACAGATGCTCGCTTGCTGAAACCCAGAACCGAAACGCAAAAAGAACGAAAAGGAGAGAAGAAAAAAAGTCAAACTGTGACTGGATCAGAAGAGTCGCGACGAGCGGCTCCTGTGGTCGCCGTCAAAAGCTATGCCGCGTGCTCTGCCGATGTTTGTGATCGGAGGTGCGCCAAGCATATCGTCGTCCAAGAAGCAAGAGAAGAACTTCAGCGTCGAGGAGGAAAGAGATAGCCGAAGGAAAGAGGAAAAAGGAGAGAGAAGCGGTTGAAGAGAGATCGAGAAAAGAAAAGATGGAGAGAAATCATCGCACGATGCGTTGTTGTTGTTGTGACTCGCGTCCGGGTGTATCGTGGTCCTTTTGGCGAACCGCGCAAACGGATCGACGAGGCAAGGAGAGAAGAGAGAAGAGAGGGATCAGGAATGCAAAAATACCAGTGGAAAAATAAAACGGGGGAAAGAGCTCCGCTTTCACGACGACGCCTCACCCTCGCCGTTAGCGACGGTAGCAGCGGCGTTACTCTCCGCCACCATCTTGGCAAAGGTGCGGACGACGTCGTGGGGGATCTGGTCCCACAGCAGCGACCGGGTGTAGACCTCGGCGGCAGACTGCTGCTTGGTCGAGCTGCGCACGCTGGCCAGAGCCTCGGCGAGGTTCCGCCTGCCCGGGCCCGATGGCCTTTCGGCCGAGTCGGACGGGGCGTGGAGGAAGTCCTGCGAGGTCAGGTCGTTGTACTGCGCGGCCGACAGCGAAAAGATCTGCTCGTTGGTCTGTTGCTCGGTGGGCTGCGTCAGCGCATCCGCCATGTCGCCGAGCGTCGAGGGCGCGACCGTGTTGGCGTCGACCATGGGGGCGGCCATGGACGACAACGGCCGGGCCGACGACGACCAGGTGACGGTGGCGGCGGGAGCGCCGGCGGCGGCCGAGGCCCGAAGGCCCGAGGCGACCTGCGACACGCCGGCATCCTTGAGCACGTTCTCGAGGATCGTCGCGGACGCGGCGCGAACGTCCTCGGAGACGCGGGGGATGCTCGGGGTCGACGAGCGGCTCGAGAGCACAAAGGCGCCAACAAGGAAGAGCATGAAGAGCAATCCACCCTGCTGGGCCGGCTTCTCGGCGTCGCCGCCCGCCGTCGCGGCAGACACCTCGGCCTTCTTGGCCGCGGGCACCACCTGCATCTCCTGCTTGACCTCGGAAGTGCTCTGCTCGGTGGAAAAGTCGGCAAACATGCCCAGGTTGTCCCAGGAGCAGTCCATGGGCACACTGTCCATCTCGTTAAAAGCAGCCGGGTGGAAGCCCGACGCGGAGCCGGCAGCGCGGCCCATGGATTGCACTTCGTTGGTCAGCACGCTGATCTTCTTGCGGAGCTCGCCCGTCTCGTTGGTGTGGCGGCTGATCATCTCCTCCTTCTCTCTCTCCAGCTCGTTGATGTAAGCTTGACGCTTCTGGTTCTCCATGTGGAGGTTCTCGACGTCGCGGGTCAGGCGAGCGATGGTCTCTTCCATCTGGGCGATCATGTCGGTGAACTGCTTCTTCTCCTCCTCAAGCCGTTCCGTGTGCTGCTTCTTGCGTTGCCGCGAATCAAGGCTGGAGATGGCGCGGTTAGCTCGTCGGGTTGACGTCACGTTGCGGCTGGCAAAGGGGACCAAGAAACACCACTTACGCGGCCTGCCTGTTGCGCAGAAGGCGCTTCTGTTGCTTGAGCTCCTTGATCTCCTGCTCGTCGGTCGACTGAGCAATCAGCTGGTCGATGTTGCTGAGGTTGCGCTCGGCAGGGATGTCGAAGCGGGCGTTCTTCTTGCGGATGCCGTCGCCCCTCCGGAGCTCGTTGTGAGAGCGGATCAGAGGGCTCGCGGGCCGGGCCCTCTTAAGGGCCTGGGCCTTGAGGTCCTGGGCCATCCAGGCGTCCTTCTGAGGGGACGTCGGCATGGCGGCCGGGGCGGGGTGGGCGAGCGGCGGGAACATGCCGACCGGGTTGACGGGAGCGCCGAAGGGGTTCGTCGTGGTCTGAAGAGCAGCAGGGCGGGGGAACATGGCCATGTTGGCGGCGGCCGAGTCGTACTCGACCGGCAGGCCGTCGAAAGCCTGCATCTGAGGGGTGGCCGACGCCGAGGTGGTGGCGGTCATGGGCCATGGCTGGTTCTGGTAGATGACCGGCTGGGTCTGGTCCACGGGAAGGAAGGGGTTGGTGCTGTGGTTGTAGAAGGGGTTGTTGGACGGCACCGACTGCATGTCGACCGACTGCCAGTCCTCGGTCTTGGGCGAGAAGAGGGACGGAGCGACGCCAAACGACTCTCTCCTGCTGTCCACCATGGACGGGGACATCTCGAGGCCCGAGTCAATCGCGCTTTGGTCGAGGATGTTGTCGTCAAGGATGGTGTCCTCCTCTTCGAAGATCTTCTGAGACTGGGTGGTGTCGACCGACAAGGGTGTCCTGTAGGTAAAGGACTGCATCTGGAACGCCGAAACCATGGTGGCGGCTTGTGTGTGTCTGTGTATATATGTGTTGGTGTGTTTTGTGTGGGCAGAGGTGAAGAGCGGGTGAGAAGATGAGGGTGTGCGGGTTGGTCCCTGATATGTGTGTGTTAGTGGCGAGGCTCAGCCCGAAGCGGTGAGGGTTTTTTGTGTGATATTTTCTTCTTGGGCCTGGGAGGAGCGGGGGTTGGATGCAGGGGATGAGAGCTGAACCACAAATTGGCAAGGCCGGGAACGAACTTTCACGAAGCCCCTCCTTGACGGTGGGTTCTGAACAGACGGTAAGGGATTGTCAAATGTTCCAGGCTCACCGTGAGCGTGACGGGGAACGCTTGAACCTTGGTGATGGAAAAAGTTGTGGGGAGGGAGAGTCTGGGCCGGGAAGAGGGGCGGGAAGAGAGCGGGAACCAGAGACAGGGCTTATAAAGAGAGGAGGCTAGGAAATGTGACCCTTACTCTTTGGGTGGACGTCGCACAAGTGGTGTCGTGTTCTGGAAAGAGGGGTGATCGTGACCAAAGCCCGGATGTCGCGGGGAGTTGGCCTGCTTGTGTGTAAGACGGGAGGGGAGGGGAGGCGAGGGGGCTGAAAGATGGGGTGCTTCAAGACAAGACAAGAGAGAAAGCACCTCGCGAAGAAAAAAAAAAGAAGAAAACAAGAAACAATGCTTCTCCAGTCAAGCAGCTGCTGCTTGTTACTGTCGAAGACAGTGTGGTCTGCTGTGTCAATGGGATCTTTGGCTTGCGGATGAACGAGAGGGAGGGGGGAGAAGTTGGGATGCCGGCTCCTGAGGTTTTATCTGGGTTCTGTTTGTCTGCGCTTCAGATCCCGCCTAGAGAGGTAGGTCGACGAAACTGGGTGCGCATCCGAAGCTTGCCCAAACGCGGAGGAGGAGGGGGGGGGGTGCCTTGGCCGGCGTCCACCGGTACCTCGAGCCCATGTTCCCGCCGTCGGTCCTGTCTCTGGACCCCCCCCCCCGGGGGGGGGCACTTTCGGAGCGGGAGGGGTGGGCACGCGGCTTGGCAACCGGGGGGTGTGTAACCAAAGTCATGCCCGATCTGAAGGGACCCGGGAGTGTCAGTCTCACACAGAGGAAGAAAGAGCAGCAGCCGAGAAGCGAACGGTGTCGCACACGCGCCAGCCCTGTCGTTCCGGGCATGGGAATTACGGTGGATGGTGGGCCTGGAGGAAACCTGGAGGAACATCCGGTTCGTGGAAGGGATCGGATCTCAGGGCGAAACGGCTGCCAGAGCCAACCCCCGGGCCCAACGTCGTCCATGCTCGCCGTGCTGCCCTCCGTTTTCCCGTCGGAGGCTTTGGAGACCTTGAGTGACAGACGGGATACTCGCGGTACCCCGGATGGGACCTCAGGGCAGTGTCTAGGGAGAGGGGCGTCATCGGGCCACAGCGGTCCCCCAATAGGAACATCAAGATATTGCCGCGGAAGGTGTCGTTAGGAAGCCATGGAAGCATCCGAGATGGAAAGCGGTTCAACCGGGCTCGGGCGGGTGCGGGGGTGAGCCTGGGAGACGAGGAACAAGAGAGCCGGGTACCAGCAGGGGGGTGGGAGGTGGGGTGAAGGAGCTGCAGCGGAGCGGACGAGGGCTGCTGATGAGAGCTGATGGTGTCCTGATTGGGTTAAGAGATGGGGGGTGGATGGTGGAGGATGACCACCCCAAGAAGGTTGGGCATCAACGGACCCTTTCGGGGGGTATGGAGCCCAAGGCCGACCTCGGGCCACCAGTCGCGGACGCAGACGCAGGCTCAGGACTTGCATCTGGCCAGCCAGGGTGCACATGAGCCTCGTGAGCAGGATGCGCAGCCGTGAACGAACCACCCCCGAGTTGAAAGCACCTGTTTTTGGCGCATGGATGAGCGCCAGGGAAAGGGACCCGGGGGATGAATGGACGACAGGCCTTCAACCCGAATCAGCCTATGATCGAGCAGGGCGAGCCGTCCTGCTTGCGCAACGCTACCCATCGTGACGAGTGGGGGGAGGGTCGGCCGAGGTGGGCAGCCCGAGGCACTAAGACGGAGAGAGCAATGCGAAAGACAACCACGAGGGAATGCCTCAAGCCGTCCGTCACAAGCAGCCAGAAGAGCCAGACGGTGCTCGGTACAACCTGAGGTACAAGCTCGAGCACCCAAACACCGGAACTTGGCCGCGCTTCCACCTCCAGGGCAGGAATTAGCCGCCCACCACTGCCGCCGACCTCTGTCGGGTCCGGGCCTGTTGCTTGTCGACAGGCGGTAGAGGCGAAACGGCGATGGATCGACAATTGACAGGCCCTGGCGGCACGATGGTTCGGTCCGTGTTCCAAATCGCCGGCCACCCAGGACGGCCTTGGGGCGAGACGTTACGGAGCGTGCAGTGCGCCATGAGAGGAGACGGATCATGGGAGAGGTTCCCGCTAGGTTTACGGTTCCCCACAGCCAAGACGGAGAGGCGCGGGTCGAGCCACAATTTCCCGCAACCACCGCCACCGTCGGGGGGGCATATCACGTGATCTACTACAAGAAAGCCGGCTCTTCCTTGTTTGCTGTGCCTTCCACGCAGCGTTCGAGAAAGAGACGTTCGAACCTTCAGCGCACGGATTTGGTTGGGCATCCCCGCCCAAAGGAGGGCAGGCAGGCAGTCAGGCAGGCAGTCAGGCAGGACGACGACTGCCGCAACAAAACACAGCGACCAAGACTCCCGCCCCCGAAGTTCCTCTTCTTCCTTCGCCTCACTTCTCGGGATTCCCAATTTTGACCCTTGGACAACCTGCCTAATGCACTCCATTTCCATAGTGTTCAGCAACCCCGAGGAACCAGCAGCCAAGCAGAGGCTAACGCCACTTAGCCGCCCACCAAACCAAACCCTCAGAAACTCGCCGCAAAAACAAACACACACACACGCGCATACGCAGTACACACACGCACACACACACACACACACACACACACACACACTGCGCACGAAACGGCGCGCCAATCTGCCCGGATGAATGAGGTGGGGAAAATGCGGTGGCTGGTTCGCAGCGCGTCGCCGTTTTTCCTTCATGGATTCATGGCCGACTCCACCGCGACGCCTGTCTTGATCATCGACTGGATGGCAAAAGGCACCGCTTGCAGCTGGCTAGCACTTTGCTGACCACTCGCCATGTCCGCCCAGACCCGGTGTGCCCATGGCCGCATATTCGAGGCCTGGTTCCTATGCCGACCCAAACAAAGCCCGTCGACGAACCCCCTCCTCCCCTCCCTCTGAGCTCCTCCGTTCATGGTTCATACTCCGCGCCACTCAGCGCGCCTCAAAAGTGTCGGTGTGTTTCTGTTTCTGACGCGAAACGGCGCGTCGTGTGTCGCATCCGTAACCTGGTCCAGAACCACAACAGGCACGGCGGCCTCTCGCCATGGAAACACGCCGAGAACTCTCCCCCACCTGGTCATCGTCGTCGTCGCCGCCACCGCCGCCGCCGCCGCCGCCGCCGTTGTCGTTCATTCAGCTGTTGACGACTCGTCCGGTAGTACGGCCTCGTGCCCAATCGTGGCTGCAACAGCTCGCGTCACTTCGCTCACAATGTGACGGCCCAGTTTGCGACCAACCTAATGAGGAACCCTCCTTAAAGTGAAACTTACCGCTCTATCCGCCGCGAAATCGCTCGAGGAGAATTCCAAGCCACGACGAGCTCTCGTCGTGAGCCTTCTGCCGCGGCCAGAAACCAACCCAGGGCTCCAGACACTGCTTGCTAGTGCTGCCATCCATTGGGTCGTCCCCGGATGCCCTTGTGCCAGGACCATTCCCAGGCCTGACCAGTGACCAAGCGAGCAGCCCCCTTTTGCCCGGGCTGTGTTATGCCGCACAGCACGCACACGATGACGGCCCGGGCTTCGTCTTTGGACCCCGGCTTGCGTGCTGCCACCACTCCTGCCTGATGGTGCGGTTCCGACGCCCTGGAACACCCCTCCCTGCCTGACATGTCTGCACGACTGCGCCAGCGTTCATGGATCCGTCTCCCGTTTCACGTGTTTACCTCGCTCCCACTCGCCGGTCCGAGAGCTAGCGCCAGGACGTCGACCGACATCAGCGATGCGCCTGGGACCACTCTGGGTCGAGAAACTGACGAGCCAGCCTTCCGCGCGGTGGACCGTCGGATGCTATCCGCACCTTCCGGACGTCCTATGCGTGCCGATGATCACTGCCCAACGCCGTGATACAAGATCTCATTTTGATCGGGCTCACCTCGCTCGCCGACCGGGGTCCGACCCGACATGGCACTTTGTTTTGTTTTGTTTTGTTTTTTTTTTTTTTTTTTTTTTTTTTTTTTTTTGCCCGGAAGGACCCTCTACGCTGCAGAAGGCTATTTCGGCATGCCCTGGCTTGTTCAGGAAGGCAGTCTGGCATTGTGCTCGCCAGGCCCTGCGGGAGAGTCATCTCATTTGACATTCTTTCCACCGTTTCACTCCATGCGCCGAGCGATTTACGCTCTGCGGATGCGGACCGTGAGTGACTCATCCCCAAGCTTACTGTGTAGACGCTCGGGAGCAGCCACCCTTCCCTCTGCGTATACCTTGTGTTGGACTGAGCGAGATCCCGGCCAGGAACAAAACAACATGAGGCGCGCTCCTCAGACAACCCCGGTTCCACAGTCTCAATCGCACGCTTGTCCACAAGACGAAAAATGCGTCGCGCTTGTTTCCCGTCACGACGTGCCTTAGGACACCATCGGATAGCTCTCACCACCATGGTTCTAGGTCGCGGTATGGACCACGCCTATGTACGGAACGGCCAAGGGTGTACACACGAGACGGCTCCATACGAGCGGTGAAGCAGCTTCGAGGCTTGCGCCTTGGCCCTGCGGCAGGCAGTCTGCCTACCCAAGCTTCAGGATTCCCCTCACGTTCTCGCCACATCCGACCATCACGAGTCTCTCACGAGGATGAACGATCCGAGAGCCGAGCTCGGCCCCACTGTCATGAGAACGGCCGACGAACGTGCACGGGCGGTGAAGACGGGAAGAAAGTTACCTAACCCAGAGAGCAATGAAGCCCAGCGGCCGTTGTCGACGACGAGTTTCCTCCATCCCTCGTCCTCACCCTTACCCCGCGACGCTCCCACCTGTCCAAGACTGCAAACTTCAGGGGATGGGCATCACGAGACCGCGCGTGGCGCTAGGATCCAGATACCTGGGACCTAAAACGCGCGACCAGGACTTATGGCCCTGGTTGGTTGGGTAGTAGGAGGGAGGGGACGAGGAGGGGGAGGAGAGGGGCGAAGGGGTGGAGGGGTGTCCTGTGTCTCCCTATCACCGACCCTGTCGCCGACCCTGTCAAGCTTAAGCCTGCAGCGCAGCAGGAGTCATATGCAAGTCTCGTGGTGGCGACAGTCTGGGGTCGAAGGTTCTCCTTCGCCAGTGGATGACGCGGCGTGAGCGGCGGTGTTGCTTGCTCACAACAACAACAGCAACAATAACAACAAAACATCAAAATGGAAGCCTACGTTCGAGAGGAGGAGGAGGGGGTTGCGTCATCCTCACGGCGGGAACAAAGAAAGCCTGTGGGAAACGTTCTCTGACTGGATGTTGGTAAGTGTTGTTGGGGGCACCAGCCGCTGGGCAGGGCTGTTCGTCTCTGTCGGATCAAGGCACGGTCAAGTCACAGCATGTGTTTTTTGTTTTCTCATCGGACCAACAACATGACGCATCAGCAGGCTGTGCTGCTGAGAGGGAGGGGGGGCACGCACTGCCCGTACATACATACATGCGCAGTACACTACACTAACCAACTTGAAGTCTGAAGCTATTTTCGGTCAATCTCTCCCACGGCCGGGTAAAACGGAATCGTGACACACTGGTCAAGGCTCGGGATACCCCAAATCGGCGAAATGAAATCTCTTCCTTTTCCTCTTTTGGTGTTGTGTTCGATGTTGGGGCCGGGATATGGAACTGGCGGTGAAGACAGAGAAAAGAGTGGGGCAAGAATCGGCCCCGGCCCGGCGGGCGCGGACGTGAGCGCGCGGCGGGCAAGTCGGAGCAGAGCGTTTGACACCCCTGGAGCCAAGACCCTTCTAAGGACCCGAGGATCGGTTTTGCCCTTGATGCCATGCCCTTGTGGATCTCGATGCTTGTTGATGGTTGATGCCTCTTGTTAGGATTGTGACCTCGTCCTCCCGCGGCCCTTGTCCTGGTCCTGGTCCCGGTCCCCGTTATGATCATGGTCATGGGGGCTTTGGACGGATGCCCCGGGTTTCTACGTTACTGCGTACATGCACTATGTATGTACTGCGTACACCACGGAGGGGTGTTGCCTTACCCTACCTGGAAGAAGAAGCCTTCTTGCTCGATCTGGCTGGCTGGATAGGCTGGATCGCGGGAGGTCTGTGGGCTGGGGTGGGTGGGATGTCTGCTCCCTGCCGATGGGCCGGGAATGGTTGGACGAGGAGGGGCGGGCGTGAGCTAACGACTAGCAGCAGAGGTCGGAGAAAAGACTGCATGGATGAATGGATGGATGGATGGATGGATGGATGGATGGACTGATGTCGACCTCACCGTCGATATCGTCAGGCGGGTTTTTGCCCGACTCTGGCATGACCGCCGGTCCTGCTATAGATCATTTTTCTGTATCATCTTGCGTGCTGTGCATGGCGCGGGCTGCGCGGCCCCGGGTTGGCTTCACCGCCTGCAACCGACCACCTATCCGCGAGATAACCATCTCTCTCAGGATGGGAATCGGGATCGGCAACGGGGCCGGGAGAGGACCGCTCACCAGGCGGTCGGTTGCCGGCATCGTATACGCACGCCTACATACTACGGCACACGCACAGGGACACAAGGTCATTGTGTCTTGGTTCCCCTCTCCGTCTTTGCTTCAGGGTGTACACACTTCCTGTGATACACAACCCCACTCGGACCGGCGGTCGAGCCCCTCCCGCCCCTCCCCGCCTGTTGTTACTGGAACCTAGAGAAGCATGTCCGTGTGGGTACCCCACCTCCGGGCGCCGGAGCTCAAACGGAGCTGACTGGCCGGAAGTCCCGGACCGGGTGGAGTCTGTGTTGCGGTCAGGCCAGGGGGGAGGAAGGGAGGGAAAGGAGGGGCAAGAGTGGCGGGTGGTCCGAGACAGGAAAACGGGGGGGGGGGGGGGGAGGGCGGGGAGGAGAGAGAAAACATGCGGAAGATGATAGAGGAAGCGTGAGAATTGCGAGTCGGTGAGGACGGGTTGCCTGGCAATGTCACGACGCCCAAGCTTTCCTTTGGTGTGTCTCTCTGCCCTTCAGAGCCGGCCTCCTGCTCCTCTGCTCCTCCTCCTCCTCCTCCTCCTCCTCCTCCTCCTCCTCCTCCTCCTCCTCCTCCTCCGCCTTTTGGCATCATTCCCACCCCTTCCGTTGCCTTGCTCGGGCTCGTCTGGGCTCCCAGGCTTCGGACGCAGCGGAGCGGGGCTGGCAGGATCGGCGGCAGCAAGCCGGAGGGGGGGGGGAGGGGCGGGGGCGTTGAGAGGCAACCGAAGAAAACGGAGGAGGTGGTCAGGAGAAGAAGAGAACGGGGGCGGGGGGGCCGGGGCGGGGGTAGTAAGTCGGTGAGACGCGACTTTTGCTTCAATGTATCAAACGGATGGAGTTGCTTTCCCCTCCCTGCCTAGGGTCTCATAAGCTTCCGTCTCCGGAATGAGAGACATCTGGAACGTCCGTCAAAGAGAGAGGAAAAGAAAAAAAAAAAGCCGTGACGACGCGTACTAGAAGGTGCTGCGTTCCGAGAGGTGATGAGGGTCTCGCTGATCTGTCTCAGCAATCCCAGAAACCGCCTCGGGGCGTGAGGGGGCAGGGCCATGACGCAAACATGTGTGAGACATGGGTAGAAGAACAAGGCCATGAGCCCATGAGACAGCCGGGTTGCATCTGCTGCGCTTGTCCATCTGGTAAAACAAGAACAATGAAGACATGAAACTCCAAAAAGGATCAAGATGAGACGGTGCCTAGCGTGCCGGAGGACAGGGTAAGTACCGAGACCGTGTGACTTGGACCGAGAGGGACTTTTTGGAGGTGGCTGATGGTAAAGCAAGGAAGGGGGATCGGCACCAGCCTCTAGACGACTTCCGTGAGAAGTTCTGGAACCAAAGTTGGGTTGGGGGCAAGATACATGGTTGCAATGGAAGAGAGTGATGAATAGTGGCTACCAGGTATGTGAGTTCGCAGGCGGTGCTGTTCGCTCTCTTTCTCCCAACCTCTCCGGATGAGATGAGCGGCTGTTCCCAGATTACCAAGGCATGGAGAGTAGGGTGATTATCCACCGTTTCCTGGACAGCTTCCTCCCCGAACTCAACGTCTGATGACAGCGAGGAGTCCTTGCGTACCGGATTCGTCACGTCATCTTCTGGTTCGCTAACCCTGCTTTGCGCAGGGCGCCTGATGCAGACTTTCTCATCCATGAAGATCGTCATCCGCAAGACAGCAGACGGGGGTGAGCAGACAAAAGGCATGGGTCGTAAGGTCCAGAAAAGGGGGAGGGAGATACAAGTACACCAGGACGCCAAGGAAACAAACAGTCTCTAGTACCAAGCATCAGGTTTTGCACAAGGAGGCCAAGGCAACAAGCGCCGAGATTCAGAATTTCTTTGGCGGCAGCTAGCAGAGGGCAGATAAGATACACCATGAGGAGTGGAACGGACGCAAGCGCAGACACATGGACAGGAAGGGCCCTGAAGCTTGCTAACCACGAGGGGGAGAAGCAGGTGTCCAGGCAAGGCGGAGAACAAAGATGAATTACGCTTCGTGCTTCCTGGTGGATTCCATCCATTCCTGGATCCATCAACACCCCTCCAGCCCTGGCTGTCCCTACTACATAGTAGACGTCACACGTCCTAGGCATCCATCCTAGACCCTCGCAACCATCGCAAGGCTCCCGCTCCTCCAGGCTTGGCCCATGTTTGCATCACCGTGGTAACATAGCCCTTGCGCCAAGGCCGAACCAACCGCCCAATGACCCCTTCGAGAGCATCAACGCAGCCTCACGGTAACCGCCTCGTGACGGCGGGGTCGAAACGGAGGCGCAGCAATGAGCCGGCAGGAATGGCAAGGACCGGCGCCGTGTGTCCGTTGTGTACCATCGGATGCTCTGCCCGCTCGTCCCTGAGCGTCTGTCGATGCCGACCACTGAACGCTCTGACAGACGCCGTGCACCACCGCCATGCCGTCATTCCCTCACTAGCTCCCTCACGCGGCGAGCAGCGTTGCCCGGTGTAGCGTCGGAATGGGCCGGGCTAGCGTCCTGCGGAACCGATGACTTCTCGCGTCGTGCAAGCCTCGGAAGGGCCATTCCATATCGTCATGTAGGATCCCGGGACATGGTTGCGTAACCTACGTTACCGCACCACGTGCTCGACTGCCAGATATCCATGACTCCGTGGCAACCGTCCGTCCTTGGGTTCGATCCAGGAAGAATGGATCCAGATTTCGAATCGGGATGCTATGAGGAGGAGCCAAAGTCCCAGAGGCTGACGAGCAGGCTGTCAGATTCCTCAGAGCCCGGAGGAGCCTTGGTGAATATCCTCTTGGGAATCATGAACTCAACGATAGGTGGCTTCTTGACCTCCTTGTTCATCTCGGCTTCCATTAGCTGCAGGGGGGGTTAGGTTAGCTCACGACCTGGCTTATCATCAAGGAGCAAACACTTACGCTGCCGTAGGAGTGATCCAAGAAGTCCTCCATGTTATAGGCCTGCTTGGTGAACTGCTCCGAGATGATCTTCGCGATCGTGGCGACGTTCGGGTGGTAGTGGGACTGCAGCTGCACAATCTCCCACAGACAGCTGTCGATGGCGCGCGTTTCCATCGGATCCGGCTCGTCCGGCAGGAACGGGTCATCCATGCCTTCGCTCTCGAGGCGCTCCCTCTCCTCCTGGCTGCGCGGCACGCGGTGCATCATGAAGGTGGTCAGGGGGTGCTTCTTGAACAAATTGTAGAACCAAGGCACGATGGCGACGATGGCGCTCGGCGGCGCGTTGAGGGCCAGGCGGGCCAGGCGCTTGATGAAGCTCGCCACGAGCACGGCGGGCAGATGGGATGAGCCGAGAAAGGTATCAAGCAGGCGGAAGAAGCGCGAGCGGTGCTTGGAGTGGAGCATGTCGGCGTCGAGGAGCGAGTAGAGCTTGGTGTAGAACTCGGGATAGTCGAGATTGCGCTCCTGGATCAGATAAAAGACGCCCGACAGGGCCAGCAGAGAGGTGGCGCCACCGGTGTTGTAGCAATCGGTCAGGAAGTCCATGAGCAGCTCGGGCTGCGTGAACCACGGGGCCACAGTGGTTGCCATGGCACCGAGGACCTTTTTCCTTTGCTCCTTGCTGAGGCCGCGCTGCATGAGCGCCAGCCAGGCTTCCTGCACCTGCTTCTTGTGCTGGATGATAGAGCGGAGAGGGTGCTTCTTCTTCTCGGGCAGCTCGATGAAGAACTTGTCCAGGGCCTCGCTCGATGCAGGTACGTCGTCCATGTTGAGGAGCAGATCGAACAAGATGTCCCGAATCCCGTCGTCGACGCTCTCATGCTGGTGCTGCGTGAGGTAGTCGGCAACCGCCTCGAAGGTGTAGAAGCGCATGTCGTCGTATCCCCGGATGAAATTGGTCGCAAAGTAGTCCCGCAGCGTGTCGACCGGCGATTCGAGAACCGCCGCGATGATGTTTGCGAAGAAATGACGTGGGAACACGGGCTCTGGACGATCGGTGAGGTGCTTTGCCTCGGCCTTAACGATGGCCATGGCCAGCGTCAGAGCGTTGATTGCCAGCTTCTTGCTGCTCAAGAACGCCAGCAATGCCCCCTTGTAGTCGGCCAGACGGTCCCGGAGCCAATTCGTCACGGTTGTGTCCTTCTCCGAGGCGTCCTTCCGCTTCACCAGAGCGCCGGCGGGCAGCAGGCGGAGGAAGGTCCGGCAGAGAGCTTCGCAGGCGGCGAAGGCAACCTTTGGGTCTTCATTGAGCTTCTGCGCAAGGTCGACGAGGGTCGCGATATTGTTGTAGTGCTTTCGCGACTCTTGGATCTCGGCCTCCAGCCGTGGGATGGTCTCGGTGATGGTGGCGTGTGCGGTCTTGCTGTCGTTGTCGCCGGCGTCGGATTTCCTCCTCTTCTTGCTGGCCTCGCCGCTCTCCTGTCGTTTCCTCTTGCCGGCCATTGAGGCCTTGTCGCTTCCGGCAGCGGCCATGGTCGTTTCGATTCACGTTGTTGGAGGTCCAACCGGGCGTGCTTCGTGTCAATACCTGCTGCTGGTCGCTGTCTGTCTGTCTTTCGTCAATGTCTTTCTCCAGAAAAATAAAGTGGGGCCTCTGTAATCGGCAGAAAATTGAACGTGCCAAGACTCGGGAGCTCGGAGCTCGTTATCGTCACCTGCGATCTCACGTGACGTCCACGGCAAAGAGCCGGGCCAAGCGGTTCCGTTAAAACCTCACTCAATTCACGCGCCCTTGGCAACAAGAGGAGCTCCGACAACGTCAAGCCGCCCCGCGAGCCTCGAATCCCCAACCCGACCTTAACAATGGCGTCCCGCTTGGCGAGAAGTGCTGTCGGTAAGTCTCGCCAGGGCAGAAAAGCGCCCAATTGAGGCGACCACGGTGACGGCAAAGCCGCAGACCCAGGACGCTGACCACGGCGTTGTTCGCTCGCCTCTAGGGGCCGCCCGCCTGCGGCCAACGATTGCTCCGCGCACCCTCCCCGCCATCTCGAGCCTCGTGACGGCCCGCCAGAGCACCACCGGCACCCCGAACCCCCAGCCGACTGCCACGAGCACCAGCGTCACCCCCGACCCCAAGACCAAGGCCCAGTCCCTCCTCGATGCGCTCCCGGGCAGCAACTTGATCTCCAAGACGGCCATCCTGTCGTCGGCGGCCGGTCTGTCCATCTACGCCATCAGCAACGAGTACTACGTCGTCAACGAGGAGACGGTCGTGGCCTTCTGCCTGCTCAGCGTGTGGACCGCCCTCATCAAGTTCGGCGGCCCGCTGTACAAGGAGTGGGCCGAGGCGCAGAACAACAAGATCAAGAACATCCTCAACTCGGCGCGCGCCGACCACACCCAGGCGGTCAAGACCCGCATCGAGGATGTGAAGCAGATGTCGGGCGTTGTCGACATCACCAAGGCCCTGTTCGAGGTGTCCAAGGTGGGTGACAGCGGACTTGGGTGGACGGGCTGAGGAGCGGGCCAAGGAGCGGGAGGAATGGCGTCGCTGACCGTCGCTGTTTAGGAAACCGCCCGCCTCGAGGCCCAGGCCTACGAGCTCGAGCAGCGCACGGCGCTGGCCGCCGAGGCCAAGACCGTGCTGGACTCGTGGGTGCGCTATGAGAGCCAGGTCAAGCAGCGCCAGCAGAAGGAGCTGGCCGAGGCTGTGATCGCCAAGGTCCAGAAGGAGCTGGAGAACCCCAAGGTGCTGCAGCAGATTCTTCAGCAGAGCGTCGCCGACGTCGAGAGTGAGTGTCTAGAAGCGTTCAGTGTGGCGACGGCCAAGACTGACACAGCGGCGCAGAGATCGTCTCTTCCAAGGCTCAATAAACAACAACGGACAAACAAACGGTGGCTATGTCGCGGTTGCCAAGCGAGATTTCCCTTTGTACCAGTGTCGATACACGTCTGTGCCAATACAACTTTCCTGGTCTCGTTTGACAACCTCAATCCCATTGTTGTGGACTCTGAATGCGATTTCATGATGCTGGTGTCATGGCCTCGAGGAGTGTATGAGCAATGCCCAAAAAAAAGCACAGCTAGCCCGTGTGCCTCCTGCTTTTAGCGTTCAACCACGATTCTATGTATGTTCCTGAGGGGCAGGCGGTTGAAACACTGGGTGTTGAAGTTCATGTTGAAGATCGCCCACCTGTCAGCTCCAACCCGCCCGGCCCCCCACTCGGAGCTATCCAGCCCGATTGATGCCGAGTAGCTCTTGACGAACATGAAGCCCGACCATGTGAATGCGAGATAACTCAGTCATGCAGCCACTTTCTATCCATCACACAGCTAAGGGGGGGGGGCGGGGTTGGTCGAAGCTGAAATCCCCCAAGTGGCAAGATAAGAGGCTGCTTTTTGTTTGGAGTGGGGCACAAACGCCCCTCCGGTTTCTCCCAACTTGGGTTTTCGCTTGGACGCTTGGATCAAAACACCAAGACATGGGTGGATCCTCATCCACTTATAGTAATACACGGAAACATGGCACGTCAAGATGATCTCATGAACCTGAACATACAATAATCAGAGTACAAACCTACGCATCCAGATCAGGGCATATCTGTGCCCACGGCCCGTGAAGGCCGATTGCTCCGAGCTGTTCTTGGTTGCTGTCTCCGTGGTTTATGCGACTCGGGAATCCAGCATCATCCCTTTCCCCGGGATCGTGACTCGCCTCACCCGTGATCCTCTTCGGATCCGCTTTAGTACATCCTTTGACCAAAGAGCCCCCTTCTGTCATCAGGGGGCTCAACATTGGTATCTCCAGACACTCTCCAGCACAGTAAAACACGCCTGAAGAATATGGGCAACGGCCCGGTCAAGCAGGCGCCGGCGTCCGCTGCCATCAGCAACACCCCTCAAAACATCTCGGGGTCACGCAGATTCTCCAGTCCCGAATCGAGCCATGCCATCAATCGGGATGGATTAACACCGGCTGGCCCCGCCGTCCCAATCCCATCCCGAACCCCCGCAGCACCATCCGCCCTCGCTCAACAGCCCTCCGTCCGGATCCAGGACCCCCCCGAGCGACGGCCATTGCTCGGCCAACGTGCCGTCTTCTCCCACAACCTCGAGGGCGACGTTTTCTCGTGCCACAGCTACGGCACGTCGGCACAGCAGTCGGCCGCGCCGCACCGCTCGCTGCCCGTCTACACCAACATCCACCGCATCCGGCGCGACATCACGTCCGTGGTCGAGGACTATCTGTCCCTCGAGCAGCTGCGCGATGTGCGCCTCAACATCAGCGTGCTGCGGCCGCTGGTGGACAAGCTCTACGAGAAGGACGACATTTCGATTGTTTACTGCTTGCTGGTAAACAGGGCGCAGTTCCTGGCGGAGCAAGCGCACTTGACAAACAGACAAAATGTGAACTACACGCGGGCCATGCTGTGCGAGCTGATCGCGACGAGGATCTTGAGGAGGTTCAACGAGGACAACGAAGGCCCGAGCAACCTGCTCGTGCTGGCGCATGTGCTGATTGCGGGGTTCCAGCCTTTTCAAGGGGCGCCCGAGGAGATTTTGCGAGAGGTCGGGACGTCGTCGTGGGCGGCGCACAACCGAACCATGCCCGCTCTCGAGGTAGCCATCCTCAGTGACAGCCGGGTGTTTTTGGCGAGCACAAGTTGTCAGAAGATGTACTCATCCCCTTTTTTTGTCGTTTCTTCTCTCTCTTTCTCTCTCTGTCTTTCTTTCTCTCCCTCGTGATGGATGAAACAGGACGGACAAGAACTGACAAAGCCAACAGCGTCGACGCCATCTACGCGGGCCGTGTCGTCTACACGCCCTCCAGCTTCAAGGATATCATCCCAGACCGGTACAAGCAGCGGCCCATCTCTCTCTACAATCCGAGAGAGGCTCCGCTGCTCAACCATTATCGCCTGGTGGTCCCGCGCATCCGCAACTACCTAGAGATTGCCCACTTCACCGTCCTTTTGGCCTTGTATCTCATCTTCATGAGCGAGCGCGACTGGCAACGAATCACCAAGCTTGAGGTCTGCTTTACGGTGTATGCGCTGGGTTGGGTTCTGGACCAGTTTGCAACCTTGTTGGAACATGGGTGGTAAGTACCAGCGTCCTGGTTTGATTGTGAGAGGACAGGCTGTTCGATGGACGCCTCTAAAACCATTCGCTAGGGATGTCTACGCTCAGAACCTATGGTCCTTTCTCGACGTCACTTTTGGCGCCCTGTTCTTCGTCTATGTTGCCATCCGGATCTACGGAGTCGTTTCCGGGACGCCATCTGCGGGCTTGCAGGCTCTTGACGTCTTGGCCATGGGCGCTCCCGTTTTGGTACCACGACTCGCCTTCAATTTGTTGTCCGACAACCTCGTGTTCCTGTCGTTACGGTCCATGATGTCGGACTTTGCCTTGCTGTCGGCCCTGGCGGCTTGGTGCTTTTTGGGGTTCTTGCTGTCGCTGTTCTGGTTGGGGAATGGCACTTTTGGCCCTGCGTACGTGTTTCGCTCCTCCGAAAAGCAATCAAGGGGTATGGTTTGCTTGCTAACGGTCGTGTGCACCATCAGGACCATCAGCAAGTGGATGATTTACATCTGGTTTGGCCTGGATGGATCCGGCATCCAACACTCGGTATGTCCGCTCTCCGCCACGCATCGTTCACTCCATTAACATCCAGACAGGTCGATTTTCACAAGATCCTCGGGCCATCCCTCATGATCGCCTTTGCTTTCCTAGGCAACACTCTCTTCCTGACCATCCTTGTGTCCATGTTATCCACCACCTTTGGCCACATCGTCACCAACGCGCCCGCCGAGATCCAGTTCCGCCGTGCCGTCGTGACCCTTGAGGGTGTAAAAGGCGATGCCATCTTCGCCTACCCGCCTCCTTTCAACGTCCTCGCCTTCTTGATTCTCGCCCCCCTCCGCCGCTGCGTCTCCCCGCGCTGGTTCCATAAAATCCACGTCCTCTCCGTCCGCCTCATCAACCTGCCTATTCTGTTAGCCATCGCCTTGGCCGAGCGCCGCTCCTTTGAGTCTCCTCCTCAGCACGACATCCCAGGCCATCCCACGGCGCCGATTGCCCCGTCTCCCTCCTCCTCAAGCCTCGCAAAACTCTCAACAAACGGCAACACCGGTAACGGTCTTTCCCGGCTCCGGATCCGTCGCCGCTTCTGGGACCGCTGGCGCATCACCACCCACGGCGACATCTCGGCCGTCTTTGAAGTTGCCCCGCCAGACTCGTTGCTCGACGAGATCACCACAGATGACGACCTCACGAAACATCTCATCCGCAGGCAGTTTGCGCGGTTGCTGTCGGCGGGAGGGGCGACAGCGGCGGGCACGGGCCAGGGACAAGGACAGCAACAACAGCAAGACCAGCAGGGGCGGGACTCCTCGCTCCGCTCGCAACAGGGACCGCCTCGCCGCCGTCGACGGACTCAAAGCCAGGAACCAGGCCCGGAGGAAGGCCAAGCACGGCAACGACAGTTCCTCCAGATAGCCCCATCACAGTCCGCAAGCACGAACACGAGCGCCAACCCATCCCCGACCACCACCATGCCACGCATCCCTAACAGAAGAGACTCCATCGCGCCCTTCCCCGGCCTGCGCGCCGAGCTGCAAAGCGTGCTGAACGAGAACGACGAGGCGATGGCGGGTGCGACGGGGGAGGTGGCAGCGAGGCTGGATGGGCTGGAGGAGAGGATGAGCAGGTTGGAGACGCTCCTGGAGAGGCTCGTGGCCGGAGTGGAGGGGAGGGTGGTTGATCGAGGGTCGGTTCAGAGCCGGGGGAGTGGGGGAACGTGTTCTTCCGAGTGGGAGGTGGTCGGAAAGAAGGGAGGGAAGAGGGTGATTGGCAGCGGGAAGGATGGGGATGGGGCTGGAGATGTGGCTGTGGAGGATGAAGATGACGAAGAGGATACCGGGAGGAAATAAGAGGAGCAAGAATGAGTTAATGAGTATCCTGCTTGGGCTGTTGGGTTACCTAGGTACCTACACGAGGTAGGCTGGGATTGTTCATGTCAAAGCAATGATCAGGGGGTGGCTGGAAAGGATAGGTTCTTTTTTGTTGTTTCTTTTCTTTTCTTCCTTTTTCTTCTTTGAAGCACAGCATGGTTGGCGTCGGGGAGCATACCACTCGGCATGACAGTCTTGTCTGCGTAAGGTACACGGCACATATACAGAAGAATGTTTTTTGGAGTCCATCAGAGTCAGACCTAAACGTGGACTACTAGTTGCACGCCGACTATAGACAAATGGGGGGGGGGGGGGGGCTTGAGGAACTCGTCAGTTACGTTGAGATGTTTGCTCTTCACGGGTTGTGACTTAAAAGCCCTTCTCCAGGAGAACCTTCCTGAGATGATGTCTCTTTGCGACAGCACAACAACAACGAATTCGAAACCCGAACAACCAAAGTAGTTGAGCTTAAGATGGTTCATGAGCCCTCAGAAATCACCAAAAACTCAACGAAAACCACGAAATACTGATCAAGGACCTAAGATGTGTCAGGTCACTCATTACCGCGACTTCCGTACGTCCACCAGCACAGGCGGATCAATGAGCCCCCGTGTCGTCCCTCATCTTGGTTCCGATCAGACGAGACATCAAACGAGACATTGGCTGAACGATGTCACTAGACTGCAAACACCGCTGGGCCAGCATCACAACGCCTTGCTACCCCGGCATGGGCTTCAACAACTGCCCAACCTTCATGGATGGCCAGCTCCGGCCGGATCCTCCGCGGCTGGTGGCACATGGGGAGAGGTGCCCAAAGTGGTGAGTCTTCCCTTTGTAGCTGTTGCTCGATCTAAAGTTATCGATTCCCTCGGGCTACCCTGAGGCTGACAGAACCCAGCGACTTGAAGGGAGACTATGATCGCAACCAAACCCGTCTTGTCACGTCGGTCAGGTATGGGTTCCGCTGGGGTCTAGGGCCAAGCAGGTCGGATCCTGGGATTGATGTGATGTGCTGTATTATGTGAGAGGGGGAGAGGAAAAGAGGACAGGCAGGGGTCGTCCAAAGGGGAAGCTGGGTGGATGGATGGTCATTCCACCATCTCTCTGTGACTGATATATACGATTCAACGAGCAACGTGAGCATCCGGGAATCAACACCTTCTCAGAGTTAACATCCAAGGGGGGATTGCAGACGCAGACCCTTTTCTATCTAGGCTATAAGAAGTTCAAGGGTCCTTGGACCCTTTAGAGGCATCGTGCCGTCGTTGTGGGATGGGCGCAGAGGAGATTCCTGAACATGATAGTAGACAACCTTGAATCAGGTCATCTCAATGTTATTTTTATCAGGGTTCTCTTCATTCTGTAAAGATCCCTCAGAGGAGAAACCAGCTGGCCTTTGGTGACCCATGGTTGTTGACTTACACAGCTTTTGACGTGCCCCACCAACCCCTCTCAAATTTCACAACGCCAACATCAAAACTCTCTTCACTTCAACATCACACAACCCAACCTTCGGCCATCCAAGTCTGAAATTGCCACCAGAAATCATAACCAGTTTCCTTTTGTAAACCCTTCCCCCTCAAATCAACAGCCAAAACAAAGAGACCGCACAAGAACAAAGAAGCTCATCAAGAAAGAAAAAAAATGCTCCCTACCCCTTCAACCTCCCACGTCCCGTACTCCCGCGTCTACGAGCCTGCCGAAGACTCCTTTCTCCTGCTCGACACCTTCTCTCAAGACTCTGAGACATCCTTCTTATCAGACCGGTTTCCCACCTCCTCGCCAACCCCGCTTCTTCTCGAAGTCGGCCCCGGCTCGGGCGTCGTACTGGCCTTCTTGACGGCCCACGCCGCAACCCTGTTTGGCCGTTCTGATGTGTTGACGCTGGGCGTGGATGTGAACTGGTTTGCGTGCGAGGCGGCGAAAGAGACGGTGAGGAGGGCTGTGAAGGAGGCCGAAGAGGAGGAGGAGGCGGCGGCGGAGGGTGAGGTGGGGAAAAGGGACGGCGAGAACAATGGCGAGGCCGAGGGAGAGGGGAGGACGCAAAACACGAGGAATAGGAAATCAGGACGCCTCCTCGCCACCGCCCAAGGCGACCTCGCCTCTCCCCTCCGTCCCGGTGCCGTCGACGTGCTGGTCTTCAACCCGCCGTACGTGCCAACCGACGAGCTCCCAACACTCCCCAAGGAGCTGGCCGATCCTGCGGCGGCCACCCCCGCCGTCGCCACCACGAACGACGATTCGGGCAAGAGGAAACCTGTCCCCAAAACAACCTATGCCCAAGACTCCACCCTCCTCGCCCTCGCCTACGCGGGCGGCCGCGACGGCATGGAGGTGACGGACCGGCTCCTGGCCGCGGTTCCCGACATTTTGTCGCAAAGGGGCGTGGCGTACGTGCTGCTCTGCGCGCAGAACCGGCCGGAGGAGGTCAAGGCGCGGGTGAGGGCCTGGGAAAGCGACGGGGGAAGGTGGATGGCCGAGACGGTAGGGAGCAGCGGGAACAAGGCGGGGTGGGAGAGGTTGCAGATTGTGAGGATCTGGAGGGCGGTGGCGTAGCTTTCTATCTATGGGCCACGACGGCTCCAAAACGTGTCGAGGCATCTAGGTGCTTGCACGGGACGGACATCTGAGCTTCAATCATGGCAAAACCATCTCTCCGGCAAAGACAGCATCTGTAGGGCGATTGGTTCCAAGTTGTCATTCTGCGCGTTGCGAGCCTCCGCTGCTTTGGTTTCTTTTCTCATCGGTCGTCCACAGCTCTATTACTTCCTCGCCACAGCATGGCAGTCCGCGACGTAGAGGACATCTAGGCTCAAGGACGTTGCTTTTCGGGCTGATCGGTGGGTGAGCCTCCAGACGGGAAGCAATCCGAGCATCCCTCATACGTTGCCGTGGCCATACCAACTCCCATCTCTCTCCGAGACGGGGTGTCACCGTCAAGGCCCCATCCAACAACCGTCCAGACAGTCCAGCATACCGGCTTTTCCTCCGCGACGCAATGTCGCCTCGAATGGATCGGTCGCGCGTCGCCAAGGAGCCCGATGTGTGTTGTTTGTATGTACCGTCTTGATGTGCCGATAAAAAAAAGAAATCCCAACCCTGTATCGCCCTTTGTACCAGCCGAAACAAGCGTCCCCTTCCAAGATGAGGTTGACCGAACCGAAGTCGCTTCGATAGACAGAACGAACAAAGATGCCGATGGCGGGCGCGTCGACGCCACGACAACCCAACAGGCCACCACAACGCGCGCCCGAGCCCTTGCCCTTCCCTACGCCCCTCCCGCTCCCTTCTGATATTTCTGCATGCTTTCGACTCAGAACCCCCTCCCCCTCCCCCTTCCGCCCCTCCCACCGCGTCCCCTCCCGCCCCTGCCCCTACCGCGGCCTCCACGCTCCGCCTCCTTGCGGGCCTTGTTCTTCGGCTTCGGCGCGTCGTCAATGAGCAGGGTATCCAGCGGCAACGAGTCGGGAAGGATGTAGTAACGGATGGTGCTTCCGCGGACGTTGAGCGTCTCGAGCGAAATCGGCTCCTGGCCCTTGGGCGTCATCTTGACGTTGCGCAGGGCCGTGTTCATCTGCGGCGAGACGGAGGCGATGGTGCCGTGGACGATGGTGCCGTTTTTGAGCTCAATGGTGACGGTTTCGTTGGTGCATTTCATGAGAAACCTGTTGGGAGACGGAGGGTTAGGGGATAAGGTCTGGAGGAGAAGGGAGAGGAGGAGGAGGAAGCCTTGATGATGTAGGTTGGGGGTTGGTGCTTGCTCACCTGACGAGCTTCATCTTGATGGGTTTGGAGAGGGCAGACGGAATGTCTGCTCCAGAGATTCAATCGGTGGTAAACGTAATCGGGGAGGGGTATTGTCCGGGTACCGGGATGGTCTGCGATGCGCTGGTCCAGAGATCCGAGGTTGCGATATTGTTGGGCTGGCTAGGTATGTAAACTGGAAGCTGGAGCAACGTGAAGGTGAAGGTCGCGAAGATCCACAGCAGCGGTTGATTGCCAAGGCCCCCGAAATTTCACAGCTTGAAATGGAGACCGGATCTTTACCGTAACGTTACGAGAAATCTTCCCGACCCACTTTTGGCGTAACCCAAACCCTCGATTCTGGGCAGATGTCATGGGTGCGACACCAAGTCAATTCCCCCCTCCCCCCCCCCCCCTTTCCCCGCGCCATCGCAGCGGCAGGAGGCTTCAGCCACCGAGATCATAGCTAGGTAGGTACTTGAGCAAATAGGTGGTTACGGCGTGGGTACAGCCATGCCTTATGGGTATCTTCCACCTGATTCATCCAGATATGCAAATAAATCCATGGTAATTAGCCACACACCCGGGCGAGCACTTCCGGCTCGACTCCCCTCCTATGTACAGGTGCAGCGCAGCATCAACCGCTCCCCTCACCCCGCTTCTCCCCTTCCCCGCACCCTCATCTATTTGTCCTTCTCGTTCTCCGATACCTTCTCCCACTCATCCTCAGTACTCGCGTTACTCCTGACGCCCTGACTCTGGCTCAGCTCCTCGTCCACGTTCCTCAGCTTCAGCTCACCCCGGGCCTCCGTTGGCTCCACCACCGAGCTAACTCCCGCCGCGGGTTGCTTGGCCGCCACCGAAGCTGGCGGAGCTGGCGCTGATTCCTGCGGTGGTGCCGACTTGCGCAGGCTCGCCGTGGAGGATCTCGTCGTCTTGACAGCTTTGGCCTCCACCTCGGTCTCGCTCTCGTCGTCGGACGAGCTCGCTGCCGCAGGTGGCCGCGCAGCCGAGGCGCGGCGCTTCTTTTCTTCCTCCTGACGCTGGTGCTCCTGCAGCTCGCGGGCGAACCAGTTGATGGCACCCCAGAGCCCGGCGCATAGCACCGACAGCACGAAGAAGTGGACGCTGAAGGTAGCGTACAGGAGCAGGGCCAGGACGAGCTGCAGGGCGGCGAAGGTGACGTTGGTGGCCACCAGCAAGGTCGGGGTCGGGCCTGGGGTGAAGATGGATTCCCAGAGCTCTACTATAAAGTTGGCCATGACGTCGGATTCTCGGGTCCGGGCGGATGGAAGAGGCTAAATTTGTGGCAATGCGGTGTTTGTGGTCGTATGGCGGGGTGGACGGTCCAAGTGAATGCGCGATCGTATGGTATGCTGTCGCCCAAAGCAGTGCAAGCAGGTGGTCGACGAGCAACAGGGCGCAGTACCTAGAAAGTGCGGTGCGTTCTGGTCAGCTCGGATACCGGTCACGAGGAGTTCGCCATGCTGAAAGACAACCAGCAGCTCAGGGAGGGGCAATAGGCTGAAGAACTCCCAGCGAACTGTGCATGACACGGTTGCAGGATCGACCTCCTCAAAACTCGAGAAGCAGAAACTCACCCCGGCTATGGGCAACGTGGTGTTTTGAGTTTGGGGGAGCCCAAATGACGCGCGTTGTGGTGTGATAGCGCAGGCAGAAAGCAACGAGGTCGGGCAGAGATGACGAAAGTGACCAGCACAAGGCCGGAGGGAACACAAAGCCGCGGGGAGCTCGCAGCCGCGCCAAGCGTTCTGCAACAAGGATGCGTCGCTGGCGCCAGGGGCAGCGGACGAGGGCGATGCAAAATGGAGATCGGTGGTTTTGGACGGAGACGGGAGGGAGGGGTTTCGCAGTGTATATATTCTCAAGAAGTCAAGAAGAAACGCAGGCGTCAGCGAAACAAATTACATGGAAAATCAGGTTCTAATTGCCTTAAGTGAAAGACGCTTTATGCGCGCAGGGGATTCTTGGGCGCTGTTCTCGTTCGACACCTGGCACGGCACGATGCAACGCGGGGAGGCCAGAAGACGACGCGGAGCGCGGGATGGCAGGCGTGCCAATGGGTGGAGGGGTAATTGGGGGGGGGACCTCACTCTTAAGGTCGGGTTTGCGTTGAGGTAATGGGCGAGCTGCTCTTTTGCGGTCTGAAAACCTCCAGGGCCAGCTGGCTCAATGTCGTGTAACACTTCCAAGTCGCCTACACCTCTCTCAAGTTTGCTATGACGATGCCCGGGCCAGGCTGGGATGGAGCATCTTCAAGCTAACACCGGGCCCAACCTTCACAGCTACAGTGGAGTCACGATAGAGTGGGGTTGGAGAAGGTCACTCAGTACCAGCAGGCCGGGACTGGCCTGAACACACGGAATGGGAAGCCTGGTGGAGCAACCACTGCATCCTGCCTCTTTCCGCGTGGATCTTCCCGTTTCGGGTTGGAAGTCATAGGGATTGGGCAATTTCATTAGCCTTCTGGAAGTGGTCTTTAGATGCAACGCTCACGATAAACATGGGCTGGATCGGACCGGGACTTTCTCAACCTCTTACGTCTCTCTGTCTCTCTCAGATGGCAGCTCCCGCCATGACTGTTCTGCTGGTGTCAGAAATGGCAAGTGGGGTTACGTGCTGCGGGGAGAAAAGGGCCCCTCTCTCTTCCGTCCCGTCCCCCGCCCTCAACTCAACTGTCAGGTGCATCTGCTGCTTGCTCCCTTCCGAGACGGATAGTTATTAGCTTGGTTCTCCCTCCGCAAAGAGGAAACTCCCTTCCAGGTCGGGGCAAACAGCAAACAGTCAAGCCGGCAGGTGCGCCGCAAGCCACTGTCCGGAAGCATACATTCTGCAAACTGGCCGTGGGCATGGGCATCATCAACCTCATCTCTCCATCTCGTCTCGCTCCATTACCATAATAGCCACCAAGTCTAACACACCACCAATCCACCTCTCTCACTTGGGCAATCTCCGTCTCCTCCCCACCACCTAGCTCCTCTACTGCCGTACAATCAAGTCTCCTAAGACTCGGTCCTTTGTCTGCATCTCCTAGTGACCACTTCACCCAATATCACCAACACCACCAGCATCCTCATCAAATTTGCTTCAACTGCACTTGACCTTCACCTCCAAGATTCCCGTTCCAAACTCATACTGCTGCGCGCCGATCATCCTCGACAACAGGTCTCAGAGTAACGGCCCTCGGCGCCTTTTTAATCAAGTCACTTCTTTCTACTGCCTGTCTTGCTCCTCATAAGAGGACACGAGTTCTTAGACGACGGCTTGCTACAGCTCTGCTGGGCTGACCAACGGCTCCGCCATGATGGACTCCCAATCCGTGGTGTATCTTCCGATTGTGTCGAGAAAGGAACCTGTTGACCACCACGTGCGAACAAAAGCGCAAAAGGTGCTGCCAGTCATCGAGGAGAAGCATCCCCTCCGTCTGCTGGATCTTCCGGTTGACATCCTCCAACTGATTGTCAATGAGGCAAGTGGTGACCCACAGCAAATCTCCCGGCTACCTCTAATCCCCATCACAGATATGGCACACTAATGACCTGGCTGCTCTTGCGCGAACCCATTCAGCCCTCTACCGCCTCGCCATCCCCCACATTTACTCGCGCTTCGACATAGTATGGCCCGTGCCTGGCCTTCCCGAAACCGACACCACATGTGTCGACGCTCTCACCTACGGCCTGTCAACTCTGTGCGTTGGGAGTGCTTTTGCCCGTACTGTGAGCAAGCTTACACGCCCCAATGCTCCTCCCTCCTCAAAGCTTCTCGAAGCCGACTATGCCCATTACACTCGAAAGTTCTCTCTGGGCAACGGCCCGGAGGAGTGGGTGGAGGAGTACGCCGTGTATAAAGAAAGCGGAAAGATGCTCGGCACCCTTGTGGCTACCGCCGTCTCCAAGATGAAGAACCTCGAGTCGTTCGTTTGGGACATGCCCACGGGTGTGTTGTCGCGTGTCTTTGAGGCTCTCGCCTCTCTGGATCACCAGCCCGACAACACGTGTAAGCTGGCAACCGTGTGGGTGCGCTGGCACGACAACACGCGCCGTCCCGGCGTGCAGCGCGATCCTTCTCTCATCGCCCATGGTACGGCTTCGCGGATCCCGCACGGGAGCCAGCTGACTTCGGTTGGCATAATGCTGCCTGCCGGTATGATCCATCCACCTCCACCGCCCCCGTTGCGCCGGTATTCCGACTACCCTGGCGAGTATCCCACCTTCAGCATCCTCCCGCCGCTCAAGAACCTCACCGTTCTGGATATTGACGAGATCGGCTACCTCGATGAGATGGCCGTTCTCATCGAGCGCTCCAAGCACGTGCTCCAGGAGCTCCGCGTCGGCATCTCGCTCAGCGGGGCGCGGAAGGACTTTGCCCAGGCTTGGGATGGCCCCATTGTCAAACAGGTCGACCATGAGGCGCGGTGGCCTGGCGGGAGCACAATCGGCGAAAGGCGACTGGGAGGCGTCCTCGGGGTTCTGGTTGGGAGAATCTACGATATCAAGAAGCGTCGCGTACAGGAGAAGGTGGCTGTCCCCGATATGTCAAGCGTTGCAGAGCAAGAGGACGAGGCCGCAGCACTGGAAGACGCGGATTCGCAGAAGACGCCAACACAACCACCCTGTCACAAACCCATGGACGGTGTCTTGAAGCTGCAAACACTTGAACTTGACCGCGTTGCTCTATCCTTACACGTCCTTCGGTATGCCTTCGACTGGTCCGTTCTGACAAGAATCACGCTGCTCGAATGCCCGCACAGCGAGGGACTCTGGAAAATGCTGCACAAGGTGTTCCACCCAAGCTCTACCCGCCGTTGGTCACATGGAAGCGCGCCCGAGAAAGGCTCACTGCAATACCGCCTTGCCCTCAAATCTATCCACACTGACAAGACGACCATGTCGCTCATTACCCTCATCAAGGAAACCCTTGCCCCCAACTCACTCGAAGACCTGTTCCTACATGACCGTCGTCGCGGCCACCACCCGCTCCCTCTTGACATCATCTTCAAGAACGCTATCAAGAGGCACCATGCCAGCCTTCGCAGGTTGCTCATTGACAGCTCCGCCAAGGTTGTCAGCGACAGTGCTCATTGGCGCCAGTGGGCCCTCCCTAAGTCCATCGTGCTCTACCTCACCAGCGGCCGCATGATGAGCTTGCGCGAGCTGGCCGTCTCGTTCGAGTACAAGGCATGGGTACGTCGCACATTCCGGCCACTTGTTTTCTCCTTGTGGATATGTACTGACCTTGAAGACAGCACCTCTTCCTCCAGCGCCTCCCCAACCTAGCCCAACTCCGCTCCCTCCATATTCGCCATCTTACCGGCTACCCCACCAGCGGTTACGCCCCGCAAGAGGTTGCCCAGCAAGTGGTTGACATTGTCTCCCTCCGCCCTGAAGTCCCCTTGCGCTACCTCGGCGCGGGCCCCAAGTGCTTTGAGATTGTCGAGTTGGATAACTATGATGACATTGACGATATCAACGACTACTCGAGCGACAGCAGTGAGAGCACAGATGACCAAAACTTGGGACCTTTTACCGATCCCAACGCGCTGGCGAATGCTATGATGGGCATGCAGGGTTTGGAAATTGTTGAGGGTGGTGGCGGGAGTGGAACTGGTGCGGAAGGGGTGGCGGTGGATATCAATATGGACATCGCCGCGGAGGAAGATGTCGAGGAGGATGGCGATGGCGAGGCTGCCGTTCCCAGCGAGAACGATGATGCCGTGGATGCGGACGTGGCAGACGTCGACAACGCCGTCCAGAATGGGAGCGTCTTCCCTAGCCCTACAGCTGCTGTCGTTTTGGAGTTGAATCAGGTCCAAGAACAGGGAGAGAGTGGGCTGGAGGAGGAGGAGGTGGTGGAACAAGATCAACAAGGAGAGGATACCGAGGAGTCGTTGGTCGCGATGCCACCCCCGGCTGTACCCGATCCCCCTGTCAACGATGGGAACGTCGGGAATGATCAGGTAGCTACCCCCAAGAGGGCTGGCCATGGCGATGACAACGATGACGAGGAGGTTGAGAACGAGGATGAAGAGAAGTTTGTCAGCCCCGGCCGCGCTGGTGTTCGCTTGAAACTGAGGGAGATATTGTTTTATGAGGATAAGGTGGCTATCTTCCGGGCGAGGCACGGGAGGTTGTGAATGGCGTGGGGCACAGGAAGCATGCTTTTCGTCTTGGATTTGAATCGGGTTCAGACGGGTTAAAGAAGGACGGTAGATTGATACCCAAGAGATATTATGGCAACTAGAGGGATAGGAACGGTGTGAAGGCTGGGAACTAGGCACGGGCTATCAGGAGAGGTGAATGGACGGTCAAGGACAGCAATGGCCCATGGTTCACGGGATATTGGGTACAGAATATGGGCTAGGGGACACGGCTACGGGGTGGTTGACTTTATCCTGGCGTCTGCTTTTTCTGTCTTCTTTTCTCATTTTTCTTTTCTTTTTTTGCTCTTTTTTTGCTTGTTTTACTGGCCTTTTTGATCCGGTCTGGGCTGCTTGGCCTGGTTGAAGTTGGGAGCCGATCGGGCTGTGGATTGTTTTATCTGAGCAAGCTGGCTGAGCGATAAGTGAGCGACAGGTAGTCTGGACTTCCGGCGTAGAAAGAACAGTCCTATATGTCATACGAAGAGAATACAATATAACCTTTGGAACCTGTCTAGGCAGCATTATTTCTACTGTCAGAGTTCATAAATGCATTCTATGGTGCTCTAACGCACACCGCGACGTCCATCCAGAAGAACCAGATAGTGATAGCTATGAGTTGAACAGGACGCGAGATACTCCCATACCTTGAGACCACCCGGAAAATGACCGAGGGGATATCTTTGTTCGACTTTTTGTCGGAGACCCAGGGCGTGTACGTGTACATGGTTGGATATGGTACGTAGACGCACCGGCAGTGATATGCTGAATCCTTCGGGTTTCGCCTTCCATCCCGTAAGCAGGCCTGGGCAGAAACGTGGTCCGACGGGACACCCGGAGGTCCTAAAACCGACTACGCCATAATAACATGAAATGCTTGCATGAAGCACTACTAGCTTGATTGATACTGTTGACGCCTACTAGAATGGGCGCCAGTCGCTGACAAGACATCTTTTTTTGGACCACAACATGGCTATTCAGGGGGCCATCACCCAAGGGGATGATGAAAGGCCGAGTCTGAGCGTCGCGCATTGCCTCTTCAGAATGGCGGCACAGGATGGAACCCGGGGCTTTGCCGCAGACAAAGATCCGTCATGGGGTTCCCGTCACAATGTGAACTCTAAAAAGGGTGCTGGGTTCACCTGCGCAGTTCCTTCGGGACCCGGCCTAAGGATTGCGGCGTGGCTGATGGGGCGCGAAACGGCAATGTCTGGGGTTTCCTCGTCGTCGTTCTAGAAGTCTTGAACGGATGTTGTCCCTCGTACTGTAAAGGGATCTGAGCGGGAAGGAGACAGCAGGATTCAGTGGCTGGGCGGTAGGCCTGCTCGAGGATACAGAGTTAGCCGTTGTAAGACCATGAAGCTTCAGCCCGGTCGTCACCGGGGCTGTTGATAATAGATGTGCCAGCACAGCAGTTTTGTCTCTGGCTGACTCGGCATTGTTCGTAGTAGCTTCATCCAGGCAGCAGAATATCCCCTGAAAGGAAACTGCAGAGTAAGTACCTAAGCGCTCCTATGATACACGCCCCTTCATTCGGCCAGATACCAAAGCGTTTCCAGAGTCCAGACAGCCGCAAACAGGGGTCCCTCAGAGCCTGGACCGCATCTCGGTCCCGAAAGGAGTCATTGGTTCTGGAAAACGGGACCGAAAAGAACGGCAAGAGGAAGTTGTTGAGGAGTGGCAGAGGACGACGCATCAAGGGGCAGATGGATCGAAACACCGCAACCCCAGCCTCAAGATGGTACGTGAGCAAAGCTCGGACATGACGCTCGCAATAGTTGCCGATGGATTATCTATCCCACCTACCGCATGCGTGCGGAGGATGGAGGAGAGAGGGGCAGGGCCGAAACACCCTTGCTATGCCGCTAGCCGCCGCACATGGAGTCTCGCTCGAGTCAAGACAGGGGCACAAAAACGACATGCCTCATGCCCTGTACGAGAAGGAGACAAGTTCTTGAGTCTCGACAGCTGGAGAAAGCCGGTTCTCATGTAACGTTGTAAGCAAGCAACGAGAGCGGCCATCCTGTCGTTCAGTCCTGTCTCCTGGATACCGCGCGCTACAGCTCGTATGACTGGCTGCTGGGCCCTGCGCGCGCGTTGGCATGTGGTATCTGCCTTTACAAAAAGGGCCGCACGCGGAGGTGGCAGCGGAGGGAGACTCCGCGGCACGGCAGATGGATTCAAGCAAGGAGACACATCATGCATCGCGCATGTGCTCTCTCCCGCTGCCGTGCCATACCGTACCGGGTCACCGACCACCCGACTACGACGCTCAATCCATCTGGGAAAGATGACTTGATGGCTGTTGCCATGTCCTGGCTGCAGCCGTATCCCCATCAACCGTGGGCTGGACAAGCACGTTGCGAGGCCCGCGATTCCGTGCCGCTTCCCACTCCCACCCCGCCCTGTCCTCCTTGGACGGGGGCTTGGAATTGTGGTCAAGCTGATCTGGTTGATGTTTCATGCTTGCCCTGTGCTGCGCTCTCCGTCACCCTTTTTTTCCCACCGGTACGGTACGCACGCCACAATGGGCGAGGTGGCTTTGAGGCGTTCCTTGGGGAGAGGGGTCCCGGGCAGACAGACTGCGGCGGTCATGATGGGGTTCGGTGTCGATATCGGAGGTGTATCTAGCGTTTTGATGGTTCTTGTCTTGCGGCCATATCTCGTGAAATGTGACAAAATCCGTCGGCAGGTTGTTTCGTCGATCATTCAGGGGGCGACTTGGCCTTTGATCCACCGGCGACGCCGTGGGCCTGGAGCATGGTGTCGAATCCTTCGCAGCTCCGGGCCGACTAAGCATTTGCAAAAAGTTTGATCTCGTCGAAAATGGATGCCTTTCCCGGCAAGCCCACGACAACGGAAATTCCAGACCCTCCATGAAGGTAGGGTGGGTATGTTGTTTTGTGAGATGCCTTGACCGTGATCACGTCACCAAGTGCCTGGCGTGGCCACATCCAGGACAACCTGCGGCCAATGTTGACATGAAGTCCAACTTGTTGTTCGCAACTTCAGTTCCCAGTTCCATCTCCAACTCACCATGGAGCTGTACCCAGCAGACGGTTGGTTGCGGACGGCAATGCAGATGTGATGGTCATCTCCTAACCGGGTCTCTCCGTTTCGCAACGGCTGCTTCTCTCTCTCAACACAACGTCACCAGCGCTCATTGACTCCATTACTACAAACTTCCATCACCGAAGAATAAAAGAGTGTCACCTCGCCGTCATAATGGTCTGCGACGCAATGCCGGGGGCGCGCGGCAGCGTTTCACAACCGCTCTGTACTTCCCCACGTGAGCACTCGGTGCGTGAGTCTGACATTGCTATGGATGCCGTTGCTTGCTGAGTATACAATGGATGGGAGCCAAGCTGCAGGAATCTCTTTTATTCCACACAAAGCTACCAAGGTAGAGATGGTTGTAGAAATGAAAATGGAGTTTCGATGCAGTCAGCAAGTTACCAGAGTAAGGTTATTATGGTGTGGTTGAATGAGACGATCCATAAATATCCCCAAACTATATATTGATTGGTGATGATAACACCGTCTCAGCCATTAAAAACTCCTGTTCGATATCATGTTCCACGCCGACCACGTGGTTGTGTGTCCTTCAATGTCCGCGTCCATCTTGCAAAGGTCGGGAGCCCTCCCACACACCACGACAACACGGCCCGTGCAGCGGCCTCCGCGTCACCGGTGGTGCGCGGAACGTCATCAACTCCAAGGGCCAAATGCTGTGTAACGGGAATCTTGATAGACCCCTAGAAGAGCATCAAGAACTACAAATGGGGATGGGACAGGATCTGGAGCAGCGAAACGGTGCAACGCACGACACGGTGCTCTCAAACAGGCCAATACGTCTACATCTCCAGTAGCATATGAGCATATAATAGCTGAGGGAGGTGAATATCTGCAAAAGGACATCAGGCCGCTCATGAAACGGGCTCTTGCTTTTGTTCTCAGGGGCTGGGTGGTGCGATTGAGAGGGAAAGTCTTTGAGTATCGAGCGTGACACAATGACGAGAAGCACGGGATTCCGAACCTTGTTCATCCTTGCGTCTCTTCCGTTGCGGGAGGATCAGGTAGGCTTGCTTCCCACCCCGCAAGCCAAAGTCCGATAGAATCTACCTGCGGACAGAACCCCCCATGCAAGGCTTGATTGATGCCCGAAGGTAGACCCACGGCACAGTCAGCCGCTAAAAGCTGAGCACATCCGCCAAACTCCACCGCCCCGGACTCGCAAGCCAGGAGGTCAGGCGGAGGGGAAGAGAACAAGATGGAGGAGTGAACGTGGAGGGCCGCCTTGGCGGCTGACACACAACCTTGCGGATCTTGCATCACACGAGGGCAGCGGCCCCCCAATGGGAGCACCAGACGTCTGTTGCAATGCTGAACGGAAACGCCTCTTGCCTGCGTGAGGGGAGGAGGGGTGCGTGGGAGCGCCAAAAAGAAGCACACGCAGGAGATGTGAGCTGACGGCAGGCGTCGACCGCGCAGACGCTCGCAACAAGATCCGAGCATGGCCTGTGCCCATGGAGATCTCCATGGCGTGTGGAGCCACCCGTCCCCATCTTGCCGCCTCGTTTCTGGCGGCCACCCTCGGGAACAAGGTCCGGACGGTTGTCATTCGCCGACCTTGCATAGCCACAGACAAGGTCATGTCAGACGGGTGCGGCGCGGGTCACAACCCAAGGAGGTTTCGTTCGGCTGGAGCTCGTGGCAGTTGAGCCGCAGACCACAAACCTGTCCCGTATCAACGCCACCCAGTCCAGGGCCAGGGGATGATGACAACCTGCAATAGCGGGTGGAATGGAGCGTCAAGAACCCGGCCTTTCACACTCGCTCGTTTGCCTCTTACGGCGGGGCCACGCGTTGATCCCCAAACCTACGAGCTCGGTTGTTTGTCCATGCTCAAGTCCCTGGTGGCGTTACGGATGTTCCTTTCCGAATCAAGATGGGCGCCAGATGAAGCAGGGGCAAGCTTACTTGTACATAGTGTACATGCACTCCAAGACGATCGGTTGGATGGGGGTTTGGCGCGGCGGGGATGCCAGGGATCGGGATTTTTACAATGGCGACGACGTTTCACCGCTAAGCTTTGCGAGTTGGGACAGCCTTCGCTTCCCCACATGGGAGACATCGAAACGACGCAGAGGATGCAACGAAGACCGCTTTTTTTTTTTTCATGCATCGGTCCCAAAAGGATGGGGTTCGCTCCGGGGCAGGAGATCTCTCGGTGAAGTGACGGCCGGGATGACGACGGAGATTTCCGCAGCGAGTCCAGACGAGATGAGGTGCGAGAGCCAGCTGCAGGGGCATTTCGTTGCCTTGTTTAGCAAGCAACCTTACCACTCGATGCGATGATCGCGGCCCCCCCCCCCCCCCCCCCTGCCCAGAGATACCTACCCGCCCCGGGGAACTCCTGGGAGAGAGCGAACGAGCGTAAGAGGCCGAGCTGGTACGAAGGGTGGCGTGGCAGCAGCCGGGTGGGTTCGGTTTCTATCGTTTGCGCGAGCGAGCGGCGATCCGACGCCTCGGTCATTCGCCTTGAAGGGTTTCTGGACCAACAGGCAGCATGGTCTGCCAACAACAGGGTGATACTCCAGCATGGTTGAGCAATGCAGCGGGCGCAGGCCCCAACCGCGATCACAGCTTGCGCGGGTCGCTTGCAAGCCATTCCGTACAACCTGAAGAGGAGACCTTGACAGGTCGGTGAGCGTTGGCAAGATGCTGCGGCGTGCAGGCAGCGAGGAGATGAGGAGACGGGCTGGCCACACAGAAATGGATGTGAGAGCCGGCAGCGGCCAGAGGGCTCCAACGACAGGAGATGGCCTCTCTGGTGGATTTTGACTTGAGAACAGGCGGCCTAGGGCTTGTGAGCTGCTGCAGTCTGGATGCACCCTTGCGGCGTTGGCATGGTTGAGGAGGAGAATGCGGAGAGGGAGAGGTTTCCTGCCCGTTTGATTCACCTGCCGTCGCTGGCTCCGTAATTCTGACAAAGCACACCGCTCAACCGCCTCGGCTTCTGGTGGCGTGGCTTCCTGATCGAACCCGACTCCGAGCGGCCGTTGCGGCAAACGGACGTATCGGGCCTTTGCCAATGCCATTTCTTCGGCGGACTCGGGGGTTTGACACGGTGCCATCCTGAACGAAGCGAGATGGCATTACGAACCGCCTTCGCTCTGGCGATATGCTTCACAGCACAGGCGCATGAAACGACTTATATGTTTTGGAGGGTTTTCTTGGAGCGCGTGCTTCTCGCAGCCTTCTGCTCTGTGTGACCCGAACACCGTGACAAGACGCAGCCGAGATCACCGTTGCTCTGGAGCCGGAGACAATCCGCATCGCCGACCCCGATGGCAAGCGTGCTTTGACAAACGCGGAACTGGGCCAATCAAGACGGGGTTCCCAGGTTCCCAGACCGGGCCAGCGGCGATGTGAGTGAGCCCCATGTGGTGGGCCTTTCGGGCTAATTGGCCCCCAACTGTGCTTTGTGTACATACACCTCTGGGATGGGCTCCAACAACCCATCATTGGGTTCATTAGCCGCCAGACGTGCAGCCACAGGTAGGGTCCAAGGGTCGTGTCTCTGGACCAACGTCTTGCTTTGCAGACGACATGCAGGAGAGAGGTCGGGGCAGTGAGTGGGATGGGGGAGGTGCACATGGCAACGTCGGGGTGGTTTCTCAAAAGAGCTGCATCAAAGTACGTACGAGGGTCAGAGAAGTGCGGGCAGCGAAGAACTTTGTAGGAGAGACCCAACGGAGGTGGTTGCGTTGGGCCGGGGAGGCAAGAAACGGCGAGTGTTGGTGAGCTATATTTGTCATCTCGATGTGCTTCCTGAGAGGTGACGTGCAACCCTTGCAGGTCGGTGACGAGACATTCTCCATCGAACACCGCCATCTTGTTCACGAAGGGCGTAGATCGGTTTCAAAGTACACAGTAGACCCCTTGTGCCGCCGCGATCCAAGGTTCCAGGATGAAATGGATCCGATACCTACATATCTGAGATCGGCGCGTGCTTCCGGGATGGATATGACGATGACGGTACACGCGGCTGGACACGCGCCACACTGCCTCCCCAGATAGTTACTAGTATGTAGTTACCGTATGTACTGCGTACCATCAGGCAACAGAATAAAAGCGCGCCAAACCGAAATTGGCAGTGTCGTTGCTGTCCCATCAGCCTCCTCGCGAGAATCGGCCTACGGTGTATGTAGGGCCCAATGATCCGAGGGAACATCCAACCGCAAGCAAGCCGCCCAAAGCCCCACAAGGATGCGAACAGACCTCATTCCGGGTTGCTTCCTGAGGCTACTCGGACCAAACAGCGCGTCGAGAACCGTCACCTTGCCCCAGGACCACCTATGCGGCCCGGACGGGCACGTGGCGGGGGCTGAATTGGCGGACTGGAACCGTGCGAAGTGTTGATAGGCGTTGAAACAAAACACTGTGCTCCCTGTATGGATGTTGGTGGGCTGCACAGTGGGCATGCAAGTACCGGGATGAATCTGGCGCTGGTCCGAAGTCATGCAAGAGGCCCGGCACGCTAAGGCACCTGCCTACCTCCCTGTTGTATCGAAGGCTTGGACGGACCTCTATAGTATAGTATGATGCCGGGGTTTCTCTCTTTGCCAAATAGTTATGCCGTTTTTGCTCTCCTGTCATGATTGAATCGTACCTATTTGAATGGTCCCGCCCAAATGCGTCGGCCTCGATGGCCAAGGCCTGGCCGGTCCGGTGCTTGACTTCCTCCCAGAATGTCTCCTGGCAGACCCGTGTGTGCGGTCTTACGTGGAAACAAAGCACGAAGCTCAAAAAGAACCCGCGGACCCACCTGCTTGATTTCTAGAGCGCTCTAGTCAGCGCTAGTTAGTAGGCGCGGGTCCTTTGCGTCGTGCTTCTACTGTGTAAGCCTGGCCCCCACGAGCAGACATCCAGGCCCCGGGAGGAGCAATAAACGCACACAAGAGAGGCGCGGGCGCCCCGGGCATGTGTCAGATTGGAACAACCCCCATCTGCAGATCCGATACACCACAAGAAGTCTCCGAGGCTGTGAGGGCTTGCCTGAACACGCGTACAGCACAGGGACAGCCTTTTGTCTGGGCACGGGACTACGTGAAGAATAAGCAGGCAGGGGGGAAAGAGAAGTATCGTAGGGGTCTCTCCGTGGGAGTGCACAAGAGTGTTTGTAGTTCCAGCGGCCTCAAAACCCAGTCAAACCCATAAAACGGCAAACCACGCTGTGGACTTGGGGCAATGGCTGTTGCTGCAGCTGTGGAAGATGCCACGGAGAGGCGTTTGCTGTGCCGGACCCAGCCGTCCCATGCCTCGGGTACGAAGGCGCTTCGGGGAAGACCGTCGACAAGTCCGGAGCAGATGTTATCGGCTGCTGCTGAGCGTGGGAAGAGCCTCTCAAGAAGGCCTTGCAGAGCATAGTGGTCTAGCTGCGCCGGACGGCTTGGGGCTTGGAGAAGTTGAGCTGAAAAGAACATCCATGCCTCCCGGTCGTCTGCTTGTACTACCGTTATACGTACTATACACCATCCGCGCGCAGCCGATCGAGCTTTCTTATTGGCCCCTTGTCGCCATGTGGTTCGTGCGCCCTCTGTGCCTGAGGCGCTCGATTGGCCAATCTTGGCGCTTCGATGCTCAACTAGCGCGGTAACGAACATAACCGCCAATCCAAGATGAATACTGACGTGTATGCATCAAACCGGGAAGTGGTAACCAACCGACAGGGTTTCGAATCCTTCGACGCTTCCGTTCTGATGGAGAAGCTTCGTCGTCCCCCTTCCAAGCTCCCGAGCTGCCCGAACTGCCCGAGCGCACCAAGCTTCTCTCCCCAACTCCCCAAGTTTGCCCCGCCCCCGTTTCTTGCCTTTTTTCAGCCTGCTCTTTTGCCCTGCTGCACACCAAAGTAGTTACACATTAACCGCCACATCTCATGTTGGCCATGAGGTCTCAGCAACGCCTCCAACTCTTGAACCTTGGGCTTTGCTTTCAAGGCCAACTTTGCGCCCCCCACCCTTCAAGTCTCCGTTTATGGTTTTGATGGATTTGTTTGCGGCCCCCAATCTGCCGGGAATGCCCCCGGCACCCGCGACCTCTGCCCCGCTAAACCTGATTCCACCGCCCGACTGTGCCTGAGTACAGTGCAACGCACGGAGATCGTGATGGACGCTCAATCGGAGACTCGGTGGCACTTTTGGTCTGAGGCCCCTGTCCAGAATGACCCCAGTCTGACCCTGGAAGACACCGAGCCGGAGTTGAGCACAAACCACGCTTGCAAGGGGCGAGCAAACGGCCGCCAGGAACCGAGGAGCACCCATCGTGACGGGCCGGTTTTACGGGATCCCGAAGAGACATCGGCTGCTGCGGGAAGCACGGTAGTGCCAGGGACGGTCAGAACGGTACGCAGTACACGAGCTAGTCTCGTCTCCCCCGATGGCGAGGCCTTTGGAAGGTCGGCTGCACCTCTGGGGCATGACTGCCCTGGCTTGGCCGCGGCACATTTGCTCATTCATGTGGCCAAGAGCCATGGTGAGCGGCGCAGCACGTCCACGAGTTAATCCGAGAAATGCTGGAGCCTAGAAGAACAGCCACCACAGTCGTTTCGGACCCTCGCAGAACCACAAGCCTTGCTCATGTCTCTCCCGTTCGAGAAAGACCCTGCCAAAGCAGCGCTATTGTGCGATTGCTGTGTACACAGCACGGCAGGCTTGCACAATAAGCAGGAGAACCCAGAAGTGTCTTGACAAGTTCTCCGTCTGTAGAAGTCCATCCCTGCCTCCCGTCCCGTCGATGCCCGCTGCAGTCCGAGGCCAAGACAATCCACCCCGGGCATGACTTGATGCCGCGTTCTATCACCCAGCAACGTAACGTGATTTGACAGCAGTCCACATAATCCCCTATCGACTGAAGCAGCTAGGTTACAGGCCGCGAGAGAGGATGGGTGTGGGACCTTTGGGCCTGACCCCCTGTCATGTCTGTCATGAGCATGGCCGCTGGCGCATGCAACCCATCTCTTCGTCTCACCCCCCCCCCCCCCCCGGCGCGCGTTTGCTCACCAGCATTCAATGCTCGGGGCACCAGGGCCACGCTCAAAGAACGTTGCAGCACACCCCCCATTGACCCTTGCTAACGGCGTTCCATTGCCCCCTTCGTTGGTTCCCCTCCCGGGTCCCACCAGGGCGCCAGAGCATTGTGGAGAGACGCAACTTATAAGCCTAGCTCCGGGCCTTCTTCAACGACATTCGAGACGATGTGCATTGGACAGTAGAAGGTCGTCTTAAATACGTAGCCATCATCCCAGATATCACCCTCCCTAGTCACTATCCCTCTCGTCCCATATACGTTTTCACCTTCGTCAGGAGCACCACCACCAGTGCCTGACCATTCCAGTACGTGGGACTCTCCCCCTCTCCTTCCAGGCTGTCATGCATGTATATTCAACCGCCCCGCAAGGAACATCAAAAAGAAGAGATGAACCCGGCATCTTCGGCCCAAAACAACGACGACAGTTACTCACGCGACGCCAGGTCACCATCCGATAGTGGAGTGTCAACGGCCGAAGGGTTCCTACCCACACTCCAGCACGCCGAGCCGCCGGCCTACGAGACCGGGTCTTATTATACCAACAGCCGACCGCCATCCTCGCAGGGACTCGCCTCACCCGGCTACCTCCGTCCGAGCCTAACGCAGACCCCTGCCTACCTATCCACGCCCTTGCCTCGGCACCAGCCGTCTTTTGCCTCTCTCAGCGACGGAGCCGCAGCCTCACGCACCCAGTGGCTCGAGGAGGGACAGGCACAGCCTTCAGAGACGCCGTTGCTCCGAGTAGATCCCTCGGATCATCGACACGAAGCTTCAGCACCATCTCCCGGACTTCAATCGATCGGGACAGACGCCACAATGAGGTATGCGGTCACGGCTTTGCGTTACCCACGCGCAACACTAACGTCCCTCGTCACCAACAGCACCGTTGCCGCTTCATACGATCCAGCCTTTGCAATGGGCCCCAGATCCTTTGGCACCTGGCCGGGTATGTTGATTCCCCTTGAAATCCCCGGTCTTCCCGAGGAAGTGATAATTCTTTTGGGGGGAGGGGGCGCTAATAGGGTCGTAGTCATGCACTCTGGAAATTCTCTACTACCTCCGGATCTTCAATCTTACGCTTCCGAAGCGAGCCTCAGCCCTCCCTGCGGATCGCGCGCGGGGACAGCCAGTCCGCCCCGGATCGTCCTTACGCCAGAACAGCGAGAACTGAAGCGTCAGAGGGACCAAGCACGACACCAGTCCAAGCTCCAGGCACGCAGTCGGAGAGCCGAGAGTGCATCGTCCTCCGTCTACTCGGCAGCCTCCACTCCTCTGTCGGACATGACGACAGCATCCCCGAGCATGCCTGTGTACACGACGGCTCCAGCACCCCTCTCGCTTCTTACCGAGCCCTCAGCGCCTCATTTCCTTCCGTCTTACAGCCCGGCGCTCTCCGACCAGAGCCAATCCAGCGTGTACCCCAGCTCGTACTCGCAACCGTATCTTCCCCCTGAGTACGGATATCCGCCGTCCGCCTCGCCGGGCTTGCCGTCGCAGTATGGGTAAGTGGAGGAGCGGGAAACATTGAGGAGGGAAAAGGAGGGGCTGGCTAACGGTTCGGTGCATAGCAGGCCGCTGACGTCGGATCCGAGTCTGAACATTTACCCAGCACCGCCGGCTCTCATTCCCGGGCCCGAACTGAGCGGACAGGTGCGGATAGTCCATAGCCGGCCCAAGCCTCAATGCTGGGACCACGGCTGCAACGGGCGGCAGTTTTCGACCTTTAGCAACCTGCTGCGGCACCAACGAGAGAAGTCGGGCCAGGCCGCCAAGGCGACGTGCCCCAACTGCGGCGCCGAGTTCACGCGCACCACCGCCCGCAACGGCCATCTTTTGCACGACAAGTGCAAGCGCAAGAACGTCAACAAGGACAATAGCAGCGCCAATCACAGCAGCACCATCGGCGGAAACGCTAGCCCGACGCCCAACTAGACAGGCCTTTGGGTTGTGAAAGAGGGGGGGGGGGGGGGGCGACGGCCAGGGGGCGTGCGTGGAGAAAACGAGGGGGAGGGGATCATCAAACACATTGTTGGTGTCTCCATCACCAGCTGGATGCCAGCTTGGTTACCAACATCCCATGATCTTGGGCAACAGCTTTCGCTTTTCCTTTTCGGGTTGTGTCTCTTGTGGACACATTGTATATTTTCATTCTCATATGGGATTTCTCAGGTCGCGGGGCTGAGAAAAAAACGGAGGGGCAAGGTTTTCTCTTTTAGACTCGGGGCGGCGAAGGAGGCAACTTGACTGACTGGGTTTTGTTCATCATATCATCAACTGCGGGAATTTGGAGGGGAGGGGGGTGGGGGAGAACATGGAAATACCAAGCATGATGGAAGGAATCAACTGGAAAGGCTTGGGACTATTGTCGTTATCATCAGTCCTCACCGGCGTTGTGGCGGCTCCGGCCTTGCCGGCATTGCGTCATATAAACCATTACCGTTTAGACAAATCAAGCAAGATATCATAGCAACACACGGCAACATTGTTTGAAATTACCCACCGAAGTCGCTCCTTTCATGAAAAACAAGTGACATCGAAATGTATTATTCTTGATACCTAACCTGGGAAGCTGGGAAAACAAGGCCCCGCTTAGAGCCTCGGCGGTTGCGAAAGGTCTCGTCCACTGCCGAATTATTACACCACCGTATCCCATCGCGCTGATGTGATGGCATGTGAACTTGACTTGACGCATGTACCCGGCCCTCGAAAGCCGCCATAATTAATAGAGCACGTCAGCATCTCGAAGGTGACGCTGAGTGAACCCCTGTCCTGGTAGGTAAGGTAGTACTACGTAGTAGCAATCGTAGTAAGTCATGCTCTGAGTAGGTCGGCTATCTGACAGGCTGCCTAATGCCGGCCTACATGCATAGCGTGCCTCGGCGAGGCTGAAAACAAAAGTAAAAGCAGGGTGATGAGGTCGTGGTGCTGCGCATTTGCTTGCATGCATGTCCGTCGTCGCATTCCACCCCCGCCGTCCGTTGAGCCGATGAAGCTCTCTCTTGGTGTTGTGCTTTACTGCCCCTGGCCTTCAAAGCTCACCTCTTAACGTTGCAGACAAGGCAGACCCCGGCACGGACGGAGGGATTCACAACCAGAGCCGCGGTTTACGGTCCAGGGGGTGCTGAGGTGACGTCTCGGGCGGTGTCAGGGTTGTACCGGGCGAATCAGCGATCAGAGAATGCTGTTGACTGAAATTCACCGGAGCATGGCAGATTAAGGTGAACGTCCGTGTTTCAACGCGATGCGCGTTCATTTGGAGCGCGTTTCCTGCGGAGGAGGTTGCGTTTGTCGTGTGCGGTTTCGTTTTGTGATGAGGGTAAAGCACAGCCTCGCTGGGAATAGCAACGCGGATGTGCATCAAGCACCCGCAGCTCTATCAGCTCTATAATACGTACGTAGGACGCCAAGGGCATCGAGGCATGATCAGAACGGATTCTGGTGTAGGGGATGTGTCGCTGAGACTTCGAGCCCGCGGACCGGTTACCTCATCCCTCATAGGCTCTTGGTGTTGACGCAGATTTTTTACTATCGCTTTGCTTGTCCACTATTGGCCCCCAACCCTTACGTAGATCTATCCTCATGTCCCGGTTCGTCAGAATCAAACACCGATGGAGCAAGCTCCCATATCGCGAGGACAGCGCCCTTGGAATGAAAGTCTCTGCGAGAGAGCAAGTTGCATGCTCATGTTGCGTCATGTTTCTCACGTCTTCAGCACCGCGGACTCCCATTTACCAGCAGCCATTTGTAGGTTCTCATCATCTCAAGAGTTGCCTTCTTCGGGTGCAAATGGTGTAATTCGTGGTTTGCCCCATCACCAGTGCCTGACAGCAGCACCAGGAAGAGAAGATGCGTGATCATGGATCGAGGCTGATCAGCTACCTTCTTTTATTGACTCCCAAGACACAACCATACTTAGAACTTGAGTCCTAGCTACGGAGGTTCGTTTCGGTATTCTTGGAAGGTTATGTCTTCATGCCTCCTATCATCACGGCAGCTGCATTGGAAATGTTGCAATTGCTGGGTGCGGATAGCTTGAATTATCGATCGGGCCTCTCCGGGCTGGCCCTCCCGAGTCCGTCGTCGGCCCATGCCGGCACGCCCCACGTAGCCACTGAGCTCCGGAAGCCTAAGCGGGGCCAACGGTCCGGCGTCGGCGCCGGAGGGGAGGGAGGCGGGGTCCAGATAGGCCATTCGGCGCAGAAGTTGGAGAATTCTTGCGCACCACCTGGAGGGCAGCGATTGCATGGAGCGATGGCTTAATGCATGGGGCTTTTCTCAACAATAGAAATATCCGGGCATGGGTGGAAAGCCAAGATGTTGACGTGGAGCGGAGTTGCTAGACGGGGGTGGAAGACTAGGAAAATCAAACAACATGCAGTGTTGTATCGGATTTCGCACTGGGAAGCACAACGGGCCATAAACCGTCAACGAGACGGACGGATATTGACCCCAGATACCTACGCCGCCATAGGCAATGGGACAAGAAACGTATTAGGAAATGACCAGCATTCTCAGCAATGATGATTATGAAGATGATGGTCATCTCTACGACGTGGCTTGTAGCCATCTTATAAACCGTGGCTGCGCCCACGCCTGGTGTCCACCGTCGCAGCCTTCATCCCCTCCGACCTCTCTCGGGAGGAACATTACGCTTCGGCTCCTCCCTGCAACCCTGTGCAGCATCCTCAGCCCCCAAGCATACGACCCCGGGCCACCTTGCTGACGGTTTGCTCCCGATCCCGCATCGCTCCACTGGGTTCCCTGGCTGCAACGCTGGGTCTGCGGCGCGGGGGGGGGGGGGGGGGGGGGACGCCGCTGAACCATAAGCCCCAAGTCACGTTCAGGTTAGCGTCTGCGCGTAAGACGCCCTTGGTGACTTTTGCGGGCCCTTGAAAGGTGTTTGGGGGCCAAAACTCAGCAACAACACGCTGTCAAGCTCGGGTATATCCCGCATCTCTCGGATGTGTTGGCGTGTTTGTCGCTCCGTGGTGATTTGTACTTGCCTGTGAAGCTCGATGGCGTCGTGGGAGAGAGTGTTGTACGGACACGTGCGCAGACTGCGTGGGGTGTTGCAACGTAATTAGCTCGGACTTGGAGGGTCTGGAAAGTGGCCAGTTACTACTACAGGACCCGAGAGCATTGTCAACGCCGCTGCGCTAATGCCGGTGATGTGGTGAGTATGTTTCCTCGCGCGCTCGAGAAACGGGAACTTTCGGCGCTCCATTCTAGTGCAGTGTACCCGGTCCCGACCCGGTCCCGGCCCCGGTCCCGATGCCTCGGCGCAATGGCCGTTCCAGAGGGCCTTGACTGGTCGGAATACGACGGCATCCTTTTCGGTGCTCAAGACCATTTCTAGTTCGATGACCGACAGAGTCCTAGGTGCGCGGGAGTTGCCGCGGGCCTTTCCCGGACCATGTCGTTTCGACATGTCACGGACGCCGAGTATCGGGTCAATGCTCGCTCTCATTCGGCATAGAACGGTTTCGAGGTTCACCAAGCCTGCCACTTGGCTTGACACAACCCCTGGGAGTAGGCAGTCATGCTTGGACCCCTGGAAGATACCGGCATAGGGAACGGGATTTACAGGCTGCCATGTGCTGTTGCACACTGGGCCGACTACGACGCCGGCAGCAGGCCCATCTGCGGTGCTGCAGTTGCACGAGTGATACACCCGCTAGGTACGCCCACGTGAGAAAGAACGCCCGGTCTGGGAGGATGGTTGAGGGTTCGGTGCCGCATCCATCAAGTTCTTGAGGAAACGCCGCGTTGATCCTCCTATCGGATGTCCTGCGATATCGTGTGTAGGCCAGTTATGGGCTTTGTATATTGGCCATCCAGCTCAACCCGGTGGCTCACCTCAACCCCCGAAGGATCCACGGTTCTCATCTTGGGCACGGGTCTTGACCTGACAGATGAACGTAACCGGCGAGGGATCAATTGGGTTCTGCAGAGAACATGGGACGGATCATGGTACCGTACGATTGCCGAACGAAACCGTTTGATGAAAGCCACCGCTTAGCTCCCAGGCAGCAGCAAAGAAGGCCCTCGGCGCAGCCGCGTCAGCCACCCTCCTCGTCCTGCCCCAATCCGGCACGGCATTGGGGCCGGGCCCGGTACGATCCAAGCGGGGGGCCAGGGCAGACCGGTACGACATTGCATCGGTCCCGACATTTGTGCAAGCTAGCGGCCATCGTGGTATGATCGTCTGCGTGGCTGCTTCCCTCACAACCGAAGCTTGGGGGTTGAAACATGTCGGTGCTTTCGATGCTGTGGTCTAGCTGGATATATGCCCAGTGAAACCAGGGGTGCCGGGTCCAGCACGATGGTCTTGTTTGCCTTGTTCAAATGGATGTTGGTCTACCTAAGGTGACTTGGAAGGTAAGTAGGTGGCTGTGCATGTCAGTGAAAAAAATAGAGCAGTGGGACTATACCCTCTCGACGAACTACTATACTCAGGGGTGAAGGTCTCATGAGCCTGACAGAAGACAGGGACAGAGGGAGTTGCCGAGGTGGCTGACATTACCTGAATTGGCTCTAGGCATGAGATAGTCCGCACTGTGTGGCTTTGGCCCCCAACTTCTTTTCAGCGATTTCGCGTTCGCGGTTTTGTGCATGCTTGGGAAGACACCCCGGTATTTGCATGCATGTTTAAGCGCGCGTCTCGCGGCTGCAAGCAAGGGAATGTTTGTCTTGGCACCTTGCAGGTCCACGGTTCAACCACACCCGACAACCACACGACACGCAACGCCAACCAATGCAACAAAAATTGCTGCGCTGCGTTGCTTTCGACGAATTTGGGAGGCCCAAGATAGGAACGGAAACTGATCATTAGGCCTTTCAAAGCGGAACTTTTGACGACTTTAATGCCTAGCCGCGCCAGGCAGATCGTGGAGGTCTCTGGCCCCCTCCCGCCATCATCCGTTGCGACAACCACCTAGACGAGATCTGGATAGACCGACGGCTGTTTCTCTTTTCTCTCCCGAGCTGACTGATTTGTCTTGGGCTCCTGGGTTTCTGCGGACGTTCTCGAGGATCTACCGCCGTCACCGCTCAGAGAGGACGAAGGAGGCCAGGGAGGGCAAGGTTGCTGCCGGCCCTTGTCTTGATTCTGCCGTTCAGCCAGCGTCCGACGCTTGTCGCTGCTGGACATCCTCAGTCGGCCAGCACGCGCCGGGGGCAAGAAGCGTCTAGATCCAACCAGAGAGCGGGTATTGACGGGCATCACGCAGCATGCCCGCCGCCGTGGCTTCGCAGTGGCGGGACCGCCAGCGCCGCGTGTTCCAGTCCGTCTTCCCTGCGGACGTCGCCCAGCCTGCCGCTCATCCGGCCCAAGACAGCCTACCCGGGACTCGCGGACGCCGCAGGGAGCACATTCCTCCGCAGAGCGTGGCGACGCAACCGCTGCTGCACTCCGCTGCCGCGGTAGTCGCCGGTGACCAAGCCGCCCGTGAACAAGCCTGGCGTCTCGTTACCGCTCACATCGCTCTGCCACCGCCTGCCGCAGGCGACGTTTCGTTGGGCTCTCTGGTCGCCGACTCGCAACAGCAGCATCTGCAGTCATGTGCATCTGCAGAGTTCTACGAGGCCTTTGAGGTCCTTGTCCATGCAAAAGCCCTGCTGCCTGGCGCCGCACAAACCGACGATGTTCTCTCCTGGCATTTCCGACAGGTGCGGGCGCACTACACCCGGCATGTTCTGCCCCTTTTGGCCAGGTGCGTTGATGACGGAGACGGGAACGGAGGCGACGAGGGGCACGATGGGAGACAAGGCGACGACGGGAGGGACGACGACCGCAAGGATGAGGAACACATGGTCATTGTCACAAACAGCATCCGGACGCTAGAGGCGGCTCTGCGACTCTACTTTTTCGGCCTCAACCAGCTGCTGTCGGGGTATGCCCGCCTCGCCCACGTGTCCCCCGAGATAGCCAGGGATGCAGAGTCGCTCAACGACCGCTTCCGCCGGGACCTGCATGCGCTTGTCAGCAATTCGGCGCCGACCGGCCTGATGAGGTCCATAAAGGCCGTTGTGATCCGTCTCGCCGGCGCCATCCTCGGAATGCCGGGCCCGGGGCGAGGAGAAGCCCGGGACGGTCCTGACATCCCCGACCCGGAAGACTCGAAGGCGCAGGCCGCCAGGGAGCGTCTCCTGCAACTGACCCAGCAGCTGCATAATGTAGGCCTGACGGGCGAGCGGTTCCAGGCCCTGTTTGCCGAAGTCATGGACGTCATGATGTCCAAGTTCGTCACGGGTGCCTTCGCTGGCGCCTGGTCGCCAGCAGATCCTCGACCCGTCTCAACCGCCGTGTCGTTGAGCGCTTCGCTGTCGGCCGCGTCGCCGTGCATCGCGAAGCTGAGCAACTGGATCGAGAACCACTTTGCGCGCCTGACCTGCGAGGTCCTGGCCTCCATCTCGGCCAACAACCCCCAAGGGCCCCTGCCCGTGTCCCTCGCCGACGTCAAGATGTACCAGAGCCTGGCGCTCGGCCGCCTGGCTGCTCTCCGCATCCAGGAGCTGTTTGACATCGCGCTGGCGTGGCCCGACTCCCGCCCGGCGCTGGAGGACCTGCGCGCCACCATCACCACGCCGGCCCGCAGGAAGCAGCTGACGGATGGCTTCTCCAAGGCCCTGCAGAGGCGGCTCCTCCATCCTGGCTGCAGCACCCTCCAAATCCTTCGGACTTACATCTCCATCATCCGGACCTTGCACGCGCTCGACCCCACGAGGGTCCTGCTGAGCAGCGTTGAGCGCGACCTGCAGATGTACCTGTGCCAGCGGGAGGACGCCATCCGTGTCGTCGTGGCGGGCTTGCTCGCGAGCCCGGAAGAGATGCGAGCCGAAAAGAACGCCCGCGAGGGCTCGAAGCGGCAGCGCGAGAAGGCCCACCCAGATCGCGCAGGCCGGTCCCGGAGGCGTGGCAGAGCCGCCGCTGACGACCCCTTGACGGCCACCCCGTCGAAACCGTCTTCTAGGACCCCTCAAGGCACCATTCCCGAAACTCCTGCCGCCAAAGACCCCAAGAATGGGGGCCCGTCTCGCTCAAAGCACCCCCCCAAGCTCGTCGAGCTCGCCCTCCTCCTCCACGAGCCGTCTCCGAATCGCGCCGCCTCCCCCGCGGAAGACGCCGTCGCCGATCTGGACTGGGACGACATGAACTGGGTGCCTGACCCCATCGACGCCGGCGACGGGTACCGACGCCCGCGCAGCGTCGACGTCATCGGGACCATCATCGCCGCCCTGGGCAGCGGCGATACCTTCATCAAGGAATTCTCCATCGTCATGGCGGATCGCCTGCTCGCGGACGGCAACATGGACGACGGCGGCAGCGGCGCTGCCGACTCCGCCGCGCCCCGCTTCGACCAGGAGCTGCGCGTCCTGGCGCTGCTCAAGCGGAGGTTCGGCGAGGCGAGCCTGCAGGCCTGCGACGTCATGATCCGAGACATTCAAGACTCGAGGAGGGTGGACGGGATCCTCTGCCGGGAGCGCGCGCGCGAGCGTGAGAGAGGGCGGGACCTCGGCCGCGGAGGCGCCGGCGAGGACGACATGGACTACCACACGCGCATCCTGTCTCGCCTCTTCTGGCCGGGCCTCGACAGGGAGCACTTCCTCCTCCCGCCCGAGGTGGAGCGGCAGCAGAAACGCTACGAGGCGGGCTACGAGAGCCTCAAGTCGCGCCGCAAGCTGACGTGGCTGAACCAGCTCGGCCGGGCGCGGGTGGAGCTGGAGCTGCGCGATCGCACCGTCGCCGTGGACTGCTCGACGGTCGAGGCGACGGTGATACGCGCGTTCCAGGGGCTCGAGGGCGACGGCGACGATCCCGCCGCGCCGCCCGTCCAGAAGTCGGTCGACGACCTGTACATGCAGCTGCAGATGGACGAGGACCTCATCGCCGCCGCGTTGCAGTTCTGGGCCGGGCACGGCGTGCTCCGCCGCGTCGGCGGGCCCGGCGCCAACACGTACGCCGTCGTTGAGTCCCTCGCCGACGAGGCCGGCCCCGGGCCCGGCTCCGCCGCCGGCGCTGCGGCTTCCGACGGCGACCAGCCCATGGACGAAGAGGGGAAGGAGGAGCAGCAGGCCGCACCAGAGGGAGAGGGTGCTGCCGCTGGTCTCGGGGGAGGAGGAGGAGGAGGAGGAGGAGGCCTGTCGGCCAAGGAGCTCGAACGCCGCGAGGTCTACTGGCGCTACGTCCAGGGCATGCTGACCAACGCCAGCGCGAGCATGCCGCTGGCGCAGATGGCCATGATGATGCGCATGCTGATCCCGGACGGGTTCGCGTGGAGCAACGAGGAGCTGCAGGATTTCCTGGCGGAGAAGGTTGCTGCGGGGGAGATGGAGATTGTCGGAGGCAAGTATCGGTTGGTGAAGAAGTGATTGATCGCCGGAGGGGAGTGTTGTCTTTGGTAATATGGATCATGCGTCGGGTGGGTGAGAAGGGAAGGGATGGTGGGTGGTGCTGTGCATGGGTAGGGGCAGCGATGAGGCATAGGTTCCTATTCACGAGCACGCTCTCTGCGATGCCACGCGTCTCTCGTGCATGTCGATGAGGCCAGGGAACTGTGTGCCAACGACAAACGATGCTGCGAACCCCCCATCCTCGATCGTCCAACATCCAACGCCACGTTCTCCCTCAGAGATGGGCCGTGCAAGCCCAAGCAGGTCGCCGCCACCGTCAGCTCGCCTAGACGGCCTCGGTCGGGGGTCGAGAAGGAAGAAGAAGCCAGGTACAACAAGAGGAAACGTAAACGAGCAGTCTAGCCAAGTAATCATGTCTTCCTCCCCTCGGCGCTGTGGCCAGGACTCGATCAACGTGACTCGATCCATGGACCCTGTCCAGCAGCCTTGTCGGCTCAGAGGATCGAAGCCTATGTAGATGCCTAGGCTCGCCGAGGCTTTCGGGGGGGAGCTTCGGTGCGCAGCTGCTCACTCCCTTCTCATAAGTCACGTCATGCTGCTGTTTGCGAGGGATGACGAGTTTCCTCACTTGCCTCCCTCGTGACCGACAGGTGAGACAGCTAAAGGGGGGGGGGGGGGGGGGGGGGAGGAGAGCACGCACGGCCGGCCGTACCTTGCCGGAGACTTACTTTCCAGGCTCGCTAGTCTTTGGTTGGTGGTCTTACGGTTCTACAATGTTCTTCCGCAGCCTTTCTCGGCGGCACCTTGCTTGGGTGCCTTTCGATGGGCATGCTCGGAGTGTGCGCAGCAGATACAGTACAGCACCTCGCGATATCGATCCGATCCGATCGACCAACGCCGCCGGCCCGCAGCCCTCGAACGGGGTCGGAGGGAGGGCGGAGAATGTTGAGCATGAAGGGAGCGTTTGGATCCGCACAACCCAGGTTTGCCTTTTTTTTTTTTTTTTTTTCGAGGGCCCAGTTTGCGGCATCGGCCGTCCGTGATGATCATGACTCGGGCTCGTCGGCCGCAGAAGACCCGGGAATGCGGAATCCCAGATTCGGAAGATGCAGACTTGGCGCGAACCTGAGCCAGCGGCATCTCGGGCCTGCGTGGGAAGAAGGTGTCAAGTTCCGTGTCCGGAGGGCGGGCGAGAGCACGGAGGCTGGTGGGCAGAAAAAAGCCGACCGATCCCCAGATTTGCCGCCGTCTAGCCGACGTCCGGGGGGCGTGCAACCGAAAGCCACTCGACAGCTTCGGGTTGCTCAGGCAGGACAAGGTAGGTAATCACTATGTACTGTGTAGGTCGGGTTCCTCTACGTTCCCCCTGTCCGTGTGTCCCCTTTGCCGTCCCCCGCATTCCCAGCAGTTCTGGCCACAATCGAGACCCAACCTCCCAACCCGATGCCCCCTCCGGGACAGGAGAAGATAGACAAAAGAAACGCGTTGCATTTTCTTTCGGCGACACGGCGCCGCGCGTGGGCCATGCCGTTAAACATGCGTCGCTTTCGTCGGCTCCCTTTTTGAGCCGACCGGGTGTTCGGGCAGGCTGTTTTGCTCAAGCCCAAGTGAAGGGGAAGGTTGGTGTGCCGTGGAGCGCGCAGCGTCCAATTGCTCCGGAACCAAGGGAGGGAGGGCTCCGAGAGAAATGACCGGGGCTGGAGGGGTATGCGACCCCGTCATGGAACCCGGCCCGTCCATATCCATGGCTGGCTATGTCGGATGGAATCCCTTGCCATCCGTTTGTTCCAAGAAGCAGCAAAAGCAGCAATGCGTAGCGTCATCCACTCGGCCTCATCGACGAAACAGGGGAGCAAAAGAGTCGGGGGTCAGCAAGGTCGCCATGGCCATCCGGCCAGCCTTCGCCGCTTTCTGATCTGCGGTGGCCTGGAGGCGAAAAGACGCTATTTTTGCTGCGGGGTTTCGGATGCGGTGAGGGTAGGTCAGGAAGGCCAACAAAGGGGTCGTAGCGGTGGTGGCGATAGCAACCCGTCTTGGCCTTGTTCGGAAGACGGAGGAGGGGGGGGAGGGGGAACAAGACCTAGACGGACAGACGGACAGCAACGACCAGGCGTCGTGGTGCTACGTTGATGCCGTGTCGGATGGATGTCGCTGCTGTGCCGGAGAAGACATACAAGGCAAGCGGCGCTGCGGCGGTGTGATATATAGCCTTTTCCGAGATTTTGTGCAGGAGGAAAAAAGGCCATGGTGTGATGGTGGTGCGACGTTGGTAACCAAAGCATCGCGCCCCGTCCCCCCCCTTCGCTGCGTCCAAAAGCCCATCTTTATCAAAAAAACATAAAACAAAAAAATAGAAAGGAAAGCGAGAAAACATCGATATGGCCGTTGCCGTCTCCTGGAAACCGCCGGGCTTGGAGTTTCCGGCCGGCTCGGAGGAGAGGAAAAAGCTTCCAAGCGGCGAGTGTTGTCGACCCCTTGGCCCTACGCGAAGAAGCGGGAAAGGGTCTCGCAGACAAGACTTGTACTCACCGGATGCGTCCCATGTCCTGTGGTTGCAATGATGGTCGACAGGCGACAGCTGCGCCAACGAGCAAGGCTCTGCCTCACTGTGCCTCCCTACACCATGACCCGTTTTTGTAAATGAGGCGTGGAGTCGCCCCCCCCCCCCCCCCCCCTTGGATGAGCGAGACCCAGGCCCGTACTTGTACCTCTCATTGAGGCAAGTCTTTCATCTTCTTGGGGCATAATGACTGTGAGGTAGCGCCGAACTTCAAATTCTGGCCTCAAAGCCCCGCTCCAGCCGTCCACTTCGCCCACGGCCCACTGCTGGATACCGCCAAGCGCGAGGACAAGAACCTCAAGGCCGTCGGCCATCTTTGATGGAAGAAGGAGAACGGCGGTGACGTTTTCATGCTCGATGGCCACCGACGCTGTGGAGAGGCTGAGAGCGATCGATGGCGGATAACGTTAAGCAACGTTCTGGCTGAGGGAGGGGAAGCGAACCCAGATCCAACGCTAACGGCTAACCGAGACCTCTGTGACGTACGCGGTGCGGCGTTGTGTAACGCAAGGTAAACCCCCCCCCCCCATTCCTTACCTACCTTATTATGTAGTCACGGAAGCCCGAAGGCCTCCGTGGGGATCCCGTGTCGCTGGCTGAGACCCGGCTACTCGCCGAGACCCTGCTGGCAGCTTCGCGGCACGGCGTCGTTGTGCCCGACGGCCGTGTGTCGGTATCTGATGGGACGCTCGAGACACGAGAATGCAGCAACGCCTCCATTCCAATAATTCGTCAAGACGCAGACGTAGGCCGTGGGACGCCGTTTCGGGTAGCGCCATCAAGAGCAGTCAACCCGATCCAAGCCGTGATGCTCAGGCGAATGAGAATGGGAGCGCGGAAGAGGGCAATATATACCCTTGCCTGAAGCAAGCCTCGGATGGGCGATAGAAATGGCCTTTTTTTGGTTGCATGCCACCTCATGGACCTGGCTCGAGGCGCCCAAGGACGGGCGTCTTGGGGGTGCGGTGGTAATTATGGACGAGGTGCGGTAATGGTTCAGGCAGGCTTGTCGCAGCATCCTGTAAGAAGCACAAGCACAAAGAAGTACGAAGCGCCTCCGTCGGCTTGTACGGTCCTTGTGCAGTACCCTACCGCGCCGGGACGGCATCGTATCCGGCCACGTCCCATGTGACCTGTGTCAGCAGGCCAGGCCAGCGTTCAGCAGCGTCGGGGATCGTCGTTTCAGTCCGCCTGCAAAAGGTCATTATTAACCGGGTGCCGGGTTAAGAGCGAGCCTGGACCCCCGGCGGCATGTTGAGTCGAAGCGCCGCGCCCCCCGGCTTTGGGTAATGGCTTCTGGTCTCCTTGGTCATTTTTGCCGTGTGCCGGTTGGGTTCCAAGTTCCGGGTTGGCCCCCCAGGCAAACCGGCCGCCAACTTGCAGAAACTCCGGACCGGCCGGAGAGCCAATGTCCATGCGCGCCCGGCTTGGAACGCCGTGCCTACCCTGACCTATGGCGCCAACACATGGCATGGTAGGCTAACTACCTGCCTCCGTTTCAGCCACAGAAATCGGAGCGGACTGGAAAAAGGAGGCGGCACGTCACGCCTCACGACTTGGGGCTTTGAGGTGGTGCAACACCAGCTGCCACGAGACAGGCAAAGGACTGAGGCCGGACCTTGACGAACCCGCGAATGGCCGACGCGAAAGAAGAAGAGGGGAAAAAACCCCGCGAGGAGCGACATGGACAAGCAAACGCCACCCGAACCCTGAACCCAATGATGATGCCAACCAACCTTGACATCACACACCCGCAGGCCATTATCACTCTCTCTTTGGGAGGGGCGTTGAGAGAGAGAGAGAGTGTGTGTGTGTGGGCAAACAGCCCGCCCTGCGCAAATCCTGCCTCAATTCTGGAAGGGGGGATTCCTGATTTGATCGTCGTCGCCCATCCTCCATCCGAAGCCCCGATGCTTCAGTCAAGAAACCCCCAACCCAAACAACCCCCGCATATTAGTACGGGGCGCTCTGCGAGCATCGCCTGGCCCGGCCCTTGACTCCAGCTTTCCAACGGCAACGAATTAGCTGATCAGGCGGCGCAGAAACGGGCCTTGGACGACTGACGATCAACTGGGTCAATCAGCGGGCCAATGCCTTTTTTTTCACCCGGGGGGGGGGGGGGGACGGGGGTCTCGGACGGTTCGTACTGTGTAAGTTGGGTACGTGCCGCATCGTATTGTGACCGAACGCTTCCGGCCAGCGCTGGCTCAAGGCATCCTGAACTGGCACGAAATAGCACCGCCCGCAGTGTGGTTTTGGTATGGAACGATGAAAACAAGGCGAAGAAAAGAAAACCCCCCACTAGTTATCGATTGGTGTCCCTTTTTTTTTTTTTTTTTTTTTTTTGTGTTCTTATCCCATTCCGTCTACTTGTTCCCAAGCCTACCCCGGCGGCCGTCATTCGCACGCATTATTTCTTCGCTCACTCCTCAGCTCACCCCACTTCCGTTCGTCACCAGCCCAGGGCAGCTCGGGTACTTCAGGGTTCCCTTCGATAAGCACCTTGGAGCGATCTGACCGCCCGCGCCGCGCGGGCTCTTTTTTTATTTTGCAGGGTCATGACGTTGTTCTCGCAACCCAGCAGACGGAACATGTGGGATCCCAAGGAAACCTTGCACAACTAGCTCGTGCAGCACAGTACGCTCAACTCGCTCGCTCTCTCGCTCATTTTCGCTCCTCACTTCCATCCTCCGCCTCTCTCCGTCCCCGGGTCCCGTCTTTCGTCACACCCAAACGCCGCCAAACAAAAACGCTGCGGCCCAACAGACGGCCACCCTGGTTACCTAGGTATGTACTTGGCGATGCGAGGGCTTGCGACGGGAGGATGTCCTTCACTTGGACAACTACACACACACACACACACACACACACACACACACACACACGCACCCACACACACACGCATAGTTACTGTGTATATATACATACATACATACACACATATCTACAGACGCACTCACGGAATCATGCCGCGCGCCCAGGACCCGGTGAGCGAAGCGGGTTTGGTGGCTTGCCGAGTGCGCTTGCTTCTGCCGGCGGCTTGCTGCGAACGTTTAGCACTGCATTCCCTGTCCTGGGCTGTGGCCCCAACCTGAAAGGCGAACTGGGTTTCCAGGCCCAGATGGAGCGTTGGTGACTTGTTGCGACTCGGCGACTTGGCCTTGGCCGCCGCACGCCCCCATGTGCTGGTCTGTTGAGTCAGTCCGTCAGTGAATGCATGGAAGTGAGCGAGTAACGTTAGCCCGCCGGGTGGTGAACGTGAGGAAGCCTTGCCTTTGCCCTTTGGGCCCTGCTCAGGCCTCTTCCCATCCCATCCCATCCGACCTGATCCCGTCCATTTTGGCTCCGCCTTTGAGGCCGCGCCCCCCCCCCCCTCCCTCCCCTCTCACCACCCCCATGTGTGTTTCCCGGCCGGGCTCGATGATACAAAACCGACGCCATCCCCAGCCCGCCCTGCTTGCTTGTCTCTTTTTCCTGCCTTTCCCGCCCTCCGCGCCCTCCGCTTCTCCCCTTGGACATTTTTCTCCCCTACTCTCCCTCCCACCCATCATTGCCCTCTCCAACCTCGGCGATTCCACCCCTGAATCGCATCGCCATCTCGAAACCACCCCACCATTCTGACCGTTTATACCCGCTCCGGCGACAGGGGCCTATCTTATCGGCCGTGAGCTCTCGGCGCCCCCGCAGCAACACCACGGCCGACTTGCAACTCCCGGGGGAGCGATCGGCGGTGCGAGAGTCGGGAGGTGGAGGATCGGAGAAAGGAAGCACGGCTAGCACGCAAAAAGGAAAAAGTCCGGGCCCTTGCCGTTCGGTCTCTTGCGTACGACAACGGCACAAGGGCAGCGGGCGAGCGAAACCACCTTGCTTACCAACGCCAACGCAACGGATGCAGCGGGTATCGGCCTGTTCTAGACGAGTCTCGCCCCTTGCTCCCGCGGCACCGACGGCGATTTTGTCCGTCACTTGACGGATCGTCACCGTCGCCTTTTTTCCGCTTTCTCTTTTTTTCTTTTCGTCTTTGCCCTGCTTCCTTATTGGCCACCCACGTCAGCAGGCAGGCAGCACAACGCACAGGCGTGGTCCGAGGGTGTTTTTCCCTTTTCTTCTCTTGCGGCCCCTCTCCCATCTTGGACGACAACAACGGACCGAACCGGCCACCATCGGGGCTCGGAAAGGAGGAGTTGAGCATTTGGCTCGAGGCCGTACCGACGACGTGTGTTTGTGTTGGCTGTCCAGGAGCACAACGACGGTGACGACGACAACTGCGACAGCGACAGCAACAGCAACAACAACGACGACGACGACGACGACGACGGATTCCCAGCACCACGACGACAGCGAAAGGAGGACTGACGTATTGGCAGCCAACCCTGCAGGCAACGCGGGCGGACAGAGCTGGTCCTCTCGGTCTCCCCGTCTTTCCTTTATCCGCTCGGGGTCTGCCAGAGTCCATGGCAGCGATTGACCAGATGGAGTACCTGATGCACCAACCCGAGGCCCCGGCAGGCCCGACGGCAAGTCCGGCCTTCCTCGGGGCCCCTCCACAGCAGCAACGGCAGGGCTGCCCCTACTTCCACGGCTTTGGGCAGCAGTACCACCATCATCGCACCTTCCCCAGCGAGGGACCGAGCCTAGCCCCTCCGAACCCCTCCTCCGCCTTTCACCCTCTCCACCAGCAACAACCGCAGCAGCAGCAGCAACAGCAGCAACAACAGCAACCGCAACAACAGCAGCAACAGCAGCAGCAGCAGCAGCAGCAGCCTCAGCAGCTTCCCCAGCTCTCTCAGCTCCCTCAGATCCCGCAGCTGACCCGCATCCCACAGCTGCCGCACTTTCCGCAACCGCTGTCGCACCTGGACGCCAACGCTCGGTCCTTCCCGGGGCCGGCTCCGTCGGCGTCTTCGGCGCCGCCACCAGGAAACCGCGGGGCGGATGGGATGGCCAGGCCCAACCTTGACAGCCACTCGGAGCAACATCGGCTGCAACCGCTCCCGCAACAGCCGCTCGACCAGCAGGCTTCACAAAGACCGACCCCGGCCCCGGCTCCGACCCAGCAGCCAACATCCCAGCCTCAGGCCCAACCTACCAACGCCTCTCCTTCGTCCCACCAGCAGCTCCCGCCGCTGCAACCGCCAGCCCTGCCCTATCCGCAGCCCTACTTGCACGCCAACTTCCATCATCCTCCCTACGATCCCGTGCATTCTTCCGGTCCTGCCTGGTTCTCGGGCTCAAGTTCGGGCCCCGGAAACCTGTGGTCGCCCCCTCCGCTGCATCTGTACCCTCCGGCCACGACCGCGACCACGACCACGGCCGCCACCGTCGCAGGCCACGCCTCTCACGCAAGGCAAAGATCGGCCGACTCGCAGCTTGGCGGGGTTTCTGTGCAACCTTTGCTCGCCGCAAGCCAGCACTTCTCCCCCAATCACGACCGGCCTTCGCCCTACACCTACTACGGCGCCCCGCCCTCCCTACGCCCCCCGATCGTCCTCCCCGCTCCTCAGCAGCTCTCGACCCAGGCCGCCGCCGCCGCCGCCCCGAGCCAGGGCCCTTCGAATGAGAATCAACCAAACCGGCCAACTCCTTCCAGCCAGGACTCAGCAGCAACAGCAGCAGCAGCAGCAGGAGCAGCAGCAACAACAGCAGCAGTAGCCTCGAACACGACCCCTACCGCCAGCATGAGCGACAGCCGGGGCCCAACCCCGACGACGGCCGGAGATCACCATCCTTTGCCGGACGGCACCAACGTGAACGCCGCACAGCCGACACCCCGGTCTACCTCGGCACCGCAGCAGCGCGGTCAGCCGGCTCCAGCTCCTCCTCCACCTGCCAACCTCGACAACCAGTTCCGATTCTCCACCGGCCCGGCCCCTTACTTGGCATCCGGAGACGGCTCGTCGTCTGGTGCGCCGCAGGGACAGCAACCGCAGCCGCAATCCGTGGAGGAACGGGCCCAGCGGTTCGAAACCTTCCTCCGGTCTCGGTATCCCGAAGGCGTCAGCATCTATCAGCAGGGCCGGTCGGCGGCGGCTGCAGCGCCCTCGAACCCTCTGTCGATGACCCCTACCAGCCGTCACCGCGCCATGATGTTCTCGCGTCGCCCTCAGACAGAAGACAGCGACGAGGATGGCGGCTTCTCCAGCAACGAGGAAGAGCACATGATGCACTACGAAGACGAGCTGAGAGCTATTCCCTCGCCCTTCCGCTCCATGTTCGCCGAAGATCACGTACGCGCGACCCAGGTGCTTCGGGGCCAGCTCTCAGGCACAAAGCGGGTCGCCTCGAAGCAAGCCCTGGCCCAGCTGCAAAGCGTCGACCCCAACACCCTCTCCGAGGGCGAGCGAAGTACGTCCCCGTCCCCCCACGCTATTGCGGATGCAATCTTGCTGCCGTTCTTGCTGCTCTTGCTGTGGCACGTAGACTAACCACAAGCTCCTCGTATGCAGCATGCGTGATCTGCTACAACGACTTCGGCCAGAAGAGCCCCGAGGGAATCATCGAGGCCCCGCTGCGCTTGCCAAAGTGCCGCCACGTCTTCGGCGACCACTGCCTCAAGAAGTGGTTTGAGGAGTCGGACAGCTGCCCCTATTGTCGCGACAAGGTCCCGTCGGAGCCCGCCATGATTCCCAGCCTTCGCGCGTTCCGAGACTACTATCGCCGTCACCGGGGCCTCAGCGCGGGCAACTCCTCGGCCCCCGGCTCGTGAGTTTTCGCTCGCCCCGCCCCGCCCCCGAGCGTCTCGGGCTGACCGTTTTCCCAGGGACGATTCGATGCTTAGGATGCTCGCCGAGCAGCAGCGTGAGATCACCCGTTACAGGATCCGCCAGGAGGCCACCAACGCCGCCAGGTCCAGGGAGCGGAGGACCCCGCCCACGGAGCCCGATACCCACAGGAGGACGCGCCCTCGTCACACCAGCTTCATGCCTTCGCACGCCAACACAACGGGCTTTCCCGGCGCTTCCAACGCTGCTCGTCCGTCCCACGGAGGCGGCCCCAACCCCGGGCCGCATGGCTCGACCCGTGAGCGTGTAATGCACCCCGACTTCACGCCTGCCGCGAACCCCGCGAATCCGCGGGCTTCCATGTATCGGCCATCACTGACGTCAGGTTTCCCGCCGCAGATGGGTCCCATCGCCCAGAACTTCTGGCATCCGTCCCGGGAGCTCCCGCCTCTCGGTCACGCCATCCCCATGTACGCGGCCGATTTCCCGACCATGTTTGGAATCTCCGTACCCTATCCTCCGGCTCCCAATCCGCCGCCTCCCAACCCGGCCATGGCCTTCTCCGCCAGCCAGCCGGCGCGTCACTCGCCGTACCCGCCGGTCCCCAACCTCACGCCTCTCGATTCCCCGAGCTTTATGAACGCGGCGAATAACAACATCAACAGCAACAACAACGGCGCCGGGAATCCCAATGCTGGCGGTGGCGCGGACCGCCAGATGCAGTAGGGGAACATAGGGACTTTCCGAACGGGGGTCGTTCCCTTGGCCGTGCTGCCACCTGCCATTTTCGTGACGCAAGACGAGCTGGCGGCCGCTATCAAGGAGATGGAGCAGCAAGGAAACTTGCAACAGCCCCGGCAGCCTTCGCGTCGACCGCGGTCTCTTCCGACGTTACCACCGGCACAACGTGGCTTTCTACCTCTGCAAGGCGGGTACCCGAACTCGGTGGGCAATTCGACTGCGGCACCGCAGAGCACGGTGGCTGCCCAACCGCATCGTCATGATGGGCTGTGGCAGAGGAGGAGGACCCCGAGCGGAAACTGGCTGGTGTGGAACGGATATGGATTTTTCAGGGTGGCAGGGAGTGAGGATGGGCAGCTTCTTCCTCCTTGGTTGGACCCGGAACTTCATTCGTCTTGATGCGCGAATCCCGGAAGACCACCCTTTTTTTTTTCCTCCTCTTCTTTTTGCTCTTTTCTGACAGCCCATCTCCCTTCCCGCTTTGCATTACGTCACGATCATGAGTTCTATAGAGCGCCCTGTTTTTCTCTTTTCTTCCTCGTCTTTTTCTTTTTTTTCGGGGGGGTTTGGGCGGTTCGGTTGCTGGTATGATGGCACGAGAGAATGGACACACAGGGCACGGATGACACGGCACTGGCAATCTGGGTAGGGGCGGTTCGGCGTTAATACAGTGTGACTGCTTTTTTCTCTGTTTTAGTTTTCTGTTTTCCCCCTTCGTCTCCGTGGATTGGGCAGTCCGAGGGGAGGGTTGACTAGTCGACAACGACGACAACCTATCTACCTATCTACCTACCTAGTTGCCCATCGGCGTTTGGTGGCCGCTCGTAAGGGATGGACGGTAGAGGATTATAGCATCATGGAGGAGCAAGAAAATGCCCAGATTCCCCATCCTCTTTTCGTGTTGCTTGGTCAGCAGGGCCAAAAAAGGGGGGTTGAGGGGGCAGAAGCCATGGAAGCGATGGATAGGACAGCGAGCAGCGAACGGCCTTGATTGCTTGGACAGGGCTGGGATGGAGTAGGTAGGATTTGAAGGAGGGATGGGACTGTGCGTGTGGGCTGTCGACTCTGACCAGAAAGGGGGCATGAAGGCGAACCCACGGAGCGTACCTCAACTAGGGAGGGAGCGTTTGGCTTTCTTGATTGCCTGCTTGCCTGCTTGCTTGCTTAGGTTTGCTTGCTATTTGCCGGTTTGATGGCTTGGTCGTTTCCCCATGGGACGTGTTGTGCTGCGAATGCGGGATGGATTTCTTGCCGGGTGCCCTGGCCACGTCGGGTTAAGACAAGCCGAGAGGGCAGTTAGCTAGACAGCGTCTGCAGAATCCAGCGTGTGTTTTTGTTGCACCCGGGTATGCCAATCTATGCATGCTTGGGTATTGTTTGCGAGTCCTATTGATGAAGCATACCGGCCCTGCTCGGCTGAGGTACGGTGGATCTGTGGGTTGCATGTCTTTCCCCCCCCCCCCCCCCCCCCCCCTTGGTGTCCCTCCATGGTGGTTTGACAATGCCGGGCTGCGTAAAGGAGGGGAAGGGAGAAAGAGAGAGAGAGAGGAGGATTTCTCAGCTCGAGGAGGCATTCGCTCGGAAGGGGCTCGGAAGGGAAGACGATGGACCCGATTTCGACGTCCACCTCATCAAAGATAATAACGTCAAGAAAAGTCATGCCCATGATCCATTCATGTATATACATACAACAGGCCCGCGACAGCGATACGAGACCCAAAAACGACACCAAGCACAAACACGCTCCCCCCCCCCCCCCCCCTGGGCCTCGCAGCCCTTACAACCTCGGACCTCCGGATCCCCTCCCTCCCCTGCCGGCCCCTTGCTTCTGCTGCTCATGCTGGTGGTGGTGGTGGTGCTGGCCCTCCGCCGCCGATCCCGCCTTGAGACCGAGCACCAGCTCCCAGGCAAACTCGGCCATGGGGTTCCGGGCCTCGGCGTGCCGGCGGGCGTGCTCGCTGCTCGCCTGCCTGCCGGCGTAGCGCGCGGCGATGCCCTGGCAGATGGCGGCGAGGCGGAAGATGTTGAAGGCCTGGGCCCACTGGAGCTCGCGGCGGCGGTCGGCGAGGGTGATTTCGTGGTTGTCGTGCAGGGTGAGCTCCAGGGAGGCGGAGGAGGAGGAGGTGGTGGTGGTGGTGGCGGCGGCGGTCGTGGTGCTGGAAGAGGACGAGACGGAGAGGGAGCGGGCGGGGGGCCTGGACGGGGCCGAGACGACGGCGAAGTAGAGGCTGGTGATCTCGTCCGGGGTGGGCAGGCCGCGGGTGGCGCGCGGGAGGAAGCCCGGGTGGACGCTGACGGAGCGGCGCGGGTCGAGGCGGGCGGTGAAGTAGGGCGTCATGAGGTTGGAGATGTCGGAGAGGGGGTGGCCTATGGTGGACATTTCCCAGCTGTTTTTTTGGGGGAGGGGGGTTGGGTCGCATTTCACGTCAGCCGGCTGCCCCGATGAGGGAGGGAAGAGGAAGAAGGCAAGAGAGAGAGGAGAGGAGAGGAGAGGGCTCACTCGAGGATGCCGATGACGCGCGGCTCCGTCTTGTGGAAGACGAGGTTGTCAATCTTGAAGTCGCCGTGGACCAAGGTGGCGCGGTCGGCGGGCTGGTGGCTCTCGTTGGAGAAGAAGGCCATGAGCTCGTCAAAGTGCGGCAGCTGGCCGACCTCCTCGCGCGTGTCCACGTCGCGCACCGCCGCCTGGGCCGTGCAAATCGCCTTCCACGTGGCGATCTGGCGGTTGTAGAAGCCGCCCTGCTTCCCAAAGCTCTCGAGCCCGACCGAGCGCGGGTCGAGGCGGTGCAGCTTGGCGAGGGTCCTCACGGCGTCGGCCCAGATGGCCCTGCGGTGGTCGGGCAGCACGTTGGGGATGATGGGGTCCTCAAAGATGCGGCCGTCGAGAAACTCCATGATGTAGAAGGGCGTGCCGATGACGGACGGGTCCTCGCACAGGCAGTAGGGGCGGGGGACGGGCACGTCCGTCTTGGAGAGGGCGGCGATGATGCGGTACTCGCGCTCGACCTTGTGGGCCGTCTTGGAGACGAGCTGGCCTGGCGGCTTCTTGCGGAGCACGTACTTTTGGCCGTCGGCGGCGGTGAGCTGGTACGTCGGGTTGGACTGGCCGAAGCCGAACTGTGAATGAGAGCGAAAGGCTGAGCATTCTGGGACGGTCAAGGGGGTCTGCAGGGCGGCGGCGGCAAGGTTTACCTGCTTGACGTCGATGGGCACCTCGATCAGCGGCACGTTGGCCGAGATCCATCTCTCGAGGGCCCGGACATCGATGGGCTGGCGCACCCGTCCGGCCATGGCGTCGATGGGAAGGGGAGGGGAGAGGAAGGGGGGGGGAAGGGAGGGGAAGGGAGGGGGCGGAGTGGGTGTCCCGAATGTCAATCCGGTGCCACGGCCGCGCGCGCCGGTGTGTCGTGTGAGCGCGTTGTACGTGCGTGAGTGCGTGCGTGTGTGCGTGCGTGCGTGCGCCGGGGTGTAGAGGTGTGGATGTTGATGGTGGTGGTGATGGTGGTGGTGGTGGCGGTGTTGTTGTTGTTATTGTTGTTGTTGTTGGTGGTGGTGGTGGTGGTGGTGGTGGCAGTGGCAGAGCCGTGGTTGGCAACGGTGGAAGACGAGACAAAGGACGACAGACAAGCTGCAGTCGGGTGCAAGAGACCGGACTTGAAGTCTTGAGTCGTCCGGGGGGGTCGGGTTCCCCGCCACCGCTACTTGAAGCTTGTGGTGCGCTGCGCGGCGGCTGCGGCTGCGGCTGCGGCAATGCGCCCTGGGGGGGGACGTGAGCCTGGAAATCGGCTTGCCCTCGGTCCCAGCCCGGCTTTGGGAGTTTTCTACTAGTACAAGCTTCTCGGTGAAGTTCCACCAAGTCCAGGAGCCAATGGCGGAACGCTCTCTAGACGGGTTTCTGGGCTGCAATGACGAGGGGTTGCTGTGTGCAAGCTTTGCTTGTTTACTCTGGGAACGCACCGTTGCAGCAGTTCGCAAAGACCGAGGCTGGGACATGGCCGGGTTTGCGTTGCACTCCCGAGCCGAGGCTGCATGGCATCTGGGCCGACGCGGCGCCGCTTGGGGGGGTGATCCACCTTCCCCGGCCTGCACGGCCTGCGACCCGCCCGCTGGAACTCTGGATCTCTATTATAGTACTATGGAACTCTGGAACTCTGGGGTGAGCCCCCGCGGGAAGCCTGGGAGACCTGGGATGCCTGGAGAGCATCAACCCCAGAGCTCTCGGCCGGGAATGCATTTCCAGACCCCCAAAGGGCTTCACTTGGAACCAATGCATGGCAGACTCCATGGGAACAAACATGGGAACATGGGGCGAGATCCCCACCAAAGGCCGTAAGGGGGGGGAGGGGAAGAGGTTTGTGTGCTGTGTCTCTCCAAGCTGCAACGCAATGCATGCCCAGTTCCAGCACGAAAAAAAAAAAAAAAAAAAAAAAAAAAACAACCAACCAAGGCTATTGATTTACATGTTTCTGGTTCCCGCAGCATCTCCATCGCACGGCACGCGGTTTGGTAAAAAAGACGGCGGCGCAAAAACGAGTGGCAAAAATAAGAATCGAATCTGGAGGGTCCAGAGAGGTGTTTCCAAAGATTGACAAATGGAGTATATCGGGCCAACTCACGGTCACATCCGGTAAAAGGCAGGAAATGAGTTCGGTCTGAGCGGGCCCACTCCAGTTTTCACTCTCCAAAACCCTTCCTTATAAACCCAACTCCCCGGCATCCCAACCGTTATCGATAAGCAGCTTGTCGTCAACACCAATACTACCACCACCACGACGCGCATACCGCTTGAATACCCTAGACAAGATGGCCAGCCACCGGCGCTCAGAAGAATCGTCTCATGCCTGGCTCGTTTTCAAGCAAATACATTACGGCCAGAGACATTCACAGCTTCACCCCTTTCGACATTTCTTGGTGTGGTACGGAGCACGATATGACTTGAATGTGTCTTCTTCTCATCGCTGTGCAATACAAGCTCCTCTTCCATGGCATGCCTACAAAAAAGATCCCTACTCCATGCATCCAGCAACGCCATCCCAGCAGCCAAAGCCATTTCCCTCCATCAGCCCATAGTCCACTTAGCCCTTGGCGTTGCGCCGCGTTGCCTGCCGTCTTCCCTGGAAGCCAACCCCCAACTCCATCCTCCTCCTCATCCATCATCCATCATCCTCGATATCGTCATCGCTAATCACCAGCCCCTGCAGGGGCAACAAGCCCTCGTCCTCCTCCCCCCCCTTCTTCCCCCGCCCAGACAGCAACACCCCCAACCCCCCCTTCCTCCTGCCGCCGGTCCCGATCCCGATCCCGACCCCATCCTCTGCCGCCACGGGCCGATCCGTCGCCCACTCGCTCTCCCTCGGCGCCCCGCCCGCCGGCGCCTCGGTCCCGTCCTCGGACGCGTCATCCTCGCCCGCCCCGAGCGCCCCGATCCCCCGGAACGCCACCATCTGGTCCAGGTCCCTCATGCGCAGGGAGCCGCCAAAGAAGGCGTACTGCCGCCTCCCTCGCGCGATGTGGGCCGTGTAGGGGAGACGTTCGAGGAGGAGCTCCTTGCGGGCGGCGCTGCCCAGGGAGAGGAGCGGCAGGGGAGGAGGGGCCGAGCCGCGAGCTGGTTTTTGGGACGCGGCCGGCGGTTGGATCCCGCCTGCGCCGGGCGGGGTGGCGGGGGCGGCTGCGACGAAGCCGTCGATCCTGCCGGCAGCGGCGCCCGCCGGCTTGCGAAACGCGGCCGCCCCGTTGGCGAAAAAGCCTTGCTTTTGCGTCGGCGCCGGCGGGCCGGGGCCGCACTCCTCGCCCTTGAGAAGCTTTGCCGCCCACAGGTCGACGAGGGCTTCGAGCTCCTCCTTGGAACGCCACAGCTTGAGGTAGGTCGGGTAAAACATCTTGTACGCATCCGCGCCGCGGCCGTTGGGGTGCGCTTGCCGACGCACCGGCGTGGGCAGCGAGAAGAGCATGCCGCGCACGGCGACCTGGAACGCCATCTCGTCCTGCCGGAGCATGTGGCCGCCCGAGTCCTTGCCCGAGTAGCCCCCCAGGGACACGGCTCCGCCGTACGCGTGGGTGCCCCGCCCGCCGCCAAAGAAGACGTCCCAGGAGGGATAGAGAAGGTCGCTGTCGGAGAGATAATCCAGGCAGCCGTTGATGTAATCCATGCACGAGTTGGGGTCGCTCGGCCCCGTCTGCTCGCACGACAGCGGGTAGTTCTCGTGCAGCGCCGAGATGAACGTGTGCGTGTCGGTGCCGATCTCGTCGATGAGCGCATCGACGGCAACTTCGGATTTTTTGGGCCGTGCGCAGCGGGACAGGCAGTCGGGGAGCGCCGCCTCGGCCGTAGCCTCGACGGAACCAGGAGGGAAGTCGGTCCGCTTGTTGTACACCACCTTGCCGACGGCGTGGAAGATGCCCAGGGTCGCCTCGCGCCGGGACACGAGCTCGAGGCTTTCCTGCTCGCCCTTGGTCAGCGCCGGGGCGGCGTCCTTGGAGGCCCGCTTCGGCTTGGTGAAGGCGACCTTGCCGCCCCAGTCGGCTTCGGCGTCGCCCTTGGCGCAGAGGAACTCGAGCGACGAGATGGCATTGCGGATGTCGCCAACCTCGCCGAGCCGCTGCAAGACGCGCGGTCCGGGCGTCCTCCGCCGGCCCGACTTTCGTGCCTCCTTCTGCACCACCAGCTCCAGCGCCTTGATCAGAAACGTCGGTGCGATGGGCTTGAACTCGATGACGGCCGTGCCGGGGTGCTTGAGGATCTCGGGCCCCAGCAGTCGGTGGGCCGTGAAGCTGTCGGCCGACGCCGACGTTGTCGTGAGCAGCGTCTCCGAGATGACCATGACGACCGGTGTGCCAGGCTCCGGCGCGGAGCCAAGCCCCATCGGAGGGACGCTCGCCGACAAGAACTGGATGACGGCATCCCGGAATCCCATCAACCCGGCCGACGAGCGCATGAAGGTGTTGGGAAACTCCTCCACCAACATCAGCCTTTTCCCGCCTGGAGCCGGCGGCGGGGGAGTGTCTCCATCCTCGTCCTCTTCCTCCCCCTCCTCCTCCTCCAGATCCAGCTGCCCAAACTTCCCACCCCGGCCCAAAAACTCCTCAAACTGCGTCGCGGCTGATTGGTACGCCTGCCCCGGAACGCCAAACGAGCTGCCCGGGTTCCGCCACTCCAGCACCTCGCAGCGCATGTCGCGAGCGAGCAGGCGCACCGTGGTCGTCTTGCCCGCGCCGGCGGGGCCCTTGAGAACCAGCAGCCGCTGCCGCGTGCGCCCGGCGAATACCTCCTCCAGCCAGCCCCGCACGTCGGCCACCTTTCGCTTGTGCACGGCCAGCTCGTCGAGGGATGCGGGCGCGAATCGTTCGGACCAGGGCCGGGAGTCGTCGTTGGGCAGCGGGGTCGGCGCCTTCGAGAAGGGGGTGGCTTGCTTGGCCCGCAAGAACCGATGACCCCCCGCCGCGGCCGCAAACCCGGTGCTGCCGCAACCCCCGCGACTTGACGCCCCATTCCCCCCCGCCTTGTCGTTCCCAGCAAGCCTCTTTTGCGCTGCCTTTGCCCTCTCGGCAAAGCTCGACGCGGCGGTGCTCGACGCAGAGTACATGAGCGGCACGTCGTCGTCGTCATCGTCGTCGCCGCCGTTCTTCTCCGAGATAGGATCGCTGATGATCTCGTCGAGCTGGCTCCTGCTGCTGCCGCGGGCGCTCAGCTGGAAGCTGCTCCCGCCGCCTGCCCTGGCGCTCGTGGAGAAGGACAGCGACGGCGCCGAGGAGACTGCCGACTGGGACTGGCTGTTTCGTTCGGCCTGTCTTGAAAACAGCGTCCGGAGATCGGCCGAGCCGGCGGCATCCTTGGCGTCTAGGGCGGCGGCGGAGGCACGCGTGCGAGGCTTGAGGGGGCTCGTGCTCGGGCTTCGTACGGGTTTGCTCCTGGTGGCGCGTGTGGCCGGTCGTTTTCGAATGGGGCTGGGCGACGGGGACGCCGAAGCGGGCTGCGTTGTCGCGGTGGCGGGTTTCTTGTCGGGCGAAGGCGAAGCCTTGCTGGGAGAGGAGAGAAATCGTTTCAGGAAGTTCTGGCTCCCGTTGTTGTTATTGTTGTTGTTGTTGTTGTTGTGTTTCTGGCTATCGTCGTCGTCGGAATCGTCGTCGACAATGGCGCGCTTGCGTCGCTTTGCCGGCGGCGCCATTGCGGATGAGGTTGCCTCGAACGAGGTTGTGGCATTTGTCACATGGGGAATGAATTGAGGCGTGGAGGAGTTGGGATGGGGTGTTGGTGTGATGCAACTTTTTTGTTGTTGCTTTCTAAAAGCAACCAACTAACTAATCAAAGGTGACGGGGATGGCTCGAGCTTGGAATGAAACACGGGAAACGGACGGAAGCCATCAATTTGTTTGGCGGATCCAGTGGCTCGGCGCCAGGCAGCAAGGCGGGGAGGGAGCTGCAGGTTCACCTACTAGGACTGTGTACGCAGTAGTTAGTTACACAGTATTAACTAGTTAATAGTTATTCAGCTCACCTCCCAGGGGGGGGGGGCAACCCCTTCGCACGCTGAAGCTTGGGGGGAGCTGTCCATGTTTGACAGCCCGGGTTGGCAAGGCTGAAACCCTAACCCTCGCCGCTGAGGGTTCTCAGGATCCAACACCAAGATGGACGTCTCAACTACGCCCCGAGCCAGGCAATGCAATAAAGTTGAACCAACCAAAGAGTACGTCGTACATGAGCGCAATCTCTCCAAAGTTCCCGAGTCCCAAGCCTTTCTCCCCTCCCCCCAAAAGTCTCCAACTCATGTGTGAACCCATCCTTCAAAGTCCTCCGCAAACCTCACAGCCGCCGCCAGGTACTTCTCATGAACGTCTCCCCAAGTCCTCGCCGCCTCCCGCATGGCCCGGATCGCCTTGACATAATGCGCGTCCGCCTTCCACTCCGAGTTCAGCGCCTTCCACTCCACAAGCTTCCAGTCTCTTCCCTTCGGCGGCGGCACGTAATCCGGGTCGATCTTCGGCCTCAGCTCCGCCACGTACACGGCCAGGGCCAGCAGCCACCACTGCCGCACCAAGCCCAGGTGGAACCTGGCCGGGATCAGCGGCAGCAGGATGCGCACGGCGTGGCTCGTGGTCAGCACGTGAACGACATAAAAGTTGTACGCGCGCGTTCCCGGCCGCACGGTGGCCACGAGCAGCGCCACGGCCGCCTCCTGCGACTCGCGGAACGCCTTGATCAGGTCCTCGCCGGACGAGAGGGACGACAGGTCCCAGGCGTTCCAGTACTCGAGCACGAGGGATTCATGGTGCTGGAAGAGGGGCTCGATGTTGGCGAAGCCCGGCGTGTCGAAGAGCCCGTCGAAGCGGGCGTCGGAGGCGAGCTTGTGGAGCAGCTCGAGAGGGGATGCCGACGAGAAAGGGGCCGGGCGCGTGTAGGAGGGGTCGTCAAGATATCGGTGCAAAAAGTTGTACTGCGTGGCGGCCAGGCCGAGGGCTTCGATGGCGACCTCGCGGTTGTCAAACTCGTAGGCGTAGCCGAGGTGGATCAGGGGATGGCCAACTGCGACGAGGTTAGCGGGCGAGCCATGCCAAAACGCTTGCTTGACGTTGGGTGGGCCTAGCGCGTACGGCCGCCGATGAGACCGTTCACCAACGGTTCATCCCCCTGGAACATGTACTCCTCCATGACGGCCTTCCAGTTGTAATGGTGCCGCATGGCCAGGGCGTCTTCGAAAAAGTCAACGTAGGCCCGCTGGTACCGCTTGTCGCCCAGAAAGTCTCGCCAGTCATCCTGAGCGAGCTCCGAGGGCGACTCCGTCCACGGCTCCAAGGTCTTGGCCTCTTCGTCGTAGATGTGGTAGAGCTGCTGTGGCGTGGCGCCGAGGTGGTAGGCCGAGCACAGGATGTGGGCCATGTGGTTGTCGAATTGCAGGTTGTGGTAGATGATGGCGTGGTTGACGTGGTTGGCCCGAAGCAGATGCTTGAGAGTGCGGGGGCGCTTTTCCGGGTTGGCTTCAATGTTGTGCACCTCGACCGGCGCTATGTCGATGGACCGCGTCTCGCCACCGGCCACCAGGCGCCCGACGATGGGGATGTACGAGAGAAAGGATGCCATCCTTCTTGGTGATTCTCGTTGCGTATGGGGAGGGAGGGGGGTATCAGAGAGTCCTCCGCCAAAAAGATCCCATCGCCAAGCAGGCAGGAGAGAGGAAGCGTGGCGGTGAACCTTGAACTCACGTCTCACGCGGGAGCTGGTGAAGTCGCATCATGATGCTGCAGTTGTTGGGGTGGGCCCCCCAAAAGTCGCCTCTGTTGTTGAAGTGACGTCGGGTCGGCCAACAAGACCCCTGTCCGCCAAGCCGGTCAACCTCCACCACATGGAGCTATAATACTGTGTACTGCGTGTAGTACTGTTAGTATGGACCTGTGGACCGTGGACCCCCCCCTCCCCCTTCTCCCCCTGCCAGGTCCCGGTTGGTGGATCCCCCTGAAGAACAGACCGGACGGGACTCCAAAACTGCCCCGCCCCCGCCATGTTGGACCGCTTTCTCCGAAGACGGGACGGTACCACACGAGCAAAAAGGTGGTGTTCAAATCTCTGCCTCAACCCATCTTCGATTCGTGTCTGCTTGGATTTGCTCAACCTTTTGACTTCCACATACGTCACCGCCCCCTCTTTCTCCCCCCCCCCTAGGTAGTCAACACCATGGCGCCCAAGGCCATCATCGCCCCGTCCATCCTCTCGGCCGATTTCGCCGACCTGGGAGCGGAATGCTCGAGGACCATCCAGCGGGGCGCCGACTGGCTCCACGTCGATATCATGTAAGTCCCACGTGAAAGTGAAGAGGCGATGGGTGAAATGAGACATCGCCGTCTCTTCCCGGGCTGCTCGGTGCTCTCCGTGCTGACCCGCACGCCCCAGGGACGGCCACTTCGTCCCCAACCTCACGTTTGGCCCTCCCGTGGTTGCAAAGATTCGCTCCCACGTCGACCGCCCTACCGAGAAGCACGGCCGGGGCACCTTTGACTGCCATATGATGATCGCCGAGCCCAAGAAGTGGGTCAAGGAGTTCAAAAAGGCCGGCTGCGACTTGTACTGCTTCCACTACGAGGCCGCCATCAACTCCACCGCCGCCGAGAGCCCCGAGGGCCGCTCCGACAGCAAGACCTCCCCGCGCGAGCTGATCCGCTTCATCCACGAGCAGGGCATGCTCGCCGGCATCGCCATCAAGCCTGCCACGCCTGTCGACGTGCTCTATGATGTCCTCGACGCCGAGGACCCCGCCGAGCGCCCGGATGTGAGCACCTCCGTTGCTGGGTTTCGTGCGTGTTTGGCCGTTGCGTGCTGACCGACCCCCGCCCAGATGGCCCTCATCATGACCGTCGAGCCCGGGTTCGGCGGGCAAAAGTTCATGGCCTCGGAGCTGCCCAAGGTGCAGGCCCTGCGGGCCCGGTACCCGGAGCTCAACATCGAGGTGGACGGCGGCCTGGGCCCGGGCACCATCGACCAGGCCGCCGACGCGGGCGCCAACGTTATCGTTGCGGGTAGCGCCGTGTTTTGCGCCCCAGACCCCGCGGCGGTGATCGCCTTGCTGCGGGAGGCGGTGGAGAAGAGGGTCGGTAAGCAATGATGCATTTCTTGGGCAAAAACAAAAACAATAGGCGTTTTGTAGAAACGGCATGAGGTGAGAAAGCGAGGCGTTGTGAGTTGTGGCGTAGGTTTTGATTACGGGTAGGGTTCCATAGAAGCCGAGGATCGAACTCTTCAATGCCAAAGTTGAGAGAGGCTCGCCATTTCAATCCATTGAAAGCTTGCACCGGCCGCATCTGCTCTCCATCCAGCCCCTAGTTCTTCTCACCCAATATCTTCTCCAACAAGGCAATCAACCGCTGGACCTCGCCGGCCGTGTTGTAATGCACCAAGCTCACCCTCACCACCCCGTCCCCAGCGTCCAGCCCCAGCACCGTCTCTGCCAACCGACCCGAGTAAAACGACCCGGCCCGAATTCCTACCCTCCCGCCACTCTCAGCCTCGACCCGCGCCACCACCTCCTTGGACCGCCAGCCACGCACCGTGAAGCTGATGGTCGGCACCCTTTCCGCCGGGTTTCCGTCTCGCTCCCCCCACACCGTCACATCCTCTCGCGCCGAGAGCCACTTCAGCAGCAGCTTTTGCAGCTCGGCCTCGTGCTGCACGATGGCATCCCACCTCCCGCCTCCACCTTCCTTCCCTTGCAAATACCGCACCGCCGCCGGAATGCCAGCCACCAGCTCATAGCTCGCTCCCGACAATCCGACCTTCTCCTCGAGCGTGACCGTTTTCTTTTTCTCCTCCTCCTCCTTCTCCTCCTTCTCCTCCCCGCTTTGCGGCCTCTGCTTCCCGAAACCATGCCCCAGCGACCGGAGCCGAGCCCTCGCCCGCGGGCTCGCGTACACCTGCGCCACGTGCGGCCCAAACACCTTGTACCACGAAAAGCCGTACAAGTCCACCCCCAGCTCGCCAACGTCCACGGGGCGGTGCGGCGCGTACGCCACCCCGTCGACGCACACGAGCGCGTCCGGGGCGTGCGCGCGCGCGACGGCGCAGATGGCGCGGACGTCGTGGACGGTGCCGAGGAGGTTGCTTGCGTGGGTGCAAGCCACCAGGCGGGTGCGCGGGGTGAGGAGGGGCGCGAGGTCGGCGGGGAGGAGCCTGGGGCTGGACGGGCACGCCGCGGCGTTGGGCGCCCACCATCGGACCGCCAGGCTGTGGCGCGCGGCCAGGTCGAGCCAGGGGGTGATGTTGGCCTCGTGGTCGGCGAGGGAGAGGACGAGCTCGTCGCCGGGGGAGACGTCCAGGGCGAAGGAGATGATGCGGAAGAGCTGGGTGGTGGAGGGGCCGAGGACTGGATGCCAAGAAGGGGGGGGGGGGGGGAGTGAGACGCGAGGTTCTGAAAATTGAAAATGGCAAAGATAGGGAGGGACGCATGTTACGGACCGATCTCGTCTCTTGTGGCGCCAATGTACCGCGCTGCGGCGGTGTAGCCTTCCTCATAGCAATCCGTGGCTTTCTTGCTGGCCTTGTAGGTGGCGCCAAGCTGGACATTGGTATGGAGGAGGAAATCTTGGATTCTGGGGCGTTGTTAACAGAGATCCGGTCTGAGCTCATGGAGAGCACGTAGGGATCAAATACTGCTGTACCACGGTCCCCAGGACCTGGCTTCCTGCGGCGTTGTCGAGGAAGACATCGTCGCCGGCCAGTGCGGGGAAGCTTCCCCTAACCTCGTCCATGTTTAGCGAGCTGCTGCCCATGATGACAGCAGGTTGGGTGGATCAGTAAAGATGCTTTGTGGTTTAGATGAGGAATATTTTCCAAAAAGGTATTCAACTCCAAGAGTATCGTGAAATAAGACAGCCTCTACAAGCTGAAGGTATTGGTGTTTCCGCAAGCGGCCCGGGTGGGGTTTCCGCTCCCAATGGAACCCAGTCCCGGAGCTCAAACGGAGCGGACCCACAATAGCCGGCGGAGTGGGTCCTTGCCGGCTGATATCCACGGACGGTGGCAGGTGGAATAAGCGCAGCCCCGGTGTGCTGTATAGCCAAAGAAGACGAGCTGACGTGGTTCTACGCCAAATCTGGATGTATACAAGACCTCATGCAGCAATCAGCCCTTTTGGCAGGATCATGGCCACGAAATAGAGGGCGATGGCTTGTCGGTTTTTCTAACCGGCGCAGGTTGAGCCCCCGTGCCGTCAAGCATGAGTGCACCAGCACGCTGCATTGGAGGAGGCATAGGACATGGACGGTAAGGCGACAGCAGGGAGGATTGTGATCCCGAAATCAATGTGACGCGCTGTTATTCCGGCCATGGTTATCGCCTGGTTTCTCTGCACGGGACCTCAGACTATGTACTTGGATGCAAAGGAGGAGCACGGGAATGGCTGGCCGCTTGGGATATCATGCAGCTCCGGGCGGGGACGCGGTGGGGCAGATAATCGGGACCCCGCAGACCAGTCCCCACTAATGACTCCACAGCAGACCCACAGGAATTTTCTGCCGCCCGACACCGCCGTAACTTTTGAAACTTATTTCACGGGTCATATCAGGCCACTTCGGAGCAGAGCTCTGTCTCTAAAGCCCCAGCTCTCCTCCTCGCTGGCCCTCGGGCTTTTTTTCCCCTCTCTTTCTCTGTTTTGTTCAACCAATTGAGCCATTGAGGACCTCCAAGATGAAGAGGAAAGCCGACGGTCCCGCAGGCGCCAAATCGGCGACCAAGCGATCCAAGAACAGTCAGTTCCCCCCCGCGTACCACCTAGACGCCCTTGCTCTTGCACCCTCCTCGTCGCCTTGCTGACACGCAGCAGCCCTGAGCGAGGAGGATGCCAAGGCACGCTTCCGCAAGGGCCTTTTCGACAAGGCCGTCCGCGACAAGTACGCCGCGCAGTATGCCACCTCCAGCCCCTACAAGCACAGCGTCATCTCGGAGCTGGTCGACGACGCGCTGCTGCGCAAGGTGCGCAACGAGATCAAGGCCAACGTCCACTTCACCCCCAAGGAGACCGACATCTACAAGATCCACCAGAGCGGCGACCTCGCCAACCTGGACGGGCTCGAGGACGAGGCCCTGGCCAAGCTCCCCTCGCTTCTCGCCCTGCGCGACGCCCTCTACTCCCAGACCTTCCGCGACTTTGTCTCCCACATCACCGGCTGCGGACCCCTGAGCGGCCGCAAGACCGACATGGCCATCAACGTCTACACCCCCGGCTGCTACCTGCTCTGCCACGACGACGTCATCGGCTCCCGCAAGGTCAGCTACATTCTGTACCTCACCGATCCCGACACCCCGTGGCAGCCCGAGTGGGGTGGCGCCCTGCGCCTCTTCCCCGTCGTGGAGCGCGAGGGCAAGGGCAACGAGATCGCCAAGACGCCGCTGCCAGACGTCGTCAAGGTCATCCCGCCGGCCTGGAACCAGCTCTCCTTCTTCGCCGTCCAGCCTGGCGAGTCCTTCCACGACGTCGAGGAGGTCTACCACGCCTCCTCCCAGGAGGAGCTCGACAGGAACGGCGGTCGGATCCGCATGGCCATCAGCGGGTGGTTCCACATCCCCCAGGTCGGCGAGGACGGCTACGTCGAGGGCGCCGAGGAGAAGGCCGCCCAGAAGAGCGGCCTCATGCAGCTGCAGGGCAACCCGGATCAGCACGACCGCCCGCTGGCCAAGCCGATCCCCGTGGAGAAGCAGACGGCCGGCCAGGGAGAAGGCGACGACTTCCCGCTTGACGAGGCCGATCTCGAGTTCCTGCTCAAGTACATGTCCCCGACGTACCTGGTCCCCGACACCCTCGAGCGCGTGGCCGACCACTTTGAGGAGGAGTTTAGCATTACTCTGTCCGACATACTCCACCCAAAGTTCGCCGAAAGGCTGCGCAAGTACGTTGAGGCGCAGGAAGCCAAGCCCCTGCCCGAGGCCGCCGAGGAGATTGAGAAGGGCCCCTGGAAGGTCGCGCGGCCGCCGCACAAGCACCGCTACCTGTACCTCCAACCGGGGCAGGCCGGTCTGGAAGATTCGCCCCTGAAGGAGCTCCTCGAGGTGCTCCTCCCGTCCAGGCAGTTCCGCCTGTGGCTGCAGATGGCCACGCGCACCGTCATCGAGAGCTACGACGTGCTGGCGCGCCGCTTCCGCCGTGGCAAGGACTACACGCTCGCCACCGGCTTTGAAGGCAAGCACAGGCTCGAGGTGAACATTGGCTTCACGCCGACCGACGGATGGGGAGACGTGGAGCCCGAGGACGACGGCGAGGACGACGAGGATGCCTCGTCCGATGAGGAGGTTGCCAACGGCAAGGCCGCTGCCAACGGTAAGGGCAAGGGCAAGGCCAAAGCCGACGACAAGGACAAGAGCAAGAGCAAGAGCAAGGGCAAGGGCAAGGGCAAGGCGGTTGAGAAGGAGCCCGAGCCCGAGCCCGAGCCCGAGGAGGAGGAGGAGGAGGAAGTTGGCGGCCACGAGGTCTACATGGCCAGCGACGAGGACGGCGACGAGGACGCGGCCGTGTACAAGACCAGCTCCGACGATGACAACATCCTCTTCTTCCAGGCGGCGGCGTGGAACAAGATGACGATTGTGCTGCGCGACAGCGGCACGCTGCGCTTTGTCAAGTACGTCAGCGCCAGCGCGAAGGGGGATCGCTGGGATGTGAGTGCCTCGTTTGACATTGAGGAGAACGATAACGCGTCCGAGGATGAGAGCGAGGCGGAGGAGGGAGAGTCGGATGAGGAGGAAGACGAGTTCAACGGGTTTTCGGACGATGCGGGGAGCGATGCGGACTAGGTTGAGGGTGGGATAAGATGAGCTAGCGGGATGGTCATGTTTCTTTTTCCACGTCTGTTACTATGGTGTTGAGGGCGGGGGCGGGTTCCATGTCGGTCGAGAAAAGTTCGCGATGCCAGAGCCGATTTCCACGAGCTCAATGTTTTCAGTGCTGGTGATGATGGTTCTCTCATTTCGTGCTCCTGTCGGATGATGCTGTTTGTTATTCTTGGATAAACATGGCGTCACCTGTACCCTCACCCCTTGGTTGCCAATCTATGTTCACCCCCCCAGGACGATCGGGCTAGCCCCTCGTGGATGCGGCAGCACACGCCCGGCTAAGTTGAACCAAGCCTCTTGCGTTGTATTCAGCATGATGTGCGAATGTGCGAGGAGGAACCTGTGTTGCTGCACCCCATCGTGGCACTGCCTGCACGTCGCTCGCCACGCCACTTGTCAGCGCAGAGAAACGGCACATACTACACACACACACACACATACACACACACACACACCTTATCAGATGTCTGGGCTTCCACAGCCCCGCAGATACCGGGCCATGTGCGCATCCACCAGGACATTCCCAGCAGGGCGTCTTGTGCATCGAGATATCCACCTCAATGTCCGAGATGGGGTCCATGGAACAGCCAATCTTGCCCTGTCAGCATGTTCAGCATGTCGAGATTTCTGCTTCACATCCCACCGGATCCCGGCGGCACAGTGTCCGAGGGCGATGATGCGGTGTTCGTCGCATGTTGTGGATCCCCTCCGCCGCCCGGGGGCCAGGAACCGGGGCGGCGGAGGGGCATGCCTCGTGAAAAAAGCCCGAGCCGGCCAGGAAAACCCCGGTTCTCCTTGGCGAGAGCCGGCTTCGTCCGCCAGGGCGTCGGGGTGGGCCTAATAAGGCATCCCGGAGACAAAGGTTCGAGAAAACCGCGCTTGTGATATACCACAGTAGTTATCCTTCTGCAACGGCCCCAAAGGCGCCGCTCGCTCACATGATGATGATGAAAAATCGGGCCGCGCTACGAAGGGCGCGCTCTGCCACCGCCGTCCAGTCGGGAACGCGAACGTGCGCTGCGGCGGCAGCAGTCCGGCACGAGCGAGCTGCAAGTCAAACGGCGGGCGGCCAACCAGGGGCAGCCCAAGCGCCTCCTCGGCGCCACCGTCGGACAGGGGTTCGGCTTAGTAGGGGGACGGATGGATCGCAGATGGATCGCCTGGTGGAAAACCTGATCTGACCGCATCGGCCCAGGCCGGGCGTTCACGCCTGATGGTAACGCTATGAGTGGGAAAACAAGATGGAGAAAGGCCGGTTCGCTCTTTGCTCATCTTGATGGTGTTTCCACGCTTTGCTGTTCGCTTTCCCATGCCTTCTCGCTCTCCTTGTCTCACCCCATAACCATCCACAGATCTGACCGGTGTGACGGCTTACACGGACGGATCATCCCCCCCCCCCCCTCCTCTCCCCCTTGACCCTTTTACCCCCTGGGGCTAGATTTTGTTTCCCCAAAACAACCTCAACGCTTCTCCCGCCACTTCATACACGACTCAAACTCCCTTCCCAATCCTTTTTTTTTTTTTTTTTTTTTTTTTTTTTTTTTTTTTTTTTTTTTTTTTTTTTGCTCTCTGGACAAGTGAACCCTTGAGACTGAAGAAAGAAAAGAGGAAGAAGAAGAAGAAATAAAAAACCAAAATCAAGACCAAGACCAACACAATGCCTATTCTCCGCAATCCGTTCGCCCGCCGCCCCAGCCCGGCGGCTGCCAACCCCGCCATCCAAGATGAAAAGCGTGGTGGCGACCCCGCACACCCTGGGTTCGAGAAGGTCGACACGGTTGGGACAACGAGGACCAGCATGTCGTCCATGCTCAGCAACATTCGCGGCAGGAGGAGCCAGGATACGGGAGAGTACAAGATGAGCGGTACGTCTCAACTCCCCACCAGCAGAAGGATGAGGAGGGCTTGGTGGCCCGTTGGCAGATGTGCTGCCACGGAACGGACGGGTTGGTTTGGAGGTACCCGAGTCCGGGGGGCTGGCCCCATCACTCCTTCATGACCATCTCGGGGAGACGGGGGGGAAAGGGGGGGTTTGGTGCTCTGATGCTAACATGTTCCGGCCGAAAGTGGTCGACGATAGCGGCGTCTACCTGCCTCCCTCGCCGGTCGAGCGCGAGGCCGTCTGGCCGCGGCACTACCTCGCGCGCACGTCGGGCGACCACCGGCGCAGCATGAGCAGCGCCGGCGTCGGCGGCGAGATCGAGCAGTTTCCCATCTCGCGCGAGTCGTTTGACTCGTACCGGAGATCCTTTGTGAGTCCGCCTTGCCTCCCTGGCGAAGCTCGGCTCTCTCGTCAACCCGGCCGCTGACCCAGCAGCAGGACGTCTCCGCGAGAACCCCTGTCCGGCACGGCCACCGGCCGCGGCAGAGCCTCGACTCTCACCCGCGCATGCTCCCCCTCTTCTCCAGCCGGTCTGACCTGAGCAGCGCGAGCAGCCGAAGCACCACGAGCTGGGGGGCGTCGACGCACATCACCACGCCCGAGGAGGAGAGCGAGACGCGGTTCGAGGAGGTGCAGCTCGACGATGAGACGGAGGAAGGAAAAGACCAGCGGCAGAAGGGGTACCTCTCCGGCCTGAAGTTGGGGCGGGGGCTGCTGGGACACCACGACGAGCATGAGGAGCAGCAGCACCAGCAGCAGCAACAGCAGCACCAGCACCAGCAAAAGAAGCGCAACATCTTCTCCTTCGGCCGGTCCAACGCCGACACCGAGCACGAGGACCATCCGGCTCCCGGTCCTTATCCCGCGGAGGCGCCGCGCAACAGCTTCGAAGAGGCCCCCCTAGGAACGACCGCCGCCTCCGCATCGACGCAGCCGTCGTCGGGCGCCAGCACGGGCATGTCCCGCTTCCTTCCGCCCCTCCCGGCCATCTCGCTGCCGCTGGGCGGTGGGAAGAAGAAGGCTGCCGGCGGTGGCAGCAACGTCCAGGAAGCCGAGCTCAAGCCCATGGGTGTGCCATCGGAGGCGGGGACAACGGAAGCGTCGCAGATGCAGGAGGTCAAGATCTGAGCCCCGCGTACCGAGTTTCCAAGCAAAGGGAGAAGGGGGGGGGGGGGGGGGGGGGTTTGTTCCATGAGGAAGAATCTCCAACGATCAATGAGCGATGAATGCGTCACGATTGGGACGGGGTGAGATGGAGCAGGGTCGGGCTGTTACGGAGGGGGTTACGGGGCTGGACACGTTGACGAGCACGCGTATGCTAAGCATTTATGACCTACCTATCTACCTACCTACCTACCTACCTCCCTGAGCAAGCCTTAAGGGAGGAGGAGGCAACGAGCAAATCCTGACAGCACATAGTAATACATAATGATGACACCTCCCAACAGCAGGCATGGCAAAGTCTATTTGGCTCTAGCCCCGTCGAAAATGTCTATCGCCCGATCGAAGGAATGCCACGCTCACCTGTCCCCCGCATCCTCCTTCAACGCCTGGAACCCCTGGAGCAAATCGTCCCTCAGGTCCTCCCACGCCTCGACGCCGACGCTCACGCGGATCAAGCGGCGGTCGACCGTGGAATCGCTCATGGCGCGCCACTCGACCAAGCTCTCGACCCCGCCGAGGCTCGTCGCGTGGTGGAACAGCCTCAGCTTGGACGGCAGCCTGCGCGCGAGCTGCTCCGTCGCGAGCCACAGCGCAAACACGGGGCCGTGGCCGTTGGGCATCTGCCTCGCCAGCCACGAGCCCTCGTCCGCCGCCTCGGGCTGCAGCGACGCGTGCTGGACGCGGTGCACCAGCTCCGCCACCACGCCCTCGCCCCGGGCCTGCTCGTCCGCCAGCCACCGCACCAGCCTCTGCGCGTTCTGGCTCTGCCGCTGCACGCGCAGCTCCAGCGTCCGCAGGCTGCGCACGCCCAGCCACCCTTCCAAGCTCCCCATCACGCCGCCCAGGAGCAGCCTCTCCTCCCGCAGCTGCTGCACCCACGTCAGCTTGCTCTCCTCCGCCCCGCCCTCGTCCTCCTTCTTCCCCTGCCCGGGCACCGTCCGGCTCGCGGCCCACCGGGGGTTCACGGCCAGCACGCCGCTCAGCATGTCGCTGTGGCCGCCAAAGTACTTGGTGCCGCTGTGCATCACAATGTCGGCGCCCCAGCGGAACGGCTCGAGCAGGGGCGGCGGCGCGAACGTCGCGTCCACCGTCAGCCAGCAGCCCAGCTCGTCGGCCCTGCGGCGGTAGAACTCGAGGTCCCGCGCCTCGCCCGTCGGGTTGAGCGGCGTCTCGACGTGGATCACGTCGCCCGGCCGCAGCCGCGCCAGCGCCGCGTCGTCCTCGAGCTCGACCGTCTCGAGCCCGTTGAGCTTGTGCAGGATGCGCAGGATGCCGTGGCAGCCGTGGTAGCCGCCGCCGATGGCGACGCGGCGCGGGTTGAGGAAGACCATCATGGCGTGGAACGCGGCGAGGCCCGAGGCGTACGAGATGGCCGGCCCGCCGAGGAGGGAGGTGAGGATGGCCTCGTAGCGGGTGCTGGTGGGGGACTTTTCGCGCGAGTAGATGTAGAAGGACTCAAAGTCGTCGGGCTGCGCGCAGGGTTAGCTTGTGTGCGTCGTGGCATGCCATGCCATCATAGGGCATGCCATGTCGGCTTGGTCAAGGGGTTGCGGAGCAGGCTCACATCGGCTTCGGACCAGGGCACCAGCTCGTCGGGGTTGCGCGGGTAACGGAAGGTGGTTGAGACGTGCATGGGCGGCGCGACGGCCGGATGCGTGTTGGTGTAGTCGTCGGCGTGGATGGAGAGAGAGGCAAGGGCCAGCGGCCGCCCGAAGGCGGCTTCGAGCTGGCCCGGGGCGGCGCCGGGGGCCTGCTTCTCGACGGTGCCGTTGGAGACCATGGTGAAGAAAAAGGGTGAGATGTCTTTTTCTTTTCTTTTCTTTTTTTTTTTTTTTTTTCAGACCGGGAACAAAAGCAGGTGTGGACGTGAGCAAAAAGATCACTACGACGGCCGTGAGGGTTGGTGGTGACCGCCATGTCTACCACGCTCCCCATCGATATCGGCGCGGGTGGCCCCGATCGGCTCCATTCGGCATCGATTCGTCATTCTTAGGGCGTCTTACAAGCGGCAAACTCGGCGCCTTCGGAGTCCCGCCTTTGGCCCATGCAGCCGTCTTGCTCCACTCAGCTCCGCTGCCCAGCGGTATCGTCGCCCCCGAGGAATTATTACCCATGTCTTTGGCGAGTCTCATCTGGATACTGTGTACTGGCAAAGCGAAAAGGCTCACGGGATAGACAAGCACCAAGCAGACGCGGGTTGTACGGAAAACAATGGCCGGCGTCACCAGCAGCTAGGCCGATCGGAAATCTTCAGCATTGCATTCCTTTTTTTCGAACATGGCCTGGCGCCCGTCGCGAAATATCTTGGTGGTCCTAGAGGCCTAACCATGGTTGTGCCGTTCCTGTCCACATTCATTTGCGCAACGCAAAGCCCCAGGAGAACTGCTCGGTCTGGTTGATTCCTGGCGATCAAAGGTGTCCAGGATGGATGGGGCGGCACGCAAGCCGCATACATGATGCTGGGATCCCGAAGCGTGTCGAATGCGTCCATGTCGGAGGGATAGAAGGCGCGTGCTCCGAGGGAACTGTATTAGATCTGCAGGATAGCGTCGGGTACTGGTCGAAGAGGGCGATGGCCCGTTCAGCCAGGTGCCATGTGTGCTCAGCAGCGGACTAATACTACTAAGGCTGTTGTTCATCGAGCCCTCGAGGCCTCGCGGAATGGGTATGTGAGCGCAGAAAGCCGGTCCTTGGGCGGCCGGATCGCTGCAGCGGCGCCGACGTCTGCGCAGCGCGCGCTGTTGCCCGGCGTGGCCCTCGGCAATGAGAATGACGACAACCATGAGCGCAAGCGTAGAGAGGATCGATCCTAACGCCTTCCTTCCTGGCCCTTCTCAACCCGTCACCTCGTCAAGCAGTTCCGTCAGCGTCACGGCACGATACCCACGCCGGCGCATCTCCGGCAGGACGCGGCGCAGCATCGGCTCCGTCCAAGACCGCCGGTCGTGGCATACGATGATGCCGCCCGGGCTCAGCATGCTCAGGATGTGGCGCCCGTTGATCCAGGACCAGCCAATCTGCGCATCGTGGGGGTAGATGCTGCCCAGCACGACGCGATAGCCCAGGCGCCGCGCCACTCCGCGGATGCGCTCGCTGAAGAAGCCCGATCCAGGCCGGTAGTAGCGCCGCAACCACCGCGAGCTGTGGCTGGGCAGCGGGGTGGGGTTGTTGTCGTCGTCGTCTGCATTGGCGTTGTTCGGGTCCAGCACGCTCTCCATGTCATCCGGGCTGGGTCCCGGAGGCGGCTCGAGGCCTTCGGCGCGGTAGGCGTCGTCGATGAGGCGCTGGACGGCGATGATCTGGGACGTAAGCTCGGGGGTGCTGAGACGGGTGGCGGGCTCGTCGCGCATGCCGTGGTTGGCGAGCTCGTGGCCGGCACGGACGATGTCGCGGAGGAGGTGCTCGCGGCCGCGGGCTTGGCTCCCGATGACGAAAAAGGTGGCGTGGGCACCGCTGGCGGCCAGGGCGGCGAGGATCGCCGGGGTGTGGTCCGACGGAGCGTCGTCAATGGTCAGGGCGACCAGCTTCTTGGACTTGGGCAGCCATATGCGGAAGAGCACGTCGGTCCAGCGGTGGGAAAGGTGGCGAATAAGCAAGGATGGCGGCTTGTAGACGATGTAGAGGGGCAGGACAAGGGCGATCAAGACCAAGGCGGCGAGGGCCAGCGTGGCCATTCTGCGGCGGCGGAGACGGCGGCCGAGAGGGAAGCGCAGCGAGGAAAACATTGGGCCGGCTTGTCAGCCTGGCGGCTAGTCGCGCATCGGCAGAGGGGCGAAGTTGGGTAGACGTTCGGCGAGCAGGAAGGGTGTGAGGGTGGTGAGCTGGCGACGGCGAGGTGCAGGGGATTCAGGGGGGGGGAGAATCCAACATTCCGTGAGGTTCGATAAGATAAGACTGTCTGTCTACTGTGTACTATTATAATACTGGTTAACTATGTAGTTACAGGAAACCTCCATGTCTTGGCTGGCACGTTCGCTTCGTTGCGTCTACGACGTAACACATAAAATACCTTACCCAACGTACTCTGTAATTACTACTATACACTGCGCTGGTAGTGTGTGCTCGTAACGCGTCAAGGCTTCTGTACAGGTACGTATAGTTACACCGTACTTATACCTGGGAAGATGATGGTTGGGTCCGACGTCTCGTCAGAGATGCGCACATCAATAAGCTGTCTAGGATCCTCCATCTTGTTTCTCTACGCAGATTCGTCTGCCGAGCAGTGATTCCTTCACCAACGTTCATCAAAGTAGCCAATTGCATCCTCGCCGTTGATACACACTAGGTACGTATACCCAAGACGTTGATCTCTCGCACAAGCCCCCTTGCACAGTATTACATGTCATCGGATGCCGCACCCAAGACGCATCCCTTATCAGGTGTTCCGGAAACAAGCCGAAGCCTGCGACAAACATTGCACCATGCAGAACCCGTTCAAGTTCACATGGGTTGCATAGCCAGAGATCCAGTCCCCTCTGGTACATAAAGACAGCGTTTTCCGGGCCGCAGCTACTAGGTGTCCCCACCTGAGCCCCGGGACCCGGTCGAGCCATGACACACCGCACCGGCGGCCCTGGCTATCTGCCAGATACAAGCCTACCGCTCGCTCGTCCGCCAGCTTGTGCGGATCCTTTTCGAGCTCTCGGATCAGGCTTTCGCAGATCGAGGCCCACGTCAAGTTGGTGTCGGCGCAGTGCACGTGGTTGGAGCCGCAGGCCTGCGCCTTGGCTCGGGCTGTCTTCGGGGACCTCGCCGTGATGGCGTCGACCTCGCTGAGAGGAATGTCGTAACCCCAGGTCTCGATCGTCCCGCCCTGGACCGGCTCTGAAGAAAGGAGGACGATGGAGGCGTTGGCGGAACCCAGGGCGGCCGCGCGGACCGAGGCGAGGCCCGCGGCCACGAGAAGGGCGGCGTTTCGGAGCTGCATGATCACGGGGCAATGCTTCGGCCTGAGCTCGAGTTAACTCGGATCTTTTGAGGTTGCGATGGGAGAGCGTCCGTACCGTACGATGTTCAGACGAGTGGCTAGAGTCGGTGTCGGCTCCTGCTGGCTGGAACTCAGCTCCGCGACGTCCCGTGGTGGACCGGGGAAGAGGGCGACTGCGTACTTATACTCGCGACGACTCTCCAAGCCATCGGCGATCAACATTCCCAACATCTTCTCGTATGTACACCGACCTTCCCATTCAGCTCGGTGAATAGCCAGCGATAGGTCCCCCCCGCAGCACCGGCACGAAGCGATCACAGCTATCCGTCACCAACAGACACCTCGGATGCAACTCCCGCTGCAGCCGAGGAATTACAGGGCTACAGGGATCGAGAACGTGGGAGGGCGCAGGACAGATTTCTGAGCCGTCCTACAACGCTACCGAGGGCCCCGTATGTACTATGTACGTACTCGTGGCCCATGATTCGGGTAGGGCTGGTCCGAGGTTGGAACAGGAGCGCAGAGCCTTGGGCAACGAAACGTCCCGATGCCCACGCCGTAAGTCGAGAGCCGTTTCGTCATTCCACTTGAAAGCAGCGCGCCGAGGGTGGAGATCCATGCGGTGCGGGCAAATTGGTTGCGTGCTTAACGGCTCGCTCTCTTTCTTATACTTCATTTCTCGGGTTACGACTCCGGGACCAACTGCATACTACCTGACCTAGACCTAACAGCCAACACTTGTCCCGACCCTGGAACCAACTGCATGCACGGTACCTTCCACCCCCCTGGCTGGTAACATCCAGATTTGATGATGCAGTGGGGTTTGTCCCTGGTTGACAACGTTCCATGGAGAAGCCCCTAGAGATGGACTAATCCTCTCTATAATAAGGTCTGTACAGAGCTCGGTGATGGTCTTAATGGCTTTGACACCAAGAAAGACGCTGGCTGCCTTGTTGAGGACTCAACAACTCGGTTCCATTCTCCCGCTCAGATGTTTTCTTTTTTTTTTTTTTTTTTTTCCCTTTCTTGTCGAGAGCTTGGCCTTCGTTGAGGGTTTTGGAGGCTCGGTTCTCAAAGCTCTAATAGTCTGGACTTGCGTTCCTAAGCTCCCGCTCTTGATAATCCAGTGGGTAATACTTACCGTAGGTAGGCAGTCAGGGCTGGTACTCTGCGTCCCCCAACGTCACTCCTTGGAGGAATACCCAGAAAGTCAAGCTTTTGTTCCAATTCTAAACCGCCGCAATGGATGCGGACAAACCCAAGACGCAAAAGACATCTAATGCTGTGTAAGCATCACAGATGCTACCAACCCACGGCCGTGCCAATCTAGGCATATGGACATACACACACGCACACACACATTTCCCAACCCGCCGCAGCCTGCCTAGTCAAACTCCTCCTTCAGCTCATCCTCATCAAAAACCCCGACAAACGCATACTTCAAGAAGTGAAGCCACGTCTTGTTATGCCTCCTGTTTTTCCGTCCCTTCCTGCCTTTGTTCCCCTTCCTTTTCCTCGGCCTCCCAATTCTCTTGCTCGTTTCCATGTCCTCGCCGTCATTATCCTCACCGCTTTCCTCGCCATCCGTCCCATCCGTCCCATCCGTCTCATCGTCGTCATGATCACTGTCAATCTCCTCATCGCCGCTTTCATCTTCCCTTTTCTCCTCCTCGTCATCACTCTCCCACCATCCCATCCCCTTCTCCTCCCCTTCAATCCCAACCAAGCTCTCAACCGCAGTCCCTATTTCATTCTTCTTTTTCTTTTTCTTCAACCCCTTCCCCATCCTCACCGCCAGCCTTAAAAAGCTGTTCACCGTCAAGTCTTTGAGCCGAAGTACCGGGTCCTCAAAGGTTGAGTACTCGACCTGAAAGAACCCACTACCACCGGCACCACCGGCAACAACATCCGTCTGTTCCTCGCCGTCCCCTTCAGCGTCACGGCCGTCATTATCCTCCTTCCCAGCATCGCCAACGCCAGCCGCACCGGACTCGCTGGTGTCATTCTTCTTCCTCTTCTTCCCCTCCTGGTCAAGCTTCATATGAATCTTCGTCAGATTCGCAAAGTACTGCGTATACCCCAAGAGGGTGAGCGGCTGGGGTGAGTACGCCGGGCCGGGTGGCGCAGAGTGTGGTGGAGGGTCGGGGATGACAAGATGTGGGTCGTGAACGGGGGGTCGCTTTTTGCGGCCGCCGCGGCCAGGCTTTCGGCGAGAGCTTTTGCGGGCGTGGTGTGGTTTACGGTGCTGGGTGCGACGGAGGGTCGAAGTGGGGGTTGTGTCGTCGTCATCGTCATCCTCGTCGTCATGATTGGCAGCCTCGTCGGAGGGAGCAATGAGATCGGTGTTATAACGGTCGGCATCAACTCTGTCGACGTTGGTAGTGTCGTTGATGTAGTTGTTGATGCTGTCGTAGGGGGTAGTTTCGTCGTTTTCGGTCGAAGCACCAAAGGAGAGGTGACGGAGGTCGAGGTGCTTTTGAGCGGGGGAGGAATCTCCCCAGGCAAAGTCTCCTGTTTCGCGCATCATAAAGTCCGCCCAGACGATGGCGTCTTCCAAGCCCGTGATGTTGTACTCGTACACACGGAGCGAGGGGAAATACGTCGGCACGACGCTGGGGCTGATCAGAGACAGATGGTACCGCTCACCCCAGGGGTCGTTGTGCTTGCTTGGCCTCTTTGGCTTCTTCTTCCCGCCTTTTTTCTTCTTCCCTCTTTTCCCCTTTGTCATCTCTGCGTCGCCGCTGGGCTTCGTGACGTTGTCTCCAGGCCGTTCCCGCGGCGGCTGCACCAGCTTTGTCCACTGGGTGCGCAGCTCTTGCATATAGTCGGCCGCCCCCTGAATCGTCAAGTCGTCGTCCATGGCCACTCGGTGCCTTGACCTGCCCACCTCCTCCAGCCGGCCCGTCAAATCGTCAATGTTGACAGCCTCCCGGTCATCGATCAGGAAGTGGTCGATGTTCATGTGCCCGTACAGAGCGCTCACGACCACATCCCGGAACCGGTCCAGCCACAACGTATACCGCTGCCAGCACGTCTCGTCCCACAGCGCCTTGCTGTCGGTACGAGCCGGGGGCACGTGGCCCATCAAGATGGCCTTCATGCGGCGGTCGCGCAGGAACTGCAGCTGCACGCGCAGCCACTCCATCTGTTTGTAACCCGGCTCGGCTGCGTCGGCGCATCCATCAACCCCCGCGTTGCGGTCGAAGAAGTAGAGCGTGTTGAGGCTGACCACGGCCAGACGGTTTGGGATCACCTCCACCAGGAACCAACCGCCAAACTCGAAGCTGTGCCGCTGCTCCTCGGGGATGAAGGGCCGCCAGATGGAGGCGTACTCGGACAGCATGCGGTTGGGGCCGGGGAGGAGGATGTTGTGCGGGAGGATGTCGTTGTTACCAAACGTCGGCACGATGGGGACGTCCAGGACTGCCGCTCCGGCGTCCCCGCCGCCGCCGTTGCTGCTCTTGCCGCCTTCTTTCCCGCCATGCGACCCGCGGTTGCTCGAGAAGAGCTCGACGAGCTTGTCGGCGACCCATTGGTTCGCGCCAAAGACCTGGTCGAGGCTGCGGGGAAGGCGCTCGTCGCGGTCGTGGCGGGCGCTGTCGCCGGTCCAGACGACAAAGTCGACCTTGTCGCGGAGGTGGGCGGCGATCCAGTCGAAGGTGGTGTTGACGAGCGTCAGGGGGCTGTCGCACTCGGTGGCTGCGGCGCCGTAGCGGCCGGCCTCCCCCTTGCCGCGGTGGCACGCATCATGTTCGTCGGTGGAAGAGTGCGCCTTGTAGAACTGGTCCGGATGGATGTCTGAGGGGCGGGAGAACAAGGTCCCATGGGTCAGTCCCGGCCGTCAACGGGCTGGCACAATGCAACCACGGAGCGACGCGTCCCCGGGAGGCCGAGGCAGCACGAACGGAACGATGGGGCGTCTCACCTGTGATGTGCAGGAACCGTCCATGCAGCCTTCGGCGCGGAGCAGCTCGCTGCTCTGTCGCCGGCTTCTGCGGGGCGCCTATGACGCCATGGCACAGCAGGCCTAGGGCTAGGATCCCCCTCAGCAACATGAGTTGGTTCGCTCGCACGGTTTTTGAGCGCCCGGGTGGGAGGGACGGGAACGGGGGCCTAGGAGCAAAGGTCAACCGGAGCGGTCATAGTCCTCCGGGTCGCAAAGTCTAGTGATGGTTTTTCTTTGAATGGCTTGTTTTGGAGTTCAGCTGGCACTTTGCTTGGGGGGAGCACGGAGTTTGGAAAGGATGTTTTGATGTGGACACGACTCGAGCCAAGCTCGGATCTTTGTGAAGCTTCTTAGAGAAGCCCTTACAGGGGTCAACCCAGACGTCGCGGCAAGACGTCCCCAACGCTGTCAAGAAGACGCGCGCTTGCCTGACAGAATGCCTTCCAAGAGTGGATTTCTGTTGCGTGACGTCGATACGTCAGCGCCACCAACGTCCCTATCTATCAGGGACATCAAGGTTCTTGATGTGGTCGTTTGGCCCTTGGAACCCCATTTTCTGGCTGAAAATCTCCAATCATGGTTGCCAAGTCTGGAACGTGAGCCTTGGCTTGCTGGGGGGGCTCGAGCCCGTCCGGGTCCGGTCAGTCCGTTGAGCCCGCTCCGCTGTTGGCACAGTGCGATGCACGGTGGGAAGATGGAAGAGCACTGTGTTGCCCTGAGATTTTTGGCTCCGCAATTTTTGACCATGCTGCTCTGCTCGTTTTTTTTTCTTCTTTTGCTTCTCATCCAAAACATCAGCATGCAACCAGCGCCGCATCTACGGACTTCTGCTCACCGTGTCCGGTGATTGCTCATTGCTAGTTGCTAGATGGTCCAGCCGTACGTTTGAGGGAATTCTGAGCGCTTCGCATTGATGCTTTCCTATGGTTACCCGGCGACATTTCATCTTCCTTGGAGCATTGTTGATCTAGGACCGATCATCCAAGCCAAACATGACTCTCGCAAGTGCGAAGCAAGATAACCTACCTCTGAGCCATACCCAGTTGGGTACTTGGATCAACTGAACCCTCAAGACATCCAGGTGACGGTCGTGGGACGATGCCCTGGCTGTCAAGGCTCCCGCCAACACATCGCCCACGCAGCCGTGGTTGTCGAACACGAGAGAACCAAGTCAAAACGAATATAACCGGTAGTATTGCTATTACTTCTGCTTTTGAAAGCCTGATATCATCCATATTTGCACGATCCGTCTAGTGTCTCCCAAAACCAAACGCCAAACCCACATGTCTAGAATATCCTTTACGCCTTCATCTTTCCGCACTTTCTCCATCTCCTCGTCCTCCATCCTCTCTCCCCCCAACCTCCTCCCTACAACTTCCTCTCACCACTCCTCACCAATCGAACTGCCTGCCAACCCCGACCAGCATCTCCGACCCTCCCCCCCCAAACCCACCACCCCCGCCGCTCCTCCGGTCGCGGTACCCACCCGATGACGACAATGACGACGACGACGACGACGAAGACGACGAGTTCGACGACCCCCACTGCGTCCTGGTCGAGTCGTTGTCCTCACTCGAAGGCATCTCGGACGATATCGATGGCGGAGAGCGCGAGAAGGCCAATTGCCACGGGAAGAGACCCGCAGGCGGTGCCGATCCGGCGGATCTGATCGAGCCGTTGCTGGACAGGCTCAGACTATCGGGTAGGCTCGGGCTTGGGCCAGGCACTTGCGTCGGAATTGGGATCGGAATTGGGATCGGAATTGGGGTCGGCATCGGGGCCGGGGCCGGGGCGGCTGCTTCGGCCTGGGTCGAAGCGGTGGTGGCGGAGGAGATGGTGGTTGCGCGGGAGAACATGGTTGCGGTGCGGGTGAGGGTTGATGACTCTGATGAAGAGGAGGAGATGGTGGAGGCTCGCGGCGGTGCTCCATGGGGTCGTTCCGGGGCCGGGGTTGCGGCGGCTGCCGTTTCTGCCCGGACCGCCCGGTTCATTGGCGGGAACTCCAGGGCCCGGACGGGAGTCGTGGCATGGACCGCAAAGTCCGTCGTGGCGCTGCGCGGAGGGACGGGCAACCCTGCATGTCGCAGTCCGGCCATGGCCATTGGTTCTCTGGCGGTCGCGGGTGCGGTATGATGCCGCACTGGGCGTGGTTCAGGAGCGGGCCGGTCGAGGCTGGGAGCATGCTTGGTGTCTGGCTCGGTGGACACAGGGGCCGGACGGCGTCTTGTGGCGTGCGAGTTGCAGCAGACAGCCAGGCATGATGCCAACAGCAGACCAAGGAGCAGAGTGACCACAACAACCGCGAGGCTGTCGTGTCCGATGGGATGAAAGAAAAACGGTAGCATGTGTGCTGCTGGTGTGGGATGGAATAATAGCTGCTGTGGACATTTGCGGTCTTGATGATGACCCGCGGACTGGGTGGATATCCCGCGTATGCCCCACGATGCGGAGAATGACTGGCTGCGGCTGCCAGCCTTTTTGTACGCACTCGTGTTCTAATAACCATCACACGTACGCCATACACTAAAGGTGTTGGTGTGGTGTTCTCCCCTTGGGCTCGGCACAGCCGAGCCGGACGATCTGGGCGCCAGTCGAAGAGAAGGAGGGGGAGGGGGGTCAAGCGGGATGTCAACGCCAATCCCAGGACCCGACAGTCCGTCAGACCCTGGCGCCATGGCACATTGGGGAGCCGGCTGGCCGTCCCGGAACCCACGATCCAAGAACAAGCCCTAGAATATTCCTTTCAGATCGGGCTCACCGCGTCACCGGATCGATTTTAAAATGACGGTGGGTCGAGAGCGCTGCAGAGCCACAGAAGGCTTTGGGGAACACCTATGATTAGGAACTTCCCCCTCCAGGGGTACAGGCAAAAAGGTTGCGTGGGGGGGAGGGGGAGGAGGGGAACATTGCGTTCGTGGGGGAGAGACGTTGGGGACGGATAAACTTGGCTAAGCTGAGAGCAAGGCGATGATGCGCTAGCCTGGATTGGGACGGATTCCTTGGGCTGTGCCTGGGGCTACGAGAGCTGAAGCCTCAGGCGAAGCGCGGGGGAGGAAGGATGGGGAAAGACTCAAGCCGCAGCTGTCCCGTGGCGCGTGTTGTTGGAGAGGGGGCGGGGGCCGGTAGGCAGTTAGCACAGCAGTTCACGGGCCGTGCAAAAAGTGGCTTAGATCGAACCGACCAAGCTTGTACTCCCGAATAGCTATCTTTTTAGCCAGTGAGGGGTCGAGGTGGTGCGGGCATGCCTGAAGACGGCATCGCTGCCTGGCGTAATGGAGGAGGGCGGCAAGTCGTGATTCGGCGGCAGAAGGTCTAGCTAGCATTTGGCGCCATCGGCGACGGTAGTCTGGTATCTTGCGGCGCCAAGGTATCATTCATTCGAATGGACGCAAGCCTCCTTCCCAACTCGGGATCGGAAAGGTCGTCGTGGGTTCCCTCATCTCCATCACAGCAAGGCTCGACGGGATGGAAAATCCATGACGCAACAATATGGCAACGGGTCGGGTCGAGAGCTCTTCAGTCTGCGACGCGCCAGTAAGAGTTCCAAGACAGCCCAGGCCTCGGGCTGACATGCAGGCTGCAAGCTCCCCGTCGTGTTGTTTGGACAGGCTGAGAACCCAGGCTGGGAGCAGCCACGGAGGAGGGGCTTGCCCAGCGCCGTCAGCGGAAGGAGGTTGAGCGAACTCGCGGACTCGATGACGGTGCCAAGGCTCCGCAAGCATGACCGACGCAGCACGACGTGCGGTGTCGGCATGGTGATGCGATGCAAGACTGAAGGCCGCACACCCGGGGGTTTTCCCTCCGTCGTGGGTATCGTGAATGGCGACCCAATGTTAAAATCTTTGTAACGCGATCGTAGCACAAGGCGAAAGCCTCCGTAGACAGCAGAGATGTCGCTGTTGCGAAAGCGCAACGCCAAGCTGGCCGCCCACCCGACCCAGCGCCCAGCGGGCCCGGGTGACCCGATCGCTTCAGGTCTTGACCAATGCCACACCGTTGGAACGACTGGAGCGTGGAACTGGCCACAGCGCTGCAGCACGCAAAGAGCCGTTGCAAACCACCCGGCTCGGAAATTCTGCAGGGAGCTATGGCACCGTTTTCCTTCAGCTGGCGGGCCGGCGGGTGGTTGGGAAGAAAGAAAGCGTTGGAGTCATCGTGCGAATCGGCGCGCGATAACGTTTGAAGGTCCGGCGAGAACGCACGGCTAACGCTGCTCACCCTCATCCGGCGTCTCATTTGTCCTGCATGCTTTTCGTATGGCTGGCTGCTCGCCTGCTCGGCGGGATGCTGTCCTTTCATCTCGTCGGTCTGCCCCCTCCTCCCCCCACCCGCCGCAATCTAGCGGGGCCGCAAAATCAGCTGACGACGACGTGCAGAGCAGGCAGGACGCCGGGACCAGGATGATAGAATATCGCAGGAAATCGGTCTCATCGGGCAGGCGTCCATGGCAAGGTGGCATCGCATGTCGGCAGAGATGATGCGCCTAGCACTCTGGCCCGGTCCTGCAGCCGCGCCCGCAGGTTGCGCGCTGAGAGGGTGGGAGGGGTCCAGGTGAGGTTGATACGGATGACAAAGCAGCAGAGCTGGAGCAAGGGAGATGCGGGGAGGGGGCTGATGAGGAGAATGAGGAGGAGGAGGAGGAGGAGGAGGAGGTGGTGGTGGTGGTGGTGGTGGCATTCATCCTCCCGTCCCGGGTATTCCGTCTCGTTTGTTTCGTCGATCGTTTTATCCGCCTTGGAGTTCAGCGATGACCACTAGGAAGAGGGGAAGGCTGGATGATGGGCACAACCCCCCAACCCCTTCTTCTCTGGCGAGCGACAACATGCTCGAATCTGCATATCAGGGCGGCTCCAGCTTTGTCGACTGTGTAGGATGCTGGTGAAGCACGGGCGCACCGGCCAACCCCCAAGCCCAATGGCCTGGGCGCTCCAGACCATCCGGGCCGATGCCCATGTCCGAAGCCGCATCGCATCATGACCACGACCCGGAATTGTTGCGCATTCGGCAAGGGTGGGGCCTGGGCTTGCAGCCAGTCGCGCCGGGGTGCCGTGACGCAGCAGCCCAGGTTGATGACCTCTCCTGTTGCACTCTTCCAACGGTCCTCGAAACCTTGTCCGCCAAGGCTCCGCGCTAGGCCTGGTTGAGGAAAGCGTCCATGGGAAGTTCTGTTGTCGCCTGCATCTGGCTGTGGCCGATTGTGGGGCTCCCGGGTCGCGCGCCCAGCACCAGTGATTAGGGTAGGCTGGCCGGCGGTTTCCCGTCGCCATGGACCGGCTGCGGGGGGGAGGGAAAGAGGCGCTGTGTGGAGAGATGGAAGGATCCCAGCCTTCCCAAGATAAGACCTTCCTCCGCAAGAACCTGCAAAGAAGTGCCGCGAGGGTCGAGCAGGCGAGCAAGGACTGGCCGGACCTACCTCTAGGGACCTTGCCAGAGGCACCGGTAGAAGACCTGGGACCTTCCCGCATGAATGACGAATGGGTCATTCAGACTGCAGGTGCGTGGAAATACTGGACCGACTGGAAAGAGCACCAGGCTACACTCCGCTAGTGTACAACTTCATCAGCAGTGATCAGCAGTCATCAGCCGAGGAAGGCGGTGGGCGGAAATGGAGCCCCAGATTGGCCCGGGCCTCCCGCTGGGGCTGCTGGGCTGGGAAGGTGTGCTTCGGTAATCTACCGCCTCGCCTGTTCTGGGTGTGTGCAGTTGCGGTTTGAAGGTTCCCTTCGCCGTTCGCCATCCGCGTTCAGCGCCCGTGGCCCCACCTTTTCTCCAATCAACAAGCCCTGCTCCGGGGATCTTCGACCTGAATTCTTTCGACACCAGCAAAAGAATCCACGTTCTCCCAGGATCACCAGGCTCCCGAAATTTCTGGCCCCCCGGCCTGTCGTCGCCAGCTATCTTTCCTGGGAACGGGAACAACGCAGAAACGCATATCTTCCGTGGGGATCCAGCAGCAGACATCCACATATACACACGCCCACTCGGGAGGCAGAGTGTGTGAGACAGTGAGAGAGAGAGAGAGAGAGGGAGAGAACAGTCGAGCCTAGCTCTCGCACACCCGCTGGACGCGCACACACGCACACGCCTCTCACACCCTCGTTTCCCATGCACCCACCAGCTGCAATTCCCTCATCCACATCCGCCTAACGTTAAACTTTTGTCAACGGTTCAACGGTCGCCAGCCCCGAGGTGCTCCGGCCGGTCTTCATGGGCTCCGGGTGACTCAAAACTCTCTCAACATTGGCCAAACGCCCCTTCATGGGACCTCCAGGAGCTCCAACTCTAATAGCTCCGCATCTCAGCAGCTGCATCGTCGCCCCCCACCACCACCGTCACCACCACCACCATCACCACCATCTTGGATTGACCTAACTTTGTCCATTCGAGCCCGTTCTCGACCAGCAAACGTACCAATTAGCTCCAGCGCCGCCGCGCAGCCGCGCAGCGCGCCATGGACCTGTGATGCAGTTTGGTTCCCGCAAATTCAGCTCGAGAGCCACTTACGATGTTGTTGCGCCCGTACGTTTCGCCTTGCCGTTGATGCGCGAAAGAAGCTGCCCAGCATTGCACCCGTGCACGAACCGTCCATGCTGGGCAAGTTAGGACCACGCCCCGTCTTGGTCTTGGTTAATAGCTTTCGAGAGCTGGCACGTCCAGGTCGCCCGTCGCAATCCAAGGTTGCCAGTGCTGCGCCCCGACTTAGCTCAGGTCGCCGCTAGTAGCTGCAGGTTGGATTCGGGTCGAGATCGCCTTCAGAACCTGTCGCTGCCGCCGTCGCCGTGCCGCGCCGCCCTCCTCCGTCCGAAGCCCGCCGCACACGAGGCCCGCGCTCCACCATGGCGGCTGAGAATATCCCGGCTCCGGCCATGTCATTGCCGCCCCCGCCTCCACTCCCGCCGATATCTGCTGCGGCGGCTCGGCCAGATCGCGATGCCTTAACCGCTCCGCCGCCGTCCGTCATGGCTGCGCCTCTCGGCCCCGGCGCCGCTCCGGCAGCCCACGCTCCAGCGCCTCCCCACCACCAACCCTACGATCCGTCTCTGGAGCCCACCATCAGGCAGTTGCTGGACCAGCAGGCCGAGATTCAAGCACGGTTGGCCGCTCTGCTCCCGCAAAAGTACGGCCCCAACATCAAACTGGAACTTGAAATGCTGCGTCACAAGCTTCGCGTCCTGGAAGCATACGCCCATGATCACCGTGAGCGCCCCTCATCCTTCCTGGCATCGAGCTTCCTTGGCGTCATCCACGCTCTTTGTGTATGCCTGGTCTAACTGCTTTGATCAGGCCTGGTCATCAATCCTCTGTCCGAGGTGGAAGAGGCTCGAGCGCTGCAGTACCAATGCGAGTGCATCGAGACAGCTTGCGTCGAACAAGGTGAGCCTGCCCCCGTCCTATCTCAACGTCTCCCTGTCTCTGTCTAAACCGTGCTTTCCCCCCAGGCGTCGACCTTCAAGACCCGAGATTTCTCGACATTCTCAAGCATCATTACCACCGGGACCAGGCTCCGGAAGGCTATGCCGCCTGGCTGGAGAGGAACATCTACCACTACGATCCCGTCGCCCGGGCCTTGCGATTGAGAGACAGCCTGCCCCTGGGCCTCCGCAGCCACCACTCGTTCAAGTGCTGGGACGATCGGTGCATGCACTACATCTACGGCTACCCTCATCGTGACGATCGCGACCAGCACTCCAAGGAGCATGTTATCCCACGCAAGCGAGACTCGGGTCTCTCCGTCGGGAGCACACCGCCGCTGTCCTTTGTCGAACACCCTCATCGAAGTCACGGAGCCGACTACAGCAAGCAGATGAGCTCCCCCTTGTACCTCCCAAGACCTTCTGCGACGTATCCCCTCCCTGGCCCGGTCGCGGGCAGCAGCCAAGGCAAAGATCACCGGGACTCAATGAGGAGCTACTCATTCGTCTCGGAGCACACGCCTGGACCCCGTGGCTCGATCGATTCAGAGGTTGACCCCTTGCTTCCGCCTCTGAAGCGTAGCCGTGTGGGTCACTCACGGCTCGAATCCATTGAGGAGCTCCGCTTGCTTCGTGATATAGGGCCCTGCTTACAGTGCAGGGTAACGCACAAACCGGTATGTGACCGCCGCCGTCCACCCTCCACCTGCATGCAGCGCTGACCTTTCCAGTGCGACTCGAATGACCCCTGTCGCCTCTGCCCTGATACTGCCAACATGCCGGGGAATGACTTTTGGAGGGCGCTGGGTTGCCAGCGAGGGCCTCTCACCTGCTTTGTCGATGTTATGCTCCCATGTACGCCGGTACCCTGCCTCCCGTTTGTCTTGCCAGTCCATGCTAATGCTGGATAGCCTTCATGGTTCCCCGACACGTTCACACGCCCACGACATCCCCCCTTGCCGTCCGCCGCAGCATGAACGACTTCCTTGAACGATCTTACGCGATCCCCCACGAGATAGCCCGAATGGTAAAGGCCCATCTGGATTTCAATGATGGGTTTTGGTGGACAGATGACCTTGCCAATCTGCCCCCGAGCAGTCCCGCTCGTTCCGCCTTCCGCAAAGACGCCGTCGACCGACCGCCGCCGTGCCTCTCCGTCCTCGCAGCGAGCTCCAACATGTCCGGCGTTATCTACAACTTCTGGCAGCTCCTGAGGCTGAGCGGTGTGCTTTCTGAGAACCGGGAGGCTGAGCTTTCCAGGTTTCCCGTTCTGTACCGCGCGAAATTGTTGCTCCGCGAAACCCTGTTCTTCGACCTCCAGCCGCCCGATTCGGCGATCCACGCCGAGCTGACCGGTTCCCCTTCGCTTATGGTTTTCGACGACGCCGACGCCAACGGACGCTTTAACGTGCTTCACGGCTGTATGGTCCAATTCCTGCAGTCTTTCGATAGCAAGGCGGCGCGACCGGTACCGTTTCAGGACCCCAAGAGTTGGCTCGCCGACTTCCTGGCCCTCTGCATCTTCAGTATTGTCAAGACCATCTTGGTCGACAGAGCCGCCAACCTGCGTTTCGGCCCCGCTCCGCATGCTGCTCTCCTTGCTATGCATGCCGTCCATAAGGCGCTTGTCAGTGTGTCTGCCTGGTCGGGCCCGATGCTGTTGGATGACCAGCCAAGGGACATGGCCCCGGACGATCGCGATCTGTTGGCTTCGATCGGAGCCGTGCTTGGTAAGAGCACGTGGGCGGAACGGGGTATTCACTCGTCCAAGGACTTTCTTATGCAGCTCGGGAATGAGGAGATCAGCCAGCCGGGGTCTTTCAACGGGTTCGTCCGGCAGCGCACGTCGACGAGGCAGGGCTCGTTTGCTCTTCCCCCGATCACAAGACCTCCCGAAGAAGCCAGGAAGCCGCTGCCCGATATGCGACCTCTTATCACCAGCTGGGGTGCTTCTGGGCCCGGTCAACCTGACAAGGACTCCTACATATTCACAAAAGGGGAACCCGAACGCATGCTCACATCTCCCCTGACCATTGAGCCCACGAGGCGCTACACGATCTCGGGGAGCCCCACCTATCCTGGTCCTGGCGGGCAGCCTGACCGCGGGCTCACGTCGCCGGTGGCAACGCCCAGAATGCGCGCCTCTTATCAACGGCCCGCGCTGAGGCGGGTCTACTGTTCCAAGTGCAACGAATACCCTGAGGGTTTCCGCGGAGAGCATGAGCTGCGGCGCCACAACGATGCGAAGCACGCCGCGTTGGTGAAGCGATGGGTTTGCACCCAGCCGCCGGATCCCTCCCGCTCGCCACAGCCTCTGATTCCCCTATCCAAGTGCAAAGCCTGTGTCACCCAGAAACGATACGGGGCGTACTACAACGCAGCAGCACACCTGAGGAGAGCGCACTTCAACCCACACCGCGGCGGCAAAGCCAGCGGGGACTGGCCGCCCATGGCCATCCTCAAGGACTGGATGCGGGAGGTCAGGCAGTCGGTCGACGTTCAAGACCAGGACGACGCCTCGAGCGGCGATGATGAAGCACAGGACTACAAAACGGTTCAGGATTTCATCTCGCCATCGATGCGGTCGATCCCTGGTCAAGAGGGCCCTCGGTTGGCACCGGCCCCTCCTGTTGCACCGCATCCGTCACATGGGCCACCAGTGTTAGCACCTTCGCTGGATCGCTTCGGCTCGACTGCTCCTCCTCCGCCCCCCTTGCCCGCGGCCGCTGGCACGATCCCCTTCTCGGTGCCGCCTTCAGGCGTGAGGCGTGAAGATCCACCGGCACCGTCGTCCTCATCATTGTCTGCCCGCAGCCGCTGTCCTCACCCGGACTGCGGCCGGGTTTTCAAGGATCTCGCGGCCCACATGCTGACACATCAGGAGGAAAGACCAGAAAAGTGCCCCATTGAGACATGCGAGTATCACATCAAGGGCTTCGCTCGCAAATACGACAAGAACAGACATGCCCTGACACACTATAAGGGCACCATGGTCTGTCCGTTTTGCCCTGGGGCTGGGACGCCGTACGAAAAGGCTTTCAACCGGGCAGATGTCTTCAAAAGGCATCTCACCGCTGTGCACAACGTCGAGCAGACCCCTCCTAATAGCAGGAAGCTGGTGTTGCCGATGGGAGCACGGACTGGAGGCGCCGGGGCCAAGTGCAGCATCTGTCAGAGCCAGTTCGGGACCGCCCAGGAGTTCTACGAGCACCTGGATGACTGCGTGCTGAATGTGATAGCCCCGTCCACACCCAGGACTGGAGGGAGCTCTAGCGGTGGTACTGCAGCAAGGAAGGACTCGGTAACAAGGACGCCGACTACGTCAAGCACGGAGAAGGGGAAAGAACCTGACCTTGAGGTTGAAAACGGGAGCTCAGGGGAGGCCACACAGTTGCAGGGTGGGAAGCGTGAGGATAGCACCGACGCCTCACGGCCAGTGGCAAATACCAAGCCCAGCACGGAGGATCAGCAGACGCCAACCAACAGCTCGGGACACGCGGGGCACACCGAACGTGATCCCGAGGGCCCAGAGCAAGCAACCCGACAACAAGAAGATTCTCAACACGATGAGCAACCGGAGCCGCAACCTCGGCGTAATTCAGTCCCGGCTTCTGCCAACAAAGATTCCACGCAATCATGTCCAACCGAGCATCAACCCGAGGGCGGCGAGTCCCAGGAGAAACTCCAGGCGGAGTCTCGGGCCTCAGCCGCCCCGTGCCCTCAGGACGATGGATCGAGAAAAAGCGTCACGGAAAGGGCCCGAAGCGCCAGCATCAGCCATGCACAAGCCTCGGACCAACCACTATCATTGGGCCAGGGCAGCAAAGACCCCAGCACTGCTGCCGGCCCAGGAAGCGCGATGGATCGTCCAGCGGTGCCGCCTGAAGTGGTGCTAGGCTCACCCGCGACGGAAGCGCCAGGTTCAGCCTCGTAGCCCCCACAGAAACGTGTGAGGAGCCTTGCGGTGCGCCGCACCCGAGGGTTCACAATGCGTTGGGCGAGCGGCAGGCAGGTGGAGGATCGACATGGTTCTTCGTGGGTGGAATGGAATGGACGTTGACTTCGATTCTTGGTTTTATTCTTGGTAATTCTTGTCTTTGATCTTGATTTTTTGATGTACATACCTACCGTTTTCCACAACTTTCGTCAAGATCCACGCGGCCTCCCAAGGTTGTGCGGATCTTTCCCTTTTTCTTTCTTAACTTTGGTCTTTTTTTTTTTTTATGGCGATTCGCTCCTCCACTGCACTGTCGGGAAGGAAGAAGGTTGAATAATCCGAAACTCAGTCGTGACAAGACAGGCAAGATGGACTGGAGGAGAAGGAGAGCCTGTCTACGCCTTTAATAGGTCAACGTTTTTATGCGTACTCCCCCAACCCCCAGTTGTATGTGTGTGGCGCACGAGCTTTGAACTAAGAGTGGCTAATAGGGTGATGGTTGATGGCTTTGGTCCAGTGGCGCTGACGAGCGGGATATTGAGGCGGCATTTAAGAGCGGGACACAGGTTTATGTTCGCTTGTCTCGAGGTCTCGGGAGTTCTGGGATGACGATAGCAAAGTTCAGGTACCGAGGTACGGTGGTAGGGACATCCCCATGTCTAACAATGGAGCCATTTCAGCGGCTTTTCTCGGGGTTCGTCCTAGCAAATGTCGGATGCTCACGGGTTCGTCTCCTGCTCGTCAAGTAAGACAGGCTTGCGCTTTTGGCACACGAAGTGAAAAGGAGACGTTCTTCTGCTAGCAACTATCTCCTGGAATCCAGACTATCTAGCACAAATCCTTGATTCCCGGCCGTGTGTGTGATGTGATGATGGCCTTCTCCTGGAATCCAGATCCCGGTGGACCAGGAGATGCCGCTACAGTCGGAGGGCCTCATGAAGGTCGTGGTCAGCGGGATGGAAGAAAAGGAGGTGATTGTACGGCGCGGCCGGATGGTGGTCATGATTGACGGCTGAGCTGAAAGCCTACGCTGGCAAGATGGAAGAGCATCGACACGCTTCTGTTGTGTAGGACAGGACAACAGCCTGTCGTCAATAAGAAACCCCCATCAAGACGAAAACCTGTTTTGTTTTGATGGGGTGAGAGTAAGAGACGTGAGATGAGGGGTGGCGGCAGGCATCTGCGAAGAGCAAAAAGATATAATATAGAAAAAACAACTCCTATCGCCAACCATGAATACACGACACGCTCTGCTGAACCTCTTCCCGCCCCCGTTCCCATTTCCCAGCGATCCCGATGTCCTGTACAAATGAAAAGAAAAAGAGAGACGAGACCGGGAGCAACCCATTGAGCACTCATCACCATTACAACTAGGTCGGCCTTGTGATAGGCTACGTACATACATCTCTTTCTTTCTCGTTGCTCATATCATTCATCTATCCGCCTTCCCCTGTCCGTGAAACAAAACAAAAATCAACGAAGGGACTCGGTATCCAAGCAGATGCGAATCGACCCGCTCCGGTCCAGGTCCGCCGCCATCATTTCGGCCAGCGGGACCTCGGCCACCGGCGACAGCGTCGTGCCGCTCGACACGGGAGACATGGTCCGCGCGGGCACGGGAGGGAGCACCTTGGTCGGCGCAGGCGACGGCGCAGGCGACGGGGTGTTCCTCCTCGGTGCGCCCGTGGGCGGGACGGGGAACTCGGGGATCCGCTCCTCCTGCTTCCTCACGGCGCCGACGTCCACGCCCGAGTCGTCCGACATCTTGTCCTCCTCCTCGTCCTCCTTCCCCTCCTTGGGCTCGGGGAAGGGCTTGCGGGCGTACCCCTTCAGCACGCGCCAGCAGCTGCCCCTCTCGCGGCCCTCGTCCACGACGGCGTGCACGTCGGCGATCATCTCGCCGGCCTCCCGCATCGCCGCGCCGGGGTTGACCGTGTCGGCCAGCCGCAGCTCGCCGGCGACCTTCTCCATCTCGGCGCGGAGGAGCCAGCGCTCCCAGCTCCACCCGGCCGCGACGGCGGTCACGGCGGCGATGTTCTCCGCCGAGCCGGTGACGAGGGCGTCGAGCTGGTGGAGGTGGACGGAGGCGCCCGAAGTGGAGTCGCGGACCGAGCTGGTGGTGACGGGGGCGGCAGGACGGGGCGGGCGCTTGGGGCCGAGCGGGAGGCAGAGCCACGCGCGGCGGACCTCGGTGAAGCCGGCGGCGGCGAGGCGGGGGAGGAAGGAGCGGGTAGGGTTGGGGTCGTAGCCAAGCGTCTGCAGGGCAAAGTTGAACTCGACGGCCTTGGCGTTGCCCAGCGGGCCGGCGTTCATAATGGCCGCGTCGAGCAGGCTGAAGTCGAGATAGCCGCCGGGCTTGAGGACGCGCATGCACTCGCGGAGGCAGGCGTCCCACTCGTTGAGGCCGTGCTCGCCCGAAGCCTTGAGCACGGCGTGCAGCTCGCGCGCCGAGATGATATCGAACTGGTCGTCGGCAAAGGGGAGCTTGGCGAGGGACTTGACGGCGACCTGACGATGGTTCGGGGGGCCGCGGATGTTGGAGTTGCTGAGCTGGCGGATGGCCTTGGTGGTGACGGTGTAGATCTTGGCGTTGGGATACTGGAGGGCGGCGTGCCACGCCCAGTCGCAGGTGCCCTGGCCGCCGAGGTCGAGGATGCGCGTGCGATCGCGGCGGCTGCTGGCGCCGGGGCGGGAGACGGGGAGGAGGCTCTGGCGCGCCAGACGCTTGGCGATGGGGGCCATGATGAGCTGGCCGCCGTTGAGCATCTTGGTGGCGGCCACCTGCCAGGCGGAGAGGCGCATCTGGTAGAGCGCTTCGGCCTCCTTGTCGGCGCGGAGCTTCTCCGGGTCGTCAATGACAACGTCGTCGCCGCGGACGACGTTGGCGCTCATGCGCTTCTTGGCCGACTGCGGGATGACGGAGAGCTGGAACTTGCCCAGCAGCTGGTTGCGGTGGGCATCGCGGAGGCAGACGCGCTGGGCCTGGAGGGCCTCGAAGCGCATCTGGCGGTGGACGAAGACGTCCGTGGCGCAGGCACGCACCAGGTAGTCGGTGAAGGCGCGGTAGTAGGAAGACTCCTGGCGCAGGAGCTTCGAGGGCAGGCTGCAGGGGATGTTCTTCTTCTGCACCACGTCGGAGAAGCGGACCGTCTTCTTCCTGACGAGCTCCGTCTGCTCAATCTCGGGCGAGGCGACCAGAGAGGGCACCTCGGGCTTGTCAGGCTCGGCCTCCTCGGCGTCTTCCTGGTCCTCGGACAAGACCGCGACACCCTGAAGATAGGCGCGCTGGGCCGCCAGCCACATGGCGGTGCGGTCGATGTGCGACATGGAGCTCTCCTCCTGCTTGGGGGCATAGTCGGCGGCGTACTCGGCGATGATCTCGTTGACATCGATGGGGGTGGTCGGCTCATCGACAGCGGTCTCGGAGCTGCCAGCCTCGGGCCCCTTGGGCGTCAGTGGCACCCGGTGGGCGGTGGTGGGCACCGGCGTCTCCTCGACGCGGATGGCCGTCGGAAGGTCATCGGAGCTCTCGTTCGGCGGAAGCTCGATGACGTGCTCCACAATGGCGGAGGACAGGTTGTCGAGATGGAGCGGGCGCGGAGGTGGCTGGGGATGCCTCTCGTCCGGGCGGCTCCAGGGGATCTTGTAGAAGTTCTCGGCCGTGGTTGAGGTCGGCGGGTTTTGCTGATCCTCGGGCTGCTGGCAGTTCCAGGTCCGACGGCTCGCGGACGAAAGCTCCGAGAAGAAGCCGCCCGGAGAAGGGATCTCGAGCCTGGTCAGCTCGGCGAGGGAGTGCCGGTAAGACGGGGTCCTAGACACGCGGCCGCCCGCGATGAGCGGCGGCCGGCTGTGGCGGGTCTCGGTCATCTCCGGGGTCATCTCCGGTGCCACCTCCTCGGCCACCTCGATCACCGGAGCGGGCGCCTCGTCGAGCTCGGCGTCGTTGCCCGCGAGCGCCCGAAGCGTCTCGAGGGCGCCGGGCTGGAGCTGGACTCCCGACCACTCTTCGTTCTCGTCCTCCCGGGAGCCGACCGAAGGGGTCGGCGGAGCCGACATGTGAGCCATCTCCTCCGAGTTGATGCTACCGTCGAGCGAGGGAGGGGCGGACATGCGGGGGATTTCCTGGGTTTGACGGCGCTCCATGAACTCCTTGACGGCTGGGGACATGACCACAGCGGAAGGGGGCGTCGGTGGGACGGGAGAGATGAGCTTCTTGGCGGCGGTCAAAGGGGCCGGGACCGGGGCCGGCTCCGCGGGGATCACCAGCGGGGCCAACGACCTCCGCAGGTCCGTGGACACTCGAGATGACCTCCTGCGACTCCTAGAACTGGTCCGGCGGCCGATGCCATGGGCTTGGAGACGCTTCTTTCTGGTAATCTCATCGTCCGACACATCATACAGGTCGTCAAACTCGGTGACGTCGGTCATGACGCTGTCCCTGTGGCTGCTGGCGCGGTTGGGGTTCCACCGGAGGGAAGGGATCGAAGAGGAGGCCTGGGAGCTGGCGTCGTCGTCGAGGTCGGCCTCGGAGTCGCTAGGCAGGATGGGAGCGGGGAGGAAGTGCTGGCCCCTCGGCGTCGGGAATCCGTCGACCGTGGGGGATAGCCACTGTTGTATCTTGTCGCTGGACCCCGGATTCCTGGTCCGGTCCTCGGCACGTGGCCTTCTGAGCCGCTCGTCCTCCTCCATTATGGGATTAAGACCCCGTGCCGGCCTCCGCCGGCCCTGCGGGGAGGGCGGCCGGTACGTGGTCCTGGGAAGCATTACTGGGTTCGACAGGCTGTTCATGGTGCAGCAGGGTCAATTTACCAAGCCAACGGCGTCGCAGTGAAATGTATGGAAATAGCAAATGCAGGTAAGACAAAGAAACGACCTGCGCCGCCTATAATGTAACGGCAGAATTAAAAAGGGGGCTCGAAGGAAACAACAGGACCAGCTTCGGTCAACGAAGCACTGGTTTGTAAGTGCTGCACAGCAGTGAAGAGGAAGAAGGAAAAAAAAAAGGCCGAGTCGACTCGAGGCCGGAGGAGCCATGATAATATCAAGAGGCGGATGAGAGAGTCATCTGAGCCATGGTCGACGAGATATCCACCAGAGCGCCTAACGACACACGCGCCCGGAGGACTCGATGACAGGGCCGAATGGCGGGGGCTTGAGTGGACAGCGACAGCATGGCATGACCGGGCGTCACGTTGGACAGCTTGGGTGGCTGCTTTGCCTGGAGGGCGGGTGGCATGCATCGAGGACGGCCCGGACAGGAAGCATGGGGCACACACCACGGCAGCAAGCCGTTCTGCTGGCCGGCGAATCAGGTCGAGCACTGGGTACGACCGCTTCTTGGTCCCAAGTCGATGGTATGTGAGGTTGAGGCGCGCGCATCTGACGCTGTGAATGCGGGACGGCCTGGCCAATGAGAGGCTGCAGTCCATGCAAGAGGAGGGTCGGCGCTTACGCTGGGGGCGGTTGAGCTCATGATTGGGCCCCCCCGGCTTCGTCTTGCTTCACAGAGCGGCGGGAACGACGAGGGAACTCGATAGCTCGGGGGAAAAAAAGGATGGCCGAAGTGGTGACCTTGTTTGTCATGGGGGAAGTGCCTCGCTTGGGTTCTCAACCCAGCACCAAGTGGTATGGTCGAGCTAAGTTCCGGCCCGTTCGCCGATCGTGACAGCTCCCGATCCGCCCATGCAGCCGCACATCTCGTCGACCTTGGAAACCGAACCCATGGCCGGCACTTCGTCGTCCAAGCCCGATCGGGATGGCGTACGGACTTAGTTAGTTAGTGTAGTTGTGCCGAATCCTTCTTGGAATGAAGTTGGGATCATGGTTGCCGCATCCGCGCACTCCAGGCAGCGAGTTCATTCCGGAAAAAAAGACACGCTTCCCTCATCTGGTGTGACGTTGAGATAGCGTCGCTTCACATGCACATACCTAGTGTAAAGGCGTTGTGATGGAGGTGATGCAATCTCGAGCGTCAGCATAGCCATAGGTCGGGCCAAAGGCTGCATCCACGCGAGCTCGCAACTGTTCTCGGCAGTGATCAACGGCCGAGTTGAGAGCGGCATGCACTCTCAGCAGCGAGAGCGGTCTTGTGAAACCAGGAAGAGGCCATGGCAGCGACCATGTGCAACGTGTCGTCCTCTCTACGACTCTGAGATGGGGCAGATGCGCTCGACCGAGCAAAGGTACCAGCACCGTCTGTCGGGCTCATGGCCGTCTCATCGCGGTGGCTTCAGCGCTTCCCGGCGTGGCTCATCCATCGACCGATAGTGCGCGGTTGAGCGCGTAACGAGAGGGACGGTTTCATTGCCACGGCGCTGTCCAAGTTCAAAATTCGCGCCGTGATCGAGACGACAGGTGGCTTGGTGAAAGCGGGTGGCAGGTGACGTCCCGCGTGCGACAAGAACAACGGGAAGAGGAAGACGGGGAGAAGAGAGCAGGGAAGCGCCCGTTTGACGCTGCAGAACCTTGGAAACGCCCTGGGCAGATCGGGACCCGCTTTTAACGCCTACCACGCCGGCCCTCATTGGCCAATGTCCGATAAGACAGCTTTCAGGGCTTATCGCTGCCCCGCCATACCTTAGAGCGTAGTTCCAAAGCAACCCCGCAGTCAATCCGACATTCCACCGTTAACCCGGAGCTCAGCATAGCGGCAGCCAGCTTCATCTCGGCGCGACGCGATACACAACCGCGACAAGGACAAGCATACCGGCATATTCGCCTATTCGCCGGGCTTCTCTTCTGTATTTCGGCATCATACGTTTCTGGGTACACCGCTCTTAGCTCCACCAAGTACCAAGGCATGGCCGAGACTGCCCCCGTCGGCCGCCAGGTTGTTTACTGCGGTGGTAAGAAGCATAACCCCCCTCCCCCGGCCCTCCCTATAGCGGAAGCCTCCAGCAGGGCACCCTGCCGCCAGACAACCGAAGCTGTTGTCATTTTCTCCCTATCCTCCTGGCGTATTTCTCCCAGACTGACGTGTCTCTCGCTGGGTAGTATGCACGCTGCCGCCGGAGGTATGGACGAACGAATCACCGGGTGGATCTCCGTCGGCCTTGAAACCAAGCAAGCCTAACCTCGATGTCTCATGACTCCCTCCACCCCTCCCCCGGACCAGTATTGCGAATACGGCGGTACCGTCAAGAAGTGTCAAGACTGGGTCCAAAAGAACCACCCCGATCTCTACGCGAGGATATGGTCGCCTGGTTCGTCCTTTTGATTGTTTTTCCCCATCCCTCGTCCCTCGGCCGAGTACCACCCAACCCGCCCACGCCATTCACGCTACCTACCCCCTTTCCTTGCGGCCACCAGCGACCCAACGACCCAATCGCTAACCCTTTCCCTCGTGCAACAGAAGCCCTAGAAGCCGCAACCGCCGCGCTCTCGGTCGAGGCCCAAGAGCGCGCGGCCAAGGACGCAGCCAAAAAGGCGGCCAAGGCCGAGGCCGCCGAGCAGCGGCAGGCGGAGAAGCTGGCCAAGAGCGTCGTGACCATCAAGCGCGTCGAGCGGAACAAGCGCAAGTTCGTGACGGCCGTGAGCGGGCTGGAGGCGTTTGGGTTGGATCTGAAGAAGGTTCGTTCGCTTCGTCTTGTCTTGCTCCCTCTGCTGCCGCGGGCGTCGCAGCCCAACTCTGTGACGTGACGTGGCTCTTGCAACACTAACAGACTGTCCCCCCGGCTACCAGGTGGCCAAGGACTTTGGAAAGAAGTTTGCGACCGGGTCTTCGGTGACCAAGACGCCGAGCGGCGGCGAGGAAATTGTGGTCCAGGGCGACGTGAGCGGCGAGATCGAAGAGTTTCTCCTGGAAAAGTACAAGGAGATCCCCGAGGACAATATCGAGTTGGTCGAGGACAAGAAGAAGAAGTAGTTCAACAACAACAATCATCACCTTGTTCCATCCCATCCGCATCCCGGTCTGCCCCGTTGGTCATTCGATATGCCAGTCTTGAAGCATCTGACGGACCGCAAAAACAGTTAATTTGTCACTTGGCAGTGATGCAAAAAGGGAGAACGCGTCACCCTGAACCACTAACCGTAAACGCCGATGCAAAAACAGGACGCAAACCATGCACCCCCTTTCTGACCCAACCCAAGCCAAACCCACAGCCATGACCAGGCCAGTGTTCCCAAAAACGCCCAAGCCAATGCACTCTCTCCCATCTTCCGGAGGAGACCCAGTACCCAAACGCACAATACAAACACACAGGCCGGCTTTGGCCGACGAACCGAACAGAAAATAACACACACACACACACACACACACCACCACCATCACCTCTGGCCCCACCCAACTCGAGAATGGTCCATAACCACCTCCGTGGGCCCCATCGTATTATCTCATCTCTCATCTCAGGCCGCTCCATCTCTCATGAGGAATCAAGGCCTTGTCCTCACCTCTTCCGCAGCACCCGCCCCGCCGCACTCCCGCTCGCTGTCCCCGCCGCCACCGCCGCTCCAGCCGCCTTGCCCACGCTCCCCCCCTTCTTGGCACCCGCCGTCCCGACAGCGGACGCAACGCCCTTCTTGATCGTCCCCATCACCGTCGTCCTCTTCGCGGCCGTCGAGGTCTGGGTGGACCCGCCGGCCAGAGACAGAAGCTTCGGGTGGGCCCCCGGCGGCGCCGTCATGGGCCGCTTGCGGATCACCGTCGACGTGCTCCCCTCGCTGACGTTGCTCGACTCGCTGGCGCCACTAACTCGCCGGGTGGTCGACTGGATCTGCGACAGGGGGCGGGTGGTGGACTGCGGGGGTTGCACGCCGGCCGTCACGGTGGCGCCGCGGCGGCGGCGCTCGGAAGCCGTGATAGATGAGGACGCTGTTGACCCGGCGCCCGGGCCGGGGGTCTTGCGGCCGGTGGCCGGCCCCGGGGTGACGGCGCCGGAACGCGCGGCAGGGCCGTTCCGGGTGGTGCCGTCGACCATGCGGTTGAGGACGCTGCTGGCCAGGGCGGCGCGGCCGGGGGTGGCGGCGGAACGGCCTGAGGAGGTGCCTGGCCGGGCAGGGTTGGGCGCGCCGGCGGTGGCAGGGCGTGGTGCGACACGTGAGTTGACGGTGGTGGGTGAGAGGACATGCGTGTTGGGGTTGCGCACGACGCTGGGTCCGTCTGCACGGGCTTTCTTGGGCGGCGTACGGACTTCGTTCTCCTTGTCTACGCCAGAAATTTCGTGGCTTCAGAGGGGGGAAAACCTTGTTTAGCGCGCTGCGTGGGTTTGAGAGGGGTGAGAAATATGCTCACCTTCGCCTCTTGGGCGGATGGGCCGGGGCAGCACCACCACGGGTCGGCGGCCGGGAGACCGGGACGTCCTTGGCCGGCACCGGAGGGCCCCGGAGCGAGCTGGTCAAGAGGCTGGGCTTTTGCTGGACTTCCTTGGCACACCGTTCCAGCAGCTCTTCCATGGTGAGCTTTCGCAAGGCCAGCGGGATGCGGTTGACGCGGATTTCGATACGTGTGCGCAGACTCTGCGCGTGGATGTTGTAGTTTGCCCGAAGCTTGCGGGCACGCTCCGTGACTTGGGCCGATTGTCAGTCCTGTGCGGGCATTTCGGCAACGTCTTCTCACAAAAGAAAACACAAGACATACTCTCAAGCTGAAGGTTGTCGATGAGGGCCTGCTTCTGCGCCAGGGTGAGGCCCATTCGCTGCCTTTTCGCAGGGCCTTCATCGGGGTGCGACATGTCGCCCTTGGTGAGCACTGTTTGGGTCGTCGAATCCGCCGCGAAGTGCGCGTCGCCGGACATGTCCAGCTGGTCGGATTTGCGCTTTCGGGTGCCGCCGAGAGACTGCATGGTGTGAGGCGGCAGGTTATCAATGAGATACGTTGCGGTGCCGAGAGGTCGGAGTATGTAGTAGGCTTTCTTTTTGCTTTGGATGGGTAAAGGCGGGTGGGTAGCCGGCGTTGAGCAATGGAGTTGACGGGGTCGCGGTGGTCGTGGTGAAGCGAGAGGTGGAAAGTTGAAGGTTGTGTGGGAAAGAAGGAGATGCGCGATGAAGCGACGTGACTGGTCCGCGTTTGCGAAAGTAAACAAACCCGGGGACTCCTCAGGGCGGGGCCGACCAGGAAGGTTTAGCGCGCCCCAGCCGGGTGGGTCTCTGGGAGGTGGCTTGTGATTGGCGGATCCGACGAGGCTGCTGCTTGTTTCGGGTGTCAGCCAAGCTTCCATCAGAGCCGCTTCCAGGCTGAACCCGCCTGACGCAGCAGTCGGAAGCTCAGGCCGCCCGGTTGCTGCATCATCCATCCATCCAACCAAGCTTGACCCCACGATCCCGTCATCATCAGGTCGACATCAATCTCCCTCCCCCCGACCCCCCGACGACACACCACCCGGCATCTTATCGCCCAGGCCCCCAACGAGCCGACGCATTTCCCAGCGGAGAGCCGACCACGCATCCTCTAGACATCCCATCTCCGTGCCAACCAACAACAAAAGCCGCCACAATGGTTCTCGAGGCGGTAATGATCGTGGTGGACAACAGCGAGAGCAGCAGGAATGGCGACTACGCACCGACCCGCTTCGACGCGCAAGCCGACGCCGTCGGCATCATCTTCCAGAACGTGGTGCAGGGCAATCCCGAGTCGTCGGTCGGCCTGATGAGCATGGGCGGCAAGGGTCCCGAGGTGCTGGCCACCCTGACGACCGACCAAGGCAAGATCCTCGAGGGCTTGCATCAGACCAAGAAGAAGATCCGGGGATCCGCACACCTATCCACGGGCATCCAAATAGCCAGCGTGAGTTTTGAGCTGAGCCATCGGCGGGGGCGCCTGGGAGGGCCAATTCGCTAACGTCACCTCTCTCCCAGCTTGCCCTGAAACATCGCCAGAACAAGTCCCAAAAGGCCCGCATCATCGTCTTCGTGTGCTCCCCGATCGAAGAAGGCGAGCGCGAGCTCGTCACCCTCGCCAAGAAGATGAAGAAGTTCTCCATCAGCGTCGACTTTATCCTGTTTGGCGACATGGACGCCGCCAACGAGGCCAAGCTGCAGGCCTTCAACCGCGAGATCAAGGGCAACACGGACTCGTCGCACCTCGTCATCATCCCGCCCAGCTCCAAGCTGCTCAGCGACCAGCTCATCTCCACGCCCATCCTGCTCGGCGAGGGCGGCGCTTCCGGGCTCGGCGGATTGGGTGCCGAGGGCGGCGCCAACGAGGACTTCCCCTTTGGCGTCGACCCGTCGCAGGACCCGGAGCTGGCGCTCGCGCTGCGCATGTCCATGGAGGAGGAGAAGGCAAGGCAGGAGAAGCTGGCGCGCGAGCAGGCGGAGGCGGCCAAGAAGGCCAGCTTGGAGAGCGTCAAGGAGGAGGGAGAGTCGGCGCCGTTGCTGGACAAGGACGGGCAGCCGAGCGGGAGCAAGGACAACGACGGCAAGGGGCCCAAATCGGGCGACGGTGACAAGATGGATACTTCGTGATGGGGTGGGCGGCTCGACAGGACCCGGTCGCGACGGAGCGCAAGCCGCTCGAGCCCGGTAGGATACGCTCGGGGACGGGTGGCAATAGAGACGCTTGGCTTGGAACCGATTACCGAGCATGCTCTGGGCCGAGCCCGCGATAGATAACGTGAATCCCATGACCCGACCAACACGCAAGCGCTAGACCCAATAACTCCCGTTTATCCGTCCATCCATCCATAGAAACCTCGTTCCCTCTCACATATTCCCTGATCGCTGCCCCTCCAAGCACCCCGACCAGCTCTGGATGCTATGCCCGGCTCGACTCCAGGCCCCAGACCCCATCTCCTCCTCCTCCTTGTCCTCCTCCTCCACCACCACCACCACCACCCCCAATCCCTTCACCAAACGGCAAGCTCCTCGCCCATCAAACCAGGCCCTACCTGTTATTGATCTCCCGAATGTAGCTCCCCAGCTTGCGATCAAACATGTCGCAGCGCACCGGCATCTCGAGCTGGTAGAAGGGGTTCTTCATGACGTAGTCGGCGTACATGTCGTACACCCTGCGCATCGTCAGGTCCACGTTGGCCTGCGTCGTGTCGGTGAAGAGCAGGAATTTGGTGCCCGTCAGCGTGGCGAAGCACTGCATGCGGAAGTTTTCCGTCTCGAGGACCTCGAGGCCCGAGGGCGGATCGGGGCGCTGGTAGAGCTGCTGGGCGGACATGCCGCTGCCGGCGCTGCCGCCGCCGCCGCCGCCGGCTGCGGCGCTGTTGCTGCTGCTGCCGCCGGGGTGGGCCGAGGGGGCGGTGGAGGAGGTGGAGTTGCGGTTGCCGGGACCGCCGCCGGCGCCCTGGAGGTGCTTGAGGGGGTTGAGGCGGGCGGTGATGGCGTGGACGCTTTATTGGGGAAATAAGCATGAGCGAGCAGGTGAGAAGCGTGATGAGGAGGGGGATGAGCATACCCGTGAAATGTACCCGCGAGGACGAGCAGGTCGTTGGTGCTGACCTTGTTGAGGCCCTCGTGGAAGGTCCGGTTGTAGATCAGGCCGCCGGCCTTGTTGATGATGATGAGGGCGAAGATGGTCCTGTGCGTTGGAGGGGGGTGGACGGTTAGCCCAGCATCATTCCCCTGACCGGGCCATGGATACAGCGTGGACTTGGGCAACGAACATGTTGGAGTTTCAGGTCATGGCCAGGCGGCCAGAAACACCCCCCTTTGGGCTATGTGCAATTATTTGTCTTTTTCTTTTTTCCACTTCCCAGCTTTTTTTTTTTGAAGGATGTTTCAAGTACAATCCAGCCCGTGGTGAGGAATGAGGCGGTTGTGAGGCGTCGAGGGATGTTTTGAGAGCCGTTGCGTTGGTGAGATGAGCGGCGATCCACTTCCATCCACGCTAGCAAGGGAGCCGAACGGAAACCAGAAACCAGACGCTGTTATGAGGGTTAGGGTTGGGCGAGCATTTTTAGCGGAGTGTACTCCGTCTCATCTTGATCTTCCTTCAACCCATCGTCCTCCACCAAGGTACCTTCGGTTCCCCAAGATGCCGGGACGAAATCGGTTGTTTGAAATCCAGCCATCTCTAAAGATACCGAGGCAACCCGAAAAAACACACAGTCGTTGCGCAAGCGAACGCCATGACACGTTTCCTGCGCTGCGATGTTGACGCAGAACCCGTTCAGCGAAGGTTGCATTCGCCCTGCTCCCCCGTCGAGCTGCTGCCCTTCGGCTAGCACGCCTGTATATTTTTAGATTCCAGGCTTGGGAGGAAACGGCCACGCCTGGCGAACGTACCGAACGAGCGTGAATGGCTGTTCGAGGTCGATTCGGATTTTGAGGTCTGCACAAAGCTGCAGAGTCGCTCAAGACAGGTTCTGCAGGCCCTTCGCCGTCCCCCGCCGTTCGCTATTCCCAGCAGCTTGGTCGCCCGGCGGGGGCATGAGAGAAAGGACAGACAGCCCGGGCATGTCAAGACAATCACTTTCCACGCATGTGGAAATCTTGACAGCTTCTCAACGTCCCGCCAACCCAAACCAAGCTGGCGATCTGCAGGTCCCAAAAGTCCTGTCCGGCAGTTGAAACCCCGCCGGCAGCACCCCCTGACCTCCACGATTTGGTGAGACGCCGAGACAGCCATGTTCCGCGCGGTTCGCCGGCTTCCTGTCATTGGAGCGGCCAAGAAGCCCTCCCTGCACCCAACGGAGACTTTGGCGATCATCAGCTGCCTGTTCTTGACTTTGTCCGTGTCCTGTTGCGTGGTGGGGATCGCGGGCTCCATCGTCGCCGCTAGAGTTGGTCTATTTGTTCCGTGGCCACAGGAAAGCTTCCAGGTGGGTTTTACAGAATGTTCTGAAAGCATGAGGTCCGCCGAGGCTTCAACACAACCACGCATTCCTTGCCGCAGAGCGCAACCCTGTCCCTGAAGCCACGACCAGAGAGCCCGGAAAGTTGATTGTACGGCGGACCCCGTGTCAGGCACGGTTGCCACGTCGGTCAAGGAGGGAAGTGGATTGGCGCGACATTCGAAACGTTAGTCGTAAACGTCAACCTTTACGTTTCGTTGATCCTTTGTTTTTTTGTTTGCCCTCTTATCGTCGTGTCTGGCCGGACATCTGAACTCTCCGACGCGGCCACGTTGGCTTCGCCGTCCCCAGCCTTCGCTCGCTTTTCGATCCTCGCCATCTCGCGACCGTCCTACGGCACCCTCTCGCCGGCGTCCCAATCTCGACATCTCGACGCTCCCTGCCCCGCTTATAGACGGGCAGTCGTGTCCGGGGAAACCAAGAACTAGCTGGGTTTTCTGCCGAACCCCCTTTTCGCCAGATTGCCATCGCGCGAGCCTCGTCGTTCGTTTCTCACCCCTCTTCTTCAGCTGGCCGGCTTCGCCTATTCCTCGTCCGGCCACACCGGGTCAGCAGGGCCTCGTATGACCTTGCAGCAGCAAACCGACACCAGGGCCCGCGCCGCAACCCTGCCTCCCGTATCTTCCCGGCCATGACGGCGCGTCGGCGACCGGCACCGCAGAAACACCTGCAGGTGCCGGCCAACAGCGGCAGCACCACCAAAGATCGCGGCGGCGGCGACAAGATCTACGCCGCGCCTAGCCCGTCGCCCCGCGTCATCAACGCGGCCCCGTCCCTCGAAAAGGCAGAAATGTACGGCATCAACGACAACCGGCCCGTCTTCAGCCGCGCCATGGCGCTGGCGGGTCGCATGTTCATCGAGACGATTCCGCAGTGGCTGGCCGTGGGCGCCATGCTGTCGCTCATTTTCGGAGGGTGCTGCTCGAACGTGTTTGCGCTCGAGTCGATTGTCAAGGTGGAACCGGGATGCGGTACGTTTTTTTTTTTTTTCTTTTTGTTTCCTCTCGCGAGAGGCGGCGCATCTTGGGCTAGCCGGGAGACGACAGCGGGCTGACGGGGTGCGGCGGGAATGAACAGGCACGCTCTTGACGTTTGTCCAGTTCGCCTTCGTCGCGATCACCGGGCTGCCGTCGCAGTTCGACCCGAAGCGGCCGCCCTTCTTCCTCAAGCCGAACCGCGTCCCGCTCCGCCGATGGATCGTCAACATTGTGCTGTTCTTCGCCATCAACGTTCTGAACAATCACGCCTTCAGCTACGACATATCGGTCCCCGTCCACATCATCCTCCGGTCCGGAGGGAGCATCACGACGATGCTCGCCGGAAGCTTGTGCGGGAAGCGATACTCGCGGATCCAGGTGGTGGCCGTGCTCCTGCTCACGGTGGGCGTGATCACGGCGGCGTGGTCCGACTCCCAAACCAAGGCGGTCAGTGTGACGCGAGCCCCTCGAAGGAGCCGAGAAGAAGCAACGAGGCTGACAAAGACCATCCCTCCCAGGCCTCCCCGTCGGACACCAAGTCGGTCGGCGTGGCGAGCTTCGGCACGGGCCTCGCCATCCTCTTCGTCGCCCAGGTCCTGTCGGCCATCATGGGCCTCTACACGGAGCAAACCTACAGCATCTACGGCCCGCAGTGGAAGGAGAACCTGTTCTACTCGCACCTCCTCTCCCTGCCGCTCTTTCTGCCCTTTTTGCCCTCCATGTCGCGCCAGTTTCTGCGGCTCGCCCACAGCGCCCCGCTGGCGCTGCCCGTCCCGCGCTTCCTCCTTGACGAGGACCGCCCCGACATAGCGTCGGCCGTGCAGGGCGCCGTGGACCGCATCCACATCCCCAGCCAGCTCTTCTACCTTGCGCTCAACGTGCTCACGCAGTACGCATGCATCCGGGGCGTGAACCTGCTGGCGGCCGCGTCGTCGGCGCTGACGGTGACGATCGTGCTCAACATCCGCAAGCTGGTCAGCTTGCTGTTGAGCATCTGGCTGTTTGGGAACCGCCTGGCCACGGGGACGCTTATCGGCGCGTGCATCGTCTTTTTTGCCGGCGGGCTGTATTCGCTCGACGGGAAGCGCAAGACAGCGCCGCCTGCCAGGCGAGGCGCAGCCGCGGCCAAGTCGGGATGACGTTGGCAGCAGGCCGAGCGAGGGAGGCTGTGTTGCTTTTGCATGTACATACTACGATTGATGTTGTGTGGGGGTGAATGCGAACAAGTTTACTCGTGAATTGCCGCGCGAGCCGGTGCTGCCCCTTTTGCTCGTCCACGTGCTGGGTTCCGTCCCGTGTTTGCAACGAGGATACGACTTGCTCGATGCGGGCGGCTAGGCGCGGCCCTGAAGACGTCTTGTACTATTGTATACGTTGGGAACCATGGGAACCCTGCCTCGGGAGCTGGGAAACGCCGCCGCCGCCGTCTCCCCCGAAGGGGCTTGGCGTTCCGTCTTAGCGGCCAGCTCCGGACGTCATCGCTTTCCCGACCAGTGGGTTTGCTGGACGGAGGCTGCCGAAGAACGCAGCGTTGCATTGTCCGCATCGACTCCATAGGGCCTTTTCAGACGTACCTAGATAATTAGAGAAAGGTCCAACCGTCAGGCCTTTTTCCCGTTGGGCCTGTGGACCACGGGAGCACAACCACCTCCGCTTAGAGTCATACGCATCTCATACAAAGCTACTTTTTGGCCAGGCACCAGACAGACGGTACGACGGCAAGATAATAAGAGCGGTCAAACAAGAAGCGGTCTGCTGATAGGAGCTCGAGGTGCTCCGTTGAACATCGCCGACCTTCTCATTGGGCCACCAGAACGAGGCCCGTCAGCCAGCCGCAGTTATCGCCAACTCACACCCAACTCACACGGTCTCGGAAGGCCAAGCCTATTGTTTTTTTTTTTTTTTTCTTTATCGTTTTATTGTTTTGTTTTTCGGTGACCCGGTGTATGCACCTGCATCATGTGTGGTGAGTGATAACTACCCAGCTCGGGACGGGAATGCACCTCAACCTCTCTTCCCGCGTCGATTGTCTCATACGCCACTTGGTTCTCCCTTGACCGCGCCCTCTCCCCCCCCCCCCCCCTCCTTCTATCCCCGAACCTTGTGACGCCTGTCTCATTGGAAGGCTGTCACACAAGGGCCAGGCACAACAGCCCCTCGGTCATCCCAGCTCCCCCCCCCCTTTGTGAAACCAACAGTTAATAACGTGTGGCTCAGGGAACGGGCACCCGTACGCGCGTGACAACTCGTCCAACTCCGAGTCCCCGAGGAACAGGGCAACGGAGATGCCAGAGCTCGGATCGGACGACGACGACTATGCCATGGCGAACCACAGCGAGCACGAGTCGGACGTCGGCGTCGACGGACAGGACCGCCAGGGCCAGGGGGACACGTCGGGGGCTCCGAGCCGCGACGACAGCCCCGGCCGCGAGGGGGGCCTCGAGCTGGAAGAGGGCATGCTCCCCCGCGACCTGCCTCATAAGACGGCCTTTTACGACATGGTGACGGAGCGCCAGATGACCCAGACGGACGCCAAGCTGTTCTACCAGCGGAGCCAGGCCGAGAGCCGCACCCAGCTCGGCCAGCTCGCCCACATGACGCCCCAGGGCAGCCCTGTGATGTCGGCGGGCGGCATGACGTCCTCCTACGCCGACCTGGCTTCGATGGCAGCCAGCCTGGGTAGCTTGAGGCTCGGCGATGCGGTGGCGGATCCTCCTCTTCCTCCTCCTCCTCAGCAGCAGCAGCAGCAGTATCACGCAGCCATTCCCGAGCCGGCGATGGGGCTGCCTGGCCAGCGGGAGCCTAGCGGCTTTTTCGGAGCCGAGCCTTTCCATCAGCACGGACGGGCCAGCGGCTACGGCCACGGCCCGCCGGCGGCGGCGACGACGACGAGCTCCGGATGGCCGGCTGGCGGGGGCCAGCCGCTGGATCCCGCTCTCCAGCAGCAGATCCTGCAAAGCGGCGTGGTCCCGGGCATGGGCAGCAGCAGCTTCATGGACGCCGACCCGCAGATCAACGCCGAGCTGCGCGCCATCTTTGGCAACATCCAATCCATCCTGGACAAGCGGCGCAAGTACATCGCGCTGTCGCTGCAGGGGCCGTTTGACAACCCCAAAGACGACCCGAGCTGGGTCATCTATCCGCCGCCGCCCGAGCCGGCGTGGGCCGAGGACCGCGAGAAGGCGGTGCGAGGGGCGGGCAGCGCGGGCAACAGCCTGCAAAACAGCATGGTGCTGCGCTCGGGCGACGCGCCCGCGGAGGCCAAGAGCGCGGGGACGACGCCGCAGCGCAGGTCCGCCGCCAAGAAGCGCAAGCCGGGCCAGGACATCGGGGAGGACTTTGACATGGAGGACCTGCTGCCGCTGCCGGGCGGCTGCGACATGACGTTCCGGCTGGACGAGAACGGCGTGTACCAGGTGTACGAGGACGGCGAGGCCGACAGGCCCATGGTTCGGGTGCCGACCATCAAGGAGTACTACGTCGACCTCGAGGAGATCGTCAACGCGTCGTCGGACGGCCCCAGCAAGAGCTTCGCGTTCCGGCGGCTGCAGTACCTCGAGGGCAAGTTCAACCTCTACATCCTGCTCAACGAGTACCAGGAGACGGCCGACAGCAAGTCGGTGCCGCACCGCGACTTTTACAACGTGCGCAAGGTGGACACGCACGTGCACCACTCGGCGTGCATGAACCAGAAGCACCTGCTGCGCTTCATCAAGAGCAAGATGAAGAAGTTCCCCGACGAGATTGTGCTGTTCCGCGACGGCAAGCACCTGACGCTGGCCGAGGTGTTTGAGAGCATCAACCTGACGGCGTACGACCTGAGCATCGACACGCTCGACATGCACGCCCACAAGGACTCGTTCCACCGCTTCGACAAGTTCAACCTCAAGTACAACCCGATCGGCGAGTCGCGGCTGCGCACCATCTTCCTCAAGACGGACAACTTCATCAAGGGCCGCTACCTGGCCGAGATCACCAAGGAGGTCATTGCCGATCTCGAGTCGAGCAAGTACCAGATGGTCGAGTGGCGCATCTCCATCTACGGCAAGTCGGCCGACGAGTGGGACAAGCTGGCGGCCTGGGTCGTCGACAACAAGCTCTTCTCGCACAACGTGCGCTGGCTGATCCAGGTGCCGCGGCTCTACGACGTGTACAAGGAAAGCGGGCTCATGGGGTCGTTCGAGGCCATCATCCGGAACCTGTTCCAGCCGCTGTTCGAGGTGACCAAGGACCCGACGAGCCACCCCAAGCTCCACGTCTTTTTGCAGCGCGTCATCGGCATCGACAGCGTCGACGACGAGAGCAAGGTCGAGCGCCGCCTGTTCAAAAAGTTCCCCGTGCCGCGCGCGTGGGACACGCGGCAGAACCCGCCCTACACGTACTGGATCTACTACCTGTACGCCAACCTCGTGTCGCTCAACCACTTCCGCAAGAAGCGGGGGTTCAACACGTTTGTGCTGCGGCCGCACTGCGGCGAGGCGGGCGACAGCGAGCACCTGGCGGTGGCGGCCATGTGCTGCCACAGCATCAGCCACGGCCTGCTGCTGCGCAAGGTGCCGCTGATCCAGTACATCTTTTACCTGGAGCAGATCGGCATCGCCATGTCGCCGCTCAGCAACAACGCGCTGTTCCTGGCCTACGAGCGCAACCCCTTCCTGCAGTACTTCAAGCGCGGGCTCAACGTGTCGCTGTCGACCGACGACCCGCTGCAGTTCGCCTTCACCAAGGAGCCGCTGATCGAGGAGTACGCCGTGGCGGCGCAGATCTACAAGCTCAGCTCGGTCGACATGTGCGAGCTGGCCAAGAACTCGGTCAAGCAGAGCGGCTACGAGTTTTCCATCAAGCAGCAGTGGCTCGGGCCCAACTTTCACCTGCCCGGGAGGCTGGGGAACAGCATGATCAAGACGAACGTGCCGGATCGGAGAGAGGAGTTTCGGTATCTCACGCTGATGGAGGAGCGAAGAATGTGAGCTTTTTTTTTTCCTTTTTTTTCCCCTTTTTTGACGCATCCAACATCCAACATCCATGGCACGACGGACCTGACTGTCTGGCTGACGTGAGATACGCACAACAGGGTCGAGAGGTATACCTCCCTCCCCGCCGAGCCGCCGTCGGCGAGCGCGAGCATCATCCTTCCGCGCCCTCTGGCACCCCACGCCGCCTCGGCCGTCATCGCACCAACGCTGGTCCAGTCACCGCCGCAGCAGCGACCCTCGGAACAGCTTCAGCAGCAGCAGCAGCAGCCGCATGCCACACCTCCTCGCGCTACTGCCGCAGCCGCCGCCGGAGTAAGCCCCATCAGCACATCGGTTCCATCCTTGTTTAGTCAGGCTCAAGATGCTCAACAGCACCAACAGCCGCAGCAGCCGCAGCAGCAGCATCACTACCACCCTATCGTAGCGGGTAGCCCCATGCTGATGAGCACGGCGTCGCCCGTGCTGATGGGCCAGCAGCCGCAGGCGGGCCTGCCGGGGTCGGCGATGGGGACGCCGACGCTGGGCCCGGGCGTGGGCGTGGGCGAGGTGGCGAGCGACATCCACATCTCGGGGCACGAGCCCAGGTATTTCCCGGGGTTGTTGACGAGGAGCCAGAGGAAGGAGACGATGCGGAAGGACAGCTCTCACGAGAGCGATCCGCGGTGAGAATGGACGAGCCGGGCGGTGAGGTGCCTACACAGTAGGCACCTAGCCAAGGTCCTGAAACAACAGCATGGCAGAAGTACAATGGTTCCCGGGGGTGTCGTTCCAAGTGGTGAGAGGAACTGAGGCGGAACAAGGGACGCTCGACATGAATTGCTTGCGTCTGTTATAGCACGTGCTTGCCGGCCCCTTGCCGTGTACACGTACGATTTCTTCGCTTTCCCTTAGCTTAGGAAACAAACATCTACCTAGACACGAAGCAGGTTACATGACACGCAACGATGGGGCGCTGTGGCGCATTGTCATGCCGAAGATCCGGAGGCAGCCGAGGACAGAGAGTCTTTGCGAGGGTGTTGTGTTTTGTTTCGGGAGACGGGCGTGACTGATGGTGAAGGTGATTTCCCGTTGACCAAGACGACCGGCCTGATGATGCTGTGGTGAACTTGTTGGAACCGACTGTGCCAAGTAATAATTAACTAGTTGATGAATAACTACACAGTATAGTAGAGTAGCTTGGGCGGGTTGCCCGGGCAGTCAGCCCACAGACGGTACGAAACCATGGGAAACGAAACGCAGCATGATGCATACTGCGTAGTAACATGATGTAACATGACGTAACGCAGCGTGTACACAGTAATGACGAGTAACTACTGCGTAACGATGTCAGGTCGTTCCAGGCCAAACCTTCCCCTGAGTCGGCCCCGCGGTTGCTGGGGCTTGGAAGGTCCACAGAAGAGACGCGGCCCAATCAGCAGGCCCCAAACCACCCGCCTCCCCCCCCCAAACGGCCTCCACCTTTCAGCGCCCTTGCCTCCCCTGTTCCCCGTGTCCCGTCTTTTGGGCTGAGGATCCAAATCTTGGAGGCTGCCTTCCAGGTTTCCTTGGCCCGGGACTTCCAGGTTGGTTTCTCTTTTGGAAAGTCGCTCAGCTCCAGGGGATCGCCGCCCTGTCCACCTGCATCCTACCGACCTACCGACCTACCGACCTACCTACCTACCTCCTACTCACCTCCTACCTACCGAACCATCCTCCCGTCACGGACTCGCCTCCCGTCCTTGGTCTCTTCCATCTCTGGCCCCGTTTCCAGGCTCCCCGTCTCCCGTCTCGTGCTCTCGTGCTCTCGTGCACACTACCCAGTACACACACGCAGAGCACGCCTTCGACCCGACGAAACAGCCGTGTCTCACTTTTAAGCCTTGTCTCTCCTCCCTACCCGCGTGTATCTGCATCCGCGGCTCCTTGCCCACCCCTCCCTTGGCAGCTCAGCTCTCTTCCTGTCGTCAACATCCACCACAGGAGCACCACGGGACATCATCACTCCCACTGCCTCAGACAACAACAACAAGAACAACAACAAACGACGACGACGACGACAACCGCCGGACCCTGACAAGTCATCGCCCGCCACTGCCACTGCCACCACCGCCACCACCGCCGCCGCCACCACTGCGCTCGCCTTCGTCTTTGCCCTCTGCACACCGACCAACAACGTTGCGCGACTCGTCTTCCGATGCCGTCCGCTCTTGTCTCAGTCTCCCAATAGCCCCCCTCCTCCCCTCCCCCCACGCGACTGGATTCTCGACCGACTCGTTTCCACAAGCTCGACCCTCCCCCACAACGTAATCGCTAATCCCCCCCTACCCTACCCTACCCCCTTGGCTTTCACCTCCCCGTTCCCTCGGCAGCCATGGGGTTCGTCGGCGTGTACAAGGCCATCTACGACTACGCCCCGCAGGGCGAGGGCGAGCTGCAGATCAGCGAAGGGGACCTCCTGTACATCATCGAAAAGAGCACAGAAGACGACTGGTGGAAGGCCAAGAAGAAGGCCGGCGCCGACGAGGAGGAGGAGCCGGTTGGCTTGGTTCCGAATAATTATGTCGAGGAGGTGCGTTGACGGCCCCTTTCCCGGCTGTCCCCCTTCTTCCGTAGACCGGATCGCGAAGAAAAAAAAGACTGACGCCAGAGTGCCTCCCCCCCCTGTTTTTTTCTTTCCGCCTACACAGGCCGAGCCCCAAGGAAAGGCCCGCGCTCTCTACGAGTACACCCGCCAGACCGACGAGGAGCTGTCCTTCCCCGAGGATGCCCAGCTGGATGTCTACGACACGTCGGATCCCGACTGGATCCTGGTGGGACACAATGGCGACTACGGTTTCGTGCCCGCCAACTACATCGAGATGATGGATGGGGATGCCAAGGTGCAGGAACCCGACGAGGAACCGCCCGCGCCCACGCCTCCGCCGCTCCCGGCCAGGACTCCGGCGGCCCCGGCCGCTCCCGCCGCTCCCGCCGCCGCTCCCGCCACCGCCGACGTCCAGAGCCCGCCGCTGCCGGCTAGGAGCCCGCCCTCCTCCGACTCGGCCGAAGACTCGTCCTCCTCCCCCGCCCCGCCGAATCCCGCTTCCATGATCGCCGGCTTGATGGCCGCTCGCGCCGGCTCGTCGCACCAGCAGCCTCCGGCCCCGCTCAACCTGTCGTCCCACAAGGACGCGTCGGACGACGACGAATCCGACAGCGTCAGATCGCCGCCGCTCCCGGCCCGGCCGCGCGGGAACTCCCAGCTCTCCCCGGACGCGGCCAGGTCCTCGCGCCCCGCCGACCGCCGCAGCCGCGCCGACTACGAGACCCCGAAAACCCCGACGGCCCCCCTGACGCCGGGCGACTTCCACATGTACAACATCAACGAGATGGTGTCCATCATGGGCAAGAAGAAAAAGATGCCCACCACCCTCGGCATCAACCTGCGCACCGGCATCATCCTGATCGCGCCCGAGTACGCCCAGGACGGGCCCTCGCAGGAGTGGACCGCCGACAAGATGACGCACTACTCGCGCGAGGGCAAGCACGTCTTCATGGAGCTGGTGAAACCGAGCAAGAGCATCGACTTCCACGCCGGCGCCAAGGACACGGCCGAGGAGATCGTCGCCATGCTCGGCGAGCTGGCCGGCGCCGTGCGCGCCGAGGGCCTGCGCGAGGTCATCCTGGCCGGCACCCAGAAGCCCATCCAGCAGAAGAAGGGCGTCGTCCTCTACGACTTTGACGCCCAGGGCGACGACGAGGTGACGGTCTGCATCGGCGACGAGGTGGTCATTCTCGACGACACCAAGAGCGACGAGTGGTGGATGGTGCGCCGCGTCAAGAACCAGAAGGAGGGCGTCGTCCCGAGCAGCTACATCGAGGTCACGGGCATCCTCGACACCCCGGCCTCCAGCGCCGTCGTCGGCGTCAACGCCGGCAAGTCGACCGTCGAGCAGAACCGCCTCGAAGAGCTCCGCCTGACCAAGGAGGCCATCAAGGCGGCCCAGCGCGAGGACCACAAGGAGCGCGAGCGCGAGAGGACCCGATCAGAGGTAGGCCCCGGTTTGCCTTTGCCCGAGCGGAACAGCAGTCTGTCGCAGGCAAGCATGAGTAACACCGACGGGCAGCAGCGCAGCAGCAGACGCGAAAACGGCAGCCGTTCCGAAGCCTCGGGCTCGTCCAAGTCCAACGGGAAGCCCAGTACGTCTTTGTCCTTTGGGGATCTCGCCGCCGTCTGCAAGGCTAACAGCAACGTCCCGCAGAACCCGATCCCGCCAAGGTCCGCACGTGGACCGACCGCACAAAATCCTTCACCGTCGAGGCCCAGTTCCTCGGCGTCAAGGACGGCAAGTTCCACCTTCACAAGCTCAACGGCGTGCGCATCGCCGTTCCCATCTCCAAGATGTCGCTCGAGGACCTGGAGTACGTCGAGCGCCAGACGGGCATCTCGCTCGACGAGGACAAGCCGCTGTCCGACCTCAAGAGGAAGAGCGGCAGCGCCCGCTCCTCGGCCGCCCCCGCCCCCAAGGTCGGCGCGACCGTCGAGCCCAAGAAGCCCGAGTACGATTGGTTCCAGTTCTTCCTGGCCTGCGAGGTGTCGCCGGCCTTGTGCAACCGCTACGCCCAGGCCTTTGCGCGCGAGTCCATGGACGAGAGCGTCCTGCCCGATGTCGACGCCTCCGTGCTGCGGAACCTGGGCTTCCGCGAGGGCGACATCCTCAAGGTCATGCGCTACCTGGACGTCAAGTACTGCCGAGGAAAGAAGGCCGCCCCGGGCGGAGAGGAGGCCGAGGGCGGCTTGTTCTCCGGCCCCGGAGGAGCCTTGCGCAACAACACCCGGAAGGGCCGGCCGGCGCCTCCCGTGGAGACGAACAACACGGTGGACGCCAAGGCGCTCGCGGGCCAAAGGGAGCCGGGTACCAGCGAGGCCAGCGCTGCTGCGTCGTCGCCGACCGCGGCGGCTCAGGCGGCCCCGAAGGCGATGAGCGGGTTCGAAGACGACGCCTGGAGCGTCAAGCCCTCCAAGACGCCCGAGCCTGCTCCCGAGAAGGCGCCCGCCCCTCCCGCCGCCGCGTCCGCTCCCGCTCAGGCCCCGCCGCCACGGCCACCGCTCCCGCCGAGCCGACGCCGGCGAAGCTGACCGGCGCGATGTCGGACTTGTCCCTGCTGACCAAGCCCCTGGAGCCGGAGAAGGTTCAACCCCCCGCCCCGCCGCCGGCCTTGAACCTGGCTCCAGCACCTGCTCCGGCTCCAGCCCCGGCCCCGGCCGCTGCCACCGTGCAGGTTCCCCAGCCCACCGGCGCCACCCCGCAATTCTTCAGCGGCATGCCGCTGCCGGCCGTCAACGGGCAACAACCGCAGGCCGCCGTGGCCCGCCAACGGCCCATCCCGCCTCAGTACACCCAAGGCCAGGGCGGGCTGGTGCCGCCGCCCCCGGCTCGTCCCTTCTCGGCGCCCCAGGTGGGCCCGCCCAGCCAGTTCGCCCCTCCGGCGCTCCAGCCGCAGATGACGGGCTTCGCGGCGACCCAGGTCGCGCCTCCCGGCCAGAGCCTGAACGACCTCGCCCAGACAAGGCTGCAGCAGCAGTACGCCCAGCTGCAACAGCAACAACAACAGCAGCAGCAGCAACAGCCGCCGATGATGCCCATGATGACGGGCATGCAGCCCGGAGTGTTCATCCCGCAGCCGGCGGGCGTCGCCATGCCCCTGGGCGCGCAGGCCGTGCCGGCCCAGCCGCTGCAGATGCAGCCCACGGGCTTCGTCCAGCCGCTGCAGCTGCAGCAGCCCATGGCGACGGGCCTGCCCCCGCCGCTGGAGCCGCAGCGCACCGCCGTGCCGGGCGTCATGGGCGTCGCGCCGGCGTTGCAGCTGCAGCCGACCGGGTTCGCTCCCGCCGCGGCGCCCATGCAGCAGCCGATGCTCCAGCCGCAGCCGACCGGGCTCGTCGGAGCCCCCGGCATGGGCATGGCGGGCGCCGTGGGCATGGCGGGCGTCGGCGGCGGGCTGCAGGCGCCGCCTCTGCAGCCGCTCGTGCCGCACAAGACGGGCCCGCCGCCGCCGGTCAAGTTTGGCATCCCCGAGGGGGGCGCGAAGAAGTTGGCGCCGCAGCCGACGGGGAGGAAGGCGAACTTGGCCGCTGCTAGTAAGTTTTCTTCTTTTTCTGTTCCTGTCCCTTCGTTTGTGGCATCTTGGAGAAAGATGGCTTCATGGATTGCTAACGTTGACAATCTCATAGCGCCGGACAACCCGTTTGGCTTCTGAGCCTTGTCCCAAGCGGGGTGTAGGTAGTAATCGATCCCTCCGGGTTCGCCTCCTCTCGTTTCGAATCGGCTCCGCTATGCCAACAGCAACAGCAGCAGCAGCAGCAGCAGCAGCAGCAGTTTTCAGGATCCTGCCCGACCGCTCCCTCGTCGCCCGGGCTGGCTTGTTCCCGTGCGACGGTCCTCGGTCCCGACCCTAAAAGCTCCCAGAGCATGGAGACTCAATCGACAGCAGCGGTCTGGCAGGCCTTTTCTGGCTTCGCGATCGTGATCACAATCACAATCACCAGGACTGGACTGGACCGTGGGTCCATCCCATGCTCCTAAGCTGCTGGCATGGTGTTGTGTTTGTTGGGATGAATCGGAGGAGGCTGCGCCAACTGGGCTTTTCTTTGCCTCCTGTGCTATGACAACACACAGGTGTCCTCTTCCCTCGGAACGGGTATGGTGGGAGACTTTTTGGTCCGAGAACAGAAAGGGATGGCGGAAGATATATAGAAGGAGGGAGGGTTGAAGGTTTTGGATTGGCTTTTGTTGGCTGTAGTGGTTGGGTTGCGTGAGAATGGACAGGTATGGTCATCATCCATCCATCCATCCATCTTCTATCGCAGTGATTTGTTCTGCTCCCAGACGGCCGGGCATGGGATGCTAGAGGAGAGGGTTCTGGAGGAAGCGTGGCGGGTTGTCTGGGAGCAGCCCCATCGTCGTCGGGTCAGGATGGAGCAGGCTTTTCTTCCTTTTTTCTTTTCTTTCTCTTTCCGTTTTGTTCCATCTATTATCTTGTAGTCGTTGTCATCACCCTGTTCCGCCTGTCTTCACACGCGCAACTACTAGCATAGTATATCATCATCCATCCCCTTCCTTTGTCTTGCAAGGTCTTCTTCTGCTTTGCGCCTCATGACCCTGCTCGCTTGCGGCTCCCACCCGTTCATCCTTGTATTTTCATTCCTTTTCTTTTTTTTTCTTTTTGCTCGACTCGGACTTGGACTTGGTTGGGATCACAGGCACCGGCCCTGGCACAAGGTATAATTTTTTTTTAAAAAAAAAAAGAAAGAAAATGGAGGGAGGGCCGGGGGGAGTGGGGGAAAAGGCAACTCGTGGCCCTCATACGCGTAACCTAGAACATCCCGTTCCTGCCGTTCGCTGTACCTGTCGATACCTACCTACCTACCCACTCACCTATATAGACAGTCGCTCGGATGACCGCCGTCTGGAAGAAAGGTATGCGTCAAAGACAAGTACTGGCATCATGAAGGGCCTCATATACGGAGGATGCCGTAGAGCTTTGAGCCAAGCATTTCTAACGCGCCCGAGAAACAAATGTCATCATGCATCATGTGCCGTCGTCGACAGCGGACTTCCATAGAATACTGCTGGCCTCCCCTGGTACCGACCTAACCGAACAAACTTGAACCTTTTTTGCCCTCCTACTTTTCCACCCGGTGGTTGCTCCATTCCCCGAGGGCGCTCTTCGAACGAAGGCAGAGGGGGTCGTCAACAGGGACACGATAAACCCTTCACGGATCAACGCAGAGCAAAGCTCGCACGCTCAGGTCCTTAGGACGGTGCGTGAGTGAGATTGTAAGCAACCAAGTTGTAACTACTACCTGATGCATTCCCCGCCGGAACTGTATATACCGCGCAACCATAGAACCCAGAGTGCCCGAGGAAGCCCAAGAAACCCCGGACGCAACCCAACAGCGCAGAAAAAGTAGATACATCCCCTTACCTCCCCTTGATGGCCGTTCTGGCCAACCCCAGTCCCCCCGCCAAAAAGGACCACACGCGCAAGCCGTCTCCTCCTCTCACCGATCCCATCATTACACACGCAGCCCGTGACCAGATACAACACCTCCCTCCCGGAAGGTGGTGGCGAGCATCATGATGCCTGCTCTGATTCGGTACGTAAGGTAAGCGGAGGTCGGTCCACATGGTACCCCACGAAACCCTCCTGTCGCCGCTTTACTGAATGGTGCCCTTCCTGAGCTCCTCGGTATCCGGCACGACATCCTCGATGGAATGCGCACGGCGGCGCTGCACGGCGGCGGGGGCGGCGCCCGCCTTGCCCTCGACGGCGGTGGCCTTGGCCGACTTCCCGGCACCGTCGGCCTTGCCGGCGGGCACGGCGGCCCCCTTGGGCGGTTCGAAGCGCTTGCGCACGGCCTTGATCATCTTGAAGAACCAGAACCAGTTGAGGCCGTTGAGGGTCAGGTTGCTGGCGAGGTAGATGGCCATGAGCCAGACGGGGACGGGAACGGCGTCGCGGGAGAAGAACATGGGGTTGGCGTCCGGATCGGCCGGGTCGGCGACGGCGGCGAAGGCGGCCTCGATGTACTCGGGCGACGGGGCGCGGCGGATCGAGTGCCACATGTCGACGTAGACGACGGCGGACTGGTAGGTGCCCCAGACGAGGCGGCAGAGGAAGAAGGTGACGAGCAGGGCGATGCCGTTGTAGAGCTGGGGCTTGGTGCCCGTCATGTTGAGCTTGTCGAAGAACCAGTGGATGTTGAGGAAGGGGGTCGAGAGCTCGTAGAGGATGAAGATCGGGGAGTAGAAGTTCAAGTAGGGGCGCTGTTGGAAAACGCGGCGGGTGGTGGTTAGTTGAGCTTGCCATCGTGGGGCTTGGTCTTGTCGTCCGGAGGGAGGGGGAAACGTACGAATCCAAAGGTGTAGACGGCCAGGGCGCTGATGGCGTGGGCCAGCAGGCCGAGGCCAAAGATGTCCAGGTTCAGCAGGGTGATGCCGAGGTCCCAGACGAAGTAGCCGGCGGCGAGCGCCTGGATCAGCCCGCAGGCTCCCGTGTAGCCCCAGACGCGCTGCTCGTAGTCCATGACCTTGCGCTCCTCGTCGCAAAACATGACCCACAGGGCCAGGGCGTTGATGAGCAGGCTCTGGACGAGCGAGACGACGTGGGTGTCCCAGTTGGCCTTCTTTGCGCGGTGGTGGCGCGGGTAGAACTGGGGGAACAGCCAGGTGGAGAGCACGGGCGACACGACCGTCTGGATGGCCGTGTACAGCAGGGCGGCGCCGATCACCTCGTGGATGTGGTAAGGGAGGGTGGGCATGGCGAGGAGCTCGGCGAGCGGCTCGACGGCCCTGCTCAGGGCGGGAATCGGGGGGATCGGAAACGGATCGCGCATCTTGACGGCGACAGGCGGTAGCGGATCGAGCGTCTAATCAGCCGGGCGTTTTCGTTGGGCCGGAGGAGAAATCGGGGAGGAGGAGGGCCTCCTGTCGGGAGAGCGGCCGGTATATGATGGGGGCAACCAGCGACGCGGATGTCGAGGTGAGCTGCGGCGGATGATGGACCGTTCCAGGTCGCAGCGTGCCGCCGCCAGTCACGGGATGCCGCGCCACCACAGGCAGACACGCACGGAATCCGGCACGGGGACCGGCTGGGCTGCGTGGCAGGTGATAAAACCTCCCACCTCCAAGTCCGAAACAGCAGTCAGTCGGCACCACCAAGCCGGCTGATGCCTCTTGTTGTTGTTGTTGTTGTTGTTGTTGTTGTTGTTGTTGTTGTTGTTGTTGTTGTTGTTGTTGTTGGTACTGGGTGTTGCTTGTTGGAGTTGCGGTGATGGTGGGGAAGTCTAGCGTCGGGTAGTGACTTGTAAGTCAAGGAGGAGGAGGAGGGAGGAGGGGGGGGGGGGGGGGGGGAGATGCTCTGGAGGTTGAGGTTGATCTCTGCCTGATTCACCGGCCTCCTTCCTTCACGTGCTCCGCCTTTCTCTCTTCCCCCACCCAGTGGCTGGATCCAGTTCGGGCAGTCGTGCCTCGGATCCAGGTCCGCAGGCTGACGAAGAGGCTTTGGAGGAAGCGCCCAGCGGCGGACCAGCAACGCTCCATAAACGGCCCCTCTTGCCGCTGTGTTGGGAAGCTTGAAGCCCTGAGACGCCCTGAAAGACAGGCACAACGGCACCCTGGACCCTGGACGCAGCTCAGTTTTGTTGGGACTGACATGGTCTTGGCCTGCCTGTCAGAGCCGCCATCAAGGGGAGCTGACAGGCCGGGGGGTGTCCTCTTGGCCAATCCGAGGGAGGCCCTGCGACCCACATGTGGGGTCAGCGTCGCCTTCCGAGCGGGACTGCCGAACCTGTTGAAGAGAGCGTCCACGGCGAATGCCGTTGGACCCATCGGCTTGTACACAGTAGCATCACATGCACTGCAGCTCTTACACAGTAGTTACATCCGCATTCAGGAGCTGGTACGTATACGCAGTCGTTACCTCTAGCAGTACGTGACAACTCCCTCTTCATCACGCAAAGGCCGCTCATCCCGTCTCTTGGTCTCGAAAGAGCCATGTTTTCAATCGAACCGCTTGATAGGAACACCGAGATATAACGTTATTATACTACCCCATCTTTACAGGTACGTATAGTACCAACGTGAGATGCCTGCATGAGCTTAGCCCCATCTCACCAGACAGAACTCAGGATGCCCGCCTCCCCCAACCTTGGTAGCGTTGATGGTTTTCCTGTGTCATGGGTATTCTTGCACACTTCCTCGTCGTCAGTCTCTTTGTTTTTCCCCTCCTAGCCTAGCTCTCTCCCTCCTCCTCCTCCTCCTCCTTCCTTCTTCTCCCCTCACCCCCTTCGTTGAAGACAGTGAAACCGCTGTCGGCAATGTATCTCTGCCACCTTCATCGCCGTTGCCGCCATCCTTGCTTCTCACCTGGCCAGGTTCGTTGGTGGCTGCCATGCTGGACTTGTTGTCGTCTGTTGTCTCGCCAGGCTCGCCGTCATCTGCTTCTCCGTGCCTAGTGTTGTCCGCTTGGACAAGTTGGCCAGCGTGTCTACCTCGCCAGGCGCCTGCTCTGCCATGTTCGCCTCCGTTTTCTTTGTTGTGTGCGTCGCCATGGACGACCTCCGCTTCTTCTCTTGGCTCTTGTGCTCCTTTAGCTTCCCCTTGTGTCTCTTGTCCGGCTTCCCCTTCTGATGCTCGTCTGCAGTCGCCTTCAATTCTTCATCGGAAATCGCCTTCCATGTTGGCAGGATTCCGTGGTGTAAAGTCGGTTGGCCCCCCTTTCCAAGGACATCGTTCTCGGTGGACCGAAATCCAGAAAAAAATCACTTCTCTTGATGAGATTTGAGGCTTACGGGCCCAGATGAGAGCGGGATGGGTGGCTGTTTCGGCTCGGTGATTTGCACCATGCTCTCCTTGGCGGGTGGCATTTCAGCAAGCATTGCCAGGATGTCGCTGTAGCCGCTCTTCACGGCCAGCTGCATGGGAGTGTCGCCGTCTTTGTTGGGGGTATTGACTTTGATGTACTCGTGTTCGAGGAGCTCGCGGACAGCAATGGCACGACCCCACCTCGCAGCCAAGTGCAGAGGCGTGTTGCCATCCATGTTCTGAGCATTGACATCGGTCTTGTTACACCCAATGAGTGTTCTGATGGCTTCCTGTTCATCGTTTTGTATGGCCAGGTGTAGCGGCGTGTTGCCATCCCCGTTCTGAACGTTGACATCGATGCCGTCGTGCCGAAGAAGTTTGCCGATAGCTTGCCGGTTATCGTTTCGTACAGCCAGGTGTAGCGGCGTGTTGCCATCCTTGTTCTGGACATTGACCTGGATATCGTCATCCGCGATAAGCTTGCTCACGGCTTCGACTTGACCGTACTGTGCGGCCAAGTGTAGCGGCGTATTGCCAGCCTTGTTGCAGGAGTTGATGCCAATGTCCTTTCCGCCTAGGTCACAAAGGACAGATAAAAGAACCATATCGCCCCGATGCGCAGCTCGATGCAGCGGTGTGTTGCCATTCTCATCGCGGGAGGGAATGTCGAGTGAAGGAGCCCCGATCTTCCTGTCCTCAAGGAATGCATGGAGAATCTCGACATAATGCTCGTCCGAATAACCGGCATCGGCTGAGGCGGGGTCCTTGATGTACTTGAGAAGTCGGCATAGCAGATACGTGTCCTCATGCTGAGCTGCGCGGAGTAGCAGTTCATCGACGATGCTGGCATCTTGCGGCGTTGGCTTGGGGTCCGGTTTCGCAGCCGGTTCGACCGGCACTGGTGTCAGGTCAACAAAGACGCCCGCGTTCACTTCCTTCCCAGAAGTTCCCTCCACCAAAGGGGTTGTCAAGTTCGGGCTCGCAGCTCGGGGGCTATCGGTTGCAAGGCCGTGTCCCCTGTTTGTCTCTACCTTCGTATTAAGGGAAATATAAAATGCCGGACCGGCGCCGTCGTCATCGATAACCTCAACAGATGTCGCGGATCGCGACGACGGTTTCGTCTCGGCCTTTACGTCAAGGGGAAGAGAAGCCGCCGGGCCCGCGCTGTCGTTATCGGCATCCTCGACGGATGCCACGGGTTGTGATGCCTTCGGCACCACAGGCAGACCAACCTTGTTGCCCAATGCTTTCGCCTCTGGCCGTGACCTTGGCCCGGGCGGAGCGTCGATGGGCTTGCGAGTTGCCAAAGCATCTCTGCTGCCCTTTGTCTTGCCATTGTCCCTCAACCCTCTCGTGGTTGGCTCGCTTGACTCGGTCGTGTCACTATCCACGTCGAACATGACCGATGCTGTTTTGACCTTTCGTGTGATATCGCCGGTTTTGTTGAACATGGCTGACTTGGTGTTTCTCCGACGGTTGCTAGAAGATCTCGCCTCATCCTTGGATCGGCCTTCCCGGTCCCAGCGGGATTCACGAATCACAATCGTGCGCGGCCTTGAACTCTCGCCAATCTCGGCGAGGTTGGTATCGGGGTTTCGAGTGCTCCTGTCCGGCAACGAAGGGGCCAATGTTGTGCTGCCATTGTCCACCCAGTCGTCATATTCGTCTTCGGACCTCCGTCTACTTCGCATTCCCTTGGCCCGGGGCTCTTGACTTCGGCGTATCCGACCCCTCCGTGAGCCCATGTGTTCATCAGGTTCATCGAACCAAGGCCTCGGTTTCACAGGCCAGGCCTTTCGCCAGTCGTCGACTTGGACATCGGCAGTGGTCAAGGGATCCGGCCCGTTGCTGTCCAAGTGCCAGGGTCTTTCGGGACCTGGCTGACCGTCGTCCATTGGCGGATCCAGGATAACAACATGTTCAGTCCCCCGGTTGTGCCTGCGAGACCCAAGCTCGGAGCGGGAACGCAACCGGTCATCTGAGCGGGGTTCGGCTTGGTGCTCGGTCTCAACATTCGGCGGTTTGAGATCGTCCAAGGAAAGCGGGTCCATGGGTGTGGGCACTGCGAGGCCGAGCACAGTAGAGGCGAACTTGGCGAGGTACGGAGGAATCCTTGAGGCGTCCAAGCTCAAGCGCTCGATTAAAAATGACGATGGATCCGCTCCGTCGGTCGCTAGCGAGGCATCGTTGTCTGGTGCTCTTGAAAGAAGGGCTTGAAACGCAGCCCAGGCCACCGCCAACGTTTCGTTCTGACATTGCTCGATGCGAAACCCGTCGTCCACCTGGAGATGCTTCACGCCATGCTGAGAAACAACCGGGTCCACTTCTGGAATGAGAGGCGCAAGATAACTTGACAGGCACGTTGCAAGGTGCCCTTCTGTGTCACCTTGAGCATCGGCTTGGAGCTTGGCGAGCGCAACGAACCATGCGTTTGGGTTTTCCAGTTGAAGAATGAGCAGCTTAATGGCATCCGCTCGAAGACTGTCGTCGCCTATCTCGTCTGCCGCTCTGATGGCAACCTCAACGGCGTGCCTTTGCGCCGGGCCAGAACCGTACAGAAACCTCTTCCAGTCGGGTCCTGGAATATGCCGAAACGGGACGCAGATGGGTAGGCTAATGCCGCTGCCTTGGTCAAGTCTTAAAATACCGAGGCGGTTTAATTGGGCCTCGTCTGTGGAAGCAGGCGGTCGTTCCATCTCGAGAAAAGTCTTGGCCAGGAGCCACTGGACAAACGGCCTGGTCATCAGGAGGTTTGGGTGATCGTGCTCAACGTGGTCTGCGAAGGCCTTTGCGTGGTGGAGCAGCAGAAGATTCCGAGCCTTCATGGACTCGCTATGGTCCTGGAGAATCAGCGAGGTAAGGACATCGAGAAGGCCCATGACGAAGGATTCGTCGTAGAAAGGACGGGTCCAATCCTTCAGGAGGTTGTCCATCACTCGAGGAAGATGGGTTGTGCCGAAGAACTGCATGGCGGTGTCTTGCCACCCGAACGCCGAAATGAACGCCTTAAACAGGTCCTTGAAATCCCAGATGCAGGCCTCACCGACCAGGTTACGATAGATCTGCCGCCAGTTGAACAGGGACTTTGCGTACACCTTAGTCGATACTGTGATGCTTTGATTCGTACATAACTCAAGCCGATGGAGAACTCGTAAACAGAGGGTAAGCAGTTGGACCTAGCAGCATCGTGTCAGGTGTTGCGTCTTAGGAGCGGGGTTGGCTCTGAGTGAACACACCTCTGTCGAGCCAGCCAAGGAATCAGCTGCAAGTGCTATGAAGGTGTTGCGTACGGCTCTCAACACTGCTTCGAGATAGTCTGGGATGGGTCTTTGAGAGAGCAGGTCCAAGAGAGCAAAGTTGGCAGCTAACTTGCTCCGGCTGCGATCGTCAGCGGTCTCGTTCTCCGGATCCAGGACAAACTCCGGGAGCATAACGTTTCGTAGCTCTTTATAACAACCAGCAGACAGCAGCATCTCGGCGTACTGCACGCGAATATACGGGATCGTACTTAGGTGTCCGAGCGACGACCAAAAGTGCTTCTTCGCTTCTTTGATCAAGCCGAGTCTTGTAAGCCGGCAGAAGGACTCCAGGTTGTCTTCCCAGTCTTCCTCAACATCCAGATCGAGACGTATTGACATGTCTTTGCTTCCTTGCGACGGATCGAGTGCCAAATGGAAGCAAGGGGCGGTGGTCTCAGCACTGACCACCTCGGAAAACCCAGAACCTGCGTGATACACCAGACCGGCCCTTTTGAAAGGCATTGTGCCGGCTCTAGGACGAGGTGTGAGTTTTGGCTGGGGCTTCGTCTCTAACTTCGGGTCCTGCTGGGACTCTGAGCTTGACGCTGGGCTCTGCTCTCCCTTCGACTCCTGGGAAAGATGAATGCTAGAATTTTGATGGAGTCCTAAGGATGAGGTGTATCGCGGGCCTGGGGGCCGCCTGATAAACGCTCGGGTATGAACTCTCGATGGCGGCGGGTCATATGAGAGAGAGTCCCGCGGTCGATTGAGCGATCGACTGGCGGTGATAATCATCTTGTTATCTAGTTCGGACCCAAGACCAGACCTGAACTGCTGCTCGAACAAGTCCGAGAATCGGTTGCGTTCTCTGGATGAATGGCGTGCCTTGCGGCTGCTGGATCGCGCACCGGCATAGGAAGCTCTCACCGGGCGGTATCCATCGGAAGAATCCCTCCTCTTCCGGACACTATAACGGATCTCTGTACTATCCGAGTCCATCGGAGAAGGGCTCATTGGCCATCTTGTCGGTGGATACTTCCTCGTCCAGGTCGACCATGCGTCATGAGGTTGAACTGGACCCGGTGCCTCCTCAAGCTGGCGTTGACGTTTGCAGCGATGATCGTCTCGGTCGCTTCTCTCAGGTTCAATGTTGACGAGACCTTGGTTGTCGTTGCCTGAAGCATTGGATCGGTTTCCCCCCTCCAAGGGTACCGGTACCGGATCGGCGTCAGAGAAGTCGGCGCTCCCTAGCTGTGCCATGTTTGGTCGTCTTCCTTTGAGGCACGTTGCCACCGAGCTCCAGTTTCCCGTCGAACGATGATATTCAGTGAGGAAATGAAGTCAAAGGCCGACCTCCTTCCTCACGGCGTGATGCTTCCGGGTACGTTGGGCCAAAGCGGGCTGCTGTACGAAGCATTGGATCAGGGCGCGCGATGAGCGTAATCCGGAGGCATATCTCCTCCACGGCCGAGTAGCACAGCCTCTGGATAGGCACACTTGATGTTACGGCTCGTGTGCGTCCAGCCGCCCACGCAACATCGCTGACGAATCAGGTGCAGCGAGAAGCGACCTGCAAGTCTGCGGCACACCCAGCTTCACTTTCGCTCACTTGCTTCCGCACGCGTGGCGGGTGGCAGTGAGCGCAACCGGGGCAAGGTGCGGGGAGGGATTCAGCCTTGCCGGCGTACGCCCTGGTCTGCGCTCTTCCCTTCCCCCAGCGCTTGGTCAAGCGTCATCTTGAGAACCCGAGAGTCGCCGATACCCACAGACAACGCCGAATTTGCCTGTCCATGGGATTGAGGTGTTTGCGACCATGGAGACGATACCAAGAACGTCCCTCCAGCTCGATGATCTCCCGACGATGGAACGTCAGCACACCCGGCCTGCTCTGTTTTCCAAGGCGCAGAGCAAGTATGGGAGGTGCGACTACAAACGATTCGACAGTATCGCATCGACGCACATGCGGGCCGGCCGTGGTACCATTGGCAAAGTTGAAATCGATTGTCGGTTCCTCTTCACCAGATCTCAATGGGGTGTTATCGGGGAAATGAAGAATCCCGCCGGCATCATGTACCTCGACTTGGATTTCAGCCAACCGCCGGACTGCAAGCTCGAATCCGCAACGGTTACTATAACGCTAACCGAAGACGACGGCGTAGAGAAGCGCTCTGCCTGCCCTGTAAAGTTCACCGACTACTTCGGCCCGAGGAGTCTTCGAGGCGAGGAATCGGTGGTCCAGACGCGAAGGACGAAAAATCGTACCCCGGAGGTACACTTGCTCGGATATGGAGCCGGCGGCATTGGACTGGACGAGGAGAAGGTGGTCCAGACGAAAGGGCGTTGGGACTTCTCTGGCTATATCAGCTCGACCAAGGACGACCTTTGGTATAACCAGTTGCGGTGGGAGTTGAAGGAAAGCTCGCTCGAGGTGCAGCCGACACACAACAATCTCTTTCGTACGGCCTTTACGCTTGAGCACAACGCGACGAGGTTTTACATGACTGTCCAAGTCAGCGGAAAGCTTGCAAGGTTCTCCGACAAGGTTAGAAATCGGTTCAAGTTTGGGGAGAAGAGGAGCAAGGACGAGGAGATAGTGACCAAGATCGAGTGGTCCGAGGAATACTCATGTCCCACGAGGCTGGACATATGGGCCCGGGGTCTGGATAATACCATGAGGCTCGCCAACAGAGTCCAGATTGCGGACGAGATGCCCTCCGCAATGGCGGCGAGCTATTATCCATCCCTCCCGGCCCAGAACTATGCGACACTGCCACAGCCCATCCCTTCGATTCATCCACCTCCGCAAGCCGTACATCTGGTCCCTCCGCCACCGCTGATTACGCTGCAGACAGCACCTCAGCAGTCGATGCTCGGGCCGTGGCTCGCATCGACGCTACCGCCAGCTCACGAGGGAGGGTTGTCAACGGTGGTGAACCCACTGCATCACCTTCCCCCGTTGACCATTGATGATCTGAGGATGGCAGCAACAGGACACGCCCCAGCAGACCCCCCACAGCAACCTCGGCCACCGGGTCTTTTAACACCTTTAACAGCCGAAACCGCGGTAAGCGAGGTGTCGGTGGGCTCAACCTCCGTGACGTTGGTGAATCCGGTCACGCCTGGGGACGAAACACCTGGCAACCGCATTCCCGATACCGTCGCAAAGGACGAGGACCCCGACAAGGAGCTGGACAAGGTGCCGGACGCCGGAAAAAGCCTAGTGCCGGATGGGCTATGGCTCGGAATCGCTGCCATGCTGCTAGAATGGTTTGGCACCGTGCGTCTCCTGCTCTGGGAACTGGTACGTGTTGTCGGGGGTCCGTTAGGGACAACAACGCTGGAGGCCCGACAAAACCCCATCAAGGCTGGACGAAAACATAAGGCGGTCGAATTCGACAGGGTTGCGGAGAATGGCCATCTCAGGACACCCAAAACACCAAGGACGCCACTGTATCCTGTGCAGACTCGCTTTCGAAGGCGGCGCACTCCTCGGTATGGAAAACGGAGGGCATTGTCGGGATGGAATGACGAGGTTCGACATGAAAGTTCAAGTTTGTAGGAGTGTGCATGACGTGTTTTTTACGTACGTAAAAGACAATAACGATGTCAGGGTCTGGGAAAAGTTCTTAATATGGTTTCAGCATTCATGCCGGGAGGAAATTTGTCAACGCGAATGTCTAATGCCGAGGAGTTCATCAGAGGGAGGAGCCCAATCCAGGTCTACACAGTAGGTATGGCCGCCCCAATCTAACATAGCTAACCCTAACCCCCATGCTGAGTTGAGCTGAATGGACCCATTCGCTGGCCAGCCTCTCATGCGAAACGACCATCGACCTCACGGACACGACATCCAACTCGGACGGACGCGAAAGGCTCGGTCAATGAACTCGATCCTGACACTTAGGAATACGTTGGAAGACTTTGCACGTTTTGTCTACTCTTCACGGTTGAATGAGAACGAGTTTAGCCTCTGGTTGTTCTCTCTCTCCTTTCCAAGGGCTAGCTGAGCCCCCAATCATCACCACGGTCTCAGGTTCTGTGATCACCGATCTAAACGCCTCTTTTACACATCCCACATCCCTGCAGCACGGCCCTGCAATAACACCATGGCTGACCTTCTCTACGACCTGCTCACGCCGACGGGGCCGTCCTCTCAGCCCCCAGATCCCAGCTCGCTCGAGTACCTCACCACGCTGGCCTCGCAGCCCCTCTCATCCATCACATCTTCCGAACCGCTATCCCTAGCGCAGTCATCTCACACTCTCCTCCTCTCTCTGCAATCACTATCCAAAAGGTCTCACAAGCAAATCATCGAATCCGCCTCTCACCATGCCACCCTCAGCACCACGCTCCCCGCGCTTGCGGCCAGCACGGCCGATCTCCGCAATGCGATTCCCAAGCTCGACACCGAGGCGCTGCGCTTCTCAACAAACTACAGCAAGAGCGGCGACAGCGAGGTGCTGGCGCGGCGCAAACAGGCGCTGCTGCTTTCTCGAAACGTCGAGCGGCTGGTCGACGTGCTCGAGCTGCCTACCCTCCTCTCCTCGGCCGTCTCGGCCGCGCCCGCCAACCACGCCTCCGCCCTCGACCTGAACGGCCACATCCGCCGCCTGCGCTCCATCTACCCCAAGTCGCCGCTCGTGGCGTCCATTGCGACGCAAGCCGACGAGGCCATGCACGCTATGGCTTCGTCTCTGATCCTCTCGCTCAAGGCGCCGGGGCTCAAGCTGGCCGCGTCGCTGCGAACCATCAGCTGGCTGCGGCGGGTCCTACCGGACCTCGAAGCGGAGGTGTCTGCGGCGGCGGCGGCGGCTTCGGCTTGGTCCGCACCCGCAGGCGCAGCGGCCGCCTCTGGCAACAGCACCGGAAAAGGTCTTGAAGCTCAGGAGCGTCTGCTCGGCGCTCTCTTCCTCGTCTGCCGCCTCGCTACCCTGGCGACCATGCTCGACGCCCTCGACCCGCTGCGGGAGCTCGCCGACCAAGAGCGGCAACGCCAAAAGGCCATCGGCAGCGGCAACGCATGGTCGGGCGGGCAGCAGACGGAGCGCTACCTCAAGCGGTACATTGAGATCTTCCGCGAGCAGAGCTTCGCCATCGTGTCCATGTTCCGGAGCATATTCCCGCCGGCCACGACCACGACCACGACCACGGCCGCGGCCGCGGCTGCGGCGGCGCACGCGAACGACCCGCTCGAGCCGCTGCCCTCGGCGCTGGCCACGTTTCCGCTCCACCTGGTGGACATGCTGCTCGGCACGCTGCGGGAGTATCTACCTACGGTGAGGGACCAGGCGGCGAGGGACAGCCTGCTCACGCAGGTGCTGTACTGCGCGGGCAGCCTGGGCCGGTTGGGAGGAGACTTTGGGTTGTTCCTGGCTACGCTAGACATTGGTGCCGAGGCTGAGGAGGAATGGGTTGAGGTTGTCAAGAAGCACCGGGCGTTGGCGGGGAGGTTAGAGTCTATCGTCGGGGAGCAGAAGAGGGCAGGGTGACGATATTGTTCATGTCCAGGGTTAGGGTTGGCCAAGTTTTGACGGCACTCGCGCTTCCTGAACGATGTGATCTCTTCTTACGCGAAAACGAATCAATGTTCCAAGACAAAAGGCACTGTTTTTGAACGATCCACATGGCGGCCGTGTACCACTCACAAACATCATGCTCTAGGTTCCTGCTGTTCCTGCTGTGTACGCAGTATGCGGATGAATGGGCCGTTGATACTGCTCGGGTCGAGCCGGCACAGTTGCCGGTTACCCCACCTGCCTGACCGTTCCCGGACGTTCCGTTAACGTCATAGGCCGGCCGTGACCTTACCAACGTTTCCCCCAGAAGAGAGAGGGAGGGAGAGAGAGAGAGAGGCTTTGTCTCGCTGCTACAGACCTGGATAAAATCGAGAACCACCAGCAAATTTGACGCACCATGAATCAAAGCATATGAACTGCCATGGCTCGTCTGGGTCTCAGATACACATAAGCAGCCCTTTGATCGGAAGAAAAATTTGCGGGTTCGACTGTTCCACGAAGCTCCTCCATAACCGCCCTCAAGCCTAGATCACACACACAGACACACATACACACACATACACACACACACACACACACACAACCGGCGCCATCAAGGGACGGGGCCAAACGCCGCAAAAAATGTCTAATGGCTCCAAAACGGCGCTCTCCAAATCAAGTGTGTCTCTCATATGCCAGTGACTCCATGCCTGTAGTCAAGCCATCGCCCCGCTGACCCTCATCCCTCCCTTACCTTCCCCCCTTTCGTCCAGCCTTCCACTTCGTCGCCGGCCTCGGCTCGGGCGTCTTCACGGCCGCTCTCCTCCAGCCCTTCGACCTCCTCAAGACGCGTGTCCAGCAGTCCGGCACCAACTCGCTCTCCGCCACCATAGCCGACATCTGGGCCGCGCCTCGCGTCCTCCCCGCCCTCTGGCGCGGCACCGTCCCCTCGGCCCTCCGCACCGGCTTCGGCTCCGCCATCTACTTCACCAGCCTCAATGCCATCCGCCAGACCGCCGCGCGGCTGTCGCCCGCCCCGGCCTCGCGGTCCGCGGGCCCCCGGCCCGCCTCGTCCTCCTCGTCCCTCCCGAAGCTGTCCAACACGTCCAACCTCGTGGCCGGCGCCGTGGCCCGGTCCTTTGCCGGCTTCATCCTCATGCCCCTGACCGTGATCAAGGTCCGCTACGAGAGCACCCTGTACAGCTACACGTCCCTGGCCTCGGCGGCAAAAGACATCCTCGCCAAGGAGGGCGTGCGGGGCTTCTTCTCCGGGTACGGCGCCACCGCCCTCCGCGACGCCCCCTACGCGGGGCTGTACGTCCTGTTTTACGAGCAGAGCAAGAAGCGCCTGAGCGCCTTGTTCCCCGCGGCGGACGCCGCGGACGCGCCATCGCCCCAGACCGCCGCCGCCATGGCCACGCCGCACGCCGCCACCGTCAACTTCACCTCCGGCATCCTGGCCGGCGGGCTCTGCAGCGCCGTCTCCAACCCGTTCGACGCCGTCAAGACGCGCCTGCAGCTCCAGCCGGCCCGCTACCGCAACATGTGGCATGGCGCGGGGAGGCTGGTGCGCGAAGAAGGGCTTCGCGCCTTGTGGGACGGCCTCGCGCTGCGCATGGCGAGGAAGGCGCTGAGCTCGGCGCTCGCGTGGACGGCGTATGAGGAGCTGGTGAGGAGGGCCGAGGTTGAGTGGGGGAGGAGGAGAGGCAGGGAGGAGGCTAGAAATCAGCTGTAAGGAGAAGGGGGAGATGCTGCGGAAGCGAGGACACATAACGGCGGGTACATACACTGGATGGCGTTCATGGGTAGGTGATCTTGGGTTGATGATGGTGCCAAAGGCAAAAGAAAAAGGTCTACGACGAGTGGTGAACGGGTTGTTTGTAGCACGGGCATGAGAGCAGGTGTCTATGGCGGGACGGAAGCGGTCTTTACTCGGAAAACGAAAACATTGTACTATATCTTGTACTACTATGCTAGTACCCTCTCCTGGCTCTCCACGACCAAAAAAAAGTTCTTACACCCCACCCTGAAAACGATGACTAGCTCCAAACCAAACACATCAACAGAACAAGTCAGGCGGTGAACAAGGTCATGTGAAGGGAAGAGCAGCATAGAACCATGGAGCCCGGAAGTACAGACAACAAATCTCGCAGGCTTGTAGCAAGCAGATCATCGTAACTCATTGCCAATCATCGCTCACGTTCATGATACCCTCCGCATCCCGGCCCCCTCCAGCCAAAAGTAATCCAGTACCCTTATATCTTTTTCCCCAGCTCTTCTCGTGTCTCCAACACCAACCGAGAAACAGACAAACCAGCCATACCGGAAGGATAGAGAAGAAAACACTTGCAGCATCCTGGCCAAGGTTGAAATGGTAGGCAGTGTGTTACCAAGCAAGAGAGCCAGAATGAAAAAAAAAAAAAAAAAAAGAAAAGAAAAGCAAAAAGGAGAGGGTATCCTCGCCACAAGGCGAAGAAGGAAAGCCAAACAGATGGGAGCAAGAACAACCCAAAGGACAACGCAAAAAAAACAAAAGTCTACCACGGCCTGATCCCAACCCCCGCCCCCCTCCCCTACGCCAATAGCGAGCGTACTTACCGCGGCTTGCCTCCAGCCAAGTAGAGCAGCAACCCGGGGCTCTTGGACCTCGACCGCGGCTTCTCGCGCACCCACTGGAACTCTCCCGAACGGCGGTGCGAGTGCCGACGGTGGTGCTCGGTGGGCTCGAGCATAACGACGTGGTCGTGGCGGTGGGACGACGACGACGTGGCCGTGACGTAATGGGCCTCTCGGGACTCGCGGAGCCTGCGCGTGTGCTGCCACAGCTGCTCCTGCTCCCACTCGGGCACCCAGCGCTTGATGAGGACGTAGGAAGGATCCTGGAAGAAGGTCTGGTTAGCTTTTCTTTTGTCCTTTTGTGTGTTGTTGGGAATACTGGGGGCGAGGGAATAGGACCAAAACGTACGCTGGGGTCGCGCTCAAAGTCAATCTTGTAAGCGATGAGCGTCTCAATCTCGACGTGCCGGAGCGACATGCGCGTGTACGTAGCCCGTGCGAGCTGGTTGTTGTTGTCGTCTTGTTTGGGCTCTTGCTCCTTCTTCTCCTTCTCGGGCTTGATCTTTTCCTTCTTCATGATGGCCTCGATGGCTTTCTCATCCAGGCCCGAGGCGATGAGGCGCTCTTGCAGGACGCGCTGTATCTCCTTCTCGCGCTCCTCCCGCTCCTTCTTCTCCTTCTCGAGGCGCTCCGCCTCCTTGGCTTTGTACGCCGCGATGGCCTCCTCGGCCTCCTTCCTCTTGCGCTCTGCTTCCTCCTGGGCCTTCTTCTCCTCCTCGAGCTTCTTGAGCTCAATTTCGCGCCGGATACGGTCCTCCTCTTCCTTCTTCTTGCGCTCGGCGTGGATCCGCTCGAGCTCTTCAAGAGCCGCCTTGGCCTTGGCCTCGGCCTCGCGCGCCTTTTGCGTCTTCTCGGCCTCCTCCTGCTTTATCCGCAGCTCCAACTCGGCCTTGTACTTCTTGTACTCTTCCTCTTCCTCGCGCTTCTTCTGCTGGCGACGGGCCTCCTGTTCGCGCTTGAGGCGAGCCAGCTCGTCGCTGTCCTTCTCAAGCCGGGCCTTCTCCTCGCGTTGCTTCTCGATGCGCAGCTGCTCCTCCTCGCGCCTGATGCGAGCGATCTCACGCTTGAGGTGCAGAAGCTCGTACTCGTCGCGGTAGCGGTCGTTGCGGAGCTCCTCCTCCTCGCGGCGCTGACGCAACTCGAGCTCCCTGCGCGCCTGGGCCAGCTCGGCCACCTCCTTATTGTACTTTTCGAGCTGGCTCTGCTCCTCCTTGCGGTGGGCGTCCTTTCTGATAGCCTCAAGCTCGTCCTGCAGCCGCTTGAGCTCCCACCGTTCCTTGGCGTCGTCGAGGTGACTGCCCCGGCTGGACGACCGGCTGCGGTTGCTGTGAGAGTAGTTGCGGCGGTGGCGGCGGCGGCGGCGTGACGAGGCGCGGGAAGACTCATCAGAGGACGACGAGCTTGAGTCGCGGACGCGGCGCTCAACAATCGGTTGGTGGATCACCACCTGGGGTGCAGCAGGCGCCGGAGGGGGCCGATGGTGAGCGGGCGGGGACCGACGCTCCCGGGATCTGGAGCGCGCCGTGACAATCATGCGCTCATCGGCCCGGCTGCCGGGATAGTAGCCTACCGGCGGCCGATGGTCCCTCACATCTCTGGTGACGGTCTGAATGAAGTGCGGCCCAGGGTCGCGGCGGGGCGACGGCGGTTGGGGGATCCTGAAGCCCGGGGACCGAGAGCGGCGATGGTCGCGAACATTGAATCGGATCTCGGTTGAGTTATCGCTGTCGTAGCTGGACATGGTTGCGACGAGATGAGGAGATGGTCCGCTCCGCTCCTCTTCGGGATGTTGGCTGTAGTTGGTTCCGAGCAGGGTTCGAACTGGCGGTCCCGTCCTGATGTGAGCAGGAGCTGAAGAACCAAGATTTGAGGATCAAGCTACGTTCGCAGACAGGTCTGATCTCCTCCAACAAGCAGGTGTCGTGTGGAAATGCGTGGAAGCAGCGAAAGAAAAGAGAATCTGTGCCGCAAGAGAAGAGAGAGGGGTCAGGAGGATGTAAGCACTACCACGGGAGCGGGGGTGTGGCCCACCGTTTTATTCGACCAACGTGCAGTTAGACCAGCCTGGGAGCACACCATGGGAACTCTTCCCGGCCGTGAGGCAAGAAGACATGCATTAGCCGCGGGTGGACGGCAAATCAAGAGGGCCCCACGGTATCCTTGGAAGCACCCAGGCTGGTCTGACGGCACGGCGTGGGAGGGAGGGAGGGCAAGCGGCAGCCCATGTCCCGGCGGGCTGCCGGCCTGCATGTCCCGCATGACGGCAGCCTGGTCTGAATGGTGCGTGCTTGTGAGCGCGCGCGTGTGTGTCGTGTACCATGCGGAGCTTGGCTGGTCTCAAGTGCACAAGACACACCGTTCCCGCAGAGGCTGCAGGTGGTTGGCCCGGCTTGGAACCATACCAAGGCGTGGGTGGGGCGGACATCCATCTTTCCCCGAGGGACCGCACGCAGGTGAGCGGCAGACCCGGGCAGCTGAAGAGGCTGTGGAAAGGACCCGATAACATAGCAACCCTCCTCGGTAGGAGAAGGAGGGGGAGGGCTGGGATCGGTGGAGGGTGCGCGAAATGCTGGGACATCTTGGACCATGACCTGCCTCTAACCTCCCATCGACCTGGCAAGACGATCTTGAAAGTTGGTATTGGTAGCGTGGAGCGAGTGCCCCGTGTTCGTCACCTCCGTCACTCTCTCAGCCCTGCGGAAGAGCGGTCTCCACCGGATTGAATCGCTGCGATGAGCATGATGACGCATTTCGATCCAATGGTTGGGCAGCCATGTGACCCGCGAAGCCGTTGCCCATCACGAGCGCCAGAGACCATGGTTTATCGGGACTGTGCGGTAGGGCTAGGAGGGGCTCGGTTCCAGGTAGACGCTTGGCGAGCGGCTGTGAGACAACCACCAGCAACCTCACAGATGTGGCTGGATCAGGTGCGAGGGGGGAGGGGGGCCTATCCGCATCCCACGCTAGCGGAAGGACGGATGCTCTGCAGATGCAATCATGATCGAGTTAGCTTGTATCAGGCTATTTAAAGACATTGAGGTTTGCTGCTGAATAAGCTAATAGGCGATCAAGGACCTGGGCGGTGTTGAAGCGCTTGCGTTTGACGAAACGAGTTGCAAGTCAACTTCTTCAACGATGCTCCGAGCTAGGGACCAGAGCCAAACGAGACCCCACTCTAGGCAACGAAATTCCCCGGCGGGGCATTCACGCTTCCTTCCAACCTGGAAGAGCGGGGTTGTTGCACAGTGTCCCTCCCCGTGTAACAGATGTAACAGACGGCCAGAAGCAACCGGTACGACATCCCCGCCAGGATCAACAAGGCATCACAGAGCCAACTGGCTCGACGAAACAGGGTAAAAAAAAACAGGATACTCTTCCTTGCAGGGTTCCTCGCCATTGCTTCCTTCTTCGGGTTGAACAACCTTGGGCGCAGCCGATCCATTCTTCCATGGTCCAAAAGCATCTGACGCGCAATGCCGCGACAGCCGCCGGGGGTAGAGCATCAAACGCTGCGCCGCACGCCGACGTCTGCCCCATGGAGCCTCGCCGGATGCAGTTGGTTCTGGCGGTGTACTGTGTACCTAAGGGATCTAGGTCAGGTAGGTAGGCTGTATTCCGGTTGATGTGAAGCCTGAGCTAGGTGGTTCACAGTCCCAGCCGTCTCATTTTTGATCATTGTGATGAGCGCTACTCGGACCCCGGGCCCGGTTCCATCCTCGTCCATCCCCCACTCCCTCTCACTAGTAGTTACTGCGAACCCCCCTTGAGCATCTTCTCGATGTGTTCCTGGCTATTCTTGGCGGTCGTCTCCAGATAGTGCAACCTCTTGCCCAACCCGTCCACCTCGGCCTCGATCTCCTTGATCTGCGAGCCCAGCTTGTCCTGCATGGCCGGGACAGGCACGGCGACGAACCTGGACGCAAGCAAGAGTCAACACCACAACGCCCCATACCCCGGTCCCCACAGGCGAGAGGCCGCACAGCGTGGTCCGTCATGGAGCAAGAGGGATACGCACATCTTTCCCACGCCCTCGTACACGGGCGTGTCAGCCGGCAGCGCGGCGATCTCGTTCTTCGTCAGCTGCGCGAGCCTCATTTCGCGCTGCTTGGCCGCCACCTGCGTGCGCACCAGGCTGATTTGCTGCTGCGCGGCCACGGCCTGGGACTCAATCTCCCTCACCAGCTAGATGGTTGACAAATAACCCCGAGTGACTCTGTCAGCCCATGGCCAACTGGACACGAAGCAAACCACCTCAGCCGGGGGTCGCCCCTCATGCTGCCTCTGCTTACCTTCTGCAGCACTTCGTTGGATATCGACATTTTGGCCCAGCTGCCTGCTGCTGCTTGACCAAATGCTGACCGGAGATGTTGCGAACTCTGAGGATGAGGATGAGTCAAGCTGGCGGCAACAAAGAAAGTGGCGGAAGGTGTAAGAATGAGCGTAGGGGTCTTCTGTTGTCGCTGTGCCCTGGGAGGGGTGCCGTTTGTGTAAGGTAATGGGAATCTTAGGCCGTCATGCTGTGGTGTTCGCTCCGCTAGTGGATTGCTTCCGCGAAGTTGCTGGAAAAGGCGGCTCCGCGAAGCACAGTGCGAACATACAAGGCCCGCACATGACTGAGGAAGAGGTCGACGAAGGGTCAAAGAGGAAGTGGACATTGCTAAGGCCAAGGAAAAAGAGAGATTCATCGGAGAGACAGAGTAGAACTGAAGCTGTAAATTTGTGTAAAAAAAAAAAAAAAGTTCTTGCGTGAGAACAGTGTCGGGCTCACTAACAGGCCATAGCTGGTTCTCGCTTGGCCCTCACCCCTTTGGGCAGTTGACTATTATTACCCAAACCATCTCCCCTAACGCCGGTCTACCATTTTGTCCGATATCTCGTACCCGATAAAGAAGAAAATGATGATGATTATGCCGTCCAAGTACCCATTCAACACTCAGTCTAGCCATACCCGCCCTCCCCCCCCTCTCCCCAAATCTATGTGCCCCGGGCGCTCTCTCCGCCAACCGGCGGCCGGTTTGGCAACGCACAACAACCAGCTGACTGATTCTTCTTAATGCCATTCTCCAGCACGGCACAGCTGAACCTGGGTAGCACACGTGGAACGCTCCGGAAAGGCGCCCAGTCGAGCATGTACTCCGTCTCCTTGCCATCCAAACAGCTGTTGAGCCACACACGCCAGAGTATCATGTGGTATGCTAGGTTCCCCGGTTAGCAAACGAGTTTTCACGGCCAATCGGCGTGCTGCCAGCGTACCTCCTATCTCTGCATTAGTATCATGGGATCATGGGCACTCTCCAGAGCAAGGCAGCGGTGGGTGGAGAAGGCTTACCTAGACCCGTCAGGATATGCCACCACCCGTGGCCCTCCAGGACCACCGACCACGGGAGCAGGATCTGGTTCTTGCCAGCTGTGAGACGGCGGCAGAAGATGTTGTCAATGTTCCAGATGAAGAAGCCGGCCAAAAACATTCCGATGCCTTGTCGTGCGGTCTAGCGTTAGCGGCAGAAGACCCGCGATACAAAGCACAAGACAGTCTCCAGCAAGGCAAACAGGTAGGGCGAACCGGACACGGCCAGCGTGTACATTTTCCGCATGTACCAATTCGTCTCCTCGGGGTTGCGCTGCTTGAGCTGCGGCCTCAGGTCATGTTCCATGACGTAGAAGCCACGGCAGACTGTCGAAAACGTGAGCAGGCCGTATGCCACCTGGTGGAAGACGGGATTTTGGGCGTAGAGATAGTAGACCTAGACACCCGCCCGTCAGATGCTATACGCCACACAGGGTACCAGGCAAGGGTTTTGGCGAGATTGTCTGCACCTACCGTGATGAACACTGCCAGCCCGACCAATCCTGCTGCAATCAGAGCCTGGTCCTTGGCTGGCCGCTTGTAACCAAACGTAGCGAACGCCATGATACACACGGTGTAAATCATGGGCAGCTCGTCGGCAAGCTGCATCTCATCTGCCATGGAACTGTTAGGAGGCTCCAGGGGATACAACGAACGGGGCGGGACACATCCCAAGCTTGGTCGGCAAGAGACTTGACGGCAGGACAGGAACCCGCGAGGGGGGAGGGGGCGGGAACAACTCACACTTGAGAGTGGTGTGGAATGCCATAGACCCCAGGCCCACGACCATGTAGCCGAGGAAAACGAGGATAAAAACCCTCGAGTGGCCGAAAGAAATCACATCTCGTAGCCCCTTGAGCCCAAGCCACATGAACACCAGGTTTGTGAGTGTGTTGACTACTTCAGCGCAGTAGTAGGAAATGTTGTAATCCTAGAAAGCGCTTGTAAGCCAACGACGCCCGGGACTATTACGGAAGACCCTTCCGGCCAAAGAAGGATGCAATTCGCCAAAGGCCCACCTCTTCGCACCAGTTCAGAGTTGATGTCTGTTCCCCCCAGAAACCCTCGCGGGACTCACGGTAGGGGAACTGGAGTGCCGAGACCAGTCCCATGGCCGGTTTCCTTGTTAGTCGTTGCCCAGCGCTTTGGGGCGGCGCGGAAGCCAAGCTCTCGGATCGAGCGGATCTGGCTCCCGAAATGGGGCGCCCGCCAACAGAGCCTCACCACACAACGAGACGGCGGGACGGAAGGGCGAAGGGAGATTTTTACGCTCCGTATGCACGTAAGCCCAGGTAGTGAGCGACGTGTTGATTTCCCTCGAGGCGACGGGGAGCGAAACAACAGGTGGAAAGTAGATATGCAGGAGGTTGAGCGACGCAGCCTGATTCACAAGCGCCAGATGGCCGAAGGGCAGGATGTTAGTGCCGGGCTGCCCTGGGGAGGATCCGTGAAGATGGTTGGCAGGGAGATGATGATGATGAAGACGATGATGACGGTGATGATGATGATGATGGGTAAACGAATGGATGGATGAGGAACAAGATGAGCACCGGAGATGCGGATACCTCACGTTTAAATTTATTCAGTCGGATGAGTCGGGATGAAGGAGATGAGATAGAACCAAGAGAAAAAAAACATCAGCTGCAAAGATCGGAGAGCGATGCAGCGAGAACGCCGTAGAAAATCCACTCCCGCAGGTATGCGGCTTGAACTGAACACCGCCTCAACCCTTTCTCTTCGATTTTCCTGATTCAACTGGAACATGCAATCGGCGACATGGAAATCCCCTTTGCAAAGAAATACGTGAGTCCAGCGACAGTGGTTCTGCCCGGAGCGATCGGCAGATGCATGGAGGAGTCAAGCCCAGGGCACTGGGCGCTGCGCCCGGGAACAGAGGATGCCGGATGCGATTTAGGCCCGGGGCATTCACGAGGCCGAAGCCCCGAAGATTGAGCAGTGGTTGGCTCGTGATTCCGGCGCCTGAGCGAGGTTGGAACTCGGAACTGGGCAACCTGGAATGCGCTAACTACCTTGTTACTGCACCCAAAACCAGGAAAACGCGGACGCCGGGCTGGTTTTTGGGGGGTGGGGGTGGGAACCGGGTTCGGGTTGCACGGCGTTACGCGTCATAAGAACGCCGGTATGCACAGGTTTGGGCGGTATTCTTGGCGTTGGATTGATGGATGACTTTACCGGTAACGTTACTGGACGGTACCTTAGTGGACACCAGACGGGCAATGCCAAGACTGTGGGTCCCTCCACAAGGCAACGGCCCGGCGCCGTGTCAAATCACCGATCCAAGACATTCCCCAGAAACGGGGAGCTGATGCGCCATCCATTGCACCATGCTCCTGTTGACCATCAGAGCAACAAACTAGCTACCTTGCTTAAGGTGCCGTACCTCCTCAACAAACGCGCATACGCATGCGATCTTGATCCTCTGAAAAGAAAGGCCCACTGGTCGATTCCTTCACAGACCACCGCCGAAGCAACGCCAAAGCAGAACAGCATCGGCGCATCATCCCACTCGGCTGACGGTCCCCCGTGTTGAACACGAAGACCCTCCCCTCCCCCCGCCGCGGGCACCGCCACGGTCGCCGAGATCCAATGTATTAGCCAACAGGCCGCCGTCCCCCTGATTTGCGTTGATGGCCAAACTGCATCGGAGACGTTTTAGCCATCCCCAAGAGCCAACGAGCCATGTCGGGTCCAAGTCGATGGGGATCCTTCCTCTCCCAAGCCGTGGCCGGCGTTGAGGCCCGCCTGGACAACATCCTGGCCGATCCCACCGAGGACGCCGCGGGGAAGCAGAAGGACGCAAAGCCCGCGTCCTCAGCCCCTCCAAGCAAGCCGAGTCCAGGTACGTTCTGCGGCCACTGCCCACCCGGGTGGGTTCTGTTCCAACGGGCAGCTCGTCCTGACGCATTCGTCCGCTGCTGGCAGGTCCGTCGCGAGCCGCCTCCACCCGCACAAATGACCGTCTCCAGGAACGACTGGCAAGGGCCGTCGCCGCAAAGTCGGCCGGCCGAAGCTCCCTATCGAACCAAGGGAGCCCGCGCCAGAGCTTAGACTCGCCCAACGCCCCCTCGACCGACGCTGCCGGCCGTGCCAGTCCAGTTCCCAAGGACTCCACCAAAGAGACGTCTTCGCCGCGCAGCTCGCAAGATGCCGCGAGAAAGTCCAGCGATGGCGATGCGACACGGGTAGGAGATAGGGAGAAGGAGGGGTTGGCCAACGGCGAGACAGAGACGGCGGGGAAGGAGGACGCTGGACAGCCCTCGGCCGACTCGGCGGCTTCCGTAGCCTCCCAGTCTCAGAACATGCCGGCCACGGAGACTTCCGCTTCCCAAGGGAACGCTCCGGGGAAGACGACGGCCAAAGAGACGCCCGGGGAGAGCCAGGGGCAAGGCGAGGCCAAGGCTGAAGATGCCCCGCAAAAACAACATCAAGAGGAGATCCTCGAATACGTGGAGCGCATAGACGCCCTGGAGGCGAAGCTTCAATTCCTTGCCAGAGAAGCGGCAGAGTCGGCACGGAAAGCTGCCCTTGCCGCGCCGGCGGGGAGCCTCGAGAAGAAGCTTGCCGAGAAGGACCAGCAGATCGCCCAGCTAATCGAGGAGGGCAAGAACCTGGCCAGCGCCGATCATAAGAGCCGCGCGCTCGTCAAGAAACTACGGTCCACCCTGGCCGAACACGACAAGGAGCTCGAGGCGCTCCGAACCGCCAAGAGCAAAAGCGACAAGGAGGCCGAGAACCTGCGCCCCCGTGCTCGCAGGGCCGACGAGCTCGAAAAGGCCAACGCCGACCTCCAGAAACGCCTCGACCAGGCGCAGAAGGAACTCGGCACCCTCCGGCCTGAGGTGCGCCTCAAGGACAGCACCATCGCGGACCTCCGCTCGCAGCTGCAGAAGGCCACCGAGCAGGCCGATTCCATGGCCGCCAAGGTCAACGACAAGGCCCGCGAGCAGGACCGGCGGCGGATCGCCGAGCTCGAGGAGGAAGTGGCGGCGCTCAAGGTCGAGAAGAACCTGGTTGCGGACCGGGGCAAGGCGCAGGCTGCCGAGCTGCGGGAGAAGGTCGAGCGCGCCAACGAGCGCGCCCAGGCGCGGGAGCTCGAGCTCAAGGCCGAGATGCAGGTGTTGGAGGGCAAGCTCGAGGCCATGCGCATCCGCGCGGAGGAGGCGTCGTCGGGCGCCGCCGGAGACTCGCAGGCCAAGCTGCTGAGGCAGATCGAGACGCTGCAGACGCAGTACTCGATCGCCAGCAGCAACTGGCAGGGGATCGAGACAACGCTGCTGGCGCGGATCACGGGGCTCGAGAGGGAACGCGACGAGGCGCTGCAGCGCGAGTCGGACATGCGGAAGAAGGCGAGAGAAGCGGTAAGCCGTGCCCATCCTGCTCGCGTCTCCGGTCGCTGGACTAACCCGAGCCTTTGCAGGCGACTCGCGCAAAGCGCCACGAGGAGGAGCTGGAGGAGGCCCGATCCAAGATCCCCACCATCCAGAAAGACGTGCAGGCCTACCAGGCCCAGCTGGACGCTCTCAAGAAGCGCGCCGAAGAGGCCGAAGCAGCGCTGTCCACGGCCAAGAGCGAGTTCGAAAAGGAGAAGCAAGCCTGGGAGGCCGAGCGGGAATCGTACCGCCAGCAGCAGCAGCAGCAGCAGCAGCAGCAGCAGCAGCAGGACGTCCCCGAGCGCCCGCGGTCCTGGCTCGAAGGCCTCCCCGGCACGCCGTTCCACCGTCCCGACAGCCGGCCAGCCTCCCCGCAGCTCAGCGCCCCGCACCGCTCCTTCAGCACCGATTTCCTCGGCATCACGACCCCCGCCGTCCTCAGCAAGCCCCGCGGCAAGAGCCCGCTTCCGTCCAGCGGCAGCGACGCCGGAACCTCGTCGCGCCGGCCGTCGGCGCAGCGCCCCACACCGCTCCACCACGGCGGCCCCGGCAGCACCGGCGTCTTCAGCCCGGTGTCGGGCGTCTTCAGCCCCGTCTCGGAGGCCCCGCCGCTCGTGTCCCCATCTCCCCTCGCCAACTTTGCCAGCCTCCGCCGGAACACCGCCAGCCCGCCTCTGGACAGGGAAGGCGAGCTCCACCGCGTCAGCGAGGACGCCTTCGAAGACGCGCCCGCCGTCCCCGACATGATCGGCCGGGAGCGCTCCGAGTCGCCCGCGCCCTCCAAAGCGCCCTCGGCCTCCCATCGGCAGCCGCCGCACCAGGCGCCGCTGACCCCGTCCCAGCAGCAGCTCCAAGACATGATCTCCGTCTCCACCGTCGCCGCGGGGCCCTCGGTGCAGCTCGTCGAGCGGATGAGCGCCGCGATCCGCCGGCTCGAGAGCGAGCGCGTCGCGGCCAAGGAGGAGCTGTCGCGCATGACGAGGCAACGGGACGAGGCGCGGGCCGAGATCGTCGCGCTCATGCGCGAGGTGGAGAGCGGCAAGGCGTCGGCCCAGCGCGTCGCGGCGCTCGAGGCCGAGGTGGCCGAGGTGCGGCAGCGGTACGAGACGACGCTGGAGCTGCTGGGCGAGAAGAGCGAGGAGGTGGAGGAGCTGAAGGCGGACGTGGAGGACGTGAAGGCGATGTATAGGGATCTGGTGGAGAGGACGATCAAGTGAGGTGGGAACCGTGGCGAGAGAGGGTCGTGTCCGGGGTAGAATCGGCTTCATAGGAGACATTGTGCAAGCGCTAGCTGCTTATCCTTTTTGCCTACCTACGCACATAGCGAGCGAGCTCAGGACGTGGAATTCATAGCGGACACACACACATACACACACACACACACAGAGAGAGAGAGAGAGATACCATCACCACCATCACCATCATCATCATCCTCATGAGCCAAAGATACTGCTACCAAGCTGAGCTGAGGGCGAGCTGTATTGTTTGAGGGCGCGGTGCCAATTCTTTCTGCTATGCCTTGCTCTCTTGGCTATCTAGCCAAGCACTTGCCTCCCCACTCCACCCTCCAACGGTTCCGTTGACCAGAGCATGCCTTTACTTTTTTGCATGAAGCAGGCCGTTCCATTTTCTTTTTTTCTTTTACTGTTCGCTCGGTTGTTTAACCCCTCTGATTTGACGGGGCCGGAAGTTGCAGTTCGATGCCCTCCTCCTCGGCCTTGCGTAGGATGTATTTCTTGACCTGCGCGGTGGATTCCAAGAGCGTTGGTTAGTCTGGATGCGTGGAGGTGTTTGGCGAGCCAGCGAGTGAGATGAGACATACATCAGGCCCCGGCGCCACTTCCAGGGGCAGAAAGCCATCGACATCCTTCTTGTCCGTCTCGGCGCCGGCCTTGAGTAACGCGATTGCCGCGTCACCTTTGGTAAGTTGTCCAGCCATTAGCACTGTTTTTTTTTTTTTTTTTCTCATTCGAAGAGAAGAAAGAAACCAAAGTAGGAGAGGTGAACAAAAAATGGAAGAAAAAAAAAACCTACCGTGCCCCTCGGCCACGGCATGGTGCAGAGGCGTTTGCCCGGCCGAGTCGGTGGCGTTGATGGGACTCCTGTGCTTGATGAGGAGGTTGATCATGGGCACGGAGCCGATGGCGGCGGCGCGGTGCAGCGGGTACTGCCCCCGCTTGTCGCGGACGCGGGTCGAGGCGGCGGGTGTGTGCGATTCCAGTAGCCTCCGCGCAAGGTCCAGGTTGTTTTTGGAGGCGAGGAAGTGGAGGGCCGTCTGTTCAGCAGGGTGAACGGGGTTAGCGGTTCAGACCGTCATGGCGATGATGGCGAGGCCACGATGAAATGAGCGACATTGGATGGAAGGAAGAGAAGGGTGAAGCGAGAGAGATGCCGAGGAGGGAAGGGAAGAGGAGAGAGAGGGCATACCTGGCCGTTGTTATCTGAGAGCCGGCGTTATTAGCCCGTCTGAGATGGAAAACCCATGCCATGGAGCAGAAGAGGGGACGCACTTGTCTGGTTGACGTCGGCACCGCGAGCAAGAAGGATGTCGGCCACCTTGTCGCCATCCTTGATGCTCGCGGCGATCATGAATGGTGTCCAGCCGCTGTCGTCCTGGAGGACATGCATGTCAGATGGCCCGCGTCGGGATGAAACGGGGTTAGGATGCACACCTCTGCATCGGGATCGAACCCCTTCTGGCTGATCAGCAAGCTGACGATCTCTGGGTGGTTGTATGAGACGGCCCAGTGGATGGGCAGCCGCCCGTCGTCGTCCTTGAGTTGGGCGAGTCTCGGGTTGGCCTAGGGGTGTCTGTCAGTTTCTGTCTCGATCCACCGGGCCGGCCAGCCGCCGAGAAGAGGTAGACACCAAAAAGAAGAAAAAAAAAAAAAAAACCGCCGAACAAGCCAGGGCCGTACCTGCAAAAGGGACTCAACAACGGCGACTGAGGGTTGAAGGATTAGTTTTCAAGCCAGGTCGACCTCATCGAAGACGCCCTTACGTTTCCCCTCGCGAGCAGCCTCATGGATGGCGTACTTGTCCGGCTTTGACTTGTTGTCCATGATGGCTACCGTTCTCGAGGTCGATGGTTCCAAGACAAGTGGGTAACAAAACAAAAAAACAACCTGAGGGAGGCCCCGAGAGGATCTTGGGCGATGGTTCCAGTCGAAAGGGTGTTTTGGAGGGGGGAGGGGGGGTTCTGGATGTAAGTGAAGGCTTTCCTGAATTGACCGCGAGCAAGTGAGTGAGTGAGCGAGGCGTGAGGTCTGTGCCGGGATCAGCCCATCCAACGGGTGCTGCAGGGTTCTTCAGGCACTGTGCGGGTCGACTTTTGACAGCCGGACGTGACAAGGGCGGGCAGCCAGTGGGTTGGCACACATATGGCAGGCAGGCAAGCAGCCGCCGCCGCCGCTGCTGCTGCCGCTGGAGGTCCAGGGCCGACGGTGCTGTGGGGCCCTGTGGCTAGTGTGGCCAGGCTCCGGCCACAGCGGTGTGGCCCGGTGCACTTCCTGCCAAGAGGCTTCCGTCAAGCAAGCTGCAAAAAGTGGATCCTCCAACCAAACTCGAGGTGGATCCAGTTTTCTTGCTTCAACCTCGCATCCTAACGCGACCAAGGACGACGTCGATTCCTCCCCCGGGTCCCATCCGCATCGCCCGTTCCAGCCTCGAACCATCTCCCCTCCCCCCCGCGGACCCCCCCCCCCCCCCCGACTCACCACCATCTTTATCTGCCCTGCACCGCCCACCGCCGGAGGAATGACAGAAGTCGCCCCTACCGGCCCCGGGCTCTCACGCCTCGAGGCGCTGGTCCGCGACAACGCGCGCGCCACCCAGTCCATCTTCGCAACCGCCGCCGCTGCTGCCGGCGCCTCCGAACCCTCGGCCCGGAAACGCATCAAGCTCGACCCCGGCCTCGCCTCCGAAGACCCCGACATCACCAAGACGGGCCTCTCCCTCCGCCTCCACGCCGAGTACGCCGATGTCCAGACCCTCCCAGAAGCCATCGCCAAGCGCATGCCCGCCCCGGCCCAGCGCAAGAAGAAGCCCAAGCCCGGCGAGCAACAAGACGCGCCATCCAAGACGGAGGAGCACGCGCGCAAGCTGATCGAGGGGATACCGCCCAGCAAGGCCGCGGGCCCGGCCGGGCCGGGAAGCTCCAGCGCCCTGGTGCTGTCCCGCAACCGGCCACCGGGCCCGGGCGCCGGCGCCGGCGGCAGCGGCAAGACGCCGAACCGCAACGAGCCGGCCAACATGTCGCTTATCCGGAAGCCCGACGGCCTGCTGGCGCAGCCGAAGCCCGAGTGGCACGCGCCGTGGAAGCTGCAGCGCGTCATCAGCGGGCATCTGGGCTGGGTGCGGGCGCTGGCCGTCGAGCCCAACAACCAGTGGTTCGCGTCGGGCGCGGGCGATCGCACCATCAAGATCTGGGACCTGGCGTCGGGCCAGCTGCGCCTGACGCTCACGGGCCACATCTCGACGGTCCGCGGCCTGGCCGTGTCGCCGAGGCACCCGTACATGTTCTCGTGCGGCGAGGACAAGATGGTGAAATGCTGGGATTTGGAAACCAACAAGGTGGTAAGTAATAACACCACGCCTTTTCTCTCTCTCTCTCTCTCTCTCTCTCTCTCTCTCTCTCCGAGCTTAGGAGTGAACTCTTCTCGAAGCTAACATTTTGCCTTCCCCCGCCTAGATCCGCCACTACCACGGCCACCTCTCGGGCGTCTACGCCCTCAAGCTCCACCCCACCCTCGACGTCCTCGTCACCGGCGGCCGCGACGGCGTCGCCCGCGTCTGGGACATGCGCACGCGCAGCAACGTGCACGTTCTCTCGGGCCACACGGGCACCGTCGCCGACCTGGTCTGCCAGGAGGCCGACCCGCAGGTCATCACGGGCAGCCTCGACTCGACGGTGCGCATGTGGGACCTGGCCGCGGGAAAGACCATGGGCGTCCTGACGCACCACAAGAAGGGCGTGCGCGCCGTCGTGACCCACCCCACCGAGTTCACCTTCGCCACGGGCAGCACGGGCAGCATCAAGCAGTGGAAGTGCCCCGAGGGCGCCTTCATGCAGAACTTTGAGGGCCACAACGCCATCATCAACACCCTGGCCGTCAACGACCAGAACGTCCTCTTCTCGGGCGGCGACAACGGGTCCATGAGCTTCTGGGACTGGAAGTCTGGGTACCGCTTCCAGGCGCTCGACACGACGGCCCAGCCGGGCTCGCTGGACGCCGAGGCCGGCCTCATGAGCTCGACGTTTGACATGTCCGGGTCAAGGTTGATATGCGGAGAGGCCGACAAGACAAGTAAGTTGTTGCTCTTTTTTTTTTTTTTTTTTTTTTCCCTCCCTAGGCGAATCCATCGGAAACGCTGACAAAACCGGCGGCAGTCAAAATCTGGAAGGAAGATCCCAACGCCACGCCCGAGACGCATCCCATCGAGTGGAAGCCCACCTTGGCGAGGAGGAAATTCTAAGGTACCTAGCCAGGCGAGAGAAGTCGGAGAGAAGGCAAGGGAGGAGAGTACGCAAAGTGCGTTTGTGCATTTTCTTTTTCGGTTGGGTTCGGGACGGGCGGCGAAGCGGACGGGTCACGGTACAAAAATCTAATCCATCATTCCAAGACGGCGTATCTATCCATGCTTCTTCTTTCCATCCTATTTGTTCCATGATGAAAAAACAGGGGGGGTATCTCTCTGTTCTGTGCTCTATTGATCTCGCCTCCATCTTACAAAACCACGCCCAACGCCTTGATCTCCGGATCATCCCGAAACGCCATCCTCACCTCCTCATCCCCGACCGCCAGCCGCATCTTGCTCGGCCTCTCCGCCTTGTGGCCCTCGAGGTTCACGATGCCCGACCCGGCCAAATCGACCGCCGCCGCGCTGAGCCCGGCAGGCCGAACGTGCTGCGTGCTGTTCTTGGCCCGGACCCATGACGCCGATGCCGACGACGACGACGACGAGAACAACGACGCCGCCGCGCCTCCGAGCTCTCCTCCTCCGTGGCCCGCAGCCGCAGAAACCGCCTTGCGGTCCAGCAGCGCCAACGCCCGATGGCCCTCGCTGTCCGACACCACCGCCGCCACCTTCAGCGCGCGCTGCATCTCGTCGAGCACGTCGCCAAACGTGCTCTCGGCCAGGCCCGTCCGCTGGGTGCGCAGGAGCAGCGCCGCCAGCAGCAGCCGCGACGCGAAGGGCAGCGTGCGGAGGTACTGCTGGAGGGGGTTGGAGGTGGCTTCGGCGATGGCGCGGCGGATCGTGTCGATGGTGACGCGGCCGGAGCGTTTCTTGGGCTTGGGGGTGGGCTTGGCGGAGGACTGCGGCGGCTGCGGCGGCTTGCCGCTCCTTTTGCTGGGGGTGTTGGGCGCGGTGGCGGCGGCGTCGTCGTCGTCGTCGTCGTCGTCGTCGTCCGCGTCCGCATCGGTGGCTTTGGCTCTCGCTTTGGCGGCGGCTTTGGCGTCCGCCTCGGCCAGCTCGACGGCCCGTCGGCAAATGTCGAGCGCCCGGCGCGCGTCGCCGCTGACGGCCGCCACCTTGCGAGCGGCGAACTGCACGGCGTCGGCGTCGACAATGTCTCCCGGCACGCCCTCGAGACGGCTCTGGACGATGCGCATGAGCTGCTCGTGGTTGTACCCGGGAAAGGTGATGCGCGTCAGCCCGAGCCGCGAGCTGATCTTGTTGCTCAGCGTCCGCTCGGGCAGGTCCATGGTGTTGGCCACCGCCAGCACGATGAGCCGGCTGTGCCTCAGCCCGGGCCAGTTGAAAAAGTTGTACATGACCCCCTGGTTCTTGGTCACCAGCTGGTCGAGCTCGTCCATCAGCACCACGCACGGCACGCGGCGCGGGGACGGGTGGCTGAACTCGCGCTCGAGCAGGTCCAGCGCCTGGGCGGGGCTGACGCGCTGGCCCTTGAGCGCCTCCCAGAGGAGGGAATACGACTGGTGCGGATCCGTGATCTTCATGCCGTTGATCTCGACAAAGATGAAGTCGTCGAGCTCGTCGGCGCGGACGGCAGCGTCGAGGCGGGCGACCACCTCGCGCACGGTGGCGGTCTTGCCGGTGCCGGGGGTGCCCGAGATGTAGATGCACGTGCCGGAGCCGTCGGTGATGGCGGCTTCGAGGTGCGAGTAGACGAGGCTGAACTCGGCCTCGCGGCAGGGCAGGCTTGTGGGAACCGAGGCTACGTGCAGCTGGCTGCGGGCGAGCTGGTACGGCGATGCCTGCACGTGCTGCGGCGAGAGCACGCGCGTGGCCAGAGGGGTGAACTCGAGGTGCTTCTTGATGAGGACGCGCCGGTGAGACGAGGGCGTTTCTGGGTGGCCGCCGGGCTGCTGCTTGCGCCTGCTGCCGGGCGTGGTCGCGGCTTGCGTGCGAGGCTTTTTCGGCGTGCGAGGGGCGTCGTCATCGCCGTGCCCACCACCGTCCGCTCCCAGCTTGTAATCGCCGTCTTCGGGCTCGTTTCGCGGCTGTCTGCGCCGGCGGGTGGCCCGCGTGTTCTTGCGGACGAACTCCTGAAGGCTCTCGAGGTCGCCGAACCCCTGGTAGAGGTCTTCCCATGCGAACTCGTCCGTGTAGGTACAGGTTCGTGTGTTACACCCCCTGCGGCAGATGAACACCTTGCCGAACTCGGGCGCCTTCCGCGGCACCTTGCCGCCGGGATACTTCTTGTTGAAGGCGGACTCGGACATGATGCGGGCGGTGCCGTTGATGGTGGCAAGGGGGTTCACATCGAAGGTGGTCGTAATGTAGAGCTCGTTCTGCAGTTCGACGCTGCCGTCAGCCGACGTGCCTGTCAAGAGCAGCACCTGGAGCCCCTTGCGCCGGGCCAACCCACCTCGAGATAGTCGGTCCGCTTCTTGGGGTTTCGGATCTCATTGGCAGACGAAAACCACATAAAGTTGGCCGCCTTGTCGCCATCCTCGTCCACCAGCAAGTCGCAGATTATGCCGACCCAGGCTTCGTGGGAACCCTGGGCCTTGAGCAGCATGGTGTCCCCGAGGCGGCACTCGAAGCGGCCCATGCGGGCGCCGACGATCCTGGGTTCGTTGCTGGCGGCGGCCGTCCGCTTGCGTTGCCTGCCCGTCTCGGCAGTGGACTCGTCGTCGTCGGCGGCGTCATTGGTGGTCTCGTAAATCCATTCCCAGGGATGGTCGTCGGTGCCGAGCTCGTCGTCCGAGTCTTCCCTTGCGACGCCGGGAAGGGGCCGGGGCGTGCGGGTTCGGCGGCCAACGAGGCCGGACATGGCGGCGGAGTGTGGTTGAGGTGGAAGGTGATTCCTTGTGACTGGTAGGGTAGGGAGCGGCTGTGATCGGGTTTGTTCCGAGCGTTCCATACGTAGGTTGAGCTCCTCAAGACGGCAATGCTACGATGCGTAACGACATCGAATGTGACGCGTCTTGGCCGTGACCAGACGCGTCGAGCTAAAGAGGAAAGTGGCTGAGTGGCTGACTGGCCCCTGTCCCAACGACCGACAACGGGAATGCAAGCCACAGTGGATCTCTTGCGCCACCGTACGAGTGGGTCTGTGGACGGCCCGGCCCATACGTATAGTATAGTTAGTACTATACATCACACCTAGCCCTTCTTGAAGATTGCAACGATCTCGGAAGATCGCCGCCGAAGCCAAAACTGGTTTGGAACTTTCATCTTTGACAGCAATCAGATCCACTGATGACCGGTGTTCTTCTCCTGGTTACCCAGAGCGCGAGATTATGACGGGTTCTCAAGAGTGTCACAACCAAAGGGTGGGGGTGTAGAAAACCGCCCCCCTCTCCCATCATCGTCAGCCATGTAAATCGCTTATTGCGGAGTCACTTTGTAGTCGCTTGGAAGAGGCGAGACTTCACACTAGGAGCAGGAGTGGCTGTTGAAACACCATCTCCCAACAAATTGGTTTCAAGCCAGGCAGGTCAAAATGCAAGAAATCGGCAGATGCCATGTGTATAGACGGCTGAGCCAAAAGTTTCAAGTATATACAAGAATGCGTCCACCTCCGCTTGTCAACACCATCCCCTTTTGTTCTTTTTTTTTTTCAATTCATCCCTTAAGGCACGCACTGCGAGTACCACTCGTTCTGCGCCTTGCAAGTGCCCTGGGCGCACGTCGTCGGGCCGGTATATCCGTTGCCGCCGCACTGGCCCCAGAGCGGAGCGCCGCTGCCGCCGCCGTTGCCGCCGCCGTTGCCACCGCCGTTGGTCGGCTGCGAGCCGCCGGCCGAGGTCGTCGGCGTGGGCTGGTTGCCGCCGCCATTGTTGCCGCCGCCACCGCCGGCGGGGCAGGTGATGGGCCTCGGGCCGGGGATCTCGTACGGCCGGCCGTTGTTGGTGGACCGGCCGGCGGCGTCGTAGATGTTGACCACGATGCCCGGGTGGTTGGCCGGGTAGGCGCCGGGGAAGGACACAAAGTCGGAGCCGGCGAAGCTGCCGGAGCCCGTGACCTCGATCTGGGCGCACTCCATGTAGAACTGGGCGCCGCCGGGGAAGGCGGCCGAGTGGAGCGCCAGGAGCTCGACGCGCATGAGGTACTGGCCGGGCGCGATGCACTGCGGCATGGTGAAGTAGTGCCAGCCGTTGTTGTTGATCATCTCGTCGACGGCCCAGACGCCGTTCTCAAGGCCCTTCTCGGCGATCTTGAACCACTTGAGGCCGTTGGGCGAGGCGGTGGCGGCGTTGTCCACCTTGGCGAGGTAGACGGAAATAGGACCTGCAGAGGGGCTGCGTTAGCAGGGAGGATCGTGACTTTGCTTGCCATCCTTGTCCGTCTTGTTTACCACCAAGAACAGACAACGGCGACAAACAAAAAGAACAAAAGAGGCCGCCTACCCTTGTGCGACTTGGCGATCGGGTTATCCGGGTCGTTGGGGCCCGAGGGGCCGCCGATCTCGTGCTGCCACCAAGCGCCGACGGTGGCACCGGCGGGAACCCTGATGATGGTGTTGTCGCGCAGCTGGATGTTGGTGTTGCAGGCAAAGTCCGGGTGGTTGACGTTCTCGATCGGGTAGTTGCTCCAGGGGGCGCGCACGCCCTTGAGCTGGCCCTGGTCGACGCCGTTGACCGACACGCGCTGGAAGATGGCGTGGCCGCTGACGGCCGTCGCCAGCGCGACGAGCGAGAAAGCCTTCATCTTGGTGGGAGTCGAGCGTTTTGTCAGCCTCGGGGAGGTCAGAGAGAGGAGAGCAGAGCCGCTGGTCCTATCCTATCCTCTTTCCCTCCCTTCTTCGAGGCCGAGGACGGCGGCGTTTATGTAGTCCTGCCCAAGGCTGCCCCCCCTCCCCTCTCTCCCTTCCCCCTATCGACACTCCGGAGCCAGCATGCCATCGTTGGTGGATTTACAACCTCCGGCTTCGCGGTGCTCGGGAGTTGCCCCAAAAAGGAAGCGGAAGAAGCCTCCATGGCCGAACGGAGCTTGGCGCGCCCATGCGCCGCGGCATGCCGCCGTCCGGGGGGACGGACGTTGCGGCCCCCCATTCCTCAATCTCTGGATGGTCATGCCGCAATGCCGCCCCCCCTCGGTCCCACATCTCCCAGCGCAACGCAACGCCCCAACGGCCTGGGGGGTTCCCCAGACTTCTCTCGTCTTCGCAACCCGGTTTTCGGTCTGCTGGCGAGATTGGAGCGGGTGACACCTCGTCCCCACCGGCATGGCACGGCGACGACTGACGACGCCAAACCTTGACGACCTCTGCGACCGGCTTTCCTGGCATCCCTGCTGCGCTATGCCACCACCCCCCCTAAGCACGGCCTCGGTCCGAACTCCGAGCGCTGGCGTCGTTGCAAGCGCGCACGCACACGGCTCCGGCGTGGCGGTTCCGACGGCTTGTCTTGATGTGTGATCCGTCCTCCCCGGCTGCTTTTCTGGGAAGATCTGGGGATCACCACCTGCTTGGCCTGCCATCCTCCTTTCTTGGTGTCTGGGGGATCATCTGCTTGGCGGCGTTTCCCAGGTTAGTGCAAAGGCGCCGTTGGACCAAGATCGAAACGCAGCCGCTAAGCTTCGCCATCCCGCTAGCTACCTTGCACCATATTACATGGTGTAGGGCGAGCCGGATCCGACCCAACAACGGCTTCCACCTGAGCGGCGTTGGACCCAATGTCGATAAAGAATATATAATTATACATACACTGTCAGCAGGTAGGGCCGAAAACAAGGGTCACGATGCCAACGAGAAGGCCGAGAGATAATAGCGTTATACAACGGGCTTTCTACGTGCCGCCATCAAAGCAATATTAATATAGCGACTTCATCTGAAACTTGACTCCTGCGAGAACGCAGCTCTTGGTAAATCTGGTGGTGGATGTCAGGAGCACGGCACAGGATGCCTAGCCGTACAACGTGGTATGTAGGTAACCTTGCGTTGAGAGCGTCGCCCACGGAGCAGGCCAGAAGGACGGTGGATTTCCAGATACGTCAGCAAGACCGAAGATCGACAACGAAGAGGAGGGGGGGGGGGGGGGGAGGATTCTTTTTCGTGCCTCTGTAGAGAAGCCAATTGCAGCCTGACTCAGATCGCCGGGGAAGACGGTACGGTACATATTATAGGACGTGATGGTCATTAATTGCAAACGCGGAACGAGGCGCCCGACAGCGGAACATCATGCACGGGGGCCAAGTCAACACAAGGATGGACTTTGACGTTGCGCCCCATCCCACCGTTTGCCAGCTTGATCTGCCGGGTGAGCCGGAGAGGGAGGGGGGCCAACCTGCTCTTCTCGGGGTCACCTCGCTCTCTCCAGAGGTAGGCCCGACAACCACTCGTACACGAGCACCAGGCCAGAGCCATAGTCAACTGTTTTGTTATTATAACTGCGTACGGGGTTGTTTGCCACGCTGGAGCCCACTCTGACAACAACAATACAAAGAACGAGTTATACACAAAAAAGAAACCAAAAAAAAAAAAAAAAACCCCAAACAAAACGACAATAGGGCTCGCCCCCGGGGGCTGGCCGAGACAGCCGGGCCCCCCTGAATGAAGAACCAGCGGCCGTCGATCCCCGAAAACAGCCCTGTCAAAAGACCCTGCCCATTCCCATTTCCATCCTCCTTCCTTACACCAGCCCCGCCCGCGCCTCGTGATCCCGGTGGGTGATGTCGTTCATGATGCCCAACCCCATTCGGCCTCTCTTCTGTCATGCACGCCGCTGTTGCCTCCATCCGTGATACATGCCACGCTCACTACTCCGTCCCATTCCAGGTGGAACCCCCATGTGCCATCAGAAAAAAAAAATCCCAGCGCTCCAGTGATGCTGTTTTTGTTTTCCCCGCGGACTCCTCATTACATGTCTGTGTACCGAACTGCCAATATAATGTCGAAAAACCAAGATGGTGCCCAACCCTTTCCCAAGCACGACGTAGCCCCGCCCCGAGCCCCCAGCCCACATAGTATACACAATCCCAACTCATTAATATTCCGGCTACCGTCATCATGGCGTGCATCTTCTGTCCTCCCTTCCCCGCGAAACACATAAAGGTTTAAGCCCTCCTGGAGCGGGTGGCCGAGCCGTTGGTCTTGACGCCCGTGGCCTTGGCATCGGTGGCCGTCGCATAGCCGTGGGCGTTGGCCTCGAGACCGTGGATCGGGTCCGGAAGGGGAGCCTGGCTCATGCGGCGCACAGCCTTGCGGCTGCTCGGGCGCTTGCCATCCTTCTTATAGGTGGCAAAGTAGAACGAGATGAAGAGGAGCAGGTACGAGCTGAGGATGACGATGCCCGAGACGGCCGCGAACTCCTCGCCGGCGCACTTGCCCGAGTTGGGGAGCCACGGCCAGTAGGTCGAGGTGAAGTAGGTCCACGAGGCGAAGTAGACGAAGCCTGTGCCAAGGGAGATGCATGGTTAGCGCCGGGCCGGGCGATGGTGCGGTGAGAAGTGGGGCGCGTGGGAACGCGTGTGGTGGGTGGGGCGCAACACGTACCGAGATCAATAATGAACTGGATGATCTGAAGACGGGTGATCCACTCCTTCCACCAGATCTTGATGCCGCGGGCGCTCTGGAAGTAGTACCAGTACATGACGACGTGGACCATGAGGTTGAGCGAGATGACGACCCACGACACCGAGGTCGAGCCGATCAGCTGAGTGTAGCAGAGCAGGGCCGTCGCGCCGTGGTGGTAGCAGTGGAGGAAGGTGAGGGGCTTCTTCTTGAGGAAGAGGAAGCAGGTATCCAGCAGCTCGAGATACTTGGTGAGATAGTTGAGCTGCAGCGCGCCGGTCGCCGTCAGCATGGGGCTTTGCCCTCGAAGGAGCGCGGAACACGACGGGGGCCACTCACATAGTAGAGGACGACCAGGGGCTGGGTCCAACCGCCCTCGGCCTCGCAGATGGCGTGGAAGATGCCATGGCGCACAACGGTGGGCAGGATCTGCTCGACGAAGAGGGCCAGCAGGATGGCGCTGATGGCGGTGAGGTAGAAGTTGTGGATCAGGAAGAAGGTGCGCAGCTTGAAGGGCTCGCGGTTGCGCATCACTTCCCTCCCGCCCAGGATCACGATGTAGTAGAAGACGATGAAGATGCCCGCCTCCTTGAGGGTCGACATGGGCGTGGCGCCGGGCACGAACCGGAACTCCTCGGCCGGGTAGCCGACGACCTTCTCGAAGGCCTTGCTGAAGATGGGCCAGAGGTGGACGCCGAAGGGCCGGTCCAGCGTCGGGACCGGCAGGTTCTCGAGCAGAGAGGCCATGGTTGCGATCTGGAGGAGGGGTGCGGGACGCGTCAGCGCGGGAGTCGGTGTGAGATGACAGAGGACGGCGGCGGGGAGCGGTAACGGGGCGGTTTGCCGGCGACGAGCGCGCAAGCGTGACGCGCAAGGCAAAGAAGATACTGACCTAGAGATGCAAGATCTGATGGATCCGCGACAATGGGAGATAGGATTAAAGGTGGTCAGACGCAATCTTGTCCTGAATCACCTGGTAGGCAATGCAGAAAAGAAAGAGGCCGGGTCCAAATGGGGAAACGGGAGCGGCCCCCAAGAAAAAGAAGCGAAGAAGGAAAGAAGAAAAAGAAGAAGGCCCGCGGCAGCAACACACCCTCGCAGCCAGGAAGAAAAAAAAAAACCGAGGACTCGGACTCGAGGAGAGAGGTGTCGACGGGAAGGAATGTGTGTGGACAGCGAAGATGTTCAACGGGGGGAAGGATGGCGGAGGGATGGACGAGTAAAAGGCCAAATATTTTCAGCAGGTCCAGACCCAGGTCCCAAAAAGGAGAACATGCCCCAGGAGAAGGCCCAGCAATCGCGGCTGCCCCGAGCGTGCCTAGCCACAACAAGACTTGGCTTTCATTTCCTGGATGCTGCATGTGAAGCCCCGTCGTGGCCAATCAATCGCTGGGTGCGGCACCACCCGATCTGACCCCACAGCCCTTCCCCGGGCCTCGGGATCTTCCTTTGCCCGTTGCTAATAGGTGGCTTATGTTTTTTTTGTTGTCTTTTTTTTTTTTTTTTCGCATCCTGTTGACATGCTGATCTTGGGTGTCATCTGGGAAGCCAGACGGACTTCGGGCTTAAGCATCAAGGTCAAACGGAAGCCCGCCGCCAAGTGCAGCCGGGCGGGTTCCAGAACGCCTCTCATTAGTTAGTGTGCACCGTAGGTAGGACACACAGGTTCATGCAGGCCGCTGTTTTTTTTCTGCTTTTCCACACGGGGGGAGCGCAGGGCGATCCACCGAGTCAGCATTCCAGTCTCGGCTCAGCCCCTTTCTTTTGACCTGCCTGCTTTGCCCGGGGCGGCCGTATGGATTCTTCAGCCGATCAAACCCACACCTGCAGACCACATGCGTTGGACAAGAAGGTGTCGGCTCGGCCTTACACGTGTATTTTTAACGACTAAGGGGTAGGTGGCTCCAATGACAACCCGACCTTGCTCCTCGCGACGACCCGTGCACGCCTGCACGCAAAGACTGGAGACTGGACCCCGAACTCGGTAGAAGCTTTTTTGGCGGGGTTGTCGGTGAAGGTTGGACAAATCTCGTTGCGAAGTCCACAGGCCCGGAGGCTGATGTCATGGGGCACCGGGCTCGGGCTCCGCGGACCCCAGAGACGTGGGACACAAGAACCTCCACCACATACAGTACTACATACATACCAGCAACGCCGGGCTTGTTGGTCTCGATCGGCCCAGCTGGACACAATTGTGTCTCGTGTGTCTTTGTTGCAAGCATGGCGAGTCTCGGTCCATTGTTTTCTACCATGACGCCCATGCGGGATGGCACACGTCTCTCCTGTGTCCGGTGAGCAGAGTTAGTACGTACTTGGGCTTGGACGTATCAAGCCCGCCTGCACGGCCGTTGAGATGGGCGAGCAACAAAGCCGCACCCCCCATGGGTAGGTATGTATAGTATGTAGATCGTCAACCCTCGATGTTCCGCGTGTGTGCATCGTCTTGGAGTGCATCTCGACTCTGACACAGGGCGCGTCTGAAACAAGACATGATTGCTTGCTGCACGAGGAACCGCGTTTGCTTTTTGGGACCCATGGCGCATTGCCCGACGTGGAATCGACGCCTCCACCCACCCCGGAGAGACCGGCTGGCGCACCAGCCACAAGGGGCATCGGATGCCAAGACTGAGTGCCACAGGACATGCGCCATGAGCCACATCTCCGACGGTCCCAAAAACAGAGAGAATCTCATTGGCGGGGCACACGCAACTAACCGAGTTTGGAGGCTCCCATAGCCGAAAGATGGTTCGATGCTCATAACCGTAACGCTGCAAAGCATCATCACCAAACCCACCAGTTGCGATCATTTCCTGCCGCTGCGCGATCAAATCAAAAGCTCTCCCGCCAAAGCTCCGCCGCCGCCAATCGCCCAACCTCCCGTTCCGGCTTGGGATCCCAGATTTTCTCCTCCTCGCAGACGATAACAGAGACAAAGCAACCCCCAAAAATTTTCTCAAAAATGTCGGCCTCCCTGCTCCGTGTCGCTGCCCGCCGCCCCTCCGGCCTCCTCCGTGCTGTTGCCCGGCCCCAGCCCGTGGTCGCTCGCGCCGCCGTCGCCGCCCCGAGCTTCAGCACTTCGGCCCGCCTGCGTTCCGAGCACCAAGAGGAGACCTTTGAGGAGTTCTCGGCCCGGTGAGTCGCCCTCCTCCATGCTTCGGCGCCCCGTTGTTGCCCTTGCATCGAGCCCAAAGATCAGAGCTTTTGCCGAGCTCCGCTGTTGAGCTTCGAAATCCCGGACTTCATGACGTGACCCGTCCAGCCCCCCCTCCTTATCTCGTAACGCACAACATACCCGGAACCCCGATACGTTCCACGGCGCAATGGCTGACGCTGGGTCACTCGAATAGCTACGAGAAGGAGTTCGACAGCGTCCAGGATGTCTTTGAGCTCCAGGTATGTTGCCGTCCACCCTTCCCCTCCCCCCGCCCGACATCGCCACGAGATGCATCTACGCCAAGTTGCCGCCCTCCCAGCCAGGTTCCCCGCGCTAACCGTCTCTTTCTTAACGCTATCAGCGCAACCTGAACAACGCCTTCGCCTACGATCTCGTCCCCTCCCCCGCCGTCCTGTCGGCTGCCCTCCGCGCCGCCCGGAGAGTCAACGACTTCCCCACCGCCGTCCGCATCTTTGAGGGTATGAATGACCCCCCTCCCCCCCCCCCCTCTCTCTCCTTTCTCCCCCCTCCCGGCGAATCCCCTCTGCATGGACTTTCTTTATCATTATCATCATCATCATCCCTCGCCGCTGGTCATAACAAGCCAGCGCTATTTTCTGCCATCATCCTCACCATCATCATCATTATCGACCTTGTCGTTCCCTTCGCTGACACGTGGACAACAGGCATCAAGGCCAAGGTCGAGAACAAGACCCAATACGAGCAGTACCTCGAGGAGCTCAAGCCTCTGCGCGAGGAGCTCGGCATTGCGCTCAAGGAGGAGCTGTACCCGGAGGAGAGCAAGTAAACCAAAAATAGCACACACGCAAAGCGCTGCTTCTCTCCATGTTTCGTTGTTTATCCGCCCCCGATCTGCTACCCCGGAGGGGGGAGGAGGGGCGGGAAAGGGAATCCACCACCGTTACCCGTTGAGATGGGAGGGACGCCGAGACATATGCTGAATATGTATCCATGTCCCACTACCTACCTGCCGAACCTAACCTAGACATTTTTTTCTGTCTTCTGACTTGCGGGCCAAGATGACGGAGTCGTCCCTAGAGGTGGTGAATTTAAAAAAAAAAACCGGAGTGAAGCATGGTGATATGGCATGGGGCAGAGGAGGACGACAAAAAACAAGGGGGTGGTTACGTAAAGACAGCGCTTCTTGGATGCTATGACATGACGTGGTGTTGTTGAGCCGAGGTGATGGACCTGAAGAGCTGTTGCATCATTCACTCTTTGCGTCTCTCTGTCTCTGCCCTATTTCCCAGAGATCCCATGGGGTAATATGTAACAGCCGCCGTTGCTCTGTCCCCGCGGTGTCGCGCCGAACGAGGATCGCCCCCGTTCCCTGATCCCACGTAGCGATCCACAACGGTTGGCAGAGAAGGACCCGACACATACATCTCATTGACGTGAACCGCAGTCCACCATGCTATCATCTATGTACGCGCACGGTAAGTCATGCCCGCGTCCATCCATTGTCCCCGGCGCTGGATAACCGGCATTGAAAGTACGCCCTGCCTGTGTGTATACAGACCTGCCAGAACCGCTACCCATGCAAAAGACGCAGCCAGCCAGCCAACCACCCAGCCGTTCCATCTCGCTGGCGTGGCGGGACCCCATCCGATCCAAGCTCCCTCGACAGAAACAAACCCTAGAGATTCCCGTCGATCGAAAAGGTATGCGGCTCCCATCTCCCGCAATGCGGCCTTGGCCTGCCCGCCGATCTATTATTTACAATTCTCCCTGCCCCTCCCTATTGCCCGCTCAGCTCTGCGAACCCGCAGCAGCCGCCGCCGTTTTCCGACCTCTCCTAGCCCTTGTGGCACCGGTGATGGCCTGGCCGAGGTTCTTGATGGCACGTGCCTGTTTCCTCGTCGTCGTCGTCGTCGTCGTCGTCGCCGCCGCCGCTCGCGGCCTCCTAGTCCCGGAGGTGGCCCCAACGACCGCCGGTGCCGCCCGTGGGCGAGAAGTACGTCATTCCCGGCACGGGCCCGCTTCCGTTCCCGCCGGCGCCGGCGGCGCCGTACCCGGGCCCTTCGGAGCTGAGCAGCGGCGCGGGGCTCGTGCCGCGGCTCGGGCCTGCGGCGCCGGCGGCGCCGATGGCGCGCGACGGGCGGGGCTCATCATGGCCGTCGGCCGCGGGCTGCGGGGCACGCTGCCCTGCCGCGTCTCGCGGCGCGTGTTCTTGACGAACCGGAGCTCCTCCTTGGCGCGGTCGAGCTCGCGCTCGCGGTTCTCGAGGATGGCGTGCAGCTCGTCGATGCGGCGGTTCGCCTCGGCGGCCTCGGTGCTGGCGTGGATCTGGTGGATGCGCAGCAGGTTCTCGCTCGCGCGGCGCTCGAGCTCGGCGGCGCGGGCCTGGAGGGCCTTGTTCTCGTTCTGGAGCTCCGTGTGGGCGTTGGAGGCGTCCTGGTAGGCCCTGCGGCTGTAGTCGAGCTCGTTCTGCAGGCTCTGCACCTTCTTTTCCAGCTTGTCGACGGTGGCGAGCTTGGCGACGTCGGGGTTGGAGGAGCTGGCGAGGACCTTGTTGCTTTCGGCGAGCTTGGTCTCGAGGTCCTTGATTTTTTGCTTGAGCGGCTCGACCTCGGCGGTTTGGGCCTCGAGGCGCTGGAGGGCCTCCTGGCACTGCTTTTCGAAGACGCCGCGATCCTTGAGAGCCTCCATGTACTTGGGCTGGAGGGTTTGGACGGTGGTCTCAAAGGACCGAAGCTGAGACTCGAGGGTCGAGCAGTGCTCGCGGGTCTTGGCCTCGATGGCGGTGCTGTTGGCGAGCCGAGCTTCGAGGTCGGCGATCTTGTCGGACAGCCGCTCGAGATGCTCCACCGACACCTCGACCACCTGGGAGGCCGTGGTGCGCGTCTCGACGCCGTGCTTCTCGAGGGTCCGCTTCAGCAGGTCGCTCATGCGGGCCGGCGTGGCGTTCCGCGACGGCGGCTGAGAATCCAGAATCCTCGGGCGCTTGGGTATCGCCTCGTCCAGGGTATCCTGCAAAGCAGTTGTTAGCGAGGCCCGTCCGTGGCCGTAATCCTGCACCGCCGCTAGGGATAGGGCCCTACCAGAGGCCGCTTCCGAGTCGCCAGAGAGATCTCGCCCTCCGTTTGGAGCGCTTGGTCCAGAGCCTGGGAAGCTTGCGGGCGCTCTTGGGAGTTCTGAGAGTTCAGCCAGATCTCAAAGATGTCGTCGGGCAGAGGATGTGGCTCCCATTCCAGGACCCCTTCCGGGCCGTCCATGTTCCTCAAGAAGCTCGCAAAGATCTTGGCCGCGTGGTGCGGCTCGATGTGGTGGCGGCGCTCGGGGTTCCTCAGGTACTCGATCGCCGTCGCGGTGGCCAGGTTCAGCGCATTCCTCCTCTCCAGGTCGTCCAGGTTCGGCTCCTGCTCGGCGAGCTGGTGGTCGATGTGGTCCAGCGAGTACGTGGCGACCAGGGAGAGCACGATGAGCCCCGTCGACGGGTATCGGAGCGTTCCGGGCAGGTCCACCGACCGCGCGACGCGGTCAAAGGCGATAACAGCATCGACGCTACCAACGTGGGACAAGTCCTGGCCCGCGGTCGCCAGGATCACCGAGGTGCCTTCGGCCGGCTGAGGCAACGAATCCTCCGTGAGGATGTGGTAGTGGCATTCGGCCCTCGATACGACAGCCTCGAGGTGGTCGAAAACGCGCCCGGGCTGCGAGATGATGAGGAGGCGAATGTTCATATCCCAGAGACTGCCCAAGAGCTCGTGGATAAACAAAAACTTGCTGTTGGAGTTGGTCGCGTGCTTCATCATCTCCTCCTTGTCCAGCTCCGGAAGGTCCGCGTCGTAGGCCGGCAGATCGCAGAGATTCAGGAGCCGCTCAAAGACGGTATCGAGCTTCGCCACAAGCGAAGGCTCCGGAACGCTGGAGCAGGATGTCGCAAACACGTCTCCAAACTTCATCAGCGTCGTCTTGTTCTCCTTGATGGTCTCGAGGTAGGTGTGGCGGGTGTTGGCGGCCATGGGCAGTGTGACGGTAATGCGGCGGTCCTCGACGGCTTCGTCCAGAGGGCTCTGCTCGGCTTCGGCGACGACGGGGCCGGCATCGTCGGCTCCGAGGATTTGGTCGTCGGCGGTCGAGATGGGATCCACCGACGTCGTCAGGTCCGCCGGCGCGACGGTGGCCGGGCCCTCGTAGTCCATGCCTTCGTGGCCGACGGTCGGATCCCCGGGATGCACGTCCTCCGCAGGCGAAGTCAGCACCAGGGGCGGGTGCTCGGGAGCGGCAGACACCTCGAGATGCTCGGCGATGCTGCCCCCCACAGATGGAAGCAGGGCCGACGGGGCGACGAGGGTCGGCGGCTCATGATGCGCAGGCTCGTTGGCCGCCGAGGACGGGCCAAAGATTTCTTCATGCAGCTCGCGTATCATTTCGACCGCCGACTTGCGCGGCGTCTCTTCTGGGGTCGGGTCCATCTCGTGGTGATTGATGCGGAGCGACGTCTCGGAAACGACGTCTTGGGAGCTGGGCGGGCTAGGCTCGACGACTTGGGTGAGGAAACCCGAGATGCTGCCGAGGGACGGGACCTTCTGAGCAAGCTGCGATTCGGTACCCGACTGGGCCGCGCTGGCCGTGAGAAGATCGACCGTGGGGTGGCTCTCGGGCCGGCTGGTCTGAGACTCGTGAAGGTGGTAGACGGGCTGCGTCAGGAAGCCTCCGCTGGGCTCGCCGCTTTCGAGAAAGCTGTGACCGCTCGGTTGATGCTCCGGGACCTGGAACTCCACGGACACAAAGGGTGTTATTTCTTGGGCGACGCCCGACTGGTCTGGGAGCCGACTGAAGGAGGGCCCGAAGGGTCTGAAGTCGAAGCCGGGCTCCTCTAGCTGACGTGGCGGAACGTCCAGCTCGGAGCGGCTCGTCTGCGCGTCCGCGATGATGGCCGACTGCGTGGCCGACGGAGTCGTCCAGTGGGAGCGCAGCGAGTCGAGATAGCCCTGCGAGTCGGGAATGGTTCTTTGGCTGTGGTCGCTACCGGCCGTCGACGTGATGCCGTTCGCCTGCGAAGTGACAGACCCTGCCTGAGACTCTGCGCCTGACTGTGACGAGGCGACGGCGTGATACTCGGACGGGTCAAAGTCCGGGCGGGATGTGATCTCGAGCACTATCGTCGAGGTCTTGCGGGCCTGAGAGATCCGGGACGAAGAGGCAAACGTCCAGCTCGGTGAGCTGTCGCTGTCGGTCGAGGTGTATCCCGAATCGACGGAATTCCGGGATTTCTTGGGCCTGGTTGGCTTGTCGTCGTCGTCGTCGTCGTTGCTGGCTTCGGATCCGGAAGCCGCCAAACTCCTCCGGCGCTTGAATCTCAAGTTCGGGGGCAGCACCGGCTGGCTGTCGGTCTCGTTGCTGGGCTGGGAGCTCGCGGCGTGAAGGGCCTGGCGGCGACGCTTCTCGGCTTCCCAATCGGCAATGGCAGCTTCGGTGACGTTCTCGGCGGGTTCCTACGGCCGAAGCGCACACGAGGCGGGCGGGTCAGCGCGTTGGAACAGCAGCGCCAAAAGCGAACTTTGTAAGAACCAGAAAAAGAAGGGGAGGCTCCTCCTCACCCAAGTCGGGTCGAAACTCTGGCCGGTGACGGGGTCGTCGGCCCAATCCACGCGGTAGTATAGCTTCCCGTCGTCGAACTTCTCGTCGATGATGTCGCGGATCGCGTAGAGAACGTCGTCCTGGAGGGGGGTCGGGTCCCGGGTCTTTCGCTTCGGCGCGGCCGATTTGCGACGTTGTTTTGGTCTGAGCTGGACGTCGGAAGCGACGGGCTTCTTAGTCATTGAAGCTTTGTTCTTGCGCTGCTTTTTCTCGTGCTGCGCTCGGGTGGAGGGGTGCTGCCGTGGTCCCACGTCGACGGCAAGGTCGCAGCGGTGTTGTTGTCGCTGCGATGTGTCGCGCACCTTGTAAGGCGTCGACTTTCCCTTTGCAGCTGGACTCGCCGGAGACAAGTGGGTCCGTCGCCCCACGCCCGGCACGCCTCGCATCATCCCGGCCCAAAGGGCTCGCCCTGATTGGCCAGCCTCGCAGGAATCTCTTTGCTGTGTGGTCGATGGTTGCCTGTGTGGGTTCCCTAGAAATCGTCAGCCTCGTTCAGAGGGTCGCCCCTCTCGACTTTGTTGGGTTCAGGGTTGGTGGTTTGACTTTGATCTTGCAAACTTGACAGTTTGAGCACAGAGGAGTGATCTTTGAGGGAAACTCCCGTCTGGTGGCTTGTCCAGAGAATCCCATGTAGAGCAGCAAGGCTACTTGGGTACTTGCCTGGAGGAGGAGACGAAGTAGGTAGGCGAAGAAGGGAAAAAAGTGAGGAAGCAGAAGACGGAGATATGCTTTCAAGTCGAGTAAAAAAACGAAAAAAAAAAGTTCGCTCAAGAGTCAAACAATAGAGCGAGCGACTGTAATCGTGAAACTCTTATAATAGGTAAGGTAGGTAGCCAGGGCCACCGCAATCACCTCGGCGACGTTCTATTCGTCGGCTGTACAATGGGAACCGGGCTGTAGGCAATAATAAGGACCTAAAGCAGGAGGTTATTTTGTGAGACAGAGCAAATCCTCCACATCCCCTACCTATTGTTGTCACCGAGAGGGATGGAAGAAAATCCCAAAACACACGAGGGTTCCGATGTTCCATGGTACGATCGTGGATGGTGTCCATCTCAGCCATGGCTGCCAGGCTACAAACTTTAAGCTAAAGCACCGGCCTAGGCACCAGCCGTCCCATGCAACGCCTCAGCCGTTCGCACCCAGCTTGGACGCACCAAAGAGAAGAGAGATTCGCATGTGCCATTTTCTGAACCTTCATACCCCCTGTGTCACTCTTCTGGAACCCTTCTGCTTGGATACGGTACCTTAGCTTTGCGCTCCAAGAGAGTCCAACCCTTCATGAGGAAAACACGCCGAATGATCCTCAAGGTCGAATGTTTCCTATGCCTTGGTTCATCGATCGCAACCGAGAAGCCTCAGGCAGGTATACACACAGCCGACAAGAGCTGTAGACACTCCTTCATCACGATGACGGCACTGTGCTTGATACGTCCTCGAATATTGTGTCCGGCATGCCTCTGCTTGCTATTCGATCTTCAAACAGTTCGAGCTAGTACACAGCAGCGTCCACCACCCGACCTCGTGCAACAAAACCAACCGCAACAAAGCCACTCCATGCATGAACCGGGGCAAACCAACGCTCGCCTGTCCAACAAGAAAATGCAAGAGACAGAGAGATGGAAAATGCTCACAGCCCACGCGGCAACAAAAGAAGAGACGAGCAAAAAAAGAAAACCAAAACCAACCAAGCCACCAACAAACAAAAGCAATCAAACCACCCAGCTTCACCTCCCTTTTTCATCCCCACCCTTGGCTCTCCCCGTGTCATAATCTTTTTTTTCGTCACGTGCTGCCTCCCAAACCGTCATGGCCGTCATTGTGTGTGTGTGTGTGTGTGTCCAAACGTCCGATCCCAAACCCAAGAAGAAGCCACCCCATCTCCGCAACCATAAGCTACCGGCTCACAGCCATTAACCATACGTCTTCACCCCCTCCCTGCCTGCTGCCCCTTTACGCCGCAAGCGCCTCCCTCGGCTCCCCCTTCGGCACGGGCGTCCGAGACGTCGGGGCCTCCTCGGCCTTGTCGACCATCTCGAAACGGAACCCCCGGGTCCGGGCGTGGTAGGCCGTCGGGGAGGGCAGCGTAAGCTCCGGGGCGTCCGCCAGCATCTTCTGCATCACCGGCGAGGCCGGCTTGACGAAGCGCGGGCTCACGACGGGGATCGAGGGGACGTAGGTCGAGACCGAGGCCGTGTCGCCGGTGGCGGTGTCGGCCACCGAGAAGACGGACGGCGCCGTGATGGTGCTCTCGTGCTCGTCGTGATCCACACTGCCCACCGAGCTCAGCCGGCGGAACAGCATCTCGGACTGCTCCCGCGCCAGCTTCCTCAGCCGCTCCGCAGGGTCCTTGTGGTAGGTAAGACGGAGCACGTTAGCCAGGTAGTCACACAGGCAGTCCGTCGGGGCCCACCGGATGCCGTGCACACATACCCATTCGGACTGGGGAGGGACGCCTTCGGCCGCTGGCAGATGCTCGTCGTCCCACCCCTCCTCCTGGGGCTCGCCCTCCCCCTTCCAACCGCGGTGCGACTTGGGCCTCCGGACGGGGGCGGGGGTCACGGGCAGGCTGGGGCGCTCGTCCGAGGTGGGGAAGTCGGTGACGCGCGAGCTACGGCGCGTGATCACCGGGGGCAGCTCGTTCTCGTCGTCGGGCATGCCCTTGAGCCGCGCCTGCTGCTGCTGCTGGTGGCGCAGGTACCACGGCATGTGCCGCTCGATGTAGCGGCTGATCTCGGGCACGTCGTCCCAGGCGTTGGTGCGAGGGAACGCGGACCACCCGTCCTTGCCGGACACGTGCGAGACCGGGCTGATGGGCGTGCGCGGGCGGCTCAGCGTCTCGCCGCCAACAGTGGAGGACGCGCTCGACATGCTCGGCTCGTGGAACGCGGCTGGTTCGCCAGAAGAAGGAGCGCTAGAAGGACCAGGAAGAGCAGCAGGAGCAGCAGCAGAGGGGGCCGTCGGCTCGGCCGCGGGAGGGGCCGGCCGGGCCGGGGTCCCAAACACCCGCGTCGGCCGCGACTGCTGGCGTTCCCAAGGGAAGATGGGCTTCGGCCTGTCATGGTGCTGGCTGTGCTCCTGCGAGACGAACGGGCTCGTGTCCGATGACATGGCGTAATGCTTGTTGGGGAAGTTGACGGCTTCTCCCCTGGAGTTGGCCGGCGGCGCTTGCCTGTTGCGGGTGATTAGTTTACTTGCTTCCCGGCGAGAGAGAGAGAGAGAGGGAGAAAAAAAAAAAAAGGGTCCGAGAGACTCACCGCTGAGCATCCCAGCTTCCCTGCTCACCAACCGGCACAACATAGTTGACGGTTGGCTGGAATTCGCCCTTGACGAAGTACTGCACGATGCTGGGAGCCGAAGCCTTGGTCCCGTTCGCCGTCTGGAGCCATCACGTATCAGCATCACCCGCCGCCAACGTTTCGTGGACCACAACGCAAGCAAGCGAGACGTACCTGAACCCGATAATGCCGGTCGTACACGGCCCACCAGCGGGCCACCATCTGGTAGAAGGGCGAATTGCTCGTCGTCACCTCGCGCCCCTGCATCCAGGGCTTCTCGGCGCCGATAAAGTGCACCATGTTGATCTTGGACTGGTAGTGCGTGTACGCCGGCACATACTGGTAGTGCGCGGACGGCGTGACGTTGTAGGTGAAGCTGAGGCGGTGGTACTTGTCACCAAAGTAGATGTTCAAAAGACCCTGATCAGCGCCGTCGAACGAGATGCCGCCCTGAGCCATGGCCAGCAGGGCGTGGTAGTCGCCCAGGTTGGGGGTCAGGACCATGACGCCCGTGTTGAAGAGGTCGGGCCAGCCGATGTCGGGGGCCGCAGCGAAAGGGTGGGGAAGGTCAAAGAGCTCATCGGGGGCGCGGTAGGCCACCACGTCGGCATCCACGTAGACGATCCTGCGGAACTGGGTCTGCTTCCAGAGGTTGATCTTGGTGAAGGCGGAGCGCAGGTCCCGGCGGTTCATGAGGTCCAGGTTGGCCGGGTGGGGGTTTTCGATGCGGGGGACGGGAATGACATAGTCGTAGACGGTCTGGCCGAGGGTCAGCGTTTCTCTCGTCTCGTGGCGCGACATGGGACGAAGGTCAGCCATCTTACCCGGAGCTGGTCGATGACCTCGGCGGAGACCGAGTCCGTGGTGACCAAGCAGGCCAGCTTCCTGGTGGTGCCGGCATCGCGGAGGGAGTGCGCGAGCACAAGGGCGCCTTAGAGAGGCTCTCGTGTCAGCAGCCGTCATGATGCAGGGCTCATGTGAAGGCATCGCCAAGGGGAGGATGCTCGTGTCCATGCTTACCAGGAAGATAGGTGTCTGTCAACAGGAGCTAAAGCCCAGACGTTCGTCTTAGCATCGGGCTACTCGGTTGTTCTTCAAGGGAGGGGTGGTAGGATGATGACCAGGATGCCCGGCTGACGACGGCGAAAAGCGCGTCATGACACCAGACCGGCCGGAGGCCGAGCGGGAATCCGGCATCTGGAAGCCTTGAAAATCGGGGTGAACTCACGGTGGCGTAAACCTCCTCGGGCTTTGTTTCGGTCATGGTGAAGCGCAACGACTCGTCACTCGGGGTACCCAGGTCCAGAGGTTGAGAGGAAGTCTAGGAACGGAGAAGGGGGGACGAGGATCTTGTGTGCAGCACACGATGCACACCAGAAAGCCGTGTTGTCTGCGAAATGAGACAAAGTTTCGCTGCGCGCTTGGAGGGGACTCGTGGGAAATGGAATGAGACCCGGGATCAAGCAAAAAACAGTGCGAGAAAAAAACAAAATGAAACCCGATGGGAGGGGGGAAACGTGCAGCCCGCTGTTGGAAGGCTCGGGGAGGCAAGAAAAGCGCTGAGGAGTCCTCTAGCGTTGCTCCTCCAGGCGGTGGCGACTGGCTGGAACCAAGGCACGTTGGTGGCGAACGAAGAAGAATGGAGAGAAGCTTGGAAGGGCGCGCGGCCTGGGTCAAGAAGATATGCCTTTTTTTTTCTCAGCGTGAGGGATCCCGGCCCGCCTGCTATCAATATTTAGACCTAACGCTGCTATCAAAGAAGTTGGGTAGTTATCGCTTGACGCGGTCGCCGAGCACCTAGATCACGGTGCGATGGAGACCATGTCCAGTTGGGTTGACGACGGGACGGGAGGAGGTTGGGAACCCGGAATGGAGGTTGGGATAGGTACAGCCCTTTTGCGCGCTTGCCACGGGCAGCATCAAGCACTGGACCATCAGACGATAGCAACCTTGGAACGGCGGGAAGAGCCGGCGAATGGACAGTGCCTGATGGGCTGGGCGGAGGGGCAGAGAGGGGCCACCCAGGGACGCGACGCCTTTCGACAAGACGACGAACCTCGACGGCCTAGAACCATGACGGCCATGTCAAGCCGGCAACCGGCAAGGCTCCAAGCGAGCAAACACCTACACAGTAATTACCAACCAACCGGACCTGAAGCGGGACATGAGAGAGATGCATGGTGCATTTCGTGCACTGGGCTGACGCGACTTGAGGTGTGTCCCGTCCATATGCAGGACCGTTAAAGCTCGCGGCTCGTAACTGGATAGGTAGTGGCTGTTGTGTAGCTCGCAGCTCGAATTTCTCCCGCTTGGACGCTTGAAGCTCTGAAAATCTCGTGTTTTCGCGTAACACACCATGTCGCATGCATTCTGCATCGTGGGCCTGCAGCTTTGAGAGATTGGGCGATAACTATCGTTGGGGGTGGATTTTCCATGGACAAGCATTGGGATCCTGGGACGGGATCCTTGCTGACGGCGAGATGGATTGAAGCCCAATGGATGCCAAGGCTCAAGAGATGTCGGGTCCGGGATCCATTGTTCTCCACCCGATTGAACCCGGATGATGGGTTGCAAGTGATGAGCCTCAAAAAAGAAGAAAAAAATAGGAAATAAAAAAAAGACGAAAAAAAAACACACCAGCACACCGTTTGTGTTCGAGGCAACCCTCCCTCCCTCTCCTACCTTTCTCCCCCTTGAAGCCCCGGGGGGTTTTGAGGAGACCGATCGGCGGCTCGAGCTGCCCGTCGAGGAACGAGAATCGTCAGACTCGGGTATTCTTGCTCTCGCCACCCCGTCCGCGCCGATCTTCAACACAACTTCCCCCCCCCCCCAACCGGATGGGGACTGTTTCAAGTGAGACAAAACCCAACGGCTTGGGCGCCCGAGCAACGCAACGCGAACCCAAAAAGCACAACCTGCCCAACCGGGATAGGGGAATCGGCGAAATTTCCCAGGGACAAGCCAGCCCAAGTGGGGACCCGGCAGAGCGCTCGCCCGCGTCAAGGCCAAGCTCCGTCCAGTCGACTAGCGCGGCCGAGTTCGCGAAAGGCACCCGGTTGCGGTTGATGCGATGGAAGGGGTGCGAGTGTGTCATCGCAACGACCAACCTCATCCCGCCGATGCATACGCTAATACCGAGCAGGTAGCTTTGCGGCTGAGCATTCCCCGCCGAGAGCCCCGCGCAGACAGAGGAATGGATGGATGGATGGATGGATGGACGGATGGAGGCTTGCTGCACGCTACTGTGTAGTAGTAGAGATGAACCGCTAGAGAAACCGGTTCACAAGGGGTTCTTGATGGTTGGGTTGGCATCAAGGATTGTCGAGGAACCAAACCGCACCGAGGAGGTTGCACAAGCGTGAGGAGGCAAAGCTGTGTCACACTTGGCGCAACTCCAGGATGCATCATGACCGGGAGGGGTTGCGTCCTCTGACTGAGGATCTAGGTAACTACCCAGCAGCGTAAGACTGCCCGAAGAAATGTGTGGGAGGACGGGAAAAAAGAAAGAAATTCTTCTTTTATTCATCAAGTAAAAAAAAAGGAGAAAAAAAGAAAAGGGGAGAAAAAAATATCCCTTTCCGTCAGGTTCCTCTGGTGACAGATAGATGACCAGAGATGTAATAATGTCCTTTACCACCGGCCCATGAACACCGCATGACCTGAGTATGTACCTTGAACAGAAAGAAAAAAAGAGTGTAAGAAGGCATGACCAACCATCCATCGATATCAAACCGCCCACATGATAATATTGTACAGCCCAAGACCGTCGATGTACGACCCGCCCATGGCGTGCCATATCCCGGGATATCCCACTCCACCCTCTTCATCATCATCTCCACACCACCCGCTGGGTATCTCCATCTCGCCTCTCCATCGCCCTCTCTGACGACCTCCTTTCCTTTTGCGCTTCTCCTCCTCCTCCTTCTTCTCCTCCTCCACCTCCTCACAAATCCTTCTTCAACGCATGCTCCGGCTTGTGCGTCGTCTCGTAATCCACGTGCACGTACGCCCTCTCGACGTCCGGTAGCCTCTCGAGCTTGATCTGCAGCTCCTCGGCCACGTCGTGCGTCTCCTGCAGCGTCGCGTCCGGGTCCATGACCACGTCCACCTCGGCGATCAGCCGCGGGCCCGAGTGGTACGCCCGGACCGTGTCGATCTGCTTGATGGCGGGCGAGTGCGTCAGGCACACGTACGTGATGAGCTGCTGGATCTCGACCGACGCGACCACGCCGACGAGCAGCATGAACTCGGCGAAGGCGGTGCGCAGCCAGAGGCCCGTGATGACGACGGACAGGAAGATGGCGCCGGCCGGGTCGAGCCACCAGACGAGCTTGGCGCCGCCGACGGCGGTGAGGATGCCGAAGCCGTTGACGAGCAGGTCGTTGCGGTGATCCTGCCACAGGATGCCGACCTGGCTGTACTTGTCCTTGATGGACCACGTGTAGAGGAAGAGGAGGAACTTGGTGCCGAAGGCGACGCAGACCGAGATGATGGAGGGGAGCAGGAACGGCTTGAGCTCGCCGTCCGACTCGGCGAGCTCGCGCGCCGCAAACGAGATGATGATGAGGGACACGGCCGTCATGAGGAAGCAAAACACAATGTTGCCGACCGTCTCGAGGCGCGCCTTGCCCGAGGGGAACTTGTTGGGGTCGACGCGGCGCACCGCGCGGTTGGTCAGGATGAGGGTGACGTTGGAGAGCGGGTCGAAGACGGCGTCGGCCATGGTGGTGAAGAGGGAGAGGGAGCCGGACGAGATGGCGGCGTAGAGCTGCAGGCCCGTCAGGATGATGTTGGCGGCGAGGGAGCCCCATACGGCGATCTTGAACTTGAGGTTGTCGTCGCCCTGCTCCTGGCGCGCCTCGGCGCAGTGCTCGTCGACGCTCTTGAGCAGCCGCTCGATGGTCTCGTTTTGGGTCTGGTAAAACCGCTCGAGCTTGCGCGCCTTGGCGGCCTTGCTCCCGAACGGCTTCAGGTATCGCGCGAGCTTGCTGGTCTTGGACTCGCCGCCGCCGCCGCCGCCGCCGCTGCCGCCTTTGCTCCTGCCCGCCCCGGGAGCGGCGTCGCGCTTCTTGGACGTGTTCGCCTTGATCTCGGCCAGCTGCGCCGGCGTCTTGTACCGCTGCTGCAGGCCGTAGGGATCATTTCTTGAATTCAACGGGAGGCGGCCCACGCGCAGGCCCTCGACGTCGCTGGGGGCAGGCGTGTTGGTGACGGAAGAGCCCGATGCCGATGCTGTTGTGGGGTGACGGGCAACGGGGACGCCATCATCGCCGCCGGCCGTGGCCTGGACGGCGGTGCTTGTGCCCTCGCCGGTCGACATGGTTGATGGGGGAGGAGGGGGTCTGCTCCTCGCCCATACGCTGGCGGTGTCCGACTGGGTTTTGAAAGGGTGCGGATGAAGCGAGATGCTGCTCGAGAGATCTGGTTGGTCCGTGGCTGGCATCTTTTTGCCGCTTTTAGGTTTTTTTTATCCTCCTTGTCGTCTCTGTGGCTGCAAGGGTGGGTTGTGCCGCCGCGGGGGTCAGTTTCCTGTCGCGATGCAGGCGGAGCGTTGGCTTGCAGATTTCACGGGGGTCGACTGCCGGCTTGTTGCACTCGTCGGACAATTGGGAATCGGAGGCGCAGACGCGGTGTCGCCGAGTCCGGGCTGGGCTGGGCGAGATGAGATCGAGGAAGGGGTTGGCGACGTGATGATTGCGATGCGATGCGATACGATGCGATACGATGCGGTGCTATGGACCCTAGGTAATTAGAGCCAGGAAGGTGATGCCTCCAACCGTGCCATGGACGAGGTCTCTCTTATACGGACATCCCTTGCTCTCCTGAGCTTGAGCCGTCTCTACATACATGGGGTTGACATTTCGTCAACAGCCGGCTGCACACAAAATCCGCCCTCGTACGTCCCCAATCCCTTGACGGAGGCGCAGTCGTGATGGCGCTCTCTTGCCAGCGTTTTCAGGAGTTCCCCAGTCTGAGCGCGATGTCACAGCGAGACGCAGGAGTTGCGTTTCTCAAACGGCCGGGGAACCTCCTGGAGGTGGAACCGTTGGCGCTTTGTTCCCCCCCCCCCCCCCCCCCGAGCGGGGGTAACCATCCACCCCAAACCTTGCCCAACACGGTAACGTTAGTTATCCTTCACCGTCTCAACCTTCCTCCCGTGGTCGCCAGCGGATCGTGACGATGGTCCGGTTTCGACAAGTTGAGGAGCCGCCCGGTGCGCCGATCCACTGGGATCCGGTTCGTTTGGAACCCTTTTTGTGTTTCCTCTCGCTCGCGGCGGCAGTGATGAGGCCCCTGTCTCCAGCCCCCAAACGGTTAAAAGCCGGTGGGTGGTTTGCCCGGTTGTGACATCACAATTTAGGGGGTTCTGGCGGCCCAAATGGAAACCGTCCATCCAATGTACGCTTGACGCAGGGAGCAACGCAGCTGCTCCTGGAACTCCCCGGTGGCGGTGCAGTGGATGGAGATCACTGGCAGTTTCGAAGCAAGAGGATGGTGTCATGGCGGTTCCGCTTAGGTCACAAGAAGCTTACCGTAAGGTGGATAGCTAGCCGCGCGTAGGATCTGGATCATGACGTAGATACCTGCCGGCGATGTGTCTACATTGCAGTGTAAGGTCTCTATTTCAGCAAGCCAAGCTCGGGGTGTGTTCTTCGGTAGTTCCTGGAAACACATCATTGATGCAGGGTCGCCCGTGGGTGAAGAAAAAAAGACCAGACGATGTGACATGTCGCGGATCCTGTACGTGCTGTTGAGAACAAGCTCGTCGGGAGATCTGAGATGCGAGGGTTGCGCTGGATCCACACGAAACCTGGCTCGCTTTAACCTGCCTTTCGAACGATCAGCGTATGTGATGGGTTCGCAAACACCTCCTCATCATTGGTCGACTGCTTCAAGTAAACAACTCCTGGTGCCCCTGGAGCCAAGGTTCCGGGGAACCGGACGCTGCCAGGGATGGGGATCGGATCTCGAAAGTAACGTGCATGTCAACTCTAAGCGAGTGATGATGATGATGATGGAAGAAGAAACGAAACATGAATGACGCCGACTCCGGACAGCCCTGACGATCCAGACAGTCCGACTGACCAGAGACAAACAAGCAACCAACGACAAAACAACCAGTCGCTAAGTACCGTAGCGGCAGCGTAGTAGATAAATATACCGACCCATGAGACCATGAGAGCACAGACACATAGCTAGGGACTACTCCCGAGGCGCCATCATCACGCCGAGCTGGCCGTGTCCACGATGCCTCTTTGACCTCATCCGCCCTTCCTAGAGTTTCGACGCGGTCTTTTTGGCGGCAGCCTCCTCGCTCGTATCTGCACCCTTCCCTTTACCATTCTCCTCGCCTGTTGTCTCCTCACCACCACCACCACCACCACCACCACCGCCACACCTCTCCAGAATCCAATCCCCCACATCTTTGAAGAAATTTTCGCTATCCGGCCCATCGGCATGCAGCTGGTGATACCACCCCTCGTACGCCTTGAACTCCTTATCCTTCACCTCCCCCAAGCACTCCTCAAAGTACCTTCTCGTCGCCTTGAAACACGTCGTCTTGTCCTCGGTGCCGTGCCCGATCCACAGGCTCTGCATCGCCCCGGGGAGCGGCTTCGCCTGCCCGCTGGCCAGCGCCGCCGTGCGGTCCAGCAGCCCCGCCAGCCCCTTCAGCGTGCCCGTGTTGTGCATCAGCGGGTCGTCGGCGATGCTCTTCCTGACGGCCTCGTCGCGCGACAGGTTCGCCGGCGCGATGGGGTGCCGCAGCTGGAAGCCGGGGAACAGCATCCCCGCCAGCCGGCCCGCCAGCACCTTGAGCCACGACGGCTCCTCCTCGGGCGAGAAGCCGATGAAGGGGCTCTCGAGCAGCCACCCGCGCACCCGCTTGACGAGGCCGTCTCGGTACTCGGGCCGCGAGGCCAGCGTCAGCACCTGGCCGCCGCCCATCGAGTGGCCCATCACGAACACGGGCGGGTCGCTGGGGCCCGAGGGCAGGTACGGGGTGATGAAGGCGGCCATGTCGGCCAGGACCTGGTCCGTGCCGCCGGTCTGGCCCCGGTCGGCCGGCGTGCGGACCGAGCGGCCCCAGCCGCGCTGGTCGAAGCCGTGCACGGCGATCCCCCGCTCGGCGAGGACGGGGAAGAAGGTGCAGTAGCGGTTGATGTGATCGCTAAAGCCGTGGATGAAGAGGAGGATGGCTTTGGGAGCGCCGTCGGAGGGCTGAGCGAGCGCAACGTCAGCGTCGGTGCTGTGCCACCCCTTGAGCAGTGTCTCATCCCAGCGGGCAATCCGTCACCCCATGGACGACCCTATGTCACCCGCCCGTGGGCGATACAACAGGCGCAAGTGGTAAAGGTGAGGAAGAGGCGAGGCGGCCGGGCATGTACTACATGGTCCGTCGCGTACGTACCAGCCATGACTTGGTGTAGAGAGTCGCACCGTTGATCTGAACGGTGCCTTCCTTTTCGACCACCATGATGCCCGCGTTGTTCTGTTCGACCGAAGATGCTGCTGGAGAGAAGCGAACAAAAGCCCGATCGCTGCGACAAGATCACACAACGTCGCCGCCTTGCGCTGAGCAAAGGTGAGGTGAAGGAAGTGAATCGGGGATGCGAAGGAGCATCAGGTCACCGCGAGCCAGGGATCCCCCCGCAAGATCGTCATGACACCGCGGCGACGACTCATGGGAACCGGACAAAAGCCGGTCAGCCCCAGGGTTTCGGCCTTGGTTATGCCTTGGCGCAAGGGTGATGTTCGTGCGGCAACGCTCTTCTCCAACGGGAACTTTCACGTGCCAGCCGCTCAAAGCCGATCAAACCAGGCGAGGACTAGAGCAACGCCAAAAATACTACCCTTGCCTTCGGGTAGCGTACAGTGTAAAATGAATACGAGTAGAAATTCCAACTGTCTGCTGGTTGTTGCTTGCCCGTTTGTCTGCTTGGATGTATGTACTAGTACTGTATGTGTCCACCCAACAAAAACATGACAAAGAATCGAACCGTGACAACATCAACACTTGATGGTTATTCTCCTTAGGCACAGTACCCTCCACCAGCGCCTCCGCCCGCCTAGCTTAGGTAACTAGTAGTTAGTGAAAGAATCCCTTGCCAGACCAATTACGTCAAGCCAAGCAGAGAGCCATTTTTCTTGGACGAAATCAAGCCACAAAACCAAGCGCGTAGTAATACATTATTTGACATGATGGCATGAACCCTCCCTCCCCCCCCACCTTTCCCGCCAGAACCCTTTCCCCAAGATAGCCACCAGGAACCGAGTTGACAGCCACACCAGCTTCTGTGTCGTCGTTGTTGTCATGGTCGTCCAAATCGTGACATCGGGGACCCATCCCCACCCAACCCTCGCTACCAGGGTACGTTATAAAGTATAAGCAGGGCGCCGTAACTCCATCCCTCCTGGTACATATAAAGTAAATCTTGCGTCGCAGAAAAAAAAAAGACACCAGACCGTCACGCAACCTCGGGCCGCACCCTATTCAGACAAGCATCATATATCCCCCAGCTCATCGTGGAGCTCCACCCCGGCAAACAAGTCTTGGGCCGCCGCCGGGGTCAGGCTGAACTTGTCCACCGGCAGCTCCTCGTCCGGCGTCCGAATGCCGATCCCGCTGTCGTCATGCGTCGTCGGCGGGTTGCTTTCCATCGCGGAATTGGGCCCGGGCGGGAAGGGCGCGCGATCCGTCTGCGGGGGCTCCGCAGGCCCGCGCGTCTTGCCGGCCACAAAATCCTCGCTCGCGCTGCTGTACCTCGACTCCGGGTTGCTCACCTGCCGCTCCGAAGATAAGGACTGCCGCTGCTTCGGCATGACCTGCTGGACCGGGAGCGCGTCGTGCGTCGACTTTTGCTGCATGAACCCGCCCTGCTCGGCCATGAACTGGATCATCTCGTCGAGCCAGCACTTGGTGACCCACCACGACCCGAAGCTCTTGCCCTGGCCGATGGTGAGGTCACGCATGAGCGCCGTGCTGAGCCGCTGCACGCCCCAGACAAGGTCCGTGTCGGACGCGTAGGGGAACCGGTTGGGCAGCGACCGCAGCAGGTTGACCCAGCGGTCCAGCACGTTAGACGAGTCCGCATCGTCGCTGTTGCCGTCTTGAGGCGCCCGGCCGTTGCGCATGGCGATCTCGCCCTGGACCGTCAGGCATTCCATCTCCCAGGGGACGTTGACGGGGTTGAGCAGGTCCCGCATCTCGTTGAGCAAAAGGTTGACCACGTCGTCCATGGCGCGCGTGGGGATGCTTTCGGCGAGCTTGCGGACGTTGATCATGGAGATCCATTCCATGTACATCAGGTCCCGGTTCGCAGGGTTCGACAGCATGTTGGCCGCCGCGTGCGCCGTGAGGTTGACGCGCAGCGCCCGGTCGAGCAGCGCCGCAAAGATGGCGGCGGGCGCCTCCTTGGCCCGGATGACATGTTGAGGCTGCCCTTGGAATGACTCGCGAATGTGGGGCACGAGGCGCTCCGAGATGCTGCGCAGCGTGTCCAGCACCGGCTTGGGCACCACCTGGAGGGTGAGCCCGGAAACGATGCGCATCATGCGTTGGTAGAGGATGAAGTCGCACTCCTCGATCCACGGTGCGACGGCTGGATTCGCGAAAAGCTTCTGTACCGGCATGGTAAGGGTGCCCTGGAAGGATGTGAAGAGGTGAAAAAAGGCCCTTTCTTTGCAGTACCGGATGCACTCGACCAGGGATGTGCAATACGAGCGATACAGCGCCATGAGGGACTTGGCCGCGTCAGGATCTGTGCCGGCGGGGAGATACGGATCGATGCGGGGGAGGATGACGGGATCGGATTGCTTGAACCCCTCGCAGCTGTCGGTCGAGAAGCGGAGAAGGAGCGGCGTCTTGCCGATGGTCGCCTGTAGCTGGTCAAAGCTGGCCACTTGAGGCTGGTTGTATAGGCTGTGGTGATAATCGTGCGTTCGCCGGCCTCTTAACCCAGGCTCCTGAGCCGATCGGGGCTCGTTGGATGCCGCCTTCTCGGGCCGCGTCGAATCGGTGCTGGCAGGAAGCGCGCTGAAGCGCGTTAGCCTCTCTCCGTGAGCCGTTCAAGGTGAGCAAGGCGAGCGCGAACGTACTTGAAGTTTTGCGACAACGCAGGGTTCTCGCCAAGAGGCACCGGGGGCCGGCTCGGGCTGTCCCGCAGCTCGGTTTGGTCTTCCTTCAGCTGGAAGTTGACATAATGATACTTGGACTCGCCGCGAACGCCGAGGCGACGCGTCTTGAGCCCAGGAAACAAGACGCGCACCAGCTTGCCGAAGCTCGCCGGGTTGAGCACCGTGATGCGTTCGGTGGCGCATCGGGACGCGTAGTTGGCGTAGACGCGTCCCCTGGGCACCGAACCCTTGCCCGTCGAGCACACCATGTTGATCCTACAGAGCAAGATTAGCGATGCTGTACCAGAGCAGGCATCCAGCAGCGAGATGCGTACCAGAGCATGGCGAAAATCTGGCGCGCCCGCTCCGAGTTCGGCCCCCGGTCGTTGCCGAGCAGCTCTTGGGCCACCTCCTCGAGCGTCCTGTGCTTGTTTTGGTTGAACAGCTGGCGCATCTCCATCTCGTTGTTGGCGTTTGACCGCGACGTCTTTGTGGGCCCCGGGAGGCCGTTGAACGAATCGCCATCCTCGTTGCCATCGCGATCCAGCACTTGGCTGTCGTCGGCAAAGCTCGTGTTTCCCGCGAACGAGTCGGCCGAGACCGAGTGGCGGCTCATGCTCTGCGTGTGGTGATGGAAAGAGACGGGGTGCATGGGCCCGCCCATCGAAGGGTCGGGGCCAAAATCACGGCTGGCTTGGAGCTGCGACGCCAGCAGGAGGTCTTCGGGGGTCATCTGCGCGGACCCGTTGGGCAGGTCGCGAGGATGAGGGGCCGCGTTTGGCATCCATTGCGAAGAGTAGACGTCGGCCGACTCGGCGAAGCTATGGTCGAGGTTGGGCTGCGTCGTGGCGCTGTGAATCGAGGCCGTGGAGCCGCGCGAGCGAGGCCGTTTCCTGGGCTTGCCGAGGCCTAATGCATCTGGGGGAGGGGGGAACAATGAGCACTTGGACCCGACAGGAACAATGGCAGGCTGGCGATGACGGGCCAGCGTCCGAGAAAACACGGCCGTGACGGCGGAGAGACAGACGGCAGTCCTTACCGTGGGTTGGGTCCATCGCCACGCCAGCCATGGAGAAAGAAGCAGAGCCGTCGTCCTCCCCGCGATCAAAACAACAGGATGACGACAGGAGAAGGGATGCACCAAAGGGGCCGCCACCCAGGCAAAGAAACACAACAAGGACAGCGAGGAAAACTAAATGTTCGCGTAAGAATATGGCTGGTCTAGGAATCCGACGTGATGCATGGGCGGAGGCGCGACGCGGGGGTTGGGGGAGTTGGTGCGCTTTGGGGTCGGCCGCGCTCAATGCCTCAGTTTGCGTCCGGGGAAAGGAAAGAAATCAACAAACAAGCGCACGGTACCGGGGCAATGCGCCTTGTGGCCCAGAAGTTCGCCCCGCACGTACCACATGCCCCACTCTGCATCGAGGGCCGACCCACGATTGGCTCGCTTGACTCGTGCCGGCCAGCCCCAAGTTGCTCAGAATGCAATAACGTATGGAAAGCTCCCGCGCTCAAAGACAATAAACACGACCGGACGCGCTGACGTCGAGACTCCGACCGGCGTCTTTGCTTCTTTGTTTTTTTTTTTTTTTTTTTTTCGGATGCCTGTTGTAGAAACGGGTAGCTCACCGATGATATCAGCAAGCATATCACGGGCCCCGTTGGATACGACATGAACAGTAGTTACAGATATGTAGGCGGTGCTTGCACGAGTCCCGTCGAGTATACCGTGCAGTAACGTTAACTATGCCAAGGAAAGACACAATGCGCTTCTCTTTTAGGCTTGACCAGGCTTGCCATAGGAATGAATGGCCTCGTCCAGAGAACAAACACCAATGCAAGGAACATGCAATGCACAGGATTCTGCGTCTGACAAGTGTTCCGGGCCGAAGAGCCAACTTCGTCCACCCCCCTCCTCCCAGGGCTTCTTAATTAAAACTGCAAGCCCTTTCAGAGACAATTGGATGCGGCTGTCTCGAGTCTGACCTAGTTCCTGGAGACTCAAAATATACCACCCTATGCTTATTGGACGGCGTAATTTCTTGAGGTATTTCCTCTTCCTCAAGAGGCAATGCGCCATCGCCGTTCCAGTGGATCTGGAATCTTGAACATCCAACATGAAAATATTTTGGGAACATTGCGCAAAAAGGTATCCCTTCCATGCTGCCCAGGAGCAAAAGTGAAGTGGAAGCTGATCCGATCCAGGTTCGAACTGGAGACCTTCAGTGTGTTAGACTGACGTGATAACCAACTACACCATCGGACCCTTGCTTGTTGCTTGGCGGGTCAGGAGTACAAAATTTATGCCCCACCATGCATCGTGCACTGTCACGTGCATCGTGCATCGGGAAAGCTTCCCCCTCGCTCTCACTCCCGGTGGATGCGTCATGAGGTGGAAACACACAATCGGGTGGAAACAGCAGCTGCCAGATTGGAGCTGCCCCGCTGCGTGTTTCGTGACCGGGGGGTCCTTTCGCACACGTAGCAGTCGTCATTACCTCACACAACTCCTTCGCTTCCCCTGCCGCAGGACTGATCGGGCTGCACTCCTTGTTTTCTCCCCGTTCCCACACTTTTTCTGGACAACTTCTCCTTTCCACTCTCCAGCACCCGCCATCGCACACACTGCAGCATTTTACCGTAAGTCTCGTCTGGCTTTGAGCACCCGCTTCCCTCTCTTATCCTGCGTCCTGTTGGACCGAGTCAACGAGCTGGCTCTAGCGCAGGGGAGTGCCCCGCCCGAGCCCGAGGGATTCCGGGGCACACAATCACGCCTTTCCAAGTTTCTCTGCGATCATTGCCCTTCTGACATCCATCTAGACAGCCAGACAGACCCATTCGCACCCTCCTCACTTCACCCACTCCAACCGCAACCATGTCGTCCCCTCAGGACCGTGCTCAGCACTACATTGCCCAGCTCGACAAAGAGGTGCGTCGGTCGCGGCTGATCGGATCCGACGCCACCACCCTACCCCTCCCTCGATAGCAGCTTTGTTCTGACTTGACTTGGTCCCGCAGCTCTCCAAGTACCCTATCCTTAACAACCTCGAGAAGCAGACCAATGTCCCCAAGGCCTATGCCGTGCTGGGCGTGGTCGGCCTCTACTTCTTTCTGATCATCTTCAACCTTGGCGGCCAGCTCCTCACCAACATTGCGGGATTTGTCATTCCTGGCTACTACTCGCTGGGCGCCCTCTTTACGTCCAGCAAGGCCGATGACACTCAGTGGCTGACTGTAAGTGATGCCGCGATTCTTGGATACAGAGAGAGATCGGCCGGGAGCTAACTTGCATGCCTTTTTTTTAGTACTGGGTGGTGTTTTCCTTCTTCACGTACGATAAGCTCTCCCTGGAAGCATGCCCCCCCAGAAACGATCTGCTAACCGTTGCGCAGCGTCCTGGAGAGCATCATCAGCGTTGTCTACTGGTTCCCCTTCTACTACACCTTCAAGTTCATCTTCCTCCTGTGGCTGTCGCTGCCCACCTTCAAGTAAGTCCTGCCTCGATATTTTTTACCGCTCGCTGGTAACGGAAGCTAACACTGGTCCAGGGGTGCCGATCTCATCTTCCGCTCGTTCCTCGCCCCGGCCCTGAGCCGCTACTTCCAGAACGGCTCGACCGCCAGCGGCCTCCGCGCCAAGGCTGACGCCGTCCACACCGATTAAACGGCTCATCCCACAATCTCTGGGCCGCACATGGCGAATTGCAAAGCACTGAGCTTTGACTGCGGCTGGCACAAAATGGTGGGGAACGGCGCTTGACAGAGACGTGTCAGGATTCCTTCCAAGGCAGAAGAGATGACGGCCACGCTGATCGATGATGGCGAGGGGAACCACGGCGAACCAGCCAAACGATAGCGTTAGTTTCCTTTTCCCTGGTAAGATGGAAATAGCATACACAGTACGGGTACTGGTGTGTGTTAACTAGGGTGGAGTTTTCATGGGACGAGCGGTCCATGAGGGGTTTGTGACCAGATGCTCGGTTGCGAGACGATGTGTGTTTCGTGTTGGACTGGCTTGGTGTAGAGCGGAAGTGGCCTGGGAAGTGACGCTGAGATTTTGCCCTCATACGACTTGCTTTCCGTCTTCCCGTCTGGTGCTCGCTAGTTTGCTCACGGTGTACAATTTTCCGACAAGGGGTCTGTTCTCCGAGTCTGGTGTCAACGATGTCAACAGTCGGGCACCGCTCGTCTGTTTCATGTGCTTTCCCGACGGATCTTGCTGGCCTTGGCTACCCACCAAAGTGCCAAGACCCGAGCGGACGACCCCACTTCACCGCAAGGGGGCCTGGGCGTTCCCCACCCCGGCACAGAGATCCTGGGAACGGGAGGCAAGGCTGCCTCAGCTCGTTGCGCTTTCACGGTTTCACAGCCACGCTCCAAAAGCATTCTCGGTTCGATACGATGGATAGTGACTCCTACCACCACAAGGTTCTTTGACAGGCCACCGAGAGGCAACACGCAAACAAACAAACTTGGACTTGGGCTCTCTCGATTCCATTTCGGAGCAGAGAGCCGTCTTTATGGGCATTGCGTGTACCGTTTCGGTCCCTGTCCCTGTTGGGTCTGAAATGATGGTGCCGTGACACGGGTGGCACATCCCAGCGGACAGTTACAGGGGGCTCGGCAGCGACCGGACGTCTTGACTCTTTTGACAGGAAACCCGCAACCAAACACCAAGTTGACCTTTCCGGCTTCCAGCAGTCTGCTCGAACGCTGGGGTACCGGATAACGACCATTCAGAGCTTCGGGGGGGCACGTCCTCAACCATGAGCCTCAGCCCTCTGCAATCCCGGCTGGTGGCGTCCCTGGTCGCCTCCTGCCTCCTCCTCCTCCTCTACCTGTTCCTCTTCCCGCCGCAATTCGCCCTCGCTGCCGAGCTTCAAGACCCGCCATCGCCCGCCATATTCGATGCTGCCGACTTCGCCGCCGACTTTTCGCCGCGCGCCGCGGCGGCTGCCGCTGCCGCTGCCGCTGCCGGCCCGGCCTATGACCCCGGCTTCTCGCTGTTCGACAGGAGCATCACCGGGCGCGCGCCCGATGGTCCCACGTCGCTCGCCGACAACGAGCCGATGGCGATGAACATCAACCCCGGGGCGACGCATCACTTTGTTTTTTCGTGGTCGGGAGTCTCCGGACGGGACGCGGAGGAGGGCCGCCTGGAGCTCCGGAGCCATGGCCACCACCATCACAACGTGTCGCAGGAGCGGAGCGCTGGCGCCGGTGCTGCTGCGGGGAGCGAGGTTACGGACGATTCCCCAGGGCAGCAATCGCTCGCGGCGAGGCAGACAGCACGCATGATATGGATCTCGGCGACCACTTGCCAGCACCCTCAGCAGGCCGACCCGTCCAAAACCACGGCGCCTCCGCCCCAGCTCACCCTGTACATCTCCAAGACGCCCGCCAACCAATCCCCCGGGCCCGGAGCCGACAGGGGCACGCAGGATGCCGTCGTGTTCGAGGAGGGCGCCGCCTGGTACAAGTTTACCACCGACAGCGAAGTCTACCTCGGCGTGCACGCTCCCGATCTGCCGGAAGGCACCAAGGGCGGCTTCAGCTTCCTCATCGCCGCCTCAACAGACGAGTATTATTACTCGTACGAAGGGGACACGGTGGACGATTTGTATCTCGTGGACAGCGACTCGCAGGGCGCCATCCTGATGACGAGAGATCTGATGGACAGCCCGGACCCGGTCAAGGAGCAGCAGATCATGGGCACCCAGCCGTATTCCCTGTTTGCGCACAACGCGGCCGATCCGGCCATCAACGGCGTGAGGCGTTCTTACTGCGGGCTCAAGACGTACGCGCACATGGCCATCACAACAGACGGCCGTTCGTCGGAGATGGTCAAGACGATCGTGACGAAGCGCGGAAAGACCAACATGCCCAAGCAGCAGTTCTTTTTCACCGGGCTCAACGCGAGCTCCGAGTACGTTGCCATCCTGGCCCGGGGGACGCGGAGCGCTGGCGACTTGGCCAAGCGCCAGGCCCAGGGAGAACGAGGGTCGTTGGTGTTTCGCGAGACGACCTTCCGCACCAAGTCGGGTGAGTTTCGTTCCCATGATGATGATATCCTGTTCTTTGACTGCACGACGATGCCCTGCTGAGGACACCGTTGCTAACCCGTCCAGACCACGGCAACTGCGCCATCATCGTCGATCTCGCCTTCTGCGACCAGGTCGCCTACGCCGTCCCCAGCAATCCCAACTTTGGCAACTCCACCAAGCTCGCCCAGTTCTACGACGACTACGCCGCCACCATGTACGCCAACTTTAACAAATCCCTCGCGCAAATCGCCTGCGAGGCGCCCCCGAGCCAGCGCTACTCGCTCTCGCGCAACTGCACCGACTGCGCCGCCGCCTACAAGGACTGGCTGTGCAGCGTCGCCATCCCGCGCTGCGAGGACTTTGACAACCAGGCCGGCTACCTCCAGCCGAGGGCCGTGTTCCAGCCCTTTCCGGACGGGAGCACGCTCACCCCGGAGGAGCTGAGCGCGGCCAACGTGCGCAACACGACGCTCTTCACCGCGAGCAGGAACCCCCTCATCGACGAGGTCGTCAAGCCCGGGCCGTACAAGGAGCTGCTGCCCTGCGACGACGTGTGCTACAAGCTCGTGCAGAGCTGCCCCGCGGCCATGGGCTTCTCGTGTCCGGTGCCGGGCGACATTGGGTTCAAGGGGAACTACGGGCAGCACACCCCCGGAGGAGGCCTCACGTGCAACTTTCCGGGCTCGGCGCACTTGCGCTCGGGGAGCGGGCGGATGGCGAGCGGAGGGATGAGGAGATGGGGGTTGGTGGGATGGGCGGCGGTTATGGGGCTGTGGGTAATGTAGGCTAGGGGGGCGGAGGAGTAATGAGGTGTGTGGTCCATGGCATGGTCCGGTCGTGAGCGTATCTTGTTTGGTTCATCATTGGTTCGCTAAACTGGCGTTTCGGGTGGGCTTGATTTGGGGGGGGGTTCTACGGTCCTTCTGGGTGAAAGAGGATGCAAAGTCACCATGCATCTGGTGCGCAGGCACGGGCGGTCCGGATGGGAGGGGGGCGTTTCATGTATGCTATGAACATGGGGCCGGAGAGTGTTTTCCAAAATGGATAGACTTCGCAGAGGTGGCTTGCGTTCATAGGGTTGAGCTGAGGGTCGGTCATGGTGGTTCCGGGGATGAGGATGGCACCTTGCGGTCGAGTAATGACTTGCTGGGGTTCTCGGCCGATTATGCTTGGATGTAGGGATCCAGCTCGAGTGTTGTACTAGTCAGTCCATTGTACATGTACGAAATACATTTCGGACGTATCCGATGTCCCCCCTCCCCCTCGATTTTCTCTTGTCCCCTTGGTACTAACTAACTACCTGGAATCACTCATCACTCACCCCGAGGCTGTCATCCAGGGGCCGGTCTCTCCCACTGCTACCACCTCCACCATGACGAGCCCCCCTTTCCCTCCCGCGCCTCCCCGTTCGCGCCAACGCGGTCGCTCGCCGCAGACGCTGCCCGCTCGGCCTCCTGCGCTGCCTGCAACGCCTTCACCTTTGCCTCGAGCTTGATGATCTCGGCTGTTTTTATTCTCCGCACGTCAGCAGATATCCGACATCCTCCTCTGCCCCTCTCGCTTCGTCGCACAACCACGGGGTCATGACCCCGGGTCTCTCTCTCTCTCGCTTACCTTGTTTGTCACGCTTGATCTCCTCCGTCTCCAGCTTCGTCCAGCCAAAGTAGACGAGCTGGTAGACAAAGACGCCGAGGAGGGCGCACTTTGCCACGGGCCGCGTGAAGTTTTTGTAGAAGGCGCCCTGTTGGGCGAAGAGGAGAACCGCGTGTCAGTCAGTCAGTCCGTCAGTCGGTCAGTTGGTCGGTCAGTCTCTTGCTCGCTTGGCGGTTCAACAAGGTTGAGGCAAAGGCAGCATGAGATATGGCACGGCAAGGACGCGAATGCACGCATGCATGCATGCATGCGTGGATGTAGGGTGCGATGACAGGCAAGGCAAGGCAAGGCAAAACCGTACCGTGGCTGATGGCGGATGTTGTTGAGCAGAGTATTTCCTGATCTGGGGGTAGACGAGGGATGACGTTGGAGGGGCCCTCCTGCAGGGTCTTGCTGCTAGAGGGTGCATGATGAGGACGGCGTGAGCTGCGTGTGAGTGGATGTGTATCTGTAGATGTCTCGGGTCCTCGATGGCTGAGCGTGGTGTAGCGCTCTCGTGATGAGATGGATTTCCCCCACGTCGACAATCCGTTCGTACGAAGCCCAGTCCAAGGTCAAGGTATCTTGGGTAGCTTTCAGCAATCGTGATGGGCTTTGATTTCGAGATTGGATCCGGCCCCGGCCGCGACATGCGAAACCCGTTCCTTTTCCATCTCAAAGTTGGTGCCAAGCCATGTGATCATCGAGGGATTGGCCTGCTCCGGGGGCCCGCTTCGTCCCGTCAGCATCCCTGCCTCGGAGCCCCGCTTACCCAAGCGAGAAAGGCGCGCGGTTGCACGGCTCCACACCAGCCGCAGGGCCGAACAACGACAGATGGCCAAAAGTTGGCAGCTTGCAACCTGTCCCAATCCTCCCTGGCATCGTGGGTATTAAGCCTCACTCTTGGACCAGCAACCTCGCCGCAACCCAATTCATCCCGAGACCGGCGGATTCGGCACCTACAAGACAAAGCCGACTTCCACCCCGTTCTCCAAGACGCCAATCGCTCCGCGACCCGCCGCTTCTTCGCCTCGACCGGTCACGAGCTCCTGATTCCACGACGACGCCTCCTTCATCCCATCCCCCTCCCGTCTCAGCCTTTCGCACGACGCATATATATACCAACCATGGTACGCGCACGCCGCCGCCCCGCTCCCGCTGTTTCTTGTTTCCCTCTGCTTTCCTCTCTGGCCATCCACAACGCAGGACCCGAAAACTAACCCGCGACCCTTTCTCGAACCAAAAACAGGCCCAGACGCCGCAGCAGAGGAGGGCGAACCTCAAGTTCGCCAAGGAGGTCGAGGCGCGCATGGGCAAGTCGGACGACCAGATCAAGAAGCGCGGCAAGGAGCAGCTCAAGTCGCCCATCTCGCCCTTCTGGTTTGGTACGTGTCGGCCCCTTTCCCCCCCCCTTCTGCGTGCGTGCTCCTGGCCGCGCGTTGGCTGACTGCTCGCTCGCTCCATGCAGTGCTCCTCGGCTTCGTCGTCTTCGGTGGTCTCTTTTTCGATGTCATCGCGCGCATCTTCTCCCGGTGAAACCAGCCAGCGCACGGGCGGGCGGCTCGCATCAGACGTGGGGAGGAGCCCAACAAAAACAAGGATCAGGAAAACTGCACAGCGCGGCATTGGGCCCTGACGCCGCAAGGATAGCGCCGTCTTGGTTACGGCGGAAGGAGGAGGGCATGGGGTTGGCAAAGGTGATTCTTGGATGCCGCCCCGGAGGGGAAGAAGGCATAGGGATCCCGGGGGGTTCAAACGTACCATTGTACTCAACTTGGCTTCGGTCAAACGAAGCCTATTTTTCTTTGATTTGCACCGACATTTTCCGACAATGTACAGTATAAGCGTGTTGCGTTGGGGGTGGGAAGCACAGGAAGAAATACGGACCGGTCGTGATAGAGGAAGCTTTGTTTTGTGTTTTTTTTTTTTTCTAGGATTTAGTATTAGGATTTATCACAAGATCTGTCGCGACGAGCAGGCGTCCCCTGGATGATGGCAGAACGAGAGCAAGCCAGATATATCATATCTCTGTGAGCATCTGGGGACCCTGCCCTACCTTCGGTGTAATAGTGCGTACATCGGATCGTTCAAGAAGCATGCAAGGCAAGATGTCTAGACGTTCACCACGAAGCTAAGAGGATGTACGGGGAGCACACGGCACGCCCGTCCCCAAACACAGTCGAGCCACCCAACAACCACCAGCCGCCATCAAGCGCCCAGCCCCTTTCTCTGGCCCCCCGTGCCGAACTTCATTTGAATCCCCGCGGCAAACTGCTTCTCCAGCTCCTGCGACACCTTGCCAATGTCGAAGCCCTGGCGCGCGCCGTCGCCACCGCTGTCGGCAGCCCCGGCAGCAGCCGCAGCAGGAGCAGCACCGACCTTCTTGCCGCCGAGCAGCCGCAAGAACTTCTCCATGCGCTCGGCGCCGCCGCCGAGGTTTTTGGCGTTCCATTTCTCGGCGAGGTTGGGTGTGGTGGTGGAGGAAAAAGAAGAAGCGGCCTTGTCGGCCGTGTTCGCGTTCGTCGTTGTCGTCGTCGTCGTCGTCGTAGCGGCCTTGGTCTTTGCCGCGCCCTTGCCCTCCGAGGCAGGTTGGGGCTTGTTGGGTTTGTCGTGCTCTTTCTTGGTCGCCTTGTCCTTCTTCTTGTCCTTCTTTTTCTTGTCCTTGGCCTCTTTGCCCTCGTCTCCCTTGGCGGATGGTTGAGGCTGCTCGGTGGCATCGGCCATCTCAACGTCGCCGTCCCGGTCATTCTTCTCCTTGTGCTTCTTATCCTGCTTCTTCTTCTTCTCCTTCTTCGTTTTCTTCTTGTCAGCCTCTGCCGCCTCGGAGCTTTCCTCAGCAGCGGGTGGCTCGGCTGAGGAGTTGGTCTGCTCGGCGTCCTCTGTGGACTTGGCCTTGTTCTTCTCCTTCTTTTCCTTTTTCTCCTTCTTTTTCTTCTCCTTCGTGTGGTCCCTGGCCGTTCCCTCCTGCTTGTCGTCTTGCGCAGGCTTGCCGACTGGGATTCCTTCTGGCTCCTTGGGCAGTTCGACAGCAACATCAGCTGCCTCGGCGGGTGCAGACTGCTCTTTTTCCTTGAGCTTTTCCTTCTTCATCTTCTTCTTGTCCTTCTTGGCCTTCTTGTCCTCCTTGGGTGGACCGTCCTCCATCAGCTTCGTCTCCTCCTTTGACTTGCCCTCCTTTTTCTTCTTCTTTCTGGGCGGCTCTGCCTGGTCCGATCCCTTCCCAGCTCCAGAATCGACCTGCGTGGCGCTTGCATCCTCCAGCTTTCGCTTTCCATCCTTCTTTTTCGCTTTCTGGCCGTCGGCGCTGGGCCCTGCCGGCGCCGCGGCACCGTCTGTCTCGGCCGCTACCGCCTTGTCCGCCTTGTCCTTCTTGGACTTCTTCTCCCCATTCTTGATTCGAACGCCTGTAGATGCTGGGGCGGTGGCAGCAGGAGCGGCAGGCTCCTTGGTCCGTTTCTTCGACTTCTCACCCATGTTGGCCGGGCTGTGGTGTGAAACTAGAGGAGAGAGTCTGGCGAGAGATTCAGAGATTCGAATGAAGGAAAAGAAGTATTTGGCTTGGAGGCAGGGAGACCCATCGGGTCAATTGGCAGAATGAATGTTTTTTTGCTGAATTGAGATGAGTTTGTTGTGAGAAACCGAGTTGCCGGGCAGCCGCGATGGAATGTTCAAAAAAAAAAAAAACTCCCAAGGCGAAGGCCATCCGCACATAACCAACCCTAACCCTGCAGCTGACAGGTAAGCAACAGCATACCTTACGCAGTACATCGACAACCTCTTGCAAAGACGAACCAGTACACCCCAGCCGGAAGTCTGCTTTTGTGTCATTGTGTCATATTTCAAGTACCTGGTATCGAGGATTCTTGATAAGAGGGCTACCTACTCTAGGAAAGAAAGCTCGTTGCAGAATCCATCTTGCCTAAACGACTCCAGCTCGCTGGGTATCATGACCACAACTTCGCACCTGCATGCCGTCGCCCATCACCACACCACCCCCCCAAAATCCCACCACCTAGGTAGCCACCCTTCCTCAGCTACCTCGTAGGACTGAGCGGCCTGTTGAAACCACCAACGCGATTCATGTACTGCCTGTACTTGGTCTGCTTTTCCTTGCGCGCCGCTCCGACGTTGTTGCCCAGCACCTTCTTGCCCTTGGTGCTCCCGAACCCGCCGAACCCCATCATGGCCGCCATGTCGCCCATGCCGTCGTCCTCAACCACCACCTCCTCGTCCTCGTCCTCGTCCATGGGCTCCCCGCCGTCGTGCGGGTCGCGGTCGGGAGACGGCTGGTGGGCTTCGCGCGCCTGGCTGCCCTCGCGCTGGGCGGGCGCTTCGGAGCCGCCGCGGCTGTTGTCTCGGCTGTGATTGGTCTTGACCTTGAAGGACACCGGCCCGGCCTGGGCGGGAGCGGCGGTGCTGGCGCCGGGGGCTTGGTGCGGGTGGGGAGATGCGTGGGCTCGTCCAGGTCTCTCTCAAACGGGCGCCTGGGGCTCCCGGAGCGGCGGCGAGGCTCGGCGGGCGCGCGGCCGTCTTGGTCGCGCGGGGGCTTGTCTGCCGCAACGTCAGCATCGGCCGTCGCGCGGCCGGCGGCGAGCGATGGGCGAAGCGTACCTCGCTCTGGCCGCTCAGCGTCCCCGCGCACGCTCCTGTCGCCGCGCTTGTCCGGATCCTCGTCCCGACGCCTGCGCCCGCGATCCTTGTCGGCGTCGCGGTCGCGCCGATCGTAGCCGCCGCGGTCGCGGCCGGGGGATCGCGAGCGCCTGCGGTCGTCTCTGTCTCTATCCCTGGACCGCGATCGGTACCGCCGACTGTCGCGGTCTCTCTCTCTGTCTCTGTCTCTGTCTCTGTCCCGTTCGCGATCCCTCTCTCTGTCTCGGCCGTGGCGCCTGCCGTCGTCGCGTCGATCGTCGCGGTCACGATCGCGCCGCCTGTCCTTGTCGTGGTGGGATCTGTCGTCTCCGCGGCGGGAGTAGCCGTCTCGTCGGTCGACCATGATGGGGATGCTTTGGGAGAGACGTTCCAACGAGTGGAGCAGGTTGGATGGTCGGTGTGTGGGATGGATTGTTCGGCCGGGAGCGAAGAGATGACGTCTTTTGGGGGGGAAAATTCCAGACCCGGTGCGGCTGAAACGAGGCGGCCACCAGGGGTCTTTAGGTGCCACACGGCACCTTAGCACCCGCCTAGCTCCCTAAGGCCGCTAACTACCTTAGGCGACGCCATGTGTGGGGCACTGCTTCAGAGCCCCTCCAATCCATCCCGCAGCACCTGATGGCGGGGCCTGTCCTTCCCTTTACCGTAACCCCACGGAAAGCTGCCCGGTTTGGTGTTAGGTATTAATAGGTAAGCCTTTACACAGTAGGTGTTTACCGTAGGTACTATACACTACCTAGGTACCTAGGTACCACCTGAGGGACTGTAGGGAGCCGATGCCCAGAGCCCTGGACCATGTAGGTACCCAAGGAAATGGCACCACAGGCAGGAGGGAGGTCTCTCAATCAGGTCCCGTTTGGCATGGAAGGTCGCTAGTCAGCTCGAGTTGCCCTGGAAGATACAGATGCGTTGCCTTCTCGCGGCGGACTTCTCACACATCCCTCGATGCCAGGTGCTTAGGTGCCTATGGTACCAGTAGCCCATCCATGGCCGTGAACCGCCTGCGATGGTTTCCACGATATATCTCGTGACACGATGCCCCTCAAATCTCATCCTCCTCTTCGTCGAAATCATCCTCCCTGCCCATCTCATACAAAATCCTCCCACCCTCTCCGCCTCCAACCTCCACCTGCGCGTCAAAGTACGGCAGCACCACCCCTTCCCTATCCCTCCTCTGCTTCTCCGTCAACCCCAAGTCAAACGTCGTCTCCATGCCCTCGCCCTCTCCAACCCCGGCCTCCGCCTCCGCCACCTGAAACTCGGGGTGATCCGCCAGCAACATCGCCGTAAGCCCACCACCACCACCGCCGCTGCTCCTCCCTTTCTTGACCCCTGCCCCCACCACGCTCTTCCCCCCCGCCACCAAAACAAACCTCTCCACCACCGCCCGTCCGCTCTGCCGGCGCATCTCCATGTCCACCACCATCTCCTCCTCCTCCTCCTCCTCCTCCCCCAACTGCTCTCCCTCGCCCGCCCTCTCGCCCCTCCGAGCCGTCCGCCTCCTCAGCCCAACCAGCACCCCCTCCCTCCCCTCCCGCAGCCCCCACTCCGGCTCCGGCAGGCTCCGCTCCTTGGCCCTCCGCGCCTCGACGGCGTGGTGCAGGCCCGAGACGCGCAGGATGGCGGTCGCGAGGTGCGTGAGCAGCGCGAGCGGGTCGGGGGCGTATCCCGCCGCCGCTACCGCATAGCCCGCGGTCCCGGGCGGGCTCGAGGCCGGGGTGGAGGGGATGTCGACGTGGTAGACGGCCAACAGGGAGGTGGACGGGTTGGGGATGACGGCGGAAAAGAAGGCGGGGAGGAGGTGAGGGGAGGTGAGAGCGAGGGGGTTGAGGGTGTCGATGAGGATGAGGGATTCTGAGCGTTGCGTGCGTGCGTGTTAGCCATGGGATTGGGTCGGTCCCAAAGGGATGAGAAAGTGTGGGAGAAGAACTGACTCTGGCCGGCCTGCTGTAAGGGGTCGCCGCCCCTGGTGGTGGTGGTGGTGCTGCTGCTGCTGCTGCTGGTGTTGTTGTTGCTGTGACCGTCGGGGCGTGCAGGAGCAGCGTGTGAGGCGATTTCGGCTGCGAGCGCCTTGAGGGTCTTGCCCCTTGCTTTAACAAAGACATCGGCCACTGCGGGCTTCCTGATCGTGGCGTAGGCGACGAAGATGATCTTTGCCCGCTCCGCCTGTGCAAGAGGGAAGCCATGAGCGTCAGCGTGCCTTGATGGCTAGGATGAGCGGCCGTTTCCAACCAACCTTGGCCCTTCTCATGAATTCATGTGCGAGAGGACGTGCGCTCTGCTCAAGCGTGTCGAGAAGGATGGTGAGCGGGCTGGCGCGGTCACGAAGGCTCAACAGCTTGTCAAAGAGAAGAAGGCTGTGAGCCCGTTTGTGGGCCTGGGCCGACGGTGCCATGTTGGGGATCCTTCAGTTTTGACGAGAAAATGATGCAAAAAAAGAATCAGCTGATTTCACTTTGTTTTTGAGCTGTGCTGTCTACGAAGTGGTGGTGGAAGATAGGTACTTACGCTGCCCTTCCATGTTCGGTGCTTGGAAGAGTCACACAGCATCTCGCGGGGTTGAGCGCCGAGTTTGCTTCCAAGGGCCCACCCGACTGGTTACGACTTACACCCGTCCCATCATCACCATCGCCGACGCTCAGCAGTCGTGGATGGTCCACAACGATTACAAAACAACACCCCTTAAGCTGAATGCTACTGTCTCCAACTACACTCAGAGCATAAATGCTAGCCTCTGTAATATTCTACACAACACATAGGGGTATTTGGGTTCACAGCAACCCGCTAACGCTAGGCACATAAATCTTGCATGGATAATCATTCCGGTCCAGACGATGCAAACTCCATGCTTTCTCCATGCAGCCTCCCCTTTCCATGCCTCATGATTTGACCGTTGCTTGTATCGAAAGCCAAGATAACACCGTCCCGACGAAAAAAGCACATCCCGGACGGTGCAATCTCTCCACGCCAGCAACACAACACAGCGGGGCTCGTTCCCCTCGCAAACACACTCCGCCTCAGCCAGACCTTCTCCTCCGCTTGGGACATCCTTCCTGCCCAACCGCCATTTTCCCACGCTTCCGACCAAGAACAGAAGGGCTCGAAACCGATCTCGGTCCAGAATGGCTCGGGGTATCGTCTATCGGCCGGGATCGCTTCCGCAGAGAATAGCGGCCGTGTTCTTGGGACTCCCGTCTCCGTCCGGATGCCCCTTGCCCGCCCAAGCTCTAGCCGGGCGATGCAGAGACACCCTCGGCGGGTGGTGGGAAGCCCGTTGTGCGGGGTGCGGGAAGGTCTGGCGCGGGTTCGCCATTGGCTGCCGCAGCCGTCTTCCCGTCATCCTCTTTGACGTCCGCCACGGTCATGGGCAGGGCCTGCTCTCCAGAGGCCGCGGCTTCGTGCGTTGCCGATGGGGAGAGCGCGTCATGGCCGGCCGGCCGGGGCGGTCCCGGCGGCGATTCCATCGTTCCAGAACCGCTCGGCTCGCCGCTGCCTTCGGGGGGCGCCGGCGCGGGCAGCTTGATGCTCCACTCCTCCTCAAACTGCTCCCGTAGAAACCCGTCGTAGTGACCAAGCCTGTGCTTTTCGTGGGCCGTCCAGGCCTGGGCCAGCCACTCTTCGTCGTGCTGGCCAAGCTGGATGCCCTCGCAGTAGCGGGCGCAGTCGTGCCGGAAGTTGTCGTCGTTCCGCAGGGAGGTGGTGTCGGGGCGCGCCGCTGGCGTGCCCGCGTCGAGGAGAGGGGTTCCGTCGGGAAATTTGGCGAGGACGTCTTGTTTCTCTTCGGGGGTTAAAATGTCCCAGGCAGCGGGGTGGAGGAGGATGGCCTAGGGAGGAGGAGGAGGAGGAGGATGGATGTTAGTTGGGCAGAAAGAACGGCCGGAGCAAAGGTGATACGCACTCTCAAGTCGGCGTTTGCCAGCGGCGATCGTTCGTCCGTGTACACAAATGGCGCCTCCCACCGCTTGTCTTTGGCGGATTTCCTAGGCGCCGGGGCTGGCCGGGTTTTCTTGGCGGGATTGCCGTGCCCAGCGTCGGCCTTGCGTTTCTGGGCAGCCGGCTGGGAACTGTCGCTGATGACTTGCATGCCGGGGCCCTTGGAGGAAGCCCCCGCCTTGGGTGCTGTTCTCGGCCGCCCTGATGACGCCCTTGCCTTGGGACGCCGGGCTTGTTCCGCTTGCTGTTGACCAGCCGAGCCGTCTGACCCCGGGCTTGCGGTTGGGGCCGCCCGAGGGTGGCTCTCGGCCACATCGGCGACCGGCGCCGGCAACATCTCGCCGGTCTGTTCCGGGAGGCCGCTGGCGTCAGGGGTTGGTTGGCTGCGCGAGCGGACGGCCCTGGATTGACCGTTTGTGTCCGTGGCAGGCTGGCCGGAAGGGTTGAGCCCTTCGGGAATTCTTGTTGAGTCATCTGGCGCTGTGCTTGGGAGGCTGCCTGCCGTACGTCGGCATTGCGGGTCATCAACTCCGGGCAGCGCCGGCGATGTTGGCGTGCTCCTGGCCCCGGAGCCACCCGCCACACTTGCAGCTCCCTGACGGGCTTGCTTTTCCGTGGGATGAGGCGTTGGCTCGTTTGCGTGACCCTTTCCTAGGTTCCTGGCTGGGATGCTCGGGCTCCCTGGTAACAGATTGGTGCCTGACTGCTTGCTGGGACAACCCGAAGGGTCTGGGAGCTCTCTTCCAGGGCTTGGAAGCGGAGATCCTAGGATCACCCCGACCTCGCTCTCTGGAGGTGAAGAGAGCGGGCTGCTCGGAGCCTCGGCATCCATGTTGGTTGGAGCGTCCGTTTGTGGGCGAGGGGATGGTCTGCAAGACGAGGTTCAAAAACTACCTTGGGTAGGTAGGTAGACACTGGCAAAAGAGTTGTTGTCTGCCGGCAGACATGCTCCGCCGAGAGACTACACGTTCCGGAGAAGAGCAGAGGGGATGGAATCGGAAACGGGAGTCTTGTAAGAGGCACGAGGAGAAAGCTTCAAGAGGAACCTGACCCAAGGCAGGGTCCGACACGCCATGTAGGTAGTGTAGAAGCAACAAAGGACAATAACAATACGATGGGGGGGCGTCGACAATAAGATGGGCGGGGAACAGGCAGCATTGACAAGTAGAATCAACCCGACCAACGCATTGTCATCGGTGCGTTTTGTGAAGCGGTTCCGTCACTCCATTCGAGCCTCTCATCTGGATGGAGCATGCACTCCAGCCGTAGGCATTGAAGCCGGGTTGAGCAAGGCTGAAGAGAGCTCCCCGCGGCGGACGCTGGTGAATGGGGAACAAGACGAGATCGGGCGAGACGATTGGCCAGCCTTGTGGGCCCGGGAGGGTGTTTGCAGCTGCTTCCGCTGGAGCATCCGCCACCAAAGAAAGTCGCCCCCCCTTCCTTCCCCTGACAGCTTATCAAGGCGTGTCTCGGGCCATTTTTTTATCCTCCTTGTTGGCAACCGAATACTTTCAAGATCCAATCTTGCTCAACAGTGTCTCTCTCTTGCTTCTCGGTTGGCTCGAGTTTTTGTCTTTTGCTTCTAGACCTTCCAAGCCCGCCGTTTGCCAAGCAAAGAGAGGTGCCTGTTGATGACGACAAAACCGTGAAAAGCCACGTTACGGGACTCTGCAGCCGGACGCAAGAACCGCCGCGCTACGCTACTACCTACGCCCATTGTCTAGCTACCCCACGACCAGAAAGCCGCTACACCGGACTTCTTCGACAACAAGGACGAGGCAGCTGCCGTACCATATACCAACCATGATCCGCTCAACCCAGATCGCGAGGCTAGATGGTATACCACCCCCTCCCCCCTCCTTTCCCCTGTCCTGCGTAACGGCTCCTCGATCTTCCCCCCCTCGGCCCCCGCCTCCCATGACAGCTCGCTGACACGGCATTTCCTCATTTTTCCCCTTCCAGGCCTCATGCTCTGCGCCTCCGTCGATGATTCCGAGACCGAGCACGCCCTCTCCGAGGTCAAATCCCAAGTCAAGCTCATCCTGCGGCGGCTGAGCCGCAACTCGGAGCCGCAGGCCTCCATCGAGAGCGGCGCCTACACGCTGCACTACCTCATCCAGGCCGACGTCGTCTACGTGGCCGTCACCGACCGCGCCTACCCGCGCAAGCTGGCCTTCACGTACCTGTCGGACCTGGCCGGCGAGTTCTCGACCACGTACCCGCCGGCGCAGGTCCTGAGCCCCGTGCTGCGGCCCTACGCCTTCATGGAGTTCGACACCTTCATCTCGCGCACAAAGGCCACCTACAGCGACGCCCGCGCCACCCAGAACCTGGACAAGCTCAACGACGAGCTGCGCGACGTGACAAAGGTCATGACCAAGAACATCGAGGACCTGCTCTACCGCGGGGATAGCCTCGAGCGCATGGGCGAGCTGAGCAGCCGGCTGCGCGACGACAGCAAAAAGTACAGAAAGGCGGCCGTCAAGATCAACTGGGATTTGATGATCAAGCAGTACGGCCCCTTTGGGGCGCTGGGGTTCATCATGCTGATATTCCTATGGTGGAGGTTCTTCTGAGCGAGGGGCCGGGGGAGAGGTTTTTTGTGTGTGTTTTTTTTGTTTGCTTTTTGAAGCAGAGGTTCGGGTCTGCAGGCTCAGCATCGGAGTTGGGGATTGGGGAAATCGTAGCGGATTGCCCTGACGCCGCATGGTTTGTATGTACTTTATCTTGTATTACGATGTCTACGATGCACCTAATACCAGGCAGCCGCAAAAGGTGAGGCTGCAAAGTTTGGCATGCGGTGTGTAAACACTAAGCGTGCGTATGTGGTAGCTAAGGTGGTAGATGAGGCGTCCGTGACGTTGGCTTCCCTTCCCATCCGCTCCCCATTCTCTCCCTAGGTCCAGAACGCCATGCTCAAATCCCCAAGACCAGCTCTCGCGGAGCGAAAAAAAAAAGGACAACAAAGAAAAACAACCTTACCGAGCCGATAACATAACGCCGTCACATGATGGCACATTTGTCTGCCGCCGAGGGCAACGCCGACGCGAGCGACGAGATGGGAGGCACGGGCAGCGCCGTGTGGTACCACTCCAGATGCGCCTGGAAGGCCTCGAGGTCCGGAAACCCGGCCTCGTCCGGAACGTACCTCATCTCGGAGCTGTCCTGGCCTTCGTCCACGTACGTCGCCTCGTCGCAAAAGGGGCACACGAGCGCGGCCTGCCACTCTCCCGGCTCGGGGGGCACGTGGTTCGCGATGGCCAGCGGCGGGAACACGATCGTCTTCTCCTCGCCCGTCTCGACGCTGACGCCGCACGCCTGCCAGCGCGGGTAGCCCGTGACGGCCGTCGGGGCCTGGGGCGCCCGCTCCGAGGGGATGGTCTGGAGGTCGCGCCACACGATGTGGCCTTCACAAAAGTCGCAGACGAAGGCCGCGTCGTGGAGCGGCGCGGACGCGTGCCTCGGGCCGCGGTCCTCCTCCCCAAACACCTCTCCTCCTCCTCTTCCTCCTCCTCCACCACCACCACCACCGCCGCCGCCGCCGCCGATATCTCCTCGAAACACCTTGAACCTCCCCACTGCGTTGCAAGCCGGTATCAGCTCCTCCAGGCTCCCTCGTCGCCTCGGGCCTTCCCGCCCCGCCTCCTGCTCCATCCCGTACGGCTCGGCCCCGTACCCTTCGCCCGCCGCCCCCTCTGCGACGCTCTGCTGCCGCACCCTCTGCCACGCCGGCAGCCCCTCCCGTTCCTTCTCCCTCCTCGCCCTCTCCGCCTCGGCCTTGAGCTGCCGCCGCCGGACGAGAAACGCGCCGAGGCACCGGCGGCCCTCGGCCGAGCCCGCGTCGGCGGCCGCGGCGGCGGTCGTGGCGGCAAAGACGTTGCCGGCCGCGCGGCACTGGGCGCGGTGAAGCAGCCGGCGCAGGCGGTACGTCTCGAGCGTCCAGGAGGGGTTGATGGGGCCGCCTTGGCGCGCCCAGGCGTGCAGGGTTTCGGTGTGAGAGGCGAAGAGGGAAAGGAGGTGGTGAAGGCGGCGAAGGGAGTCGGCTTGGGGGTTATGTTAGTAGGTACGTATCTTGGATTTCGCGAGGGGGAGAGAGAAGCAAAAAAAAAAAAAAAAAGGAAAAAAATGCGTACGGGTCCTATCATGCTCATAGTACCACCTCCCTCCCACGAGCGGCCCCATCTCCTGAAAGTCCTTCTTGGCCTCGTCCAACGCGCCCTCCAGCGCACGCACCTGCTCGAACTCGTCGGGCCCCCAGTACTGCTTGTCGGCGAACATGAGGATGCGAAGCGCTTCGTTCATGCAGGTGGCGATGGCGGCGAGGATGGTCCCGACCGTCTCGTCGTGATGCTGATGCTGATGCTGATGCTGGCCATGGTTGTCGCCGCCGCCGGGGTCATCGTTGTCGTAGCCGAGGGTGCTTCGGCCTCGGCTGCTGGCCGTGGTGTTGATGGCTTTGCTCTTGGCGCGGCTGCTGGGTTGGGGGTTGCTCATCGCCTATGTATGTAATCGTTCGTCGTGGCCCAGCCCTTTTTGTCGGAACTCTTCTCAGAGTTGGGGGGGGGGAGGGGCAGCAGGCTTCCGGCCCGACCCGGCCGGAAGTGATGTTGTGAAATATGAAATGGTGAACGTCGAATACCTGACGTTGCGTATGATGCCTCCCACCCTGCACGTCCTGGGCTTGGGAATGTTTCTCGTCCTGAATCGGATGGAATTGGCCGTTTCTCAGGACGAGGTCATTGCGTGCGGGGTTTGTACGGTAATTATTGTATAAGGTAAGTAGGTAGGTAGAGAGAGGTATAGGTGGGTAGGTGAAGGAGAGACGAGATGGCTTGCGCGGTCGTGTCGTCCTTTCACTGTGTTGGGAGTCTTCTCACACGGTCTGGTGCTTCCGCATCAACACCGACGGGTATCAAACGGTGTGTTTTTTAATGCATCTGCTGGATAATAACGTAGGTGATGTGAGCTTGGGCTGCTGTCAATCTGCCCGAGGTTGGTTTAGACACGATGGGACGGTCCAGGGACTGCAAAACGCCGCCTTGGCGAGGGGTCCGAACCAGGGGGGGGGGGGTTCGATGCCAGGTTTATTAGGCGGCTTCGTGGAAACGTCGGTGGCCACTGGAAGCAAGGCCCAGCGAAAGGGCAGGGGGGGCGCTGATGGAACTTCCCGGACGGGAACCTGATCTAAGTAAAAGCCCGGAACAAGAGAGGAATGCAGCAAGGAAGACGTGGCCAACCCCGACCTGGTACCGGTACCTAGGTACCTACCTATCACGACGGCTCAGATGGGCTTCCGGTTGGGCAATCGGGAGTTTCCAGGCTGCCGCCTAACCAAGGTAGCAAGCTGAGAAGCTGAGCAGCAAGCGTTCCTTTATGACTCCAAGTAATTACAGACAATTGAAAATCAACCTTGGGGATGGGGTTTGGGGGATGGGGGTCATTCGCACGCCTGCAGGTGCCGAGACGTGGGTGCTCAGGTTCCAGGTGGCTAACCGGCCAGCCAAGCTTCCAAATCCGCACTGCCTACCTAGTAGTACGTAGTACGCAGTAGGTACCATGGTCGGGCTTGTCCGGCCGGGAAAATGCGGCATGGAGAGTGCGGGCTGGTCGCCTCAAACGGGCAGGTTCTTGACGGCGACGGTGACGACGACGGCGACGGCGACTCGAAGTTCGGTAGGACAACCCCCCCAGGTTTGGCGTTGCTTTTTCCCACCCCGTTCCACGTTGGGGTCGGCGAGGGACGAATCAACGATGGAGCTCAGAGATGGAGAGAAACCCCCCGCGAAATGCCCGACAGCCCCTCCGCCCCCATTGGTGCTGATCCGAGCGTGCTTCCCAGGCCCCGGAGCCGTGCCGCTCAGCCCTACGGACAGGGCCGGTCCCTGTGAGCACGGGTCGCAGAGCGGCTGGGACGGCTTGCGTAATCAATGGCCGCACTGGCCGCACCACCATGCTCAGGGGCTCGTCTCGAGTTGCCTCCGGGAAACAACGTGCAGTGTGTTCTTTTTCAACGGTGAATAAGCAACGCCTAAAATCATGGATGTGACTACCTACCTAGTGTACTTGTAATACCTACGTACTCTGAACGGTGGGAAGTTGAAAAAGGGAAAACCTGGCAAGGCTCTCCATGGTTCAGAGGGCATGTCAAGTACTGTGTAATATTTGCAGAGTAGAACGAATGGTATCATGTACAACGCATAGTTACAGGGTTGTTGGGTCGTTATTGAGAAGCCTCTTCGATTCCCCCACCAAAGGCGCGTCAAGCATGGTTGGTCCCCCGTTTCACTTCCTCTTCGTCGCCTTCGGCGCATGAGCACCCGTAGCCTTGGCCGTGCTCTCCTTTTCCTCCACCTTTTCAACCTCCTTCTCCTTCTTCTTGTCCTCCTCGTCGACATCCTCACCACCCTGCCCAAACTCGTTGACGCGCGTGTAATCCACCTTGTACACCCACCGCTGATACAGATAAATGAAGAAGATGACATCGTCCCGGAAGGTCGCGAGGCGATGCAGGAACGGCATCTTGATGGTGAAGGCAAACAGGTCGTCGATAAAGGTGTTCAAAAACTTGTACATCATGGCCTTGGCGGGCATGTGCGCGACGCTCTTGAGGCGGTAGTTGATGTACAGGCTCGGCACCATCATGAGGAACCCGTAGGCGTAGACGGACCCGACCAGCGTCGAGATGACGTACGAGTACCACGACTTGTGCGTCTCGTAGACGAGCGAGTAGGCGGCGTAGGCCAGGAGCAGCGGCACGCCCGCCATGTACATGTAGCGGAACGCAATCTCGTCGTACTCCTTGGTCTTCTCCTCGGTCTCGCTGAGCTTGTGCGTGTCCTCAAAGGCGACGCGGTACGGGATCAGCGACCCGGGGGGCGCCGGGCGCAGGCGGACGTGCACGACGGTGGTGATCTTCCAGAGCTCGATGACGATGCCCACCGCCTGGCCGCCCAGGATCATCCAGCTCGTGTTCTGGGACTGGTCGAGCAGGTAGAGGAAGATGACGGTCTGCATAAAGACGTTGGCGAGGATGGAGCGGAGCGAGATGCCCACGTTGTCCTTCTTCTTGCGGTAGTGGGCAATGTCGGAGCCGAACGCCAGCGTCTCGAGCACCATGTGCGCGATGCTGACGACGATGGTGACGCCGAGGAGGATCGGGTTGGTGTCGATAAAGATCTCCTTGATCATCTCGATCTCGCTGCCGTCGCCGCCGCCGGGGAGGGAATGGCCCCAGGCGGCCTGGTGCGCCGCCTGCTTGCTGCCCAGGTCGATGGTCGCCATGGTCTTGAACTTCCAGTCCGACAGGTTGCTGAGGTCGATGCGGATCGGCATCGACTTGACCGTCTCGTTGAGCAGCGTCATCTGCGACCGGAGCTGCCAGAAGGTGTTGACGAAGAGGATCGGATAGTACCACGAGTGCTGGCCCGTTGCGTCGCGGGCGCCGGTGGCCTCGAGGCGCAGGAACTGGCGCACCGCCGGAGGGGTCTGGGCGAGGGGGAGGACGCCCGAGTTGGGGATGAAGGACAGCGAGACGTTGGGGTGGTAGTAGTTTCCGATGATGGGCCCGGCCGGCCGAGGCTCCTCGTCGACGGGCTCCTCCTCCGCCGCCGCCTCGGAGGAATCCAGGAGGTTCCTCGTCTTGGCTTCCTTCTTCCTCGGGATGTACTGGGTCAGCGGGTAGACAAAGTGGTAGGCCGAGCTGGGGTCGTAGCCCTGCTGGGTGGGATCCAGCTGGGCGCCCGAGAGGCCGACGTAGAAGTGGCCCCAGAGCGTGCCGTTCTGCTGAACGGAAGCCGGGATGGTGATGGTGCCCTGCGCGGCGCGCTTGTCGGACCAGTTGCCGATGCGGAACTGCTTCTCCTCGAGCACGATGGCCTCGCGGGGGTACTGGTCGAGCGGGGCGAGCGTGTACGACGGAGAGACGGACACGACGATGTCGACGGCGCTGTTGTCGGGCCAGATAGGCGCCACCATTTGCGGGATCGAGCTGTAGGATGCGCCCGGGTTCAGACGCGCCGGCCGCTCGCTGTAGGGCGGGATGAGGGTCGAGGTCGCCACCTGCGTTGTCGTCCCGTCGGCGTTGCGGACCGTCGCTTTCGGCGGCGAGATGAACGTCTTCATGACGAACTGCATAGCCATGTACATGGCCACCATCTGGAAGACGGTTCGAAATGTGGACTATAGCACGCGTCCAACCGGGTCAGTTGCTGCCCATGCAGAGACGTTGGAGCCGGGGAGATGCGACGTACCCCGAGGCCTTGCTGCTGCTGCTGCTGCTGGCCTTGCTGGCCTTGCTGGCCCTGCTGCGCAGGCCGCGCGACCGGGCCTCTGTTTGGCTCGGGCATGTTGCGTCTTGTCAAGAAGATGCCGGCCTGAGAGGAGGTTGAGGGGGTTGTTGGTCTGGTAAACCGCGCTGGACGAGAGAAAGCCGCCGCTTGGAAGGGGACCCGAAGAAGTCAGGAACGGGAAACCCAATGTGGCCAAGATGGACAGGGGGACCCGCTTTGAACCGTGGTTCCAAGATTCCCTCCAGGTTGACGTATCGTAATTACTCCGTACCTGACCGTACGTTGGTACGGTATCGTGCCACGACATGTAGGATTTTGTAGATTCCCCTTTCCGTCCCTTTTTTTTTTTTCGCTTTTCTTTTCTTTTATTTTTTTTCTCTTGTTTGTTTTACTGCATGTAGCAGCGCGTCCCTGCAGGATGTAATGTATCACATTCCTCTGAACGGTCCATGGTGAGATTGTTTGCCTCGGCTTTCCTGCTCTCAAGTGGTACTGCCAGTCGTATTACCGATTACTGAGGCATCATGTCCCCCGTAGGTCCTTCGGCGGAGGACAAGACAGCGTCAACTCCCCACTGTTGACAGGTAGCCATGGTTCCAGGCTCTCATGCAATACCTCAGATACACCATGCATCCGATTTGTGGCCCCTCCGCTGTGCTGAACGTTCCCGAGACCTGCACGCTGCATGGCCGTTCCAAGCATATTGCCCGTCTATTTCCATGCACAGTAATACATACAAGGTGCGGCTAGAGGCGGCCCATTCATTATGTCATACCGTTACCTTGCTTCAGGGCACGTCCCCGCCGTTGCTTCGCGCCGACGAAGGAGGCCGAGAGAGACCACCCGTGACTCAACTCCAGACCTACGTATCCCCATATCTCACCTTGCAGAGCGAGCACTGTACACTACGGCGAAGTGCCAACGTATAGACCAGACCGGTAGATCGGGGAACGAAGTCCATCGTTTGTTGGAAGGTAGCGACAGCACATCCCTTTTTTTTGCATTTTTTTTTTTGGATTTTTCATTTTGATAGACAAGCCCCTCAACTCACTTTTTTCTTTCAAGCAGACAGCGAACCGTTGGCTTTCAAGTTTTCTTTGGCCTCCTCCGTTCCAGCCCGCCGGCGCCTTGCTTTTCTGCCTTGGGTCTTGGTTTTGGACCCCAACGGAACCAGGAACCAGGAACCATAGTTATCTTCGAACCGGCCCAACCTCAACATCCCCTGTCCAACCTTGAGCTCATCGGGCCGGCGCACTCGAGACCGCTCTCTATCGGTTGACCAGGGCGGACCATCGAGCGCCCACGACGTGGCACGGCTTGGTTTCTCTAGGATCAAGTGACGCGCCACCATTTCTGCTCCGCGGCGCACGACGACACGGCCGCTCTCGTCCGCCGATTGTATATAGCCCTGCGCCGGCCAGCCGCGGTATCGCACCCTCCTGACGCTAGCTAGACACTCGACTCGACCTTTTGCTGCTGTGGCTGCTGCCTTTTTTCCAAACCAACCAACTTGACGCACCTCAACAACCATGCAAAACGGCACCTCCCCCGCGCCCTCGGGTGACGCCGCCGCGGCGCCAAAGCGGACCAAGATTTGCGTCTACTGCGGCGCTTCGATGGGGAACAAGCCCGAGTACATCGAGGCGGCGCGCGCTCTGGCCCGGGCCATGGCCGCGAACAATATCGCTCTGGGTACAGAATCCCCCTTCCCCCTCCCGCCGGCGGCGGTAGCCATGTCGCACACGCACACCCATCCACCCGCCCCCCCTTCCACACACACACACACACACACACACACACACACACACGCATACACGCATATACGCTCCAGCAGCTTCGCTAACGCACGCGCCCCCTCCTTCCCCTACCTCTAGTCTACGGCGGCGGCACGGTCGGCCTCATGGGCGAGGTCGCCAAGACGCTCGTCTCCCTCTCCGGGCCGGATTCGGTGCACGGCATCATCCCCGAGGCGCTCGTGCGCTACGAGCGCGACCCGACGTACCGGTCGATGGCGATCAACGGAGGCGCCAACGGGGGCGCCGGCGCCGGCGGCGCCGGCGGCGAGGCGGAGCACCTGCCCGTGCCCGAGGAGGCCGTGTTCGGGCGCACGACCATCGTCAAGGACATGCACACGCGCAAGCGGCTGATGGCGCAGGAGGTGATCGACGGCGGGCCCGGGAGCGGCTTCATCGCGCTGAGCGGCGGGTACGGCACCGTGGAGGAGCTGTTTGAGACGGCGACGTGGAACCAGCTGGGCATCCACGACAAGGGCATCGTGCTGCTCAACATCAACGGGTTTTACGACGGGCTGCTGCAGTGGATCGACAAGAGCGTCGAGGAAGGATTCATCCACGGCAAGAACAAGCATATCCTGGTGGAGGCGAAAACGGCCGAGGAGGCCATTCAGGCGCTGAGGGATTACAAGGTGAGCGAGGCGGTGTATAAACTGTCGTGGGGTAACCAGTAGAAAAAGAAGAAAACAGGGGAATCGAATTCTCTCTCCCTTTTATTTTTTTGCTTTGGGCCGGGGGGTGAGGGGAAAGCGGAAAGAAACCTTGGGAGAGTTCGAGATTTTCTCCATCTTCGTTGCTCGTGTGCATCATCATGTTTCGTTTCGTTTCCCTGAATATCTGGGGATTCGCCAGCTCGCCGGGGGGGAGGGGGGACAAAACACACCCGGGCCCGATCCCGCGACGTGCCCCTCCCTTCCCACCTTGCCCGCTAGGTTTCCGGAATGATTTGGAGAGTCACGTTGTTGATGCTGTTGTTTGTTTGTTGGTTGTACGACCCCCGAAAAAACTCCAGGAGACATCCTTTGGTGACCACCAGCTCATGAATCCACCTCCATGGTCTCCCCCTCGCCCGAGCCGCCCGCCGGAGCCGCCTCCTTGTCATCCGCCACGCTCTCTATCCACGCCGACACCTCCTGCCCATCGTAGACCTTGAACGGCTCCACGACGCCCGCCTTGTCCGCGCCGGCGACGCCCACGCTCGTGTTGTCCACCGTCAGCTCGCGGTCCTGCACCAGGCTCTCCTTGAGGGCCTTGAGGCCGTGGCGGATCAGCTCCTCGCGGTCGCAGTCGGCAAACTTGTCGAGGTTCTTCTCCAGGTACGTCCTGGCCATCTGGCTGCGGGCGCCGATGGCAAAGGCCACCATCTCCTCGGTCATGCCGCTGGGCTGAAACTCAAAGAGGTGGGGCCCGTGGTCGTCGACGCCGGCGACGAGCAGGCCGACGCCGTAGGGGCGCTTGCCGTAGTGCTGCGTGTTGATTTGCGCCTTGGAGCCGATCATGTCGACGAGGGTCCGCACGGGCATGCTGCGGCCGTAGGTGAGGCGGTGGGCGAGGCACTGCTGCTTCATGAAGTTGGAGAGGACGCGGGCGTCCGACGTGAGGCCGGCGATGGCGATGCCGACGTGCTCGTCGATGGGGAAGAGCTTCTTTTGGTACGAGGAGAGTTCTTCGGCGTTGCGCTGAGGAGAAGAAGGAAGAAAGAAAGGAAACGGGGGGTTAGCTTGGCGAGAGATGGGAGAGGTGGGACAGGTGGGAGGAGGGGTGCGCACCTTGATCGCTACCAGCGCAACGTGTGTCTTGCTTGCGATGCCCACCACCACGGAGCCCTGCTTGACTGCCTCTGCCGCATATTCGACCTGAAATATCCGCCCTTGCGGGGAGCTGGCGACGAGGTTAGCGGCGGGGGTGGGGGGGGGGGGGGGGGGGGGGAGGGGGATGTCGGGGACGCCGGGCGGGAGCGGGATGCGTCTTACAAGGTGACCGAGTCGTTGTCGTAGTTGTTTCTGAACATGGCGATGGCGGCAATTCACAAACTGTGAGCACGATGCAGGTGGGTGGTTGGAAGCAGGACTAGGAAATCGTGGAAATGGGCTGGCGGATGGCTGAGGTGGAAGTGTGTTGTTGTTGTTGTGTCGTCGTTGGCGGGGTGGTTCGTGGGTGGTGGCGGTGGTGATGCTTTGGATTGGGAGCTTGGTTCGGCCAGGCAGCTCCAAGCTGCGTCGTCGCCCAGGCAAGGCGGGCGCCCTGGTACCTGAGACCCGGTACCTGCAAAAGCACCGATACAACGGTGCTGGGCCCGCTCTAATCCGAGCCACGCCAACCCGAAACGGGCTTAGCTCGAGCCAGCATGGGGACCCGCCTTGGACCAGGCTGACGGAATGGGGCCCTTGGGTGGGACGGACCCATCGCGCGCCATCCTAGGTCGCCAGCTTCGCCGTCATGGCCTCGCAGGCGCCAAACCAACCATCCTCTCCACATCATCCCATTACATCAACAACGCTCAACCACGACCAAACACTCTCGCTGAAAAAAGAAAGTCGGTTGAGCCATCACCACACCGCATCACCAAGACCAAGCCTTCTCTTCCCTTCCCTTCCTCGAACAGGCTGGGTCTCCCCCCCTCGCCGACTTGCCCGAGGCGAGCGCCAGCCACCACACCACCCTCACTGTCCACTCCCGAAGCGGCGCAAGCACGCACGCACGCACGCACGCACGCACGAAATACACACACTACATACTTCGAGTGACCCGAATAGAGACGAGATCTTGAAGAGAGAGAGAGAGAGAGAAAAAAACAAAGCTGCCCACGATGCCACAAGCAGGCCTCAAAACCATCATCGCCCTCAGCTTCGTGCTGGCCGTCGGCTTCCTGCTCGTCATCCTCTCCTGCGCCCTCTGGCGCTCGTACTACCCTTTGCTCGTCGTCGCGACCTACGTGCTGGCCCCCGTGCCCAACTGGATCTGCGGCCACTGCGCCAACCCGGACGACTTTGTCGAGAGCACGGGCGCGGCCGTTCTGGACCTGGGCCGCTTCTGCACCGGGTTTTTGGTGGTCATGGGAATCGGTACGTCTTTTCCTCGCCGCCCGGCGAACGCCCGGGCGTCGGGCCCGGCCATGGAACGCGTGCGGGAAACGATGCTAACGCGCTTCCGTCGCAGCCCTTCCCATCGTCCTCGCCCACTCCAGCCTCATCTCGGTCCCCGCCATGATCATGTCGGTGATCGGCGGGTTGTTGATCTACGGGACCATCATCAGCTTCACCATGTTCTTTCAAGAAGAGCAGGAGTTTTAGACGGTGGGAAGGGAATCGGTTCGGACATGACGAGGGCAAATGGAACCTTGTCGTGTCGGAAGGGCGGAGGGCAGCATGGATTGCGGGCGCGCGGCGGACTCGGCGGGACGGCATCTTCACCACCATTGCATGTACAAACACAAACACACCCCCGCGCGCATGGCGCTTCGAGGCGCGCGTAAGAATCGGTTAGGGTCGGCTGGTATGGAGTGTTTCTTGGGATCCTCATGTTCTTGGCAACGGAAGAACTGGGCTGGGGAGGGCTGGGGTTGGGGGCTGGGGGTTGGAAAGGCGCACACGGGTTGCTTGGGCGGCATGGAAAGCATGTCTTTGGTTGATCAACATTTCTCCCATCCTCCGTGGAGGTGATATTTCCCCCCCTTTCTCGAACCCCCGCGAATTCGATATCTACACGAAGTGAAACCACGCCGAGCCCCAAGGATCCTAACGAAACTGGTACCTTTCCCTCCCACCCCGCATCCCAGCTTCCCCATGCACGTCAAAAAAACGCCTCCTCGCCAAACGCCCCTCTCAGCGGCCCCGAAAGCTTCGTAAACATCTCCTCCCGCTCCCCCTCGGGCGTGCTCAGGATGGTCACGGCCCCGCCGGCGCCGATCCGCCACACCTCGCGCGCCTTTTCCGCCGTTGCTTGGTCCTCGTCCGCCGCCTCCGCCGCCGCCTCCGCCCGAACCACCTCGTCGTCCCAGCGAAACAGGCTCCGGATCGTCACGCTCCAGTCCCCCCGGCCGGTGGCGCACATGTACCCCACCACGCCCGAGTACAGGCTCCGCTCGCGGCTTCGGCCCTCGATCTCGCGCAGGATCTCGCAGCTCCGCTTCTTGGGCGCGCCCGTCATGCTTCCCGGCGGAAGGCTGGCGGCGAGGACGTCGAGGCCCGTGTACCGAGCCTCCGGCGGCGGCTTCTTGGCGTGCCCGTTGAGGTCGCCGTTCCTCTCGTCGCTCGCGGCAGGAGCGGCAGGAGCAGCAGGAGCGGCACAAGGAGAAGCCAGATCCGCCGAGGCGTCCGGCAGCAAGCCCTCCACGACGGTGATCATCTGGAACACGCTCCGGTACTCCTCCACCTTGAGCAGGTCGGGCACGCGGACGCGCCCGGCGCCGCAGACGCCGTGCAGGTCGTGGCGCACGAGGTCGACGATCATGAGGTTCTCGGCCTCCTCCTTGGGCACGTGCAGAATGCGCTCGGCCTGGGCGAGCGTCGCGGCCGTCGTGACGCCGTCGCCCGCCGCCGACTTGCGCACGGTGCCCTTCATCGGCCGCATCGAGCACAGCCCGGCGCGGTCGTACGTCAGGAACCGCTCCGGCGAGGCGCTCACGAGGGTGGCGCCGCCGAGGCGGAGGTACGAGGCGAAGGGCGCGGGCTGGCGGCGGCGGAGCGTTTTGAAGAGCGTCCACGAGTCTTGGCGCTGCTGCTGCTGCTGCTCCTCTTGACGTTGTTGTCGTTTCCTCTTCTTAAGAGGAGGGGGTGAGGTGGAGGAAGCACGAGGGACGACGTCGTCGTCGTCGACGGGGACGTCAACGGCGACGTCGCTGACGGGACGGGCGATGGTGGTTTGGTCGGTCAGGCAGAGCTCGTACGACTCGCCGGCGGCGATGTACTCCTGGCAGATGCCCACCTTGGTTTCGTACTCGTCCGGTTGGGGTGCGCGGAGGGAAAGACTCGAGGCGCGGCGGCCATTTTTGCGCGGCGGCGAGGATTCCGGCGCGTCAGGCAAGGTCCTGTCGCCGGCTCCCAGAGACCGGAGCACCGAGGCCGTCTTGTCCAGCCACCCGGCCGTCGTCTTTTCCTGCTGTTCCTCCTCCTTCTCCTCCTCGCCTTGGCCCGTGAGCTGCTGGATGCGAATAACCCCCCGCACGTGATCCACGACGATGCTTTTGGTCACCCACGACAACGAAACATCCGGGCGCCGGTGAGGGCGCGGCTGCTCCAGAGGAATGCCAATGTCGTGCAAGCCCTGCTCGTACGTGACGTAGCCCATGAAGCCGCCGACGAAGGGCGTTTCTTCTTCTTCTTCTTCTTCGAGCCCTTCCGCAGGCACGCGACGCGCCTCGTGGAGCGCCGCCACCAATCCCCAGACGCCGCCGTACGCGGCCAGGGGCGCTCTGTCGGAGAGGCCGGCGGCCGAGGCCGTGACGGTGGCGTAGGCGTCGCCGACGTGGTGCTCGACCCGCAGCGCCTCGTCCAGGCACGACGCGATGATGCTGTACCGCCCGCGGACGTCGGCCCGGGACGCGGCGGGCGCGGCGTTGGCCGAGTCGAGGACGATGCGCTCGACGCTGCGGCCCTCGACGGCCTCGACGATGTCGGTGACCTCGACGCCGGGAGGCAGCGGCACCGCGAGCGACCGCAGCGCCGGCTTCGCGCCGAGCGTCTCCCACCACCTGGGCGGCGCGTCCGGCGGCGGCGCGGCGGCCAGCCGCGAGAGCAGGCTGGGCTTCCGGGCGGCGCGGGCCAGGGCGCGGCCGTCCCGCGCCGGCACCCTGCGGCGCGCTTCGTTCCACCTCCGGGCCTCGCGGAACCAGTTGAGGATGACCTTGTTCCCCTCGGGCTCCGTGCAGACCGACTCGGGATGGTACTGGACGCCCCAGAACGGCTTGGTCCGGTGCTTGACCGCCATGAGGATGCGCTCCGTCGCCCCCAGGCCGTCCTCGCCATGCTCCTCCTCCACCCACGCCAGGGGGATCAGGTCCGGGCACTTCCCGAGCGGCCGCCACCTCGCGTCTCCCGCCTCCCACTCCGCCTGCGACACCTCGGCCTGCCCGACGTCGCCGCACAGGCTGTGGTACAGCGTCGCCTTGAACGTTCCAACGCCGCGGAACACATCCCCCTCCCTGTCCCTTTCGCCATCCTCGGCGGGCCCTTCGCTGCCGCGATGCACAACCTCCCTCACCATGCCGTGCAGGCCCCTCCGCAACCTCCCGACCTTCCCGCCGTGCGCCGCCACGAGGCTCTGGAACCCCAGGCAGACCCCGAGCACGGGAAGCAGGTCGGCGTCGGCCAGCTGCCAGACGAGGCGCATGGCGCCGACGTCGGCCTCGTGGTCGGGGTGGCCGGGGCCGGGCCCGCAGACGAGGGCGTCGTAGTGGCGCAGCTCGGAGACGAGGCGGGAGAGGGAGGGGGCGGGGGAGGAGCCGGACCCGGTCAGGGGGCCGTTGGAAGTGCGCCCGCCGTTGGCAGGGAGGGAGCCGTTGGTGGCGGTCCCGTTGGTGGCATCGTTGCCATGGACGGTGCGGTTGCCGTTGGCATTGCCGTTGCCATTGCCGTTGCCATTGCCGTTGCCATTGTGATGAGGATGGTGGTGAGGATGGCCGTTCTGGTTTTGGTTCTGGTCCTGGTTCTGGTTCCGCCTCACTTCCTCGCCCTCGCAGAGCAGCGGGTCGTCGATGGGCAGGACAAAAACATCGGCATCGAGCAGGGTTGTAAGCAGCGAGGTGATGTTGTTGGAAAAGGAGTCGTAGGCGTCGAGGAAGAGGATGCGAGGGCGGGGCTGCATGTCCTCGGTTTTTTTTTGGGGGGGGGGGGGGGTGTAGGCGATCACCGCCGCCGGTGCATGCACTGGATAATAAGGCAGTGGGTGTGTGGGTTGGGGATTTTTTTTTTTTTTATTTTTTTTTTTTTGATTGATTGATTCGTTTTGTTACTGGATTACCCGAATCATCATTCAGGGAATCCCGTTTGTGTAAGAGAAGGAAATGGTTGGTTACACCAAACAAGTTGGGATGAATGAGGATGTCCCTTTTGGATTTGCCTTGAACTTTGAAAAGGGAAGCCAATTTTTCTTGTTGAATACCAACGGCCGTCGTCGGTTATTCGCGGAGGGGAGTTAGGGCGGCGCGGAATTTCAGACTGATAACAAAAAGTGAAGCGGATCGAGGCGGTTTTTTTCTTTCTCTCTCTTTCTCTGTTGTTATATTCTTACCCGACTCAGGCAGGTAAAGGACCTAAGGTAAGTTAGGTAAGGTAAGACAATCTTATCGAGTATGTGAGAGCAACAAACAAAAAAACAAACAAAAAAAAAAAACATCAAGGGGCCTAGAGAAGAACAAGATCATGGGAATGTCGTCATTTTTATACATGTCCCTGGGCAATGTCAGCTTCAGCTCCTGTACAAGGTACGTGCTACTGTTTTTTCGTCTCCCATCTACTCCAGTCCCCCCCTACTTTTAAAGATATCCCTCAACCCAAGAGAGGCAGCGGGAGGCGAGGACCCCCCCTTTTTTGTTTTTTTCCTCTCCGGCCGGGCCGAGTCCCATGTCATGTCGGCCTACAATAACGACACACCGTGTACACGGTACATGCGGACATGCGGTGGTGGCCCATCCATCAACGACGAGTGGCAACCCCAAAAGCTGGGATCATGGTTGAGCCAGTATTACCAGGTAACGTTGGCCAAGCACAAGCAATCTTGTGGACACACCTCCAACTCTTCCCTACCCTTCCAAACCTTGCTTGTGATTGCTTGTAGTAGTGAATCATCGGCGTCCCAACCCACCCGCTCGGGTCCGAAAGCCCACTTCCAAACTCGGGGATGATGTGACGTGCACCATGTTCGCCATCTTTCCCCCCCTGGTGTTACGGTTCGTCAGCCTGCCGTCTGACCCTCTTGACCCCTCGGACCCAATATTGGCTCTGTGCAGCACTTTTGACTCGTCTATTCTGCCGCCGTCGAGCTGCACGGCTGAGGGGAAGCACGGGCGACCAAGGAGGACCAAGGAGGGCCAAGGAGGGGATGGAGGACGGTGAAAAGGCCCGCGCCGCCGCCCGTCAGCGCTAGGCCAGGCCTGGGTGCTTGCTGCACAACGGGCCCCGGGCCGGCACCCAAAGCTTAAGGATGTGTGTACCTGTGCAGGCTTGATCAAGCCCTTCGGCGTGCTTCCTACTATAAACAGCAGGAGGGCGTGGAGTTGTCGATGAAGCTGTCTGTTTCCACCCTATTACCCCTGGGCTGCAAGCAATGCGGGGCAGCGGATGCATCTCGTCATTCCCGCAGATCGGGTAACTACTCCGTGTCCTCCTGCGTGCCTTATCTCAGGTAAGGTAGACCTACCGACATGGGGAGCATGGAACTTGTGACACGGCATACGAGGTAAGCGGCAGAGGCATGGCAGAGAGGTAGCAAGCTTGTCAATGACCTGACCTATGTACCTGAGGTGGCTAGCGAAGCCCCCAGAGGGCGCAGCACTTCTCCCCGACGGTGACCTCCATGACCTCCATGCTTGTATCCTAGGAGGAATAGTAATAGTAGTAGTAGCGGTGGTAGTAGTAGTAGTAGTAGTAGTAGTAGGAGCAGCAGCGGCGGTGTACGACGTACATAGCCATGCACCACAAAGCCTATGCCCGATCCCTCCCCCTCCCGACCAAAGTAGGTACCCGACCTAGACCAGGCCCTCACCGAGTATCCCTATCCCGCCTGTCTCGAACCACCAAAACGCACCCCTTTCTCGCAAACCATACCCTCCTCTCCCTCCTCCCCAACGCCGCGCCCAAAATGATGGCCTGCGCCTCCTCCTCCGTCGCAACCCCCTCCTGGGTCTTGATCCGCCTCCTTTCCTCCTCCTCCCGCTCCTCCTCGTCCACCCACAGCCTCGTCTCCTCGACGCTCCCCAGGATCTCAAACTCCCCCCGGCACAGCGGCGTCACCCCCAGCCTCACCTCCACGCTCTGCCCGCCCCCCGGCAGGAGCGGCAGCGCCTGCTGCAGGTTCCCGTTCCACGCAAACCGCGCCATCTTGCGCGTGAAGTCGAGCGAGACGTGGAACGGCCTGTGCCGCAGCACCGGCGTCAGCCGGAGCAAGGGATACACGGGCCTCGCCGAGCGGTTGGTGACGCGCACGCGCAGCTCCAGGAACGAGTCCACCGCCACCACGCACCTCCCGCTTTTGCCCACCGCCGCTTCTTCGCCTCCCCGCGCCGGATCCGCCACGCTGATGTCCACCTCCACCTCGGGCACCCTCACCACGTCCACCATCCTCTGCGTCAGCCGCACCGCCCGCAGCTCCACCTCCCCCGTCCTCCTCCCGCCGTCCGTGCTCCACGTGGCCTTGAGGCCCTGCAGCACCTTTTCGCGGTACCAAAACGCCTCGCGGCTCGCCCTCTCCGCCTCGGGCGAGATCTTGGTGCTCACCACCACCTGCCTGTGCCGTTTCGGGTTGAGCGCGGGGATGAAGGCGTGCGGATCCTCGACGTAGACCCGCCGGATCGGGAGCAGGACGCGCGCCGTGTGGCCCGGGAGGAGCGTCTCCTCGACGGCGATGCCGTCGTCCGGCGCCGCGAGGCTGACGGACATCTGCGAGGGCCACGCGTTGCGCAGGTCGAGCGAGAGGAGGCAGTGCGTGTCGGCCGAGAGGTCCTCGGGCTCGGCAGCGGGGGAAGGAGGCTCGGCGGACGAGGAAGAGGAGGAGGAGGAGGAGGAAGAAGAAGAAGACGAGGAGACGCGCTTCCAGAGCGGCGAGGGGATGCCGCTCGTCAGCGGAAGGACGTCCACGCGGGTGATGTCGACCGACGCGTTGACCGTGACGGTGAGCTCCATGGACACCTGGCGCGTGTGAAACTTGTCGGCCACCTCGTCGTGGGGCACGCCCAGGTGCGCGTAGTCGACCTGGATGATGGCGTGCGTGAGCCCCGGCCGGCCCAGGATCTCAAAGTCGAACGTGGCCGTCTGGCCGGGCGCGATGTACCGCTTGCTGTCCCCGCCGCGGTTTCGCAGCCGCAGGGGCTGCTTCTTGGCCAGGATCCATTCGTATTCGTAGAGCTCCGTCGCCGTGGCGTCGCGGTTGCCGAGCGCCGCTTGCAGCGGCTCCTGGGTCGAATCCTTGAAGGAGAAGAGCAAAAAGTCGACGGGGGTCGTGGCGGACAGGTTCTCCAACGTCATCGAAAAGGCCTGTCGTTCCCCCTCGAGGATCATGGCCGACGACTGGGGCAGCGTCGACGACTTGATCACCACGACGGGCTGCGGGGCGATGACGTGGAGCTCGACGCTGTCGGGCCTGAGCCGCTGCACGGCCGGCGACGCGGCCGCCGAGTTCACCTCGAGCGCGCCCAGCCCGATGGCCTTGATCTTGGCGGCGTCCTCGGGCGCCCACGGGTCCGCGAAGATGGGAAACCTCCTCTCGCGGCACCCGCGGACCTTGATAACGGCGCCCGTGATCTTGACCGTGCCCGCCGCCTTGGGCGTGCCCGAGATCCTCATCGTGTGGGTCCGGTACGGCCCGATGGTGGTCTTCTCGACGGCCGACTCGAACTCGGCGCCCTCGGCGTCGAGCCGGATGCTCTCGAGCTCGATCTCGATCTCGTACGGGTTCTGGAGCGTCAGCCGGAACGTCGCCGGCTCGCCGGCCACGAGCGTGTGGTCGACCGTCGCCGTGTCCGGCCGCTTCAGGAACGGGTTGTAAATGAACGGGTCCACGTCCTGCGAGCTCCGCGCCGTCGTGATCCCGGGGAGGATCGTCTTGGCGTGCTGCACCGGCGCTCGCGTCGGCGGCAGCGCCTCGAGCGCGACCCCTCTGACGAGAAACTCGTCCCAGTATTCCGCCGTCAGGGCGCCCACCCCGAGGCGTCTCGACAGGCTCGACGTCTTGAGGATGATGGTGACGAGCCGGATCTGCTCGTCCCGGGTGATGCAAGGGTAGGCGTTCTCGCGGCGCGGCCCGGGGGCGATGCCGCTGCCGGCGGTCCGCAGCAGGTCGCTCGAGTACCGGAGCACGCCCGCAAAGTCGGGCAGGGCCTCGGAAAAGTTGATGAGGGCCCGCAGCAGGCTGATCTTGACGCCGGGCATGCCGAAGAACCGGGCGGCGGATTGGCGCTGGATCCGCCGCACGACGGCCGCGTCGCGGTCTTGCTCGGGATCCCCCGCGGCGTTGCCGCCCACGACGCCGTACGTCCTCGCCAGCATGCCCAGGAACGCGTCGATGTTCTGCTCGACGTCGGCCTCGTCCAGGTCCAGCGCCCCGCCCGTTCCCTCGCGGGCCCCGGGGCCGTTCAGCCCGGCCAGGCCGGCCGCGGGGTGAATGCCGACGTCGGCGGCGCCCCTCGTGCGCGCCTCGACCAGCCCGCCCACCAGGACCGAGACCAGCTCCCTCACGACCAGGGACTTTTTCCGGTGGAAGCCGAGGTGGCCCAGGACGGAGGCGATGCCGCCCAGGATCACGACGCGATCCGAGGTGGTGAGCAGCTCGGAGGGCGAGGCCGGGAACGCGCGGAGCAGCGTCGAGACGATCTGGGTGCGGGTGGGATGAACGGTGAAGCGGGGCGACGTGGTGAGCGGCTTCCTCGGAGGCGTGCCAAAGGTGATCATGGTGAGCGAGTCGGGGCCGAGCTGGCCGTCGGTGATGTGGATGGCCGTCAGGATCCTGCAGAAGCGGATGACGGTCTCGGAAAAGGGCAGCGGCGGCAGGTTCTCGGACGAGATGCGCGAGTACAGGCCGATGATGCGGTCGAGCAGGTCGGGGATGTGCACCTGGAGATTGCGCAGCCAGCGGGGCTGGTGGGGGTCGCGGAGCTCGGCCTCGTGGAACGCGGCCGCGATGTTGCTCGACCTGTCGTGCGGCGGGAGCAGGATGCTCGGGACGTTGAACTCGATGCCGGCCCAGCCGAGCAGCAGCAGGTTGACCAGGATGAGCTCCAACGCCTTGCCGTGCCAGAGGTGGTCCGTGATGGACTTGGCGATGGTGGCGGCCTCGGTGAGCTCCTTGAGCGAGTTGTTCCACAGGCCGGCTTGGAGGTAGAGCGAGCCGATGACGACCTGGATCCGGGCCTTGACCTTGTTCCTCCACCGGTCGCTGGCCCCGCCCGACCCGAACCCGTGGACCGACACCCGGTCCTGGCCTTGCGACCTGGGCCCGTCGGCCGCGGAGGAGCTCTTGTGCTCCGGGCTCGTGGGCACCATGGGCCCGATGATGTGGTCAAAGGTGGACGGCGGCGTGGGCAGGGGCTTGCTGCCGCCCACGGGCGTGGTCGGCCGGCCCGGCGCGGGGCCGGTCCCGGCGGCGTCGGCGGGCCCTTTGGAGGGGACGGGGGGCATCGACATGCGGGCGAGGCTCCGGTCGGGGAGCCCGCTCGTCGAGGCGGACCGGTGCGTGGGCGTCACAAACTGCGAGTTCCTCCTCGAGACGCCGGGCTCGTCCAAGCCGGACACGGGGGGCCGGCCCGAGGACGGCTGGCCCGGCGAGTCGATGAAGGACATGCCCTCGAAGGACTTGGCCAGGGTGGTCATCTCGGCCAGGACGAGAGACGACAGGTCGCACATGACGGTCTTGATGGTGGTGCGCAGGCTCTGCTCCGGGGGCGGGATGGTGACGATACCCTCGGGGATAGGCACGGGGTTCTCGGGGGGCGGCTGGTAGTCGAAGACGAGCACCTGGTGGACCAGGACCTTGGGATAGCGGTCCCGCAGGTCCTCGAGGTCCTGGTAGAGGGAGCGTATGTTGGCCTCCTCGACGGACCGGCCGCCCGAGTGCCTCTTGCTGAAGACGGACCTCGTCAGCTCGACGCCATCGGCCACGGCGAGGACGGCGAGGGGCTCCCGGAACAGGTCAAAGGGCGAGAGCGAGAGGTGGGAGGCGGGCGGCTGGTGGGGGATGAGGTCGTAGAAGATGGCGCCGTCGGGAAACGCCAGGGGGGAAAACATGTCTGGTGCAGCAAGCGGATCCGTCAGTCACGGTGCGTCGACGACGTAGGGAGTAGCCACGCCATAGCCATGTTCCCTACTCCTGTGTGGCCGCGGGTCGGGCGTGACATCGCGAAGGAAGACGACGCGCTCGATGCTGAGACGGTTGACGAAGGCGGTGAAGCGATCGCGCTTGATGTTGCCGATGGGCAGCACCAGCGCCTTGATCCGCGACGGGGCGACGGGGAGGAGAGGATCGACGGACGTCATGGTGCCGAGGCGGTCATTCCCGGCGTCGTACGAGAGGCAGGGAGGATGGGAGATGTCGAGGGTGAGGTCCCGTCAAGGGGAACGCATGTCGAAGTCCCACGGGCGCCAGGGGATGCACTCGTGTGTGATGGTGATGATGACGACGGGAGGGGGAGGGGGAAGGGGGGAGGGGGAGGGGGGGTTCGGGACGGCGCGTTGTTGCGGACGCTGGCGTCTTTGTCAGGGGGCGAAGCCAGGATGAGTTGCTAAGAACGACGAGCTCTGGTCGAAGGACGTCGAGGTCAGAGCCTAAGGGTATCCCCAAAAAAAAATAAAAAAAATAAAAAATAAAGCATGGGATGCAATGGGATGCAATGGGAGAAGGTAGGACGAAGTGCCGTTGGGTCTAGCGTACCTACCTGGGCAAGCCAATGCAACCCGACCTTGACGTCCACGGGTGCGTGACCTGAATCCACGGGTGCGGTGCGCTGAACGGCTGCCCCGCCGATTCCCCCTGGGGGATTGGAGCTATGGCCACTACAAAGTGGGGGCCGGTCCCCCCTGATGGAAGTCTGCTGCGATCTTTAGGTACCTAGGTACCTACCTACCTACCTAACCTGGAAGGTTCCTAGCAGTACCTCAGTAGGTAACTACCTAGGTAGGTAGCACCTAAAGAGCAGCCACAGGCCCGGGGCCGTTCATTCAGCAGCGGGAACTCAGCACAAGAACCGAAACCGAACCTCCACTCCGTACATCAGGTATCTGGGGTACCTACTACACTCTGGCAACCTGCTCGAGTCGGGCTGCCTGAGGTGAGATGAGGTGAGGTTATGGATACTGTACGTACCAAGGTGATCGTCACGAAACACTGCGCTCAACCTGGAAGCTGGACGGGACGGGAGTTTTGGATTGGCGGCCACTGTTAAGAACAACACCCTACCACCACTAATACACACCCAGCTCGTTACCTTCCGGGATTGGCCGAAACAAAGAATCCAACATGGTACTTATGGCACAACATGGGCACGGTTTCTTCTTCAAGCCAAAGTACCTATTGCTGCAGCATGCACGCTCATCCAATGCATAGCGCAACCGAGACAACTCTTGCTCCAGGCCCAAGCATCTCTCACCTATCCTCCCTGTCCCTGATAAAGAGTCATGGAAACTGACTAACCATGGAAACAATGCCAAACCCTACTCTCTTTCCAGGTCACCAACCCTGCTCCTGCAACGTCTGCATCCCTCCCGAGCCGTTCTCCAGCCTCGGGCCCTCGTGATGCTCGCCGCCTCCCCGAATCGCCTCGGCCTTGAGCTCGCTCTCAAAAATGTCCACCGACAAGCTGGCCTCGACAAAATCCTCCAGCTCCTCGGTCACCGTCTTGAGCTTCTCCTTGACGGCGATCGCCCCTTCGAACCCTACAATGTGGCGAGCCGGCGGGTTCTCGTGGCCCCCGATGGCCGTCAAGGCGTGGACCGTCTCCATGACCAGCTTGTCGTACGCCGACGCAGGCAGGCGCGGGTAGCGGTGCTGAATCTCGTCGGCGGACGGGTCGATGGCCGTCTCGGGGTTGGCGTTGAGCACGTTGGCCAGCATCTCGCGCATGCTGGGGGCCGGGTTGATCTCGGCGTCGTAGTAGGGCAGGGGCGGGGCAAAGATGATCTTGTTGCTCAGGCTCTGGATCTCCTTGTTGGGCTGGACGATGGTGACCTTGATGTTGAAGGGCGCAATCTCGTAGGCGAGCGAGTCGCAGTACCCTTCGAGCGCCCACGTCGCGGCCGTGTACATGGGCATGCCCGGCGTGCCAATGTGGCCGCCGATGCTCGTCAGGATCATAATGTGGCCCGTATGCTGGGCGCGGAGCTGGGGCAGCGCGGCCTTGATGAAGTTGACCTGCGAGAAGAAGATGGTTTCGAACTGGTCGCGGGCCAGGTTGCGCGTGGCTGGCGTCGCTGAGAGCTCCTCGACGGTGCCGACGACGGCTGTTGGGGAGGGAGGGAGGGGGGGGGGGGGGGGGCGCCTGTCAGCCTCGGGCCGCTTCCTGCATCAAAGGGGATGGGGGCTGGCTTGCTTGTCTCACCCTCAAACTTGCAACACAACAGAATGTCGATGCGGCCAAAGACGTGGACGGCCTCGGCGATGGCGGCGCCGCACTGGCCCATGGACCGGCCGTCGCAGCGGATGCCGCGAATGCGGTCTTTCCAGCCCTCGCGGTCCTTGCGGTTGCTCTTGCACTCGTTGACAAGCTCGCGGAACTCGGCGCTGCGCTCCTCGTCCTCGATCTCGGCCGGCGGCAGGCAGGCCACGACGTAGTCGCCGTGCGCGAGCAGCAGCCGGATCAGGCGGATGCACAAGGGCGAGAGCGACGACGTGAGGAACCACGTCCGCGGCGAGTTGTGGGTGGCTGGTTTGTCCATTAGCCTAACGTCATCATAAAAGTAGGGTCCATCTTGTGGTTGTTGTTGTCGTCGTTGCCGTCGTCGTCGCTGACAGGGACGTCTAGCAACGCAGCGGGGAGTGGGGGGGGACACAGTGACATCGTGCAATTGGACCCAAGCGACGAGGGAAAACGGTATACGCACGGAACGATGCTGCCGGCGTCGTGTGTGTATGTCGAGACGGCCCCGGTTCGGCCGTCTTTCTTTCGGCCATGGCTGGGGAAGGGGCCGAGCTGGCGATGAGCGATGACGAGGAGCTCACAAAAGTCGGCGCCGTCGCAAGATCCAACAACCTATTCGGATTGCGAGCTCCACAGACCACCTCGCAGCGCTGGCATGGCAGCGAGCAGTGAGAGGGGACTTAAAGCTCGAAAAGGGTACCCGGCATGTGCGTGCGGTCTCAAAGTCTCACAGGATCGCGGTTTGCGTGAAGGTGAGAAGCCTCAACGGGGAGGTGTTGTCCACAGGATCGGGTGGATATGCCGGGCCCGGTTCGCGGCAATACCTGATTTGGGGCGCCTAGAACCGGACGTTAGGCGCTACACCTCCGTGACACGCCGGCGAGGGACGAGATCCCTGCTGCTTTCCGTGAACATGGCAGCCCCATGGTCTTCCCTGGTTCAAGCCCTCCTCCTTTGAGTCCTAGCAGGAGGCCGATTTCCATTGTGTGCAAACAGACAAACCTTGCCATTGGATCCCGTCGACAGATCTCCAGGCCGAAGAGAGGTTCAACGGGCGATGCACGAAGCTGCCCCGTGGTGTACGCAGTATGTAAGGTGCCTAGAGCTGACGAAAGGAGCGAGGTTCCAGAACCACTGACTGCGGGGGGGCTCGCTAGGTGTCGACAACCTGAAGATCCCCACCGAACAAGCAACGGCTTGTCGCGGGAACTAAAGCCGACAAGCACCTCCATTACGGAGTTCAAGAGGAAAAAGTCCCTGACGGATGGGCCTGATTTGCCACGCCACCTGGGTAAGGTACTGTAGACGGGAGTTCGTGTCAGACAGAAATTGAGTCGCCTGTCAAAGGGCCATGCACCCATCGTCTCGTCTCATGCTTGCCCAGGTTCCGTAGTGTCGGAGCCGCCACAGAGGGACGGGAACTACCTACATAGGTAGGTCGACGGTAGGAACGGCGTCACTCGGTCCCGTCGTCAGGTGTCAGTGTAGGCAATGAGAGGTTCCGAATGACGGAACTCTACGGTAGGTACTAGGAGCACGTCATGTCGTTACCTAGGTAACACTGGAACCTAGGTACTAAGTACCTACCTGTAGATTTGATGGTGTTTTGGGGGTTTTCCGGCCGTCGATGCCACCTGCCTTAGTTAGATAACTAAGGTACCTAGGTACCCAAGACATGAAATGAAGCAAGTCGTCCTTGCCCAAGGTACAAGTACCTAGATGCCGTGCCAAACCCCATCTCACCTTCCCTCTGGCTGTTCACGGGTGTGCAAATCCTGAGATTCCCAGATTCGGACAACCTAGGTACCTAAGGTACCTGACCTTCCAAGGAAGCCACGCCCTCCTGCAGCACCCCGCGGCTGCTGCAAGTGCTGCTGCAAGTGCTGCTGCAGGCCGCTCCAAGCCCCTCCAACCTTCCCCCACACTTCCCACGTTGTGCTTGCCACAGGCAGCCGTAACCCCACGGTGGAGTGACCTCTCAAGGGCCAGAACACTCGACACAAAACAAAATCTCGCGTAAAAGCTGGTCAAGCCGTGACTCACGGCATGACCCCGTCCCGTCTACGCGCACTGCCGGCGGGCCCCGGAAGTATCCTCTCCCCCCCCAGGCGCAACCTCCGCTGCTGACGGGAGGGAATGCATGACACCGGCTCAGGGCGGGGTCCGAGTTAAATGCAAGAGGACTGCCCCGCCGACGCCGACTCCGGGCCGTCCCACATCTCCACACTTGTTGGAGAGAAAGAGTCAGACCTCTTCAAGAGTTGACCCTTGTTGGTTCTTTTTTTTCCCAACGAAAGTCGCCAATTGACGAGAGAAAAGAGATCTGGAAAGAGGCTCTTTGTTCTTCCGGTCATCAGGATACAATTGTGCTGCCGCTGTGGCAGGCCCGAATAGAAGAAAAGAGAGAGAAAAAAAAAAAGGAGACCCAACACCACGAAAAGACGAAGACAAAAAAAATGCCCACTCGCGCTGACATCACCTACTTCGGCGCCGGCCCGGCCGCGCTGCCCACCGACGTCCTCGAGATCGCCGCCCAGGCGCTGCTCGACTACAACGGCACCGGCCTGGGCATCGCCGAGCACTCGCACCGCTCCGAGCTGGCCACCAACATTATCAACGAGGCCAAGGCCGACCTGGCCAGCTTCCTCGACATCCCCGCCAACGACTATGAGGTCGTCTTCATGCAGGCCGGCGGCACCGGCGAGTTCGCCGCCTCGGTCTACAACCTGATCGGCGCCTGGGTGGCCCGCCAGCACGCCGCCATCCTGGCCGAGCTCGGAGCCGGCGCCGACGAGGCCGCCGTCGTGGCGGCCCTGCGCGACCGCGTCGAAAAGAAGCTCAAGGTGGACTACATCGTCACCGGCGGCTGGTCGCTCAAGGCGTACCAGGAGGCCATCCGCCTGCTGGGGCCCGAGTACGTCAACCTGGCCGCCGACGCCCGCACCCTCAACGACGGCAAGTTCGGCAAGATCCCGGACCCGAGCACCTGGAAGCTGAGCGAGGACGCGGCCCTCGTCTACTACTGCGACAACGAGACGGTCGACGGCGTCGAGTTCCCCGAGTTCCCCGCCGTGCTGGCGCCCCGGGCCGACGGCTCGGGCCCGATTGTGGTTGCCGACATGTCGAGCAACATCCTCTCGAGGAGGGTGCCCGTCTCCAACTACTCCCTGCTCTTCTTCGGCGCCCAGAAGAACCTCGGCTGCACCGGCGTCACGGTCGCCGTCGTCAAGAAGTCGCTGCTGCCGCCCACCACCTCCCAGCCCAGCCCGGCTCTCCTGAGGAAGCTGGGCCTGCCCGTCCCGCCCATCATGCTGGTCTACGAGACGATCGCCAAGAACAACAGCCTGTACAACACGCTGAGCATCTTTGAGTGCGTCGTTTCCCGAGGAGGTTGTGTGCGAGCAGGTTTTGCTGACATGCGGTTTCTAGCGTGTTCGTGGCCGGCCAGGTCCTCAAGAAGCTGCTCAAGACGTTCCCGGACAAGGTGGACGGCCAGCAGGCGGTGGCGGAGAAGAAGGCGAACCTCCTCTATGCTGCCCTCGAAAAGTACCCGGATGTGTACCGCATCGTGCCGGACAAGTCGGTCCGCTCCCGGATGAACATCTGCTTCAGGGTCACCAAGGTACGTTACCGGGCTACGGCTCTACGATCCACCTTGGACGGAGGGCGCATGGCTGACATGGGCAAAGAACGGAAACATCGACGAGTCCGAAAAGGCGTTCCTCAAGGAGGCCACCGCTCAGGGGCTGACGGGCCTGAAGGGTCACCGCAGCGTCGGCGGCATCCGGGCGAGCAACTACAACTCCATCCCTCTGGAGGGTGCTGAGAAGCTTGCCAAGTTCATTGAGACGTTTGCGACGGCGTGATGAGAGGGAAGGGTTGCCTATTGGATGGATACATTTGGAAAAGGAAAAAGGAAAAATGATGATGAGTACGTTGCACGGTGGTGTTTGATCTCTTCAACACGACATCGCCATCAGATACCCGAGCTAAACACGAGGAGAGAGTGTTGCTATCACGAAACATCAACAAGGAATGAAAAACCAAACCAACTCGCCGCGCGGTTCTTTTTACGACGTGGCCATCTCCTCCTTCAGCCACCCGGGCACCTCGGGCACCGTCTCCCACCCGCTCAAGTACTCGTCCTTGCTCACCCCTGGCCCGCTGGGCTTCGCGTAGATGGCGCTCACGTACCACACCTTCTCGCCCTTCTTGACCTTTCCTTGCAGCGTAGGGATCGTCGTCCTCGGCTGCACCAGGTTCGAGTTGGGATCCGCGTTGACGAGCGTCGCCGTCCTGCCGCCCTCCTTCTCGAGCGCGCGGATGCCCACGGCGCCGTCCGACACGGCAAACGCGCCCTCGTAGCCGCCCGCCCACGCCTCGGGCGTCTCGGGGTCGTAGTTGCCCATGAGCCGCGGCCGGGTGCCCTCGCCGGCGGCCGGGTCGTACGGCCCAGCAGGCGGCCGTCCGAGGCGCGGGCCGAGCGGATCGCGAACGCCCCGTCCGCCGTCACGACATCGCGCCCCTCGGCCCGGACGTGGTGCACGCGCAGGTGCCAGTTGGGCGTCGCCTCGTCGGGCGGGAGCAGGTAGGTCGTGACGTGCACGTCGGGAAAGGGGGACCAGCGCGACACGAGCACGGGCGTGCCGGCCCCGCCGCCGCCGCCGCCGCGCTCGACGAGGGCCGACTCGGAGAGCCGCCGCGTCTTCCAGAACTCGCCGCCGTCGTCGGACAGGCCGAGCTGCGAGGCCAGGGCGTACTGCTCGAGCGTGAAGAGCCCCGGGGGCACCGAGTAGCCGTAGAAGGACGAGTAGGCGAACGAGCCGTACTTGGCGTGGGTGCCCTTCATGGGGTAGGAGCAGGCTTGGCCGGAGGAGAGGAGCATGCAGTGCCCGCCGAGGTTGCTGGGAGATGGGGGGGTGAGCATGTTTCGAAGCGGGGGCGGGGCGAGAGAAAAGAAGAGCCGGGGGAAAAAAAAAAAACCGTACCTCATGATGTGGCCCGGGTGCTTGAGCGCCTTGATCCGCGGGATCACGTCCCAGTGGGTTTCCTCCTGGGACGTCCAGAAGGGGTGCGTCTCGGGAACGGCGAGGCAGATGAAGGCCAGGCAGGCCCAGTACTGTTCGACCGTGGTCAGCCGCAAACGAAAAGACCCTTGCCGTCGTGGTCTCCATCCCCGAAAGGTCTCCGACGAGCACTCACCGGGCTGCCCGGGCTGTTGTAGTTCTCGGCCATGTACATGTTGGGGTACGAGTAGCCGATGGTCAAGGTGCCGCTCGGCGACCACATGTCGTGCTGCGTCTGCCACCAGCGCAGGTGGCGCAGGACGATGCCCTTGACCATGCCCCAGGTCAGCGGGGCGGGGAGCTCGACGTCGGCGTAGGCGAGGGCGCCCCAGAAGGACACCATGGCGAAGCGGTAGCCGACGCTGCGGCCGAAGGGGATGGCGCGGCCTGCAGAAGCGCCATGAGCATGTTTTCCTCTTTCTCTCTCTCTCTCTCTCTCTCTCCTCTCGCTGGGGTGCGCATCCATCCATGATTCTCTGCTTACCTTCCTCGTCGTAGTAGTGCGCAAGGTCCAGCGCCGCCATCTGCGCGCGCTTCTTGAACTCGGCCGCGCGCTCAGGGTCGTCTTCGCCGGCCAGCTTGGCATACAGGAGCTGGAGGAAGTGGATGGCGAAGCTCGACGAGTAGTAGTCCATCTCTGCGGTTGGACGCGTCAATAGGGAGCGCCTCGCGCCGCGGTTCACGGCACACCCTGCGAAGCTCCAGAGGAGAGAAACTCACGGTGAATCCCCTCCGGGCCGTCGTTGGACCACCCGTCGCCGCGGTAGAAGGTGTCCAAGTGCCGGATGTCAGCCTCCAGCCTCTCGGGAGAGAACTTTCCGCCGTTCTTTTTGAGGCCCAAGTTTGCAAACACGCGGAACCAAAGCCAGTTTGTGTTGGGCATGCTGTTATGTCATCATCGTCAGCATCCGCATCAGCGTCAACCATCACCCCGCTTCTCCTTCTCCCCAACCCTCTCCCTCTCTTCTTCCCCCAACCCTCCTCAAGAGAAAAAAAGTCCCAAACAAGAAAAAAAAAATGAACTTTACTTCTTCTCGTTGATGCTATTCCCCAACCAGCTCTCCACGTTGGCCTTCTCCTTGTCGCTCAGCCCCTCCCAGATCCCCGGCGCCACCGCCAGGGCGAACCCCAGGGGGCACATCTCCACCATGCGCTGGTCGTTGTCGCGCGGCCAGCCCCAGTACTCGGCGCCCTCCGGGTCCGTGCCGTGGCGGATCCCGTCGATCCACCACCGCGTGCCGCGGTACTCGCCGCCCCCGGCCAGGAGGCAGGCCAGGCCCCAGAGCGGCCGCGCGAACCCCTCGACCTCGGAGGCCGTCTGGTCGAAGCGCACGGCGGTGGCGCCGGGGCAGCGGACGCGCGCCCTGAGCGGGGAGAAGAAGGGCTCGAGCGGGTCGAGGAGGGCGCGGAGCAGGGCCTGGACGGACGCGCGGTCCGCGAGGGGGATCGCGGAGAAGGGGTGCCGGGCGTCGTAGCCTAGGACGAGGCCGCTCGTGGGCGGTCGGGTGCCCTGCGAGGCTGCCATGGTGGGCGGGCGGGTCGGCGCTCGGCTGGCCGCGCGGGCTGGCGGAGTTGTGCGGTGCGGTGCGGCGCGGCGCGGTGTAAAGAAGGTTGGCTGGCTGGCTGGACCGGCCAAGACGGGCTGGTCAACGGGCAGGATGGCTAGAACGGTATCTCTCTTGCAAGGCTGGCGGTATTAGTACCAGCTCGGCACGGCAAGGCCTCGAGCAGAAAACGACGAGGACGGCGAGTTTCAAGCGGACGTGATCGCTCGCTCGCTCACGCACCGTTCCAAAGAAAAAGGAAGTGGGACGCCCCGGCTCCAACGTCGTGCTTGATGCTTCCCTCGACGTCTTATCCACGTTCCCCCCCCAACAGCAAGCTCTCAAGATTCCCGTTCCCCTGCGAACTTAACGCGGGCGCAGAATCCGCCAATCCCAGATTTCTCCGTCTCACAGCGCGACATCACATGGTGGAGCCGCCCGGGCCGAGCGGCGGTACGTTCTCTCGGAACGAGGGGAGGAGGAGGAGGGGGGAAACATGGCGCGCTTGGATGAGGGGTTGGCGGTTGTGCCGTTCCCATGGGCAGTGCGGGCGGGTCACCGTCGGTAGCTATGTTTCTCGGCTCTTGGTTCCGTCGGCCCCTCGCCAGGCGCACTGCGTAATACTACAGCATTAGAGCATCCAACGCAATGGTGGAGTGTCGGAGAATGTTCGCGGCTAATTGCGAACGAATGCGCGCCGGCCGGCTGGTCATTGCGGGATGCGCCCTCCTGTGATGCGCCCAGCCGGCTTGTCGCCATGCATCTTCGCGGGCGAGCCAGCGAAAGAGCGAGAGCGACATACTCAAGAGAAGACGAATGACCCGGGGACGGGGGACGGGGAAAAAAGGCCAAAACCACAGCAAACCGTCGCACGTCACGTTCACCAGGGGTCTTTATGAAAGCAGCAGCCTTTTGCTGCATGCTCTGCAACAGAATCAAGCCCATTCACCGGATGTTTGCTTGTCTTGGCTTTCCGGCAACGGACTCCTGCTCTCCGCGATACTGGACGTAGGTGGTTTCATCTGGCTATGGAGTATTATACATGGATAGATCCTCTTGTCGTCCGGTCGACGAGGCCAAAGGCTGTGTTGTGTGTGTGTGTGTGTGTGTATGGTGCACGGCCGATCCTCACGGACTGTCTTGCCTGTCCATGGCTCCTCTGCCAGGACCACACCTGGACAATGATCGGCTTGGGCCAGCGGCGTGGATGTTTGTGCCGCCGCGACTTCTGAAACCTAGCATGGATCTCTGGGGATTCCGAGCATAAGGCGTATGGGTCTTGCCTGGAGGGGACATGGGTCGTCTCCAAGAAAGAAAAAAAAAAAAAAAAACCAGAGATGCCTCTCAAGGTTGCCAACGGCTGTCCAAGACCCTACCGCTTTCTCCAGCCTGGATGAAGCCCCCCTTTCCCTCGCCTTCTGCTTACATGAGAGAAGACATGAGAGAGCTTTGCGCGTACGCCTGGAGAAACTCGGTCAGCGCGGTGCGGAGGCTCACGCAATCCTACGTGACAACACTTACCATGGGCCGGATGTTGGGATGCGGCACGGCGTCGAACTGCGCAAAGTTGAGCTTGTAGTCGGGGCCGATGTTGATGTAGGCGCCCTTGTTCTCGGTCATGTCGCAGTACTTGGGCGCCGAGAAGACGGTGATGCACTTTCCGTCGTGCTCCTCCTCGTAGCCTTCCATGCGAACCTCGTGGCTGCGAATGACGGCCTCGAGCCCGTTCTTTTCGCAGAAGCGCTTGGTGACGTCGGGGCCGAACTGCAGGCCCACGCCGCGCTTGCTCGGCCCGCGGCCAGGCTCGGGCTGCGGGTCGGTCCACAGCATCTCCATCATGAGCCCGGACTGGCCGGGCTGCCGCTGCCGGTGCCTGTCGAGCTTGCGGATGTCGTCGAGCGTGATGCTGTCGTCCGAGAAGAGTCCGCCGTGGAGGACCAGGTACTTGCTGCCGATCAGGGTCGCCAGGGGCAGGGCCGAGAAGCTTTCCGAGAAGAGCTTGAAGGTGCGCTCGTTGTACTTGTGCTTGCACTCGCCCTCGAAGCCGTACACCTTGTTCATGTCGTCCGTCTCGTGGTTGCCGCGGTTGATGAAGAAGGCGTTGGGCCTCAGCCACTTGTTGGCGTAGAGGACCAGGGCGATCTCGGTCGACCACGACCCCCGGTCGACGAAGTCGCCGTTGAACAGGTACCAATGCTTGTCGCTCGGCTTGCCGTTTAACCTGAACAGCTCCATGAGGTCAAAGTATTGCCCTGCCCGCATCGTCAGCCTTGGGGAGCCCATGGAGGAGCGCCGCGTCGGCGTGGCCGCCGCCCGAGGGTTGACCCACCGTGAGTGTCACCGCAGACGGTGAGCTGCACGTCCTCGGGGATGTCCACCTCCACCATGGTGGGCTCGTCGTACACGAGCTTCTTGACGGCGATGATGATCTGGTAGACGTATTTCTTGTGTATCGTCTTGCCGTTCTTGAACCTCTCCATCATGTCGTCGATGAACTCCTGGGTCATCTCCTTGTCGAGGCGCACGCCGTCGTAGGACGGCTCCACCGCCATGCTATCCAGGTCGAGCCCGTCGGCCGCCGACGGCTCATCCCCCACCTCGATGGCGGCGAAGAAGGCGAGCTGGCGCACGATCTTTTCGCACTCGACCAGCTTGAGCTTGGCATCCTTGTTGCCGGGGTCGATCTTGATGCACGTCTTGAAGTCGCGAAGGGCATCCTTGGGCTTCAGGATGGCCGCGTACGCGGTGGCTCGTCGGTAATAGGCCTAGCGGCGGGTTGCGGGTTTCGTCAGGGTCAGCCGTGCGTGCACTGTTGGTTGCGGCGCGGCGGGGGTAGCAAAGAGGTGGTTGGGATCCAACGGCGTACCTTGACGAAGCCCGGGTTGAGCTCGATCGCCTTGGTCGCATCGCGGATGGCGTAGCCATAGGCTTCCGTCTTGAGATATGCCTATTTCGGCGGAGACGTGTCAGCGGGCAACCTGACGACCACGACGAAAAACGACGACCACGACGACCACCAGGGCGCTTGGCGGGGTGGGCGGGGCTGTCGCGAACCTGAGCTCGGTTGGACCAGAAGGTGGGCTCCTTGTCGTTCAGCTCGATGGCCTTGGTGTAGAAGTCGATGGCCGTGGGCCAGTCATGGGCAGCAAACGCCTTGTTGCCCTGGTTCTTGAACTCGATGGCTTGCTGCTCGGGGGTCGCCATGGCAGCGGGCTTGGTTGGAGGCGAGGTGGGGGAGGGGAGGGGGAGAAGAAGGCTTCTTTTCGTCCCGTTTCAGCTCCGGGAGCATGCAAAAAGACTATAAGAGTATCTGGAAGGGAGTCTATCTAGAGTGAAAACCGTCTCTAAGAGGGGGAAAGGAGAGAGAAAAAAATGACCGCCTCAGCCCTCTAGGAAAAAAAAAAAAATGTTGGGCCTGTAACAAAAACGCCTAGGATCTTGGAGATGGCGGCGACCAGTGTTCGGACGGCTTCTTCTTCTTCTGCCTTGTCGCGTGCAGCGGAAGCCCAAAGTCTGGATCCCCGGGTCTTGGCTTGCAGAACGCACACGTGGGTTCGATTCGATAAAGGCATAGGGATGGCGATATGCCTTTAGCCGTCAAACGCCCGCCAGGGGTGCCCGGCCAGGGGTGCCCAGCACGGGAAGAGAAAGGGAAGGCCATGAAGGAGGGCAAGCCAACGTCAACAGAGGCATGGCCGAGGGAGGCGTGGCTTGGACGGCAGTTTGTATCCATTGTCCATAATGTCAGGCACGATGACCTCTAAGCTGCTTCGTGTGGTCGGCGGCATCGCGCATTGTCCAGCCGTTCAACAAAACACCGCCATCATGGGCCAAAGGGAGGTACGACAAAGCAACGCCACGCCACGCCCTGCCACGCCACGCCACGCCACGCCACGCCACGCCACGCCAGCTGCTTGCTACCTACGTCTGCCCCCGCTCGTATTCCCTGCGTTGCTGCTGCTGCTGCTGCTGCTGCTGCTGCTGCTGCTGTCGTCGGAATCATCGCTATCGTCGTCGCTATCATCCATAAACCCTTCCTCCAGCCTGCTGACCCGTTAGCCGAGCACCTCGCGAAAGGGGGGTTGGGCGTGTTGGACGTTGGCCACTGACTCTCGGCTCAGCCTTCTCGTGGTATCCACGGTTTGCCCCCTCTGCCGACGGCCCAGCGCTCGGGCCGTCGGCAGCTGGTGCACGGCGCCCAGCTCCTCCCCGTCCTCCGAGTCGAACGAGCCGCGATCGGCGACGATCACAAGGCGGTCGGCGGCCATGGCCCGCCAGGTGATGGGCAGGGTGAGGGCGTGCGTCATGGCGCTGCGTATCCTGGCGCCGAGCGACAGGGTCTGGCTGGAGATGGTGTCGAGGGGCAGGTACTGGCTGTAGCGCTCGCGATAGCGTCGCCAGAGCGGGACGACGACGAAGCTGGTGGCGAGAAAGAGGACGAGCGAGATGACGGCCGGGACGGCGAGGGTCTGCGCGCGTTGGGGCGTTGGCGTCCCAGGTCAGGAGGCATGGCGGACCGGTCGAGGCGGGTTGCTCACCTTGATGGCCGAAAAGGTTGAGCCCATGGCGTCGGTCGACCCGGCGGACTGCGGAGGGCGGGAGTCGCGGAGGCGGACGGCGCAATCGAAAACGTCAGGTCGAGGAGGGGGTTCCGTGGGTCAGGGGGAGGCGCCGGTCGACGAGGAGACGCTCACGGGGACATGACAGGGCGGCGAAGAAGCGCGCATCGGGCAGTGTATAAAAAAAAACCGTTTGTCGTCGAGTTTGGACGTCGATCAACAATAGCAGGCCATGTCACGCAAAACGCAGCCTGGGTTGGGGGTTGAGATGACGAAACATGCCGCTACGTACGTAAACGGAGTTGTACCTAGCTACCGCACGGAGGGGATGCGGCTTGGCAGCCTTCCCCAGACTTTGGTGCAGAAGCGTCGTCGTCCATGGCATGCATTTGTCGGGGCGCGGCCAAGGCCTTTCGTTCCCACAGCGGGTCCCTGTCAGGTCCCCGTAGGTCGGTCATGGAGGTCCCCCCCCCCCGGGCCGTCCCCGCCCCCACGCATCCATTTACACAGTACGTACGGAGCAACTACCTACCTACCTACCTAGGTACCTATAGTACACAGCAAATAAATGCAGCAGCAGCTGAGAGATGGGAACGGGGCCGCGATGGGAGAGAGACCTCTTGGACACGATGCTAGAACCAGAATGCTCATCTTTTTTTTTTTCTTTTCTTTTTTTTTTTTTTTTTTGCCGCGGCACCTATATGTCCATGTCTCTGTTCCTTCGGGTAGTCGTCTCGTGCGTTGCGAGACCTGGATGCGCCATCATCATTATCATTATCATCATCATCATCACCACCACCGATCCACATGGCCAGAGCGTACATGCTCAAATACGTCGAGGATCCGAGTCGCATCCGTTGTGGAAGACGTGCGTACGGTGTACCAAGTACCGTAGCGTGCATACCTACGCAGTACGCAGCGCTGCTTGGGAGCGGGCAGGTTCCGGTGTCGTGTTGTTGGGTGACCGACCGCGTGGGTCTGCCGTCTCTCTGGCCGGGTTGCGAGCCACTGGACTGGGAACCCCGTCGATCACACACATACCGCGTACACAAGGTACCTGAACTACCGTACACCTCCCGAAGCGGGCAGGCCTTCGTTACACGGCAGGGCTCGGGACGGTGCTGTCTCTCCTGGCCTGCTGACGTGCGCCCGCTGGACAGCGAAAGGTGCCGACGGTGTAGGGTACAGACGTACTGACGATTCCGTTCCGAAGCCCGGCACACTACTATACCGTAGGTACCTACTGGTAGGTATGTAGGTCACCTGGGCCATGCCACCCACCACCCACAGCGCCCCTCCCTCCCCCCATGGATCCAATCTCCCGTCTTTTTCCACGTACTGCGTACTGTGTCGTGACCTACCTACCGGTACGGACCATCCTGCTAGTCATTCATTCCTTCGGGCGGCTGCTCGGCACGGCAGGCGGGGAGATGCAACAAGCCCACCAAGCCCACCAAGCCCACCTCATGAAACGTGCGATTCCGGTGCTTGCAACCCACGGTCGCAACCAACGGCATCGGTTTCAAGCACCGGAGCCATGACCTGCAGGGCTGATGATGCACTCGCCCCCTGTCTCATTCCCTCTTGTCGTGCGCTGATTTGCTCCGCCGTCAAGGGGCGAGGCCGCGCTAGGCCTGTTTCAGACCTCGGACCCTCCCTGCCCACCCTAACCCTCGCCCCCCGGCCACCGAACCTTTATCGATTGCTCCAATTGTGGCGGCATCCCGCCTGTGGCTTCAGGGGTCTCCTAGCAACACGCGCATTTCCCCATTCCCACCACCAACACCTGGGCTCCGCATCCCAGAAGCAAGCAGAAACGTTCGACTCGGCTGCCCCCATGCAACCGCCATCCCGGGTGGTGTCTGCGGAGGCTCGACCTGCACGCTGTATCTCTTCTGCCGAGCTGGGTCATTCTCGTCGTTTTTTCCTGCTCGCTTCCCTGTGACTCGACCCCCTCCCAAGATTCCGGTCGCCTCTCTTTCTATTCTCACACACACACACACACACACTCTCTCTCTCTCTCTCTTTGGTGGACAAAACCAGCGTTGGCAGCCGGCCGGTTGTGGGCTGGATTTTGTCTGTCTGTCTGTCTGTCTGTCTGTCTGTCTGACGGACTGACTGTCTGACTGTCTGGCCGGCCCGACAACGCGGTGGACGGTTGACGGCGGCTCTTCCTCGCATCTTCTCGCTCTCCACCACCACCACACCCCCCCCCCCCCCCCTCGCTGGCTTCCCCCCTCGCTGCCGATCTCACCGTGTACGTACGTGTACATAGGCACCGACGGATACGCAAGGCTCTGTACATAGATTCCGAAGCCTTCTGGTCCATCGGCGATCCCACCGTTACAGGAGCCCGGGCGATCACAACCCCATACCGCCGCACGCCGTACGTTCGAACCCCCCCCTCTCCCCGCCTGTACACGCAGACTCAGGCACCTATCCTGGACCACTCCCGGCCGCTCGATCTGCGGTGCTAGCGTACCATGCTCGCCATGCTCTATTCCACCTCATGCTAAGGCCTTTTTTTCGAGTTTATGCAGACGACAACGCTTCCGACCTCCGACGGGCGCCGCTGCAACCCCCCCTCCTCCTCCTCCTCCTCCCGACGCTCCGGCTCCGCGACGCTTCCCCGGCTTCCTGACACCCTCCTCCCCCCCTTGGCCGCGTTCGAAGAAGATGATGCCATGCGCCGTGGCCTTGAGACCCAAAGTCCACTGACGGCATATCCCGCGCTCTCCCGAATCGTCCCACATCGTCCATCCATCGCTTGACGCTTTGTCACTTTGTCCGACGGCCGGCCACATCAGAGAAACCAAACACATACGGCGGCTCGGCTGCCCGTCGCCACAACCCCCTCCCCCTCCCCCCCCTTAGCAGCCGTTTCACCCCCTCCCAGCGACCATCATGTCTTCCCAGGACAAAGCCCGAGCCTCCTCGAGCGGGAAGGCGTCGTCCTTCTTCCACCGATCCAAAAACAAGCCCGACAAACGGAGCGCCGATGACTATGACGGCAGCTCCGTAAATTCGCGCCATTCCCGCCACCAGCGAGACTCGTCCGTTATATCCATAGACCGTCCCAGCTCCGCCGAGTCTGGCATCAACAACATGGCCGGAGTCATCACCACCATGCCCTTCGACGGCCTCGCCTCGCCCATGGCCGGCGACTACCCGAGAGAGCAGCTACCCCCCCGGAGAGAGCCGCTGCCGCACCAGCTCAACAAGGCCGGGAGCGATTTCCACCAGTATCCCGTCTTCGACCCTTCGTCGGTGCGCCCGAGCAGCCCCTACGTCGCGGGCGGCCCGCGCCTGCAACCCGGCGCCAGCGCCAACATCACCATGGCCAGCACCGGCCGCCAGGCGCAGTATCAGCAGTGGGGGCCGCCGCGGGACAGCAGCCTGTCGTACGGCTCTCGCTACAACTCGTACACGGCGTCCACGGGCCGCAGCTCGGCCGACACGGCCAGCGTCATGTCGTCAGGTAACAGAGGATCCTATTACGCCTACGCCGCGGACAAGCGCTCATCCAGGACAGCCATCCCCAGTGTCTCCTCCCAGTCTTCCTACCTCTCTCCGCACTCGCCCCGCGAGAACCGCCTGACCAAGTTCCCCGCCGGCTTCCAGAGCAGCGAAGGATTCGCCTTGCCCAGGCCCGCCGACGACAGCACGATTGAGCAGATGTTCCTCACCCTGATGCAGAAGCGCGGCTGGCACAACCTCCCGGACCAGGCCAAGCGCCAGATGATGGCGTACCCGGCCGACAAGAAATGGACCCTCATCTACCAGGACCGCCTCACCGAGTGGCAGGGCGAGCAGAAGCGCCGGCAGACCGCCAGGTCCGGGCAGTATTCCAACGTCGACCTGACCCAGGCCCCCGACGAGGAGGGCAGCCCGGAGTGGTACGTGCGCAAGGTCATGGAGAACTCGCTCGACAGCAAGGGGTTCGGCAGCCTCGAGGTCAACCTGCGCACGCAGCAGATCGGCTGGGTCCGCCGCTTCATCGAGTGCCAGGGCCAGGTGGCCTTGACCAACGTCCTCATGAAGCTCAACCGCCGGTCCGGCATGGGGCCGCCCGCGCCCGAGGCGAGCAAGGGCGGCGGCGACAAGCAGCTGGACCGCGAGTACGACATCGTCAAGTGCCTCAAGGCCCTCATGAACAACAAGTACGGCGCCGACGACGCCCTCGCGCACCAGTCGATCCTCGTCGCCCTGGTCACGGGGCTCATCTCGCCCCGCCTCTCGACGAGGAAGCTCGTCAGCGAGATCCTGACCTTCCTCTGCCACTGGTCCGACGGCCAGGGCCACCTCAAGGTGATCGAGGCCATGGACGTGGTCAAGACCCAGCAGGGCGAAAACGGCCGCTTCGACGCCTGGATGCGCCTCGTCGAGGTCACCATCGACGGCCGCGGCAAGATGGGCAGCCTCGTGGGCGCGAGCGAGGAGATGCGCAGCGGCGGCATCGGCATGGAGAACCTCCTCATGGAGTACACGGTCGCGACGCTCATCCTCGTCAACATGCTCATCGACGCCGCCGAGCGCGACCTCCAGATGCGCGTCCACATCCGCGCCCAGTTCACGGCCTGCGGCATCAAGCGCATGCTCAACAAGATGGAGGCCTTCCAGTACGAGCTCATCGACAAGCAGATCGAGCACTTCCGGACCAACGAGGCCATCGACTACGAGGACATGCTCGAGCGCGAGGGCAGCAGCATGAAGGACAACGTCGAAGGCGAGGTCAAGGACCTCAACGACCCCGTCCAGATCGTCGACGCCATCCAGCAGCGCCTCCAGGGCACCCAGACGCAGGACTACTTCGTCTCGGCCCTGCAGCACCTCCTCCTGATCCGGAACCACGAGAGCGAGGAGCGCCTGCGCATGTTCCAGCTCGTCGACTCCATGCTCAGCTACGTCGCTATGGACCGGCGCCTGCCCAACATGGACCTCAAGCAGAGCCTCAACTTTACGGTCCAGAGCCTGCTCGACAAGCTGCACACCGACTCGGAGGCCCGCCAGGCCTTCGAGGAGGCCACCGAGACCCGCCGCATCGCCGAGGCCGCCATCGCCGAGCGAGACGAGCTGCGCGAGAGGCTGGCCATGGGGGCCGACGGCCTCGTGGCCAAGCTCCAGAAGCAGATCGACGAGCAGGCGCGCTTCATCGAGGCCCAGCGGAGGCAGAACGAGGCCCTCAAGTCGGAGCTCGACAACGTCCAGACCCTCCGGGCCAAGGAGGCGCAGCGCTACGAGCTCGAGACCCGCGAGCTCTACCTGATGCTCCGCGACGCCCAGGACGTGGCCGCCTCGAGCGCCGCCAAGGGGAAGCTGGCCGACGAGGACCCCGCCCGCATGAAGGGCATCCTCGACCGCGAGAGGCTCATGGAGCGTCTCCAGATGCAGCTCGAGCGCCAAAAGACCATCTACAAGCTCGAGGGCAAGGTCTGGGGCGACGTCGGGCCCTCCGAGAAGCTGCGGGCGCTGCGCGAGGAAATGGAAGGCTACGGAGCCGGCGGCCCGGAGGCGGCCGGCGCCCCCCGGGACTTTGCCAACAGCATGCTCGGCAGCGTCAAGCGGTCGACCCGCATCCCCCGGAAGCCCGTCGGCCCTCGCGGCGAGCCCGTCGACGGGGGGCTCGAAGAGATCCCGGACGAGAGCGAAAACGACGACGAAGAATTCGTCTACGAGAAGCCCCGCCTGGTCGAGCTCAAGCGGCCCGTCATCAGCGCCAAGCAGGCCGCCAGCGACGCCGGCGTCTTCAACGAGCTGCAGAAGAAGATCAAGAAGTACGACGCCAGCGATTCGGAAGGCGAAGGCGTCACCACGGGCCCGTCCCACCCGAGCCTGGAATCGCAGGCCCCGCCGACCCCGAGGGACAGCGAGCCCCCCAAGATCGAGGTCACGGACACCACCCCTACCCCGGCCCCGGCCGAGCCGGCCGTCAAAGGACCCCCGCCGCCTCCGCCGCCTCCGCCGCCTCCTCTCCCGAGCGTTATCCCGGGCGCCCCTCCCCCGGCCCCTGGCGCACCTGCTGCTGCTGCTGCTGCTGCTGCTGCTGCTGCTGCTTCTGCTGGTGGCCCACCCCCGCCCCCTCCACCCCCTCCGCCTCCGCTGCCGGGAAGGATTCCAGGCGCGCCACCACCGATCGGAGGAGGCCCGCCGCCTCCGCCGCCGCCTCCTCCCCCCCCGCTCCCGGGCAAGATCCCCGGAGCACCCCCTCCGATCGGAGGCGGTCCGCCTCCCCCTCCTCCTCCTCCTCCTCCTCCGCCGCCGCTCCCCGTTCCGGGTGCCATGTCAGGCCATTACTTGTCTCGCCAAGCGGATATCTCGGCCACTCCGTCGCTCGGCCTGTCGGTTGTGCGGCCTAAGAAGAAGCTCAAGGCGTTCCACTGGGAGAAGGTCGATACGCCGCTCACCACGCACTGGGCCGCCCACGCGCCGTCGGCGGAAGCACGTGAGGAGAAGTACCTCGAGCTCAGCCGGAAGGGTATCCTCGACGAAGTGGAGAAGCTGTTCATGGCCAAGGAGACGAAGCAGATCGGCGGCGGCGGCGGCTCGAAGAAGTCGGACAAGAAGCAGATCATCTCGAACGATCTCCACAAGACCTTCGGTAGGTGACACCCTCTCCCCCCTCGTTGAAGATTTCTTTCCGAAAGGAAATTGCTAACCGCAAGCAGAAATCGCGCTCGCCAAGTTCTCGCAGTACTCGGTCGACAAGGTGGTGCAGATGATCATCCACTGCGACAGCGAGGTGCTCGACAACCCGGTGGTGATGGAGTTCCTGCAGAAGGAGGACCTGTGCAACATCCCCGACAACGTGTCCAAGCAGATGGCGCCGTACAGCAAGGATTGGACGGGCCCGGATGCCAACAAGGAGAACCGGGAGCAGGACCCGTCGGAGCTCACGCGGCCCGACCAGATCTACCTGCAAACGGCGTACGAGCTGCACCACTACTGGAAGAGCCGGATGCGGGCGCTCGCGCTCACTCGCACCTTCGAGCCCGAGTACGACGAGCTTACGGAAAAGATGCGGCAGGTGGTGGGGGTGTCCGAGTCGCTGCGGGATTCCGTGTCGCTGATGAACGTGCTCGGCCTCATCTTGGACATCGGCAACTACATGAACGACCCCAACAAGCAGGCCCGGGGCTTCAAGCTGTCGTCGCTGTCCCGGCTGGGCATGGTCAAGGACGACAAGAACCAGTCGTCGCTGGCCGACCTCGTCGAGCGCATCGTGCGGAACCAGTACCCGGAGTGGGAGGGCTTCACCGAGGACATCGCGGGCGTCGTGACGGCCCAAAAGATCAGCATCGACCAGCTGCAGACCGACGCCAAGAAGTACATCGACAACATCAACAACGTCCAGCGCGCTCTCGACTCGGGCAGCCTGTCGGATCCCAAGAAGTTCCACCCGCAGGACCGCGTGGCCCAGGTGGTCGGGCGCTGCATGAAGGACGCGCGCCGCAAGGCCGAGCAGATGCAGCTCTACCTGGAGGAGATGGTGCGCACCTACAACGACATCATGATCTTTTACGGCGAGGACCCGACCGACGAAAACGCCCGCCGCGACTTCTTCGCCAAGCTGGCGCTCTTCATCACCGAGTGGAAGCGCTCGCGCGAGAAGAACATGCAGCTCGAGGAGCAGCGGCGCAAGAACGAGGCGTCGATGAAGAGAAAGAACGCCCTCAAGGCGGCGCAGGCCGACGCGGCCAGCGGCGCCACCTCCCCGACGAGCACGGGCGCCATGGACAGCCTGCTCGAGAAGCTGCGCGCGGCGGCGCCCCAAACCCGCGACCAGCGCGACCGCCGCCGCCGCGCCCGCCTCAAGGACCGCCACCAGATGCGCGTCGCCTCGGGCCAGAAGATGCCCGACATTGCCCAGCTCGCCGGCCTCGGCCCCTCCGTCACGAGCCCCAACTCGGACGCCTCCGGGCCTGCCGGCGGCGACGCCGGAGGCGACGAGACGCCCGGGTCGGACCTGCTCAGCCCGACCAGCGCGGCGGGCCAGCCCGGCGACGGCGGCGACCCCAACGCGGGCGACGCGGCATCGGCAACGGGAGCCTCCGCCGCCGCCGCCGCCGCCGCCGCCCCGAGGGAAGAGGACGACGTCGCCCAGCGCGCCGCCGCGCTCCTTCATGGCATGCGCAGCGGCCTCGGCGACGGGGCCGGCACGGACGACGACGCCGAGAAGCGCGAGAACCTGCGGCGGAGCCGGAGGCAGACGGCGGACGAGGAGAGGCGCATGCGCCGGCGGAGGAGGGAGATGGCGCAGAGCACGGCAAGCGGCACGGATCGGAGCCGGAGCCGGGAGCGGTCGCTGGTCGTCGACGGCAGCGGCGGCAACGATGAGGTGCCCCCGACGCCGGGGCTCGGGGAGATGATGGAGAAGATCAAGGCCGCGGGCGTGGAGGTGCCGGGCAAGGAAGAGGCGGTGGTGAATGTGAATGGGCAGGGGTGAGAGGTGCCCCGACGTGTTTTTAAGAGCGTGCAAGTGGTTTGGCGGTTGGAGAGTTGTTTTTTTTGGGAAAGGCTTCCCTATACCTTGTTTCGGGCTTATGCTGTGAGAAAGAGGCAGCAGGGGTGAGAGGGTGAGAGAACGTGTGTGAGGGAGAGAGCGAGTGAGTAAGACAGAGCGTATGTATGTGTGTGTGGAGGTGATACCCGTGCGCATTAGAGGATGGATATAATGTTTACCAGGGGATGTGAAGGGTTTATGGATACGTACGTAGGAAGAGAGCGAGAGTGGCTGTTGATAGCAAAGGCAGAAGAAGCATCCTATAGTGTGAGAACCTGCCTGGGTGGTTTGAGCTCGCCTTGCCTGGATATAGGGTGAGCATGGCAAAGAGAGAGGGGGGGTGGAAGGCATATATTGTTGAGCACAGCTATGTAGCATGTTGTTACTACGAGGCGGTTTGGTTGGGCATGTGGGATTGTGGAAGAATTCGGAAACCATTTGGTCAAAACCTGGCCGTTCCCGACGCTCCCTTGCCCAACCCTCCTCCTCTCCGGTTCCTCTCTTCTTCCCTATCCGCCCCCTCAACAGATGCGCGCAACAACGACAATCCGGCACAACAGCAACGACCCCCCTTCTCAACCCGTCCACAAGACCCCCTCCTCGTCCCTCCCAATCAACGCCCCAAGCCAGTCCCCGCAGGCCCTCACCCGCAGCAGCACGCCCCCCTCTCGTCCGCCCCAAGGGCCCGCGCCGCCGCCCTCGGGCGCAAGACCGTCAAAGGCGGCCACCGCCGCGGCCAAGGCGGCCAGGTCCTCGCGCGGCACGCGGACCCACGCGCTGGCGCCGCGCAGGAGCAGGATGTCGAGGGGGATCGCGGCGCCCGTGTCGCCGAGGAACTGCCGGAGGGCGGCGGTCAGGTAGGCGCGGAGCTGCAGGTTGTCGAGCAGGGCTGGCGCCGGCGCCGGCTCCGGCTCCAGCTCCGGCTCCGGTTGGGGTTGGGGTTGGGGTTCTTGCTCTGGTCCCGAGGCCGGCTTGGGTCCTCCTTTTTCTGACGGCGGCGGCGGTGGTGGTGGTTGAAGAGAGGAGGAGAGGACGGGGTTGGTGGGGGATGACGGGGAGACGAGCTGGAGGTGGGCGTAGGCAAAGGGTGGGGAGCGGAGGGTGAGGGTGGTGGTGGGGGGGCGAGGGCCGGGGCGTTTTCTTTTCTTGGTGTTGGTGTTGGCGGCGGTGTTGGCTGTGTCGGTTGTCGTGGGCGGTAGGTCGATGTCCATGGCGTCTGGACCAGGTTCCTCTTGGGGCTGTAGTGGTGGTGGTAGGTTGGAAGTCATCTTTTTTTTGTTCTTTGGTTGGATGATGATGTGGGTGGGTGGGTATGTGTGTGTATGTGAGAGAGAGAGAGAGAGAGTTGATGTAAGTGAGAGGAACCGAGAGATTTTCTTTTTGAAGGACCCGTGTTCCTCGTTGATAAAAACACAGACAAGCAGCAAATGTCCCTTGACGTTAATGATGGTCAAGAAACAGGTAGATGCCCCGATTTAACAATGGTGATCGTACTGCTTGCAAGACCGAAAACGTTGGCTTGCTGGACATGGATTGGAGACTCGAGATCTGGAATCTTTGGAGTTGAGCTCCACATTCAAATATGCATGTATCGGAGTCTGACCTCGATGGATGCATATCACATAACACGCTCTCTCTCACATGTCAATGACGTTCCCTTCCCTTTCTTCTTTTCCCAAACATCAACACTCCGTTCAACCCGGGGCATGGATGAGCAGGCCGTCGATCTGGGTCCCCCAACTCAGACACCTGCCCTTCTAGTCCATCCCCTCCAACTGGTTTTTTTCCTTCCCGAATTCCCCCTTCTGCGCCACAACCACCAGCTGCGGGCCAGCCGGCTTTTGTGACCTTTCACGTTCCTCCAAGCCGCCAGGACCGTGGCGACGCGCCAACTCTCGTCAGCTTTCCCGAGAATGCAAACCGGATTCAGTAGCATCTGCTTCACGGCCAGCCATTGTTGGGCGCGAGGACTATGAGCACTTGTCCCATGGTCGTTCCCAGCTCGGTCGAGTATCTCACCGGCAGCCCTCCCACGGGGTTGGGACCTTTCTTCGACCCCGTGTGCCCTGTGGAATCCGTACCTGATAGCGACAGCCTTGGGTCGATGACGCCTTTCTTCCTGCTGCTTGCAAACATGGTTCTCGCTTTGCTCTCGTATGCCGCGCAGGCCGGTGGCGCCGTCATCAAGCTCGGCCTCCGTGTCCTGGGTTTCGCCTTCGTGCCCATATTTGCGACGCTCCGTACCCTTTTCAGCGTCGTGTCGACGATCCTGGGCCTGGTTGTATCTCCCTTCTTCACCCCCTGGCGAGTAACGAGCTGGGTCGTGACACTATTTCTGGACCTATGTGATGAGTTCAAGGCAAGCTCCCAAGGCCCGCCGCGTATCAACCTCTGGTATTGTCCACTCGCTGACCCGCGCATGAAACCAGCCCATCATTCTCTACGTGAGTTCCCGTGGCGCCACCCTGCCACTCACATGGCCTCTCACTGCCATCTCCAGCCTCGTAGCTAACGCTCCCCATCCCACCAGTACATGTCCGCCATCCTTACCGGCGCCATCGCGGGCCTCCTCGTCGGCGCCCTCACCCTCCTCGTCCTTCGCATCCTCCACGTCTTCATCCCCTTCCTGCGGCCCCGGTCCCAACGCCCCGGCGAACACCACCGCCGCCACAACAAACCGAAACAACGTTCCTCACTATCATCCCTCGCCCAGGTGACACCTGCAGAATCATCGTCCGTCCCCCAAGGCAACGGCAAACCCTCCCACCACCGCTCCCTCAACTGCGACGACCTCCCCTACGACATCCCCTCTTCCTCTTCCTCCGCGTCCCCAACACCATCCGAGGACGACTACGACGCCGACACCGCCGACGCTACGTCCAGCACCGCGACCAAACGCCGGAGCAGCTCCAGATCCCCCACCGCCGCCTCCTCCCCGCCCTCCTCCTCCTCGTCCTGCTTCTCACGCCGCGGCATCCCAAGCGACACCGGCAAGTACCCGGCGCAGCGCTACCAATACCAGCACCACCAGACCTACGCGTCGTTGTCGTCATCGTCGTCGTCGCCGCCGTCATCGCCGAGCCTGTCCAGGCGGGTGGGCTCCCGGGCCGCGGCGAGGGCGGGGTCGCTCGTGGAGGATACGATTCATGAGGAGTCGTCTGATTAGGAGGGAGACGATGACGGTGGTGGCGATAATGGCGGTGGCGACGAAGTCGAGAAGGTGATTGTGGGTTGGGCCGGGCTGCTTCTTGCGGTTGGTCTCAGCTTCGGGCTGACGTTTAGCCTACGGCTTGAAGGGATTGATTGCCTGGTGAGCTGATAGGACTGGACAGGGAAGAGGTGCGTTGGGGTATGGCGGGTGAACAAAAGGAGAATGATTTGGCGCCGGTTGCGGTTTTCATGGATGATGGCATGTTGGGAGTAACCAAGGACTGATTCGGTCACGATCAGCGGCATGTACGAGGAAGGATACCTCAACGACGATACTCGAGAGGGTCAAAAATGTGCTTTCTTCAAATGGGTTGCGCAGGCGCGCTAGGTACCGCGCAGTCTCACCGGGACGGTGATGGGGTAATTAATACACGCATGTCCTTACTAAACTACGAAGCTTCAACATCTTCCTGCGAAACGAAGCAAATCACGCGTTACTTCCAAACCGTCGCCGACACCAACGCCCACCCCAGCCTCATATGAACCTCACCCACCTCGATGTTCCAGGGACCAAGAATGACATGTGACAATAGTGCATTAGAGGGCTCGGGCCCGTTTTCTGCCCTTGTAAAGAGACAACTCCCTGGGCAACTACCTCCCCTCCTGTCGCGCCAGAGGCAGCCAGCGGCCGGCGGCCAAGCCGAGCCTCTCGTGTCATCCCACCCGCTCGCCAAATCCTTCCCTATCACAACGTGGTGGTGGCGGCGGCTACCTCCGATACGCGTCCCTGTCCCTGTCCCTGTCCCTTTCCCGGTCCCGGTCCCAATCCCTCTCCCTATCCCGGATCGGCGACCGGCTCCGGCTGCGGGTCCGGCTGTGCCTTGACCGGTCGTCATAGTCCCTCCGCCTGTCCCGATCCCGGTCCCGGTCCCGGTCCCGGTCCCAGTCGCCCCGCCGATCATCCCTATCGTCCCTCCTCCGCCAGTCGTCCCTCCTCGGCCCGCCGTCGCGGTCATAGCTGGGTATGTACGTGTCGCCATCCCCGCCACGCCCGCCGGCGGGGCGGGCTGGTAACCGCCCGCCGTCGCGGTACCTGTCCTGATGATCCCCGCCATCGCCGGGCGGCGGCCGAGGCGGCAGCCCGTGGTCCCCGCGGCGGCCCCACGCGGGGACGCGATCCTCGGGTCCTCGGCTGTTGCGCGGCGGGTACCGGCCGCCGTTGGCCCCGCCGTTGCGGCCGCCGTAGCCGTCGCTGCCGAAGGAGGCGTTGGGCCCGTCGTGCGGGCCGCGGCCGACCGTGCCGCCTTTCGGGGCGGGGGGCAGCGCGGCCCGGCGGTCGTGGAACTTGCGGCGGTCGAGCTCGTGGCTTTCCTCAAAGGCCGGGAGCTCGTGAGGCTTTGCGGGGAGCGGGGCGTTCTTGAAGTACGGGTGCTGGAGCGCGTCGATGGCGTTGATGCGGGTTCGCCAGTCGAGCTTGAGGAGCTCCTTGAGCAGCGACACGGCGCCGGGCCCGTAGTCCCGGAACCGCGTCATCAGGTTCCCCGGCCGGGGCCGCGGCTGCAAGGTCTCGGCGCCGGGCAGCGACCGCCACCCGGGCATGTTCTCCTCGGTCGGGGTTCCGCACAGCTCGAAGATCAGCTCGAGCTGGTGACCGTCGCTCTCTCCGGCGAGGATCGGCTTGCCGACCAGCATCTCGCCAAAAACGCAGCTGCCTGAGGTCAGCGAGGGGATCGCATGGCGTGGTACCGCTTCGGAAGGCTTACCCAACGCCCCACATGTCAATGGCCGTGGTGTAGCGTTTGAGGTGCATCAGGAGCTCCGGCGGCCGGTACCAACGAGTGACCACAAGGCTGGTGTAGTCGCGTCGCCCTTCGCCGCCGCCGCGTCCGGGCCTCGGAACGTCGCCTTCGTAATGCCTCGCTAGGCCGAAGTCGGCAATTTGAAGGATGCCTTTGTTGTTGATGAGAAGGTTGGCCGCCTTCATGTCTCTGTGCAGGATGTGGTTCTCGTGCAGGTACTTGACACCTTCGAGGAGCTGGAGCAGGTAGCATTTGATCTGGGGTTCGGTGAAGTGCACCGAGGGGTTGTCCAGGAGACCCGAGAGGTCGTGGTCCATGTACGGCGTGACCATGTAAAAGATGGGCTTCTTGCGTTTGTCGGCTGCGGGGCTGGTTAGCGACCCAGTTCCAGAGAACGGAGAGAAGAGAGAGAGAGAGAGATGAGAAGAAGGTGAACTTGCAGCTTCTGGCGGCGGGATGCTCAACCGCCATGTCCTCGAGGCGCAAGACGTTCTTGTGCGAGAGCAGCTTCAAGAGCTTGATTTCGCGGAGGGCTGTGATGGGGAACTGAAAGGGTGACTGTCAGAATGGCCGCGGCGCGAGAACACGAGGCCGTGGAGCACGTACTCCATCCTTCTCATTGTGCATGATGATCTTCTTTACGGCGACCAAGGCGCCGGTCTTCCTTGACCTCGCGCGATGGACCTCGCTGGCACCGTGTTAGAAGCCGACGATCCCCGTGAGCGAGCTTGGCTCAGAGAATTGAAAGGCTCACCCAAAGGTACCCTCACCGAGCTTGCCGAGAATCTCATAGTCGGTAATTCGTGAGCACCCGACAAAGCTGTCCCGGGGCCGCTGGTGGCGGATGGCGAAGCTGCGTGGTGAGAGCGGCGCGCTCGGCTCATTTGATTCATCGATGCTCATGGTCGCTGGCGTGTTGGGCGTGTTCCACCGGAAACACGCGCGAACGCCGGTGAGGTGATGGAGATTCGTTTACGATGAAGGAGCCGATGCTGGGGGAAAAAAAAAGAGACCCAGGGTTCGTCGAGACGGTACCGTTTTATGATTCAATGAGAAAGGGACATGTCAGCTCGGCCAACTCGTATGATGGAAGCGCATTTGACTCCAAGGAGAGGCCGACGCCGTGATAGGAAGATGATGCTGTTAGTGGATTAGAAACCTGAGGTTGAAGATGAGAGACTCGGACGACAAAAGCCAAGCTCAGCTGGCATGCATGTACCTTGCTGGATGGCGTCGGCCAGCGGATGGCTGCCTGAGGTTACAGGCACCAACCCCCGTGAGGTTGACGCCAAGCACGCGGCACGCGTACCATTACGTTACAATGTACCGTACCGTAACAGCGATCGACTTTGTTACGCCAATCCTGGTCCATGGGCCAACCTCAACTCCGTCGCCCACCCTCCATTCCTCGATCGAATCGACCCGTCGTCGACCCTCGCCCAATTGCGCCGGACGAACCTCTGCAGAGCCAGTACGCACCAACCCCCCCACCCACCCAGCGACAAAGTCCCCGATTTCAGCTTCATCCCTCTGACACGACAACAGCTCCGCCCCCGAGGCCCCGCGTCGACCCGGACAAGCCGCAGCTTCGCACCCAAGAGCCTACTACCCCCGCCCCCCTCCCTCTTCTCCCCAGCACATTCACAATGGCCGCCGGCGGACCCCCCGTTCGCCCCGTTTACCGCTTCTTCGCCACGGGCTTGGGCGCATCCATGTGGTTTTGGGTACGTTCCCGCTCCGAGCTGAGGGATATTATTGGTGTGGCGTGCGAGGAGCCCTCCCGGCTTCCGCGCCCGTTCAAGCCTCACGGCCCGCCCCAGCGCGCCGACATGAGAAGCAAGCAAGACCAGGCTGGCTGACCCGGGCAACAACAGATCTTCTACAGGGCAAAGAAAGACGGTACGGCTCCCGCCCATCTTCTTCTCTCCTATCGGCTTCTGCTCGTCTCCTCCCGCAGCGCTCAAGCCGTCCCCCAACCGCCGATCGGCCCCGAGAACGACGACAATGGTCTGTTGCTAACCAATCAACCTCTACAGGGCCCGTCCTGCTTGGCTGGAAGCACCCCTGGGACCACTAGACGCAAACCCAACGGTGCAGGGGATGGTGGTAGGATAGACGCGGTGGAGGCATTGTACATATCAGCAGAAGGAAACACGAAACACATTGCTGCCGGTCTTGCCGCACCAGTCCGAGGATTGCTGTTGGAGAGCGGCGCGGGATATCAGCGAACCGCTTCGTCTTGTTTCAACCCTGAAGAGGAGGGTCGAAGACCGCAGTGTCAGTTGAGGCCTCTCTCGTTGCAGAAACACACCAAAAAAAAACTTGGATCCTTTGGTCTCGTGATCCCTTTCCCCGGTGCCCGTGCCGAAAAGCAAGTTGAGTCAATGGGGGTAGGCTCTTGAAGCAACATCGAATCAATTTCTGGTTGTTGAAACTTGCCAGGAACTGGACGTTGGAAACGAGACATGGTGACCACATCACCCTCTGAGCTCATATATTCCCTTCTCGACGCGCTTGCAGCAAGCCCACGATGCCGCAATGGTAACAAGAAAGAAATGAAACATAACAAAGCCCAAGTCATAGTTTCATATATATACATCGAAACTTCATCTCGGTGCCCACTCCCTCCGATACCGCGGACCGATCTCAGAGTGCATAGCAAAAAACCCACCCCCCCAAAACGCCCTGTGTGCTTCCCGCCTCTATGCCATACGATCCTCAAAGACACATGCGCTAAAATGCCATCTTTTCCAAAATCACCTTGTACTGCTTCCTCACCTTGGGCCTCTTAAAGACCCCTTGCTTCACCTGCCCTATCATCCTTGCGAAGCCTGGGAACACCCAGTGTTCCCCGAACCACGCCAAGACCCAGTATACCACACCGAGAGACACAACGAACCCCTTGAACCCCCAGCTAAGGAACGTCAACTCCATGAAGTTGGCAATCGCGGTGGGCGGGTAGATGACCATGCCCAGCGTGGCGGCCAGCGTCACGACCACGGTGGTGACGAACGGCCCTGGTTGGCAAGACGATCAGTTAGTCCGATATTCACTACCCCGGACACGATCCTAGCAAGACAGGCCGATAGGAAAAAAAAAAAAAAAGACTCACAATTCTGCCACGGCGACTTTCTAAACGGCCTGCCCGCGTTCAGCACGATGCCCGACAAGATGTACTCAAAGCAGCTCGTCAAAAACAGCGCCGTGTTCTCCGAGTTCTTGATGTTCGTCTCGTCGTGGTTGACGACGGGCGGAATGTACCACGGCTGCTGGCGGACCGCGACAAACGCCACCGCCTGGATCGCAATCGCGATGCCCATCTGTCCCAGCAGCGGCGCGAGGACCTTGCGCGACACGAGATTTGCCGTCGGGCGCTTGCGGCACAGCGCGGGGAACGGCCCCGCCCAGCTCATAAAGACGGCGATCGGCAGGATGAGGGCGAGGTCGATGAAGAGGAACTGGAAGTCGCCGAGGTTGGAGGCCGAAGCGTACAGGAAGCTGACCGACGTGAACTGGATCGCAGAGTACAAGCTCATATACTTGAAGCAGCTAAAGCTCGTGACGAGCGACGCGCGGCCCTCGCGGATGACCTTGGGCACGCAGCGAATGTCAAAGATGCGCGACGTGAAGGGCGCCGCGACCGAGGCCTCGGCCTCGGACAGCGAGATGCCCACGTCGGCGGCCTTGAGCGCGCCGCAGTCGTTGGCGCCGTCTCCGCAGAAGCCGCACGAATAGTCGATGCTTTGGAGCTTCTCGATCAGCTCGTGCTTCTCGTCGGGCGACATGCGCGCGAACACCCGGCCTGCGACGAGCATCCGCCGCATGACCTCGGGGGACGCATAGTCGATCACCCAGCGGAACACGTCGCCTGTGACGGCGAGGGAGTAGTTGCGGAGGTTCGTGATGTCGTAGGGGAGGGATGCGTCGCTTTCCGGGGGCGCGGGCAGGGGCAGCAGCGTCGCGGGGTCCAGGCGGAAGGCCTGGTTGTTGATGCTCTCCCACTGCAGGCTGGCGTTGGGATCCGCGGCGTCGCCGGTCAGGAACCGAGGCACAAAGCAGTGGGCCATCTTGTCAATCATGCCGCACTCCCTGGCAACGCTGATGGCTGTCAAGATGTTGTCACCGGTAACCATGACGGTGCCAATGTTCGAATCGAGCAGCTCCTTGATCACCGCGCTCGTGGTCGGCTTCAGCTTGTTCTCGAAGATGATGAAGCCGACAAAGTCCAGGCCGGATTCGACCTGTTCCCGTTTCATCTTCTGGGCCTTTACCCAGCTGAGTCGAGGGATGTGTTTGGTGGCGCAGGCAATCACGCGGTACCCTTCGTGGGTATATCGCGACAAAAGCTCATCATAGTTGGGAGGGACTGAGGGATACGGTTAGCCGTCGTTGGCTGCACCGGGAGCGAGCGCTGTCACTTACGAGTCTCCGGCCGGCAGATATCCCGCATGCATTCCGGAGCCCCCTTGACGTAGATGTCTCCGCTAGGGCGGCCGAAGGTCCTAACAATGACGCTGGCGCGCCGAAGCTGAGAGACAAACTCGAAAGCGTTCAGGATGCCGAGCTCAAATGGCTCCTAGCGCAACATGTCAGCAGTTGGCCCCGTTGATTCGGGCAAGAAGCTGCGTCTCACCTGCTCCGCGCCATCGGCTTGATCTTTCGAGGCCCAGGCTGGAGGTCGAGAAACGGACGGCCGAAGGTTTCCTTGGTCATCCTCGTCAAGGCTGGCGCCGCCCATGTTGCCCTCCTCAAACGACCAGCCCGTGAATTCAAACATCTTGAGGTCGAGCGGGTCGCCCACCGGCTCACCGTCCACAATCCTCAGAGAGTGGCAGGTCGCCATGGTGAACAGCGCCGCGTTCCGCGTGCTGGCAGGGTCAGCATTCCCATCCGTGGCTTTGAGATCTGGCGCCAGGTCTTCCGGTTCCGTCAGGAGGTCGGTGAACTGGTTCGTGGCGCGCGAGACGACTTGGACACCAAGGATATCGAGGCCCTCCTCTGTCAGCGTGCCCGTCTTGTCGAAACACATCAGGTCGAGCTTCCCGGCCACGTTGACGCGTTGGGGGCTGATACAAAAAATTTGCTTGCGCTTGAGCCGCGAGAGCGCAAAGCTCGTACCGATGGTCAGCGTCGCTGGAAGTGCGGGCGGCACCACGATCGTGATGAGATCTAGGGCTCGGATGATGATGAGATGCCATGCCAGGCCGAGGCGGATGAAATTGACGAGGGACGCAAGGAATCCCATGATGGCCACGGCGCCCATGACGGAAATGTAGCGGAACGAGTCCCGGTAGAACTTGAAACCCGAGGGCTTGGGGAAGAGCATCGAGCGGACAAGAGCACCCTTGGTGGTGTTGAAGCCGGTTCTCACGACCATGGCGAGCGCAACGGCTTCTCCGTCCTGGTCATCCTGCGGCCGCCTCACGCGCACGATCTTGGTGCCGCAGAAGAGGAACGACTTGGCCACATCGGGGAGCATGACCGACGCCGAGAGGTCCATCCGCTTCAGGGTGACGTCGGTCGCCGGGATCTTGGAGACGGGGATGGACTCGCCGGTAAGCATGCTCTCGTTGACGATGCAGTCGCCGCTCAGCAAGAGGCTATCTGCAGGGAATTGAGTGAGGCTCGGGTCGCTGATCTCGTACACATCCCCCGGTACAAGGTCGCTTGACGATACATAGCGCCCTAGGCATTGTCAGAGGGCGTCTCGGAAGCCATCGGCATGGGGGTGGTCAAACGTACAGAAGCCGTTGCGGAGCACCCTCACATCGCAGACGAAACGGGAGATCTCCCGAAGCCTTGCCATCGTCTAACGTTCATCAGCCAATGCGCCCCATGCCTGTAGCCAAGGCCTCGCAACGTACCGCTTTTGTCTCGATGAGCGTGGTCACGATGCTGCCCACGGAGATGAAGAAAATGGCGGAGGCATAGTAGTAATATTCATCCAGAGACCACAAGATCAGGCTGGCGATTTGGAAGACGTAGAAGGGGTGGAACACCTCGTCGACGAACAGCCGAAACACCGACTTCTGCTCGATATCAATGAGGTTGCTGCCAAAGACGACATCACGGTGCGTCTTCTCTTCGCTGTCGATGCCCCCGCGGATATCAGAGACATTGGACCACGACGGGTCCTTCCAGCCATTGCAGAGCATGAACTTGTCTCTGATCGGGTGGTAGAAGAACTTCACGTAGCGGTAGCTGATGCTGCGGAGGTCCTTCAATATCGGGTCTTGATCTTCATCGGCGGCCATGAACGAGGTCATTCTTCCGGGGGTTCCGAACACCGAGGATAGGACCCTCCCGTACGGCTTCGACTCGACGTCCAAAATGGCCATCTCTTTCCATTGATTCTCGACGACGACCCAGTCGCAGTCGCACAGCGGGTATGACCGGCCAACAAGTTTGACGCGCCAGCGCGGGAGCCAACGGAAGAGAAGCCATCCCAAGCCGAGGGTCAGCATGCATAGGAGAACGTAGACGGCAAAGCCGATGCGGCTCGTCCGGAAGCCGGCGATGACAATGTACAAGTCCTCGTTGACCATGTACACCTTTTGGGTTGAGCGGGCCAGGCCAGTGCCGCTCCGGGACGACACCGCGCTATCTCGGCGATGGAGCAACCTGCTTGCGACGGAGCCCCTGGACTGGATCGAGGTCCGCCGTAGGTAAACGTGCTCTTGGTAGGCGGCATCATTGTCGCGGTCCATGTCAAACGATTGTTCGGTTTCATCAAAGTCTTCATCGAATGGGAACTCGTCAAGGTCTCCGATGGACGGTCTTTGATCCGTAAAAGATGGAGGCCCGGCGAGGTCGAATTCGTCTTCCTCTTCCTGATTGTAGAAGGAGAACGTCGTCGTTGAGTCGGCGCGAGCCCGGCGATGGCTGAACGCCGAAACGCTCGTTGGGAGCGACTCGGCCACAGGGCCTGAGAAGAGCTGGTCAAGACAGGGTCAGTGGCTCTGAGACACCCTCGATCGCCGAGACAGAGTCGGTGTGGTTGAGGGCGAGCTTCTAACCTCATCGTGTGCCATCTCTACATTCTCAAAGATGCTGGCACTGCTCTGGTTGGTCCCTAGCCGGTAGAGACCCGACTGGGGCGCGTCATCGCCCTCGCCGGCGACAGAGCCATCGTGGTTGGCCATCTTGATGGCTCTCTTCTCAAGGCTCGGCACGGTCAGACTGACGAGCTTGACGCGTCGGCATCTTAGGGAACACAATCAAACGAAGTCGAGGTCGAGGTTGGGGTCGAGGTTGGGGTCGAGGTCGGGGTCGAGCCGGCGAAAGAGCACATTGGCAAAGCGATGTCAAGAGCTCGGGAAAACAAGCGGTTCAGCCTCCAGGCGCCAGCAGAGCCGTTGTCGATAGTGGTGAGCAACAAACCGATAGACGGAAGTGGATCCGCGGATCCGAGACAAGCTTGACATGACGTCTGCGAGCCCCGGTACGAATCCGGTAGTTGCATACTGTGCGCGCGGCTAGCAAGCTCCCAGGGGCCGGAACGCGGATGAATTCCAGGTCTCGATTGCGAGCTTGGCGTCCCAGCTCTTTGGATTAGTTAGGTCTCTGCCATGCAAGTTCTCGCCGGCTGGGCTACCTCAGGCACCCTGCTTCACACAAGGTTTAGGCGGTACTAACAACCTACCCAGACTTGGAGGCACCGTTGGGCCGACGGTTGGACTGTCAACTGTCAATGTGCCACCTCCCTAATTGAGGCAGCCATGCACCGAACCGCATGTCTTACGGGCCCACATTGCGCACACACTCGTCCCGTCTTTTGCGCCAGTAAGTGAACGGGGAAACGAAGCGATGCAGGAGGCGACTCTGGCAACCACTTGGGCGTTGCCAATACATCACATGTCTCTTGAGTGGGGGACTCGGCATGGTGGCAGTTCGTACAGACCGCAGGAAGAAATGGGGAGCAAAGCGTCTCGCTCATGACGAGGTCGGCGCCCCAAGACCTCGCACCTCCCGGAGGTTACATAGTCCATGAAAGCGTGCAAGTTCTACGGCCTCTGGAATCCCTTGGCCGATTACCAACCATCCAGATGCTTTGCCCAGATTCTTCGGCTGCAGAAGTGGATCTGGGCTGCAGGCACGCTCTGACGACTTCCAAACACGCGGCGGGCTGCTGAGTTTTGCTCGAGGCGATTCGGCCGTGTTGTGCAAGGGTCGGGTTCCGAATGGTCCTCGAGGAAGGATGAGAGGACGGTTGTGCTGCCAAGTCCGCTGCCGTTCGGCCGTTCGCCAACGCCGACGAAGCCATCCCTGCCGGTGGCGGCAACGAAACCTTTCCTGAGCGAGTGGGCGTCGACGATTACAGCCAGCGGGTGCCGTTACCATTACGACAGACGGCCGACAGGCGGCGGGCAGGCGGCCGGCCACCAGAGCGGTGAAGAAAGCCCGCCATCGCCGGCTTGCGCTTGAACAAAGGAAGTCGCTGGTGAGCGTGGCGGTCAATGAGCACACTTCCAGTGTGAAACAAGGGCGCACCAACGTGTTCAGGATGGGGGGTTTGGAGCAGCATAGCATATGGGCTCTGGCAATGCAGGACGAGATGTTGACCCTGCACGTAAAACTCAGGATCGGGCTTTGTTTTCCATGACCCCCAAAACCCCCCCAACGCGGTGGACCCGGCAGGGTTGTCGCCGTCCGCGTATTGTAACGGAGCGAAAAGTTCATGGGAGATAGACCCCGGCCGCGTCAAGCGTCTGGCCCACCTTGAGAGTTGTTGCCCCGCAAATTTTCTTCGAGTGCCCCATTGCTTTCCCCTCCCTCAACATTTCCCAGACAACGAAAGGGAAGCGGCGGGCATCCAGCTTTTCTCTACTTTCACAATCCCCTTCTCCTATCAACCACCCGTTTTCCGATCGACCCAGGCCGCGGATCGATCTTCGCCATCCCACATCCCATCATCACCGCGAAAGACAGCAACACCAGACAACATGGCTGAGCCTATCAAGAACAAGCGGCCCGACCCCGCAGCGCCGTACGTTTCGCTCCATGTCCCCCGTCGCGTTGCCCATATCCTCTAGCGTCCAGCATGCCTCATCGAGTCGTGTCAAATGACTTCTGCTGACCCCGTCTCGCTCCAGCACCCCGCAGAACACTCCGGCGAACACGGCGCCCATCTCGTCGCATGCCCAGCAGCCCGGTCTTGCCAGCCTCAAGGAAGGTTAGTTGCCTATCAGCGTTTGATGCCCAACCGGCATCCCCCTCGCGTTCCGGCCGTGTACTGATCCGTTGCCCCAACCGCAGAGGAACTCGCCGCCGCCTCCATCTTTGCCAAGGATCCTCGCCTCGTTTCCCTGATCCAGGGCCGTCTCGGTGCCCTCGTCGGCCGGTCGTCCGGCTACATTGAGTCTCTTCCCACCGAGGTCAAGCGCCGCGTCGCTGGCCTCAAGGGCATCCAGAAGGAGCATGCCAAGCTCGAGGCCGAGCTCCAGGAGGAGATCCTCGCGCTCGAGAAGAAGTACTTCGCCAAGTTCACTCCTCTCTACGAGCAGCGTGCTGCCATCGTGAACGGCAAGTCCGAACCGACCGACGAGCAAATCAAG